>NC_140167.1:141947245-142656745 GCF_963971535.1 Notolepis coatsorum
CTGAACACCATCGCTCTCAACAAAAAGGCCCGGAAGAGGATGTTCTTCCTACGTCAGCTGAGGAAGTTCAGGCTGCCGAGGACTATGATGGTCCAGTTTTACACCGCCATCATCCAGTCCATCCTCAGTCCTCACCCTCTCCATCATCACCTGGTTCCCTGCAGCCACGGTCAGGGACAAGGCCAAGCTGCAGCGGGTGATACGATCAGCGGAGAGGGTGATCGGCTGCCCCCTTTCCTCGAGTCCCTACATTCCACCAGGGCCTTGAGGAGGGCGAGGAAGATCATGGCAGACCCCGCCCACCCGGGTCACAGCCTCTTCATCATGCTCCCCCACGGCAGGCGGCTACGGCTGCCCAAGACATTAAAATCCCGCCATAGACTCAGCTTCTTCCCCTCAGCAGCTCGCCTGGTAAATGAGTCAGGTGTCCCCCTGCTCCCCCCCTCCCCCCCTCTATGGCGAGCTGCTAGGGCTGGACCTCTGGACTTGAACTGTGCTGCACTGTATCCATGTCCCCAACCACTGCACTTTACCGTCTTATTGTTGTCTCACTGTTCTGTCCTGTTTTGCACTTATTTATTATTATGTTTATTCCTATTTGTGAAAAATCATGCACTGTAATGTCGAATCACGTTCCATTTGTACCTGTACAATATGGTGAATAAAGTAATCTGAATCTGAATCTGAATATATATATATATATATATATATATATTTGTCATGTTCATCATTTCACTGGGCTATATTTATGATTTCCTGGAACAATATACGACATCACACATTTTAAACTCTCGTTAACTCAATAACTCTGACACCAAATTAATTAGTAAAACGTTGGTACAATATATGTATGTGATCAAGAGTATAATAAAACTATTTCATGGTGAAAGCGGCAATATTTCATACAGGGGTACAAGGTTGCATTACAGCTGTTACTTCAGATATTAACCCTTTGTACTTATACAGCATAGACAACTTTAGCTCACATCTCAATTTGAAATGAAAAAACAACATAAGGGGTTAAGGCATTCCACTACCAAACTGTAGTTTATCTTAAAGGGGGACACCACCCAAATTAAGAATTCCAATACATGTATGTTATTCCCATGTCAAAGGACAATTTCATCAATATTTGTGAACATGAGCTACACTCACCCAAAGACATAAACCAAAGAATTCAGACTCAAACTTGTGATGTCATCAGGTATAAAGTAAACCAAACATGTACCTGTATATTTACCGGACCTGTATATATCAGTGTCATCTATAACACCTTATCCAATTCATTGTCTGTGGAGCAGACTGTTGTTGGGTCCAAAATGTATGTTGTGTTTACTGTCTATATCCAATCGGAAGTCTGCACGTATTTTAACGATTTCTCAAACCAGAAGTCTGCACATCATGATTTTTCAAAAGGCCACTACAGTAAGTGAATGAAACACTACCTGGCTATCATGTACATTTACATTACATTACATTTTATATTTGGTCATTTAGCTGACGCTTTTATCCAAAGCGACTTACAAGTTTTGTACAACAAGTCAGCAGGAAGGGTACAACTCTATCAGCTGAGTAACAATGTTCATGAAAGTGTTGAGTGCTACAGTGTAGGTTAGTATATTAGGACAAGTGCATGACAGTAAGGTTAGTTAGGGACGGGTTAGATTTCTTTTTTTTCTTCTTCTTTTTTCAGATATTGATTGAAGAAGTGTGTCTTTAGTCGATGACGAAAGATTGGACGGGTTTCGACTGTCCTAACTGTGGTGGGAAGTTTGTTCCACCATTGTGGGGCAAGGACCGAGAATAGGCGGCTTCTCTTTGATGACCCTCCTGGAGCTCGGATAGGAGTAGGTCTGAGGCGGCCAGAAGATGCAGAGCGTAGCGGTCTTGAGGGTGTGTAGTTAGAGACCATTGACCCGAGGTAGGCGGGAACCATTCCATTCGCTGCACGATATGCCAGGCCAACGGCCTTGAAGCAGATTCGTGCGGCAATGGGGAGCCAGTGTACGTCCCTGAGAAGTGGGGTGACAATGTACAATTAATGCTGATTTCGATGGTGAAATATGTTTACTGATCAATTGCTTGGTTGCTGAGAAAATAGTGATGATTTCTCAAATCGATTTCTAGCACCTTTAATATTTGATGAAATTTGACATGTAGTGCTGTAGTTTCTGGATTTGGGACAGATGTTTGTGTCCACTAATGTTTTGGTACTGTCTTAGTTAGACCATAGAAATAACATATGAATTCTAAAGATGTGCTGTAATTCCCCTCTAACTTCTGAGTCCAATGCTAACAAACACTTTCCAAACACCACGTTTCGCAATAGTGTTATGTCGGAAAGGTTGGTATTGGAAAAATATGAAAACATCATCTATGTGTCATTCCCAATTTGAGTGTTGAAGTGAGCTCCCAATTTAGTCACTTCTTTGTACGACAATCAGTTTCAAGTTTCAAGTTTCTTTATTAGTTGTCATAGTAAAACATACAGAATACTTTCCCATGAAATGCTTTTTTCTGTATGAGCTCCTGGGAGTGTGCTAGATAAAAATAGATATAAAGTATCAAATAGAAAGTCAAAAGTACGTAAACAAAAATTGTTCAGTCAATATACATATATACAATATACAATACAGAGTAAAAAAAAGAGTAACAGTGAGTTACAGTACAATACAGTATACAGTACAATGCAGAAATGGGATGATGGTACAACTTATGGTAAGGTGCAATGAGGTATGAATTGTAGTGCAAATCTCGACCAATAAATATAAAGTGTGTTAAAGTGTCTAAAGTGAGTAAAGTGGGTGTTACGGTGCGTGTTTATTTAAAGTGAGTGTGGATTGATTGATTGATTGATTGATTGATTGATTGATTGAAAACTTTATTAACAGATTGCAGAATGGGTACAATACAGTACAGCTCAATACACACAATTGTTAAGGGGATGCAGACCAGAGAAAGACTTTCGTCTTGTTTACATCAGGGTCCCCCATTTTCAATTCATCAGGATGTGTGTGCTATGAGTGTAGTTGATGTTTTGTTACATAGTGTCATTGTCGTTGAGCATCCTGATGGCCTGGGGATAGAAGCTCCTTCTGATTATCTCTGTACTGGCCATGAGACTCCGGTATCGCTTGCCTGACCGTAGCAGTTCAAAGAGGGAGTTGTTTGGGTGGCTAGAGAGCAGGTAATCAAACACGTTTTGCCAGACAAATGTTAGACACTTACCTTGAGAGCAAGTAAGACTTTTGACATTAATGATTCATAGCTTCCCAGTTCTTGACCTTTCAACTTCCTACATCCATGTGAATGCACCGTGGTAGTAATTTGTTGGGACCATTTGTGGTGTGTGTATAACAACCTGGGAAAGACGGCCTTTCAACAGTGTCCTTCAGCCAAAGCTACTGTTGTGGATGTCCAAACAGGCTAGACCCGGTTTGGTCCAGCAATATCAAGCACAGCGGGGTGCCTCACTTATTGCAGTATACTGGTCTGCAGTTCCTCTCATTGTTTCAGGCAATTTGGAACGATTTGTGAACAGGAATAAGGAAACTGTACAAATGTCCATCCTGTAACATTCAGATTGTTAGAAGTCAATGATATAAAAGTAAGTGCCCGCAGTTTATCGTTTCACCTGTTATATAGATAGCAAATTTGGCTAACGTGATATTTCCTGATTGAGCTAACCAACCGTCTATCTTTTCTTTCATGTACAGTATAAGCTAGCATAGTGCCGTTTGTGTCACTGGCTAAATGTGCTAAATATTTTATATACTCATATTTATATATGTAATATCATTTGTGTTTTTATATATATGCTTATATGTATGACTGACTTACTTGACTTAAGCCTTTGCACTCCCTGCGGAGCATAGGCCACTGACGATTTCTTTCCATGTTGCACGGTTTTTGGCCTCCCGAACGATGTTGTGCCATCCCAGTCCAGCCTCTTTCATTTCCCCTTCCCAAGAACGGCGCCAGGTGTTTCGAGGCCTGCTGTGTTTCCTCTTTCCAGTTGGGTTCCATCGTAGGGCTTGCCGGGTGATGTTTGTGTCTTCCTTTCTCAGGGTATGGCCTATCCACATCCACTTTCTCTTCTTTATTTCTTCTGGCAGGGGTAGTTGTTTTGTGCGCTCCCACAGGTCCAGATTTGTAATGACATTTGGCCATCTCACTCTTAGAATGCGGCGGAGGCAGGAATTTATGAAGGACTGTACTTTCTGCTTCAGCCCTACGGTTGTCTTCCAGGTCTCCAAGCCATACAGGAGGACTGATTTAACATTGGAGTTAAAGATCCTCAGCTTTGTGTTGGTTTTTATTTCGCGAGACCTCCATACTCGACCAAGTAGGTTGTATGCCGTTCCTGCTTTTCCGATTCGCACTCTGATGTCTTCTTCTGTGCCACCCGCTGTATCTACTACGCTCCCAAGGTAGGTAAAGGAGTTAGTTTCTTTGATGGCCTCTCCCTCTAGTTCAATGTTTTGCTGGCACTTTGTGTTGATCTTCATAATCTTGGTTTTACCCTATTGATCTTCATTCCTAGAGTTGAGGCTGTTTCCTTTAGTTTGTTGGTCTTTTGTTGCATTTGCTGGTGACTGTGTGATAAGAGAGCTAGGTCATCTGCAAAATCGAGGTCTTCAAGCTGGTGCATCAGTGTCCACTGGATGCCGTTTCTGGCTCCTTCTGTTGTCTTCTTCATGGTCCAATCAATGGCCAGCAGGAACAAAAAGGGGGACAGCAGGCAGCCTTGTCTCACTCCGGTCTTTATCTCAAACGGGTTTGAGGGCTCCCCTCTGTGCAGTACCCTACTTGTCATCCCGTCATATGATCCTCTGATGATGTTGATGTACTTCGGTGGGATTCCATAGTGCTCCATCAGGTGCCACAGACTGTTCCTATCTAGACTGTCAAAGGCCTGTTCGAAATCGATGAAGTTGATGTATAAGGAGCTGTTCAAAAAAAAAAAGCCTTTGTTTGGGGGGGTCATTTTCAGTGGGAGTGTGTCTGTTGCTGCTTGTATATCTGCTGGGATGCTCGCTGGTGCTCTGTTGAGCAGCTCTGTGAAATGTTCTACCCATCTCCTTGTTTGTTCTTCCTTTGTGGATAGTGTGTTTCCTGCCTTGTCTTTTATGGGCTTCTCTGATCTCATCCTTCTCCCCGAGAGCTTCCTGGTGATGTTGTATACCTTTCTCATGTTTCTCTGTCCCGCTGCTTCTTCTGCTTGTGTAGCAAGCTCTTCATAGTAGCATCTCTTGTCCACCCTGACCTTTTTCTTTATTTCTTTATGGATCATGTTGTATTCCTTTGTGTGCTTCTCCTTGGCTGCTCTCGTCCTGGCATTGTTGAGGTGGTTGTAGGAGCTATTTGATGGTTTTTGTGCTTAGTTTGTAGTTTGTTAAGTTCATCACTGGGTGGCAGCACGGAGCACTGGGTGGCAGCACAGAGCGCAAAGGTTTTGAATAAAGGCACAGGTGTAGGCTATGTCAATCAAGGTATCTAGGTATGGGTGACGGAGAGATCTCACGGTTTTTACCGCACGAACACACGCACGTACCCTCGCTCGTTTTCAGTATTATTAACAGCATTATGCAGAAATTATTGTTTGGCTCAACACATGTATTATGTTGAATACTTCAATTAAATGGGAACTTCACCCAATGGCAGGTGACACGGACTCGATATTGTGTTTTTTCTAATTGCGCGTCAAAGATGAGGAATCCCCGCACCCAACCGAGCGTCTACCAGGACATGAGGATAGTCGCTACACAAGTAAAAACCCGATCTTACTTGGACAATGGAGGATTTTGGAACCTGGCTTGGGATGCTGCTTCTGGATAAAGATCATCATCCCGAGATAGCACACTAAAGGAGGACTGGTTAGTGTATCGCTATGGGTTGCTTGCTAATGGAGCAGCAGCATTGAAAGTTTTGTTGTTATTGTATTGACTTTTTTTCACGAGAGAGACAGTCTCTTAAAGGAACAGTACGTATTATCAAAAATGGATTCACGTCATGATATTGTGGAGCCCAGCCAAGGGCAAAATGTTTGTGAGCCAAGAATAAGAAAGCCTTCTTTAAAGGGATTATCAATTTTGATTGAAAGGCTCCAAACGGACAGAAATGCATATTGTACACAAGCAAGGAAATTGAAAAGGGAAATCATCACTCTTCTAGTTTCCAACGACAATGTAAATCTTGTGCACCAAAATCTAAAACAGTTCAAAGCTCTATGTCAAGTTGCCTCTGAGGCACATAATACATTGATGACTGAGTATCCTACAACTGAGGATACGCAGAGAAAGCAGGACGAATGGTTTTATGCAACAAAGGAAACAAATGATACATTTGTAAATGAAGTGTCAACATGGTTGAGCGAAAATGGGATTTTTCAAGTCAATGATGATAATGCTGAATTGGAAAAAAATAAATCTGATTTGCATGAGGAAATTAAAGCTGGAGACAGTGCGTCTAATGTGTCTAGTAAAAGGTCAAGCAGAAGAAGCAATGCCAGTAGAGCATCAGGTTCTAGTACTGCATCTGCACGCTTAAATGCCATGGCAGAGAAAGCGGCTTTAATGGAGCAAACCGCTGCTCTGCAAAGGAAACATGAAATAGAGGCACAAGAGGAGAAACTCAGACAGGAACAAGAGAAACTCAGAAAAGTTAAGGAGCAACTGGAGCTTGATACACAAATGGCTGTTGTTACTGCAAGACTTTCTGTGCTGGAAGGCAGTGCTGTTGGAGGAAAGGCCCCTTCAGATGGAATGAATTCCTACCTGAGCAAATCTATGAAAGAGCTGAGACCTCAATTCAACCTACAGGCAACTGCATTTGTGCCGAAGGAGAACACCCTGATTTCGGATCAAGGCTCAAGAGCGCCACCTATCTTTTCCACATATGATATGCGACCAAAGGTGAATATGCACACACACTTTCAGGAGAAAGTACAACATCATGGAATTCCACAAGCAAAGGATACTACTCTCATGCCACAGTGGCAACCAAACACTGGGACGTCTCTCACCACTACTCTAAAGCATCAGTCTCAAAACGCTTTCACGGCCTCCACTGCTGCACCTCGTAGGTCAGTAGCTGCACAGGAACGACAGTCTACACAGAACGCTGCAGTGCAAAATACAGTGGACCAGGATGCCATTTGTGGAATCATGCAAAGGCAGAATGAACTCACCACATTGCTCATTCAACAGCAAATGTTATCTACTTTACCAAAAAGAGATATAACCGTATTTGATGGTGATCCATTGCACTTCATTTCCTTTGTTAGGACATTTGAACATTGTGTTGAAGAGGTAACATGCAGTTATCAAGACTGTTTGTATTTTCTGGAGCAGTACACCAGGGGGAAGCCCAGAGAGCTGGTGCGAAGCTGCTTACACATGCCACCACAACAAGGATATCAAAGAGCAAAAGGTCTTTTGAAAGAACACTTTGGTAATGAGCACAGGATAGCAACAGCCTACATGGAAAAAGCCTTTCGCTGGCCTGTTGTTAAAGCAGAGGATGTAGAGGCGCTGCAGGAGTTCACGCTGTTCCTAAGAGGGTGCTGCAACGCTATAACAGAGATACAGTACATGGAGGAGATGAACGTTCCATCAAACATGAGGAATGTTGTGATGAAATGGCCGTACAAGCTGCGGGAGAGATGGAGGTCTACAGCTTGTGAGATACAAGAACAGCAAGGCTTCAGGGCCACCTTCCCAGAGATGGTGAACTTTTTAGAGAAACAAGTCAAAATCTTGTCTCATCCCATTTTTGGTGACATTTCAGATGCACGACCAAGCATCACAATAAAGCCTGTAAATAAGAGCGCGCCGCTACCCAGGAGCAGCATTAAAGGAAGCAGTTTCGTAACAACCATTGCAACCAACCAAGATGAAACTGCTAAACCAACCATTTTGGCACATGATGCCAAAGCAGCCTACTGTAACTAAGGAGTTGTCCTCAGAGTCCTGCCTTTATTGTGAAGAGTCGCATCCATTTTTCAAGTGTTTTAAACTGAATAAAATGTCTCAAAGGGAGAAAATCTACTTTCTGAGAGGAAAAGGAATTTGTTTTGGATGCTTAAAGGCTGGTCACATGAGTAAGGAATGCAGAAATCGTCTGACGTGTGATGAATGCAATCTTAAACACCCGACTATTCTGCATATCCACAACAAAGACAAGGTGACCAAGTCACAGGAAACACCGGTTAGTAATGCACTTGTGTCTCTTCAGGCATGTGATTGTACTGGGGCCGGAGACCACGACTGTACCCTTTCCATCGTTCCAGTACAGTTAAGATCTAAGAAAGGAAATGGTGTGGTGCGGACCTACGCTTTCCTAGACCCGGGAAGTACAGCAACCTTCTGTACCAACCATCTTATGAAGAAGCTCAATCTACAGGGTACAAAGACCAACATTCTTATGCGCACTATGGGTCAAGAAAAGGTAGTCGAAAGCCAAATCCTTACAGGACTGGAGGTGTCCAAGTTGGAAAGTAACCACTTTATGGAGCTCCCAGAAACATTCACACAGGAAACAATCCCTGTTTCAAGGAGTAACATCCCTACTCAGCGAGATGTTGAAAGATGGGAATATCTGAAAGGTATCAGGATCCCAGAGTTGGACGCTGATGTTGAACTTTTGATTGGAACTAATGCACCACAACTCATGGAACCCTGGGAAATCATAAACAGCCAAGGTGATGGACCTTATGCCGTGAAGACCCTATTGGGGTGGGTCGTCAACGGTCCTTTGAGGGGTAATAGTGGTTGTCAGAGAAGCTGCTCGACCATATATGCCAATAGGATATCCATTGTTAAACTGGAGGAGCTGTTGGTCTCTCAGTACAACCAAGAGTTCAACGAGAAGTCACTGGAGGAGAAGCAGGAGATGTCAAGAGAGGACCTGAGATTTATGGAGATCTTGGATAAGTCTATTTGCATGCAGGAAGGACATTATTGCATGGACTTGCCTTTTAAAGTGGATGACATCACCATGCCAAACAACAGGTGCATTGTGGAACAGCGCCTTCAGGGTCTGAAAAGAAAATTTGAATGAAATAAGAGCTACCAAAATGAGTACACAGAATTTCTTACTCAAATGATCGACAGCGGCTACGGAGAAATGGTGCCTCAAGACCAGTTGGAGTGCAAAAATGGCAGTGTGTGGTATCTCCCTCATCACGGGGTGTACCACCCAAGGAAGAAAGCACTGAGAGTGGTTTTTGACTGTGGAGCAGCATTTCAAGGAACTTCCTTGAACTGTCAACTTTTGCAAGGTCCTGACCTCACCAACTCTCTCTTTGGTGTTTTAACCAGGTTCAGACAGGAGAACGTTGCACTGATGACCGACATCCAGGCTATGTTCCACCAAGTAAAGTTGTCTGAAAAGCATGTGGATTTTCTTCGCTTTCTGTGGTGGCCCATGTGAGACACATCACAGAGACCAGTGGAATACAGAATGTGAGTGCACATCTTTGGAGCAGTTTCATCACCGAGCTGTGCCAACTACGCTTTGAGAAGGACTGCAGTTGACAATAAGGATGACTTCAAAGTGGAAGTGACTGACACCATCTGCAACAACTTTTATGTTGATGACTGTCTGAAATCTTTGCCCACAGAGGAAGAAGCAATGCAGTTGGCGGTGGACCTTGCTGACATATGGTCAAAGGGAGGATTTCAGTTGTTGAAGTGGACAAGCAACAGTCGGACTGTACTGTCATCTATTCCCGAGGTAAAGCGGTCCAAAACAACCAGGCAGCTGAACTTGGAGCAAGACAACCTGCCTGTGGAAATGGTACTTGGCTTGAATTGGTGTGCCGAAAGTGACACTTTTACATTCAAGCCTAAAGTGGAAAAACGACCACACACCAGACGTGGAATTCTTTCAATCGTCAGTTCCATCTATGACCCTTTGGGGTTCTTGTCACCATTTACCTTGCCACCAAAACTGCTGTTGCAAGAAATGTGTCGAAGGAACATGTCTTGGGATGACCCCATACCCCAGACATTCTCACAGCAATGGGCAGGGTGGCTTCTGGACCTGGAAAAGGTGGCGGAACTCAAGGTGGACCGCTGCATCAAACCAAAGGACTTCAGAGGACCCATACATGCACAAATGCATCATTTTGCAGACGCCAGCGACCATGGTTATGGCACCGTGTCCTACCTGAGGCTGGAGAACCAGGATAAAAAGGTGCATCTTGCATTCATGCTGGGTAAAGCCAGAGTCGCACCGTTAAAACAAACAACAATTCCTCGCCTCGAACTTACCGCTGCTGTGCTCACAGTCAAAGTCGATAAAATGTTGAGAAAGGAACTACCACTTCAGTTGGAGGAGTCGTGCTTCTGGACTGACAGTCAGACCGTCTTGAAGTATATCAACAACGAAACCAAACGATTTCACACCTAGAAATCAAATAGAGTGGCTTCTATAAGGGAAGCAACAAATGTTGTTCAGTGGAGGTACGTCAGCTCGAAGAACAATCCTGCCGATGAAGCCTCCAGGGGTCTGACTGCAGACAACTTCCTGGCATGTAGGCGATGGATTGAGGGCCCAGACTTTCTTCGAATGCCAGAGGTGGATTGGCCAATACCCTTTGATTCGAAGCCCGTTTCCTCAGAAGATCCAGAGGTCAAAAGAGACCTAATGGTGAACCTTGTTGTACATTCCAAAGATGCAACTACTACACTCATGCACTATTTTTCTGAGTGGACTAAACTCAAGACCTCGGTCGCCTGGTTCCTTAGGCTCAAGACTATTCTTCTGGAGTTGAGGAGAAAAAGGAAGGACATGGTTGCTTCTTTAACCACTGCTGGCTCACCCACACAACCAGACAAGGTAGAAGAAGAAATGAAAAGGGCCAGAAATGCAGTGGGAAATCAATCGCTATCTGTAAGCGACCTCTTCAGAGCAGAACTTGCCATTGTTCGCTTCAATCAGCAGGCAACATTCAAGGAAGAAATCTCTCTGTTGGAGAGCAGAGCATCTGGCATAAGGAAAACCAGTAGTATCTACCGATTGGATCCTGTGTTAAGGGATGGTTTGTTGAGAGTGGGTGGACGTCTCGGTCGGGCTGCCTTACCCGAGGAGCTGAAACATCCTCTAATACTCTCCAAGGGTCAACACGTGTCCAGCCTCATTTTGAGAAATATTCATAAACAGCTTGGACATGCCGGTAGAAATTATATGCTCTCAACCTTGCGATGGAAATACTGGATCACAAATGCAAACTCTGCCTGTCGAAAGATAATATCGGACTGTGTGGTCTGTCGACGGCATCGAGGACAGCCAAGTGAAAAGAAAATGGGCGACATGCCGAAGGAAAGAATTAGTCCAGACTTGCCTCCTTTTACCAACGTAGGAGTGGACTACTTCGGGCCCATTGAGGTCAAGAGAGGCCGCGCTATGGTCAAGAGGTATGGGGTAATTTTTACCTGCATGGCTAGTAGAGCTGTACATTTGGAGATAGCCTATTCTCTGAATACTGACTCCTGTATTAATGCCACACGAAGATTTGTGAGTCGCAGAGGCCAGGTGTGTTGTATGAGGTCAGACAATGGCACAAATTTTGTTGGAGCAGAGCGTGAGTTAAGAGAAGCCTTAGCTGCCATAGACCACAGCAAGGTTCAAGGCTCTCTCCTGCAAAAGGGCATCGAGTGGACTTTCAATACACCTGGTGCGTCCCATCATGGTGGTGTCTGGGAGCGACTCATCAGAATGGTCAGAAAGGTCTTGTTTTCTGTTTTACGACAGCAATCTTTGGATGATGAAAGCCTTCATACTATCCTGTGTGAGGTGGAGGCCATTCTCAACGACCGCCCCATAACCAAGGTATCTGATGATGTCAATGACTTGGAAGCTCTCACTCTAAATCATATCCTTCTGCTCAAAGGGAAACCCATTCTTGCCCCTGGACTCTTTCAAGAAAATGATCTTTACATCAGGAGACGATGGAGACAGGTTCAGTACCTGTCAGATCTGTTCTGGAAGAGGTGGATCAGGGAGTACCTGCCGCTGCTGCAGGAGCGTCAGAGATGGACGAAGCCTCGGAGAAGTTTCGTGACAGGGGACATTGTTGTTGTCATGGATCAGACCGCTCCTCGAGGATCCTGGCTCATGGGGAGGGTGACAGAGACGTACCCAGACAAGACAGGGCTTGTACGGGCAGTACGGTTGAAGACCAAGACAGGGCATTTGGAGCGGCCCATATCCAAGCTCTTTCTGCTTCAAGAAGCAGTGTAAGGTCTGGCGGTAAAGGTCACGACCCAACGTTGAGTTACGTGCTGGTAACCACTGGCTCAGAGAAGAACCAAGAACATTTGTTATAGCTCCTTTTTTCTTCTTTAATGTAATTGTTTTCCACCTTCACATTTGGGGCCGGTGTGTAGGATCTATTTGATGGTTTTTGTGCTTAGTTTGTAGTTTGTTAAGTTCATCACTGGGTGGCAGCACGGAGCACTGGGTGACAGCACAGAGCGCAAAGGTTTTGAATAAAGGCACAGGTGTAGGCTATGTCAATCAAGGTATCTAGGTATGGGTGACGGAGAGATCTCACGGTTTTTACCGCACGAACACACGCACGTACCCTCGCTCGTTTTCAGTATTATTAACAGCATTATGCAGAAATTATTGTTTGGCTCAACACATGTATTATGTTGAATACTTCAATTAAATGGGAACTTCACCCAACGGCAGGTGACACGGACTCGATATTGTGTTTTTTCTAATTGCGCATCAAAGGCGAGGAATCCCTGCACCCAACCGAGCGTCTACCAGGACATGAGGATAGTCGCTACAGTGGTCCTTTGCCTTTTTCCTCTCCTCCATGCTGTCCAATGTTCTTTGGGTGATCCACATTTTGTTTTCTTTCTTTCTTCTTCCCAGACTTTCCTCGCAGGTTGTTTGCCACACGTTTTTGATCTTCTCCCAGCTTTTGTCGATTTCTTCTTCCCCACTGCCCATTTCAGCCAGGGCCTGGAACTTGTTCCTCAGTGTGATCTGGAAGTGCTTCTGGTGTAGTTTTTCTTCCAGTTTCTGGTGTCATACTTTGTGTTATTCTGTTTCCTGGGGTCCCCCTTTTCAGCTTCAGTTGTACCTTTGCTATGACTAAGTGGTGGTCTAATCCCACATCTGCACCTCTCTTTGTTCGCACATCGAGCAGAGATCGTCTGAACTGCTTCCTGATGCATATGTGATCGATTTGGTTGCATGTTTTCTGATCAGGGGACACCCATGTGGTCTTGTGAGTTTCTTTATGTGGGAAAAAGGTTCCGCCAATTACCAGGCTGTTGTCTGCACAGAAGTCCAAAAACATCTGCCCATTTTCGTTTCTGCAGCCCACTCCTTGCTGTCCCATGACTGGTACGTATCCGTTGTTTTCTTTTCCCACTTTGGCGTTCATGTCGCCCATCAGTATAACCACCTCCCTTTCCGTTGCTTTGAGTAGTGTGTTCTGTAGTTTTCCATAGAACTCCTCCTTTGACTCTTCTGTGGAATCGTTGGTGCGTATGTCACAATGATCCTGAGTGTGATTCTTGGATGAGACGTTCTGAACTTTGCTGTGATGAGTCTAGAGGAGACTGGTTCCCATCCAATGAGAGCCTTCTCCGCCTGTGTTGAGAGCATGATGCCTACCCCCTGCGTGTGTGGGGCGCCTTCTTCTTCATGTCCAGAGTACAGTATCTGTTTTCCAGATGCTAATCTGCTCTCTCCTGAACCTATCCATCTTGTTTCATTTAAACCTAGTATGTGTAAGCCGTAACTTTGCATCTCCTTTGCGATGTTGGCAGCTTTCCCTGCTTCGTACATGGTGCGCACGTTCCATGTTCCAATCTTTGTAGGTTTCCTGGTTGGGAGGACATTCGATCTCCTAGCTTCCCAGAGACTTTGGCTAGCAGACGTCATATTTTCCATTTCGGATCCACCACCGGGAGACCTTGCGCACAAGTTATCTGTCAGTGTTTTCGTAATCAAAAGTTAACCTCTGAGCGGGGGATTGGCCTATCCAGAGGTGCTTTTTTTGTCAGGGTAGTGCTCCCTTAGCCCTTTGCCCTCTCAGGCCCACCGGGCAGTGGTTGAACCATTCTTCGTCTGTTCCCTCACCTGAGACCAGTTTGCCATGGGTGACCCTACCAGGAGCACTAGGCTCCAGACAACATAGCTCTCAGGATCCTAAGGACATGCAAACCTCTCCACCGCGATAAGGTGATGGTTCCACAGAGAGGTATATGTATGACAGTTCTTGTTTATGCTTCAGCCGTTAATTGTTTTACCATTATCAAATAACTAATAGCAACTATTGTTATTCCAGCTAAATATGATGACAACTGAAGAATAAACCCTGATGGACAAGAATTCCACAAAGGAAATATACATCTCCTCACCTTCCTTCGTGTCCTGAACGATACACCATCCTGTAAACTGTTAAATATATATGCACTAGCCCTACCTAAATTACCTCACTAACAAATGGTCCTTTGAGCCTGATAACAGTATTCAGGATGAAGAGATGTATCCTGATGTGAGGCCTAAATGGCAATTACGTCGACCTGTTAGACTTCAAGACTACGAAGTGAACTATATGGAGAATAGTCAGAGAGGATTATATCAAGCCACAGAGAGGAGAGTGTTTGTTCCACGTGAGGGTCCAGTCCAGATGACCCCCTCCCACACAGCCCAGGCTCACTCTGGTAACTTCTATAGGAATGCTACTCACCGTGAGATTCCTCAGCTATCCCAAGCTCCCCAGAGGAGAGACGGGATAATAGCGTCCTACCTGAACATACAACCTCATATCACCAGGGCCCATACCTTGACTACCATCTCCATAATGAAATCAGAGCTATTCAAAAGGAGAACGTAAGGCTACTCCAATCACAACATGTCTTCCAGTCAGGTCTGTTATTGCAAAAAAAATATTTAATGTTTTTTTTATGACAGTATTTATATATTTTTATATTATATACTGTAACTGTATAACTGTAACACTGTATATTATAAGTTTATCCTGCTCAAAGCACTTCACCATTTTAATATTGTGTGTATTGAGCTGTACTGTATTGTAGCCATTCTCCAATCTGTTAAATAAAGTTTTCATTCATTCATTACACTACTGTACGTACACAATCATACGTGTAAAACCGACAAGATTGCAGCAGAGTAGATTTTCGAGTGATGACAGACTGTGATACAGTGCTTTTGCAGTCAGTAGATTTTAGCTAGTAGTCAGACTTTGCTAGCACAGAATGTCTCACTCGCAGAAAAGAAAAATATCAGATTTCTTTTCTAAACGTCCCGCCGGTCCCAGTGACAGTCCCACTAAATCTGATAAACGTCAGAGAGAGACAGAGACGACAGGTTCAGCCTCAGCATCAGGTATTGAAGAGTTAATTGAGTCTGTTATATGGAAATGTATGGTTGAAACATGCAAACGTTCAAACGCACACACACTAATAAGCATTGGAGGCTTTTAACCAGGGCCGGACTGGGGAAATCATTCAGGCCAGGAAATATAGTGCAAAATATAGCCCCAGTCAGGCCACTTTTTAAGCAGGGGATCTGGGGGTCCCGCACTAGGAATCCTTTTGTTACAAAGACTTCATTTCCTGCATTCTGGTGCAGGATTTCTTTTATTTGCACCCTTTAAATGCCAGTGTTTGTGATGGCATCACAAATTATTGTTAAAAAACAGGCTAGCATATGTATGATTAGCAACAACACAGATTTCTATGGATTTTCAGTTTTGTAATTGATAAATACAATATTTTATTCAACTTCAGCCCTGATCATAACACCATGTATATTAATTTTATAATTCTAACCCTTTAAATGCCAGTGTGTGTGATGGCATATATTTGCAATATATCAAATGCAAAGTAGATTTTTCTGGGGGGGAATATTACAGGCTAGCATGTGTCAATGATTAGCAGTTTTTTGTAAGGGTCCCGCCTCCACCAATCACATGCGGCTCCCTTACTTGACTTACTTGACTTAAGCCTTTGCACTCCCTGCGGAGCATAGGCCACTGACGATTTCTTTCCATGTTGCACGGTTTTTGGCCTCCCGAACGATGTTGTGCCATCCCAGTCCAGCCTCTTTCATTTCCCCTTCCCAAGAACGGCGCCAGGTGTTTCGAGGCCTGCCGCGTTTCCTCTTTCCAGGTGGGTTCCATCGTAGGGCTTGCCGGGTGATGTTTGTGTCTTCCTTTCTCAGGGTATGGCCTATCCACATCCACTTTCTCTTCTTTATTTCTTCTGGCGGGGGTAGTTGTTTTGTGCGCTCCCACAGGTCCAGATTTGTAATGACATTTGGCCATCTCACTCTTAGAATGCGGCGGAGGCAGGAATTTATGAAGGACTGTACTTTCTGCTTCAGCCCTACAGTTGTCTTCCAGGTCTCCGAGCCATACAGGAGGACTGATTTAACATTGGAGTTAAAGATCCTCAGCTTTGTGTTGGTTTTTATTTCGCGAGACCTCCATACTCGACCAAGTAGGTTGTATGCCGTTCTTGCTTTTCTGATTCGCACTCTGATGTCTTCTTCTGTGCCACCCGCTGTATCTACTACGCTCCCAAGGTAGGTAAAGGAGTTAGTTTCTTTGATGGCCTCTCCCTCTAGTTCAATGTTTTGCTGGCACTTTGTGTTGATCTTCATAATCTTGGTTTTTACCCTATTGATCTTCATTCCTAGAGTTGAGGCTGTTTCCTTTAGTTTGTTGGTCTTTTGTTGCATTTGCTGGTGACTGTGTGATAAGAGAGCTAGGTCATCTGCAAAATCGAGGTCTTCAAGCTGGTGCATCAGTGTCCACTGGATGCCGTTTCTGGCTCCTTCTGTTGTCTTCTTCATGGTCCAATCAATGGCCAGCAGGAACAAAAAGGGGGACAGCAGGCAGCCTTGTCTCACTCCGGTCTTTATCTCAAACGGGTTTGAGGGCTCCCCTCTGTGCAGTACCCTACTTGTCATCCCGTCATATGATCCTCTGATGATGTTGATGTACTTCGGTGGGATTCCATAGTGCTCCATCAGGTGCCACAGACTGTTCCTATCTAGACTGTCAAAGGCCTGTTCGAAATCAATGAAGTTGATGTATAAGGAGCTGTTCCATTCCAGGGACTGTTCGATGATGATCCTCAGTGTGGCGATCTGGTCTATGCATGACCTTTTTTTCCGGAATCCTGCTTGATGGTCTCTGAGGAGCATGTCCATGGCAGTCTTCATCCTATCTAGAATTATCCGGTTGAAGACTTTGCTGGCGGTTGAAAGTAGCGTGATCCCCTGGTAGTTTTTGGATAGTGCAAGGTCCCCTTTCTTTGGTATCTTCACTATATAGCCTTCTTTCCAATCTTTGGGTATCTGTGGTAACCTTGACTGGATTTCATAATCCATATGTGTGAATAATTAGAGAAACCATATGCAATACACTGGGGTGCTCTAAGGAACTGTTTTGAACCCAGAAACCCCAGCGGTTGTTGAAACTGTATTTAGATAAGCCATTCTCAACCCCCACACGTGACTGAGTACTGTATGTTAATATGGTGATAGCCCCCCACTGGGTGCAGAGGGCAGACCAGCCCAGCCCAGACTTGTGAAGAGCAGAATGTATTCACAGGATGATAGTCATGGAAACTAATTCACAAAACAAGTTATTCTTTATCACTGTTTGATATCAAAATATAAGCCAAGAGTAAAACTGTGATAATATTAGAAGTGTGTAAATTCATAATACACTAGAGACTTGGTAAAATGTTTAAGTGGAATACCCCCTGGACTGAGAAAGACCTGAGCAGCAAAGGAGGGGGGGTCAAAAGCAGATCCCTCTGTTTACTGAAGGAAGACCCACACAGGAGATCGATTTGGGGACAGCCCCCACAGAAGAACCAACCGGATTGGACCAAACGTATTATTAAAATGTGCTACTATTGGTGGGAAATTATAGTACTTAAGAGCAAAACAGTGTTAATTCAGGAGCCCAGACACCCCAGAGTTCTGCGGCTCCCGCCCCCACCAGAGAATGCTGTCTGCTGATTTTTCATGTAAGTAAGCTGGATGGAGTAGTCACTGTTTGTGATATATAGATTTAGATGCTTATCTTAAAAACCAGGCTTACTCATGAGAAAAGTGCTTACAGTAGATTCTCTATTTTCATTGATGTTAACAATGACTGTTGTATGTACATGTTGGGGTTTGAGAATGCAAACCTTGTTGATCCTTTGTACAAGACAAACATGTTAATGTACTCTGATAATCCTTGTATGTGAAAAGCAACTTTCTAATTCACTCTGAGCCGCCGAGACAAATAAATGGGTTTGAACTATAGTTCTTCTTTTGCCTGGCCTAAACAGTTATTTTCTCTATCAGTAGAGAAAGACCATTTGAATCATTGAGAACCTTCTTTCCTCCTTCCAGATAGCAATCTCATTGTACTGTAAAATAACCTTAGATATTCATTAAGAATATACCACAGAAATTGTGCCGTTTTAAAGGTCCCATGCATTATAAATGTCATTTTTCAGTCTCTAGCATTGTATTATAGTAATAGGAGTTCGTATCAATGTGTTTTAGGGTCTAAATACCATATTGGCGAATTGCTCCGTTTCAGCCCAACCCCTCTGTGCCTCTAGTAAATCGGGTCATTTTGATTTGAAGTCCCTGAGCACGTCACTGGGCGCTGTGGATAGACACAGTGATGCGATTGGCTCTGTGGTTGGAGCTAATGCCCGCCCCCATTCTACCTAGACTAGACAGCGAGTGGGGCTGCGGGGCCGAGAGGAAGAGAGAGCCGAGAGGGAGCCGAGAGAAAGGAAGAGAGAGGGAGGGAGGGAGAGAGAGGGGGCACTTGGGGGGGGGGGGGGTACCTGCCGGCCGCGCGCCACACGGGAGATTGAAAGAAAGAAAAGAAAAAAGTTGCCTCGTCTCATCAGCGAGAGCCGAGTGGGAGAGAAAGGACAGAAAGGAAGAGAGAAGGAGGGAGGGACAGAGAGGGGGCACTTGGGGGGGGGGGGACCTGCCGCACGGAGGTCCGCGCGACACACACCTCCGAACGGGAGAGTGATAGAAAGAAAAAAAGGAAGAGAGAGGGAGGGAGGGAGAGAGAGGGGGCACTTGGGGGGGGGGGGACCTGCCGCACGGAGGTCCGCGCGACACACACCTCCGAACGGGAGAGTGATAGAAAGAAAAAAAGGAAGAGAGAGGGAGGGGCTTCTCTCTCTCTCTCTCTCTCTCTCTCTCTCTCTCTCTCTCATGGTATAAATGATTATTTGTGTAAATAAGGTTATACGCCGACCATTAAGAAAATCCATGTTAGTTTAGGAATAAGGGGCAGGTAACTATATAACTATAAGATTTATTCTTCTTCCTGCTCCTTTTGTCCATGGAATGACTATTTATGATTTTTTAATGAAGAAACTATGATTGTATTATTCCATGTGGCAAATAAAAACTCTGAACTGAACTGAACTCTCTCTCTCTTCCCCCCCCTCCCTCCCTCCCTCTACCAGTGCAGACTGTGGTCTGACTGTCACTCAAAGTGCTTATGGGCGGAGCCAGGCCATAACAGCCTGATTTCTCGAGGCTGAAAAATTATGGTTTCGAGTACTTGATTAGAAATATAAAACAATGAATTTTTTTGAAAAAAAAATTACAAATGTCTTCAATAGACTAACAGGAATTGTGTAAAGTTGCCCAAATAGTGCTAGGAATAGCAGTGCATAGCCCCTTTAAGACCTGTTCTGATTTGTTCACATATGAGCAAGCAGTGAAAAAGGGGCGGGGGTTGGGGATTTACAGTGCAGGGTGGTTACTGTCTGGGAGGAGAGGAATGGAGCAGCACCAGTTGGGGCCAGAGCGTGAATGTTGTTTAGTGTACAGGGGGGTGGGACGGTAAGGCAAGGATGAGTTCTATTATGTTAAAGAAAAAAGCAGCGCTCCCAGATTGTTTAAGTCTGTATCAGCCAAAGTTAGGTAGTCAAAATCACAACATTGACTCTGGCTTTGGGGGAGAGGACAGGAATCTAAAGAGGAGCGCAGATGTTTAAGTTAAGCTCAACCGCAATCCTAGACAGAAGCACAGAAGTTAAGCTCAGCCATGCTGCTAAACAGGAGAACAGAAGTTAAGAGACCAGGACCGTGTCTGACACAGAAGTTAAGAGACCAGGGCCCTCATTCATCAACCTGACTTACGCACAGATATGTGCTTAACCTGTGCGTACGACCATTTCTAAGCAAAGAGTGAGATTCATCAATTTCAACTTGAACTTGACTTCGTGCTTATGTGTACGCACAGCTCGGAGCACACTTAGCTGACGCCCAGTGGTAGAACATCGTTACTACGGCATAAGCGCTCCCCAGTTCTGCATTAGTTTCAAGGCGGAAATAAGCTTCCGTGCATTAGTGTTCAACTTCTGTATGACCCGTAATTCATTATAGTTCATTATAAAATAGCGACAGTAGTGTAATTATAACGGGCTCACACGCGAACAAGAGGTTGGCCTGCTTGTTTGGCACGGGGGGGGCAGACGCAAAACACCAACCTCCAAACGCGATTAAATATTGTTTCAAATAAAAAGCGAATTATTTTGTGTTTCATGTTTCCAAATAAGATTGGTCACGAAATGCTTTCTACTTCAATTTGTTGGTTAGAATAGATGACCTCCGTTGAAACTTCACTGAGACTAACAGTCTATTTGTGAGCTCCCGCTCAGATGTGATAATAATAACAATAATAATAATAGCTTCATTTTATATAGCGCCTTTCAAGAGACCCAAGGTCGCTTTACATAGATAGGGGGGGGGAATAACAAAGTAACAGACATAGTGGACAGACACAACATATAAATATGATGATGGAATTCATTCAAGATCCTCTCCACCCTCGGGTCTTTGCCACCGGCACGGTCCATCGTGATATTGGAGATGGATCGAGCAATAGACTGTTACTGTAGCTGTCAAAGCTCCATCACAAATGGAGTTATGTGAATAGAAAGGGATTCCACTAAGTCAATGTTGCGATGCGCATTTGCCTGATACATGTTGTTGCTGCATGCCGGGAGGAAGGCGATGCTGAATGTTTTCAATTCATTAAATAAACGGATACTTTTTGCAAGGGTTTACTGACTGTCATACAAATAATCAACCAACTACATACTGTAACTTTTCAGTGCACGTTCTTATTTACATTGTGACAACAGCCTTGTGAGTTCCCGCAGTGACCCGCACACAGACATGATGGAATTCAAGTTCAAGTTTGTATTGATCACATATAGGCAGGCTACACATGGCGTATAGGCTACATCATTGGCAGTGAGATTCATTGTTCTTGTATATGCTCTCGTATTATTGTTTATATAGGCTACCCAATACTGACATCAAAATAGATTGTATGACTCTAGAAATCATATGCAGCAGGTAGAAAATTGACGGAAAATCCGTCGCGATTTGGAATAAAATTGAGGAGAACTTTAATCCCTGGGTATTAATCAAACAAAACGGAAAAAGGCAGTCATATTCCAGCACAGTCTTTATTAGTGTTTGCGCTGCCCAGGCAGCAATGGTTAATAGATATCATATCCGACATCACCGTACGTGTACACGTCTGTCAGCCTGTCTCATAACACGCTTCCCTCGGTTTAGTCCATTCTTCCACATTTCATGGGGGTGCCCATTACCGTATATGGTTAATCGGGGCGGTTTTGGTATGCAAATACGTGAAAGTGTGCACGAGCCTCGGCGCAGGGCCAAGGTGATATTTATCATGACAGGTGTGCGTAGAACCTGCGTACGCACGTGTGGTAAATCCCGTTATTTTTGTGCGTGCACTGATTCTAAATTCTGTGCTTACGTGTGGAAATAGAACATTTTCTACGCCACGTTGATGAATGAGGGCCCAGGAACGTGCTTCTGAATGGGAGAGTAGATAGTAGACCAGGACCGTGCTTTCAAGAAGAGGTTGGAAGCGCCGTTGAAAGGGAGGAAAGAAAGGGACTTGATTAGTAAATACAACCCAATATTGTGTGGAAATGCTACAGTATGGATTAGGGAATAGCATGGGATTATAGTACTGTTTGATAATTGCGGCCGTTGAACGTGTCGTGAATCAATACGGGGCTATGAAGGGTACATTTAGATGTGAATGGGTTCGAAATCAAGCTTGCGTTTGGACAAGAATGATGGCGAAAACAAATAGATGAGGATGGCTGTCCGAACTCCTGGAGAAGGAGACGGATGGGCTCGCACCTAATGATGGTTGTATTAATGGAAGGAACTTAATTTGACCATGTCCCGCTAATTCTCTCTCCTGCTGGGCTCAGGCGGGCTGGGGGAGGTGGGGGACATGGTGCAATAGTATGTTGTTACATGCCTTCTGTTGGACACTGGTCAGTAGAGTCGAGACGAAATAGGATGGTGCCGAGGGAATTACAATTATTGGGTTAATCGAGTGCCGCCGGGCGTATAAGAAGCGACGGTATTGTCTGACATTTAGAATCAGGTAAACGGCTTGCTATTATGTGAGTCACCGAGTGGTGCATATAATAGTGTTTTTGACCCTGTTTTGCATTTTGCTCAAAGGAGGGGAACGGTATATAACTGAGGGAGAAATGGAAACATAATTATTGGATGTTGTGGGCTGCATACGAGCAATATACAGCTTACAAACGATGGTAAATGGAATGGAAATATGACGTCTGGGTTCACGTCCGAATTCCCTTGTGGTTCACATTTTTCTGCAAATTATCCTGCAAAAGGACCGATTTGCCTGAGGTGTCTAAGACCGCTAAATTGTACGGCTCGTAGATGTGTGTGGAGTTATGGCCGGCCGGCTGAGAGGAGTAAAAGGAGGGGATGTTGTTGTTGCTGTTGGACGTTTGAATGAAAAAGGTGAGCACTTATGAATGGGAGATTGTGTGTGAACATGTTAGCTGGGGGTTTAGTACTTATGAATGACTGCGTGTATGTATGATTTTACAAGGGTACTGTTATTATAGTTCTCATGGGGGATGCGCATGTAATTTTTATCCGTCCGGGTAGCGTTGAACTGAATGGATGCGCGGATCTTGAACCTCACATCAGGCTGGCTAGTTACTTAGCTGGTATGAGCATTTAGGGGGATAACGCCGTGATAAAGGCTTGTGCAATGTTATGATTGGAAGCGGTGTGGTGACGGGGAATTATGGGATATAGGTGAGTGGAGCGATTTTTTTATAACAACGTTGATTGGGAGTTGTTTGCACAAGTAGGACGCTTCGGTTGTAATATTGTATGGCCCTGGGCTAGGAACGGAGAGCTGGCTATCAGAGCTAAGCTAAGCTAAGCTACCTGTGCTAAGCTAAAGCTAACGGGGCTATTGAGCTAAACTGTGCTAACAATGCTGAGGGGCAGGGTACGGATGATTCTTTTCGTGTTGTATGAACGTACGTTATTATATTTTGTACTGCGTGTGACGTAGGATTGCGTTATACTGGAGACAGTTGACATTGTTTTGTGTGGAAGCTGTAGCATTATGCAACTTGTGACCGCCAGCAGAGGGGTAGCAGAGCACGACTTCCGTATTGATAGGAAGCGTCGTAGCAACCATTTTAGTTGTAGTTTTTTATCGTCTTGTTCCGTTGTCTAATGGCGGAGGAGATAAATGTGTGCAGCTCTGGTAAACGAGATTGGTAAGTGGTTTGTATTTTTGCTTTGTGTTGTAAACAATGATCTGGGAGTGGTTTTGGTTGTGTTGCTGCAAGTTTTGTGTAAACAAGGGGAGGAATTTAATAAGGGTGTAGGCTGCAGACAGGGCAGTGAGTCTGTTAAGGTGAAATGATTTGATGGATACATTGTTTGGATCTAGTTAAGGTTCACAACTTAGCTACTTGGGGTAAATGTATCATTAATGAATAGGCACATACATATACACATTGGACCTGTAAAACTGGGCAATAGTATGTTATACAAGTGTATAGTCTTGACAGAGTGGGGTTTGAGGGAAGCTACAGGCTGAATTGGGAAAGCGCTCTACACTAAAAAAGACATATTGCTTGCATTATATTTAGTTAACACATCTGCATTAGAATCATATGTCAACTATATACAGAGTTAACATCCCAGAAAATCCTGTTTACAGTTTTTTTAATCTTAGCATGATTGGAACTAACCACTAATAATGTTTTATTTCTAACGAGTGGCGTTTGATAGAGATGCTTATATTTGTAATATGCATACATATTGTGATTTTAAATCTGTTTAGAGTAGAATTATTTTGAGATTGTGTTTATGCTTGTTTAGATTGTTAAAATCTTTAATACAGTTGGTTTACATAGGCTGTTGTTTTATATTAAGATTGGTTGCAAGTCCTTGAATCATAATAGGATAATTTAATGATGGGGGCTTGTTTATATGATTTTAATGGTTATGATTGTGTTTACTGTAGTTGAAATGATTGCTTTTATTCTATAGTTCTTTGTACTTAGGACACTGTCTGTGACTAGAATGGCAGGCAATGTGTGTTAATTTGACTCTGGGGGGGGGGGGGCAGGCCTTCTCCCTAGAAGTGTGGAATGTGTGATTAATCTTTTGATGATTTACAGGGGGCCTGTATTCACGGAGAGAGTTGATAGAGTCTTTGTGTCAAGGGCCTTTATGCTCAGGGGAGACTGTATGCGTAGATCACAAAGGGGGTTTATGCTGAGTGAAGACGGTATGCGGGGAAGCAGAGAGCAGAATGGGGTTTTATGCCAGGGGGGATGGTGACGCCTGTTGTGTATGATCACTGTTACAGGTCACAGGTGAAGATAGGGGAGATAGGAAGTGACAGAGAGGTGTGACAGGAGGAGGGCTAATACAGGACAGCTGAGTGAGTGAGTGAGTGAGAAGATCAATAGGGGCCAGTTCAGACGCTGTTATGACGTTGAATGACTAACTAATTGATTAGAAGGAATAGCGTTAGACTATCAGGGTACTAGGAATGCTTTGAGATTCTATCGTTGAGAGGGAGTTCCTAGACTCTTTCTGGCAGTGGGTAAGGATACAGTAAGGAGGCTGTAGTGCAGAGGTTGAGTGTAGATTGTGTTTAGCCTGAAGAAAGCTGAGAGCAGGAAGGAAGGGAAACTAACAACATTGTCTGTGGACCTGAATAAATGATTAATGAGTTATGTGTGTGTTGAATGCCAGAGTTTTGATGCATGAGTGAAACAAGCGTGAATGGCTTTGTTTTTGAGTGGTTACCTAGAAATGTGAGGATGAGTTGAGTGGCGTGTGAGTGCGTGTCTGAGTGTCTTTTTATTTATTTCTTTTACTTGATTTTATTTCTTTTGAATGTCTTAGAAGTTAACATCCGTATATGTATGGATGAGCGAATGAGTTTAGATTTTTAGATTTCTTTTCTATTTTTGATCTGTAATTTTCTGGACTGAAAGGTGTTTGAATGGAGCCTGTAGAGGTGTCAAGTCACAAGGACATGTTTGAATGGAACGGTTGTGTGATGATGATGATGAGTGAAAAGGATGAGTGCATGTGGTATTTGAAGCTGGTTATTTTTATTCCTTTGGTGTTTTTGAATATGCGTGGATATTTCATGTGTGTGGAGGCCACAACAGAGTGGTGTTTGTTTATTGAAGTGTGTGGCTTTGTTTGATTTTTTTCTTTTATTTCCAAACTATGTTTTTCATGATCTGGTGGGAGAGTACGGGTGAAGGCTGAGATACGTCGGGACAGGATGTCAACAAGAGCTAAGTAGTTCCGTCACATTTGCATATGGATTATCATGATGGCTTCTCTTAAAAGTATGTTGAAATATTGTGTAAAAGAAGTTGCTTTGTGCTTTGTTTCTTCACAGCTCAGTCGAGGGGGGGACTGCAGATCAACTCTGAGGACGCAGGGAATACATTACATTAGAATATACGACTCGGTAACGTAGAGCTTCATCTTCCCTGTTTCTCTTCGGTCCAATAGGTGGTCAATTACCAAATTGTGGTGGGAGAATTCTTGTATGCATTCGCCCCCGTTTCTACAGAACCCCATGCGGGTGGGGCCAGGTTGTAATAACTGAACAGATGGGGTTTGGGAAAAATGTCCAGGCTAAAAGACTCGTCTGATGACAGGTTGTCATGGAATGATAAATGGAATGGGGGACAGGGAGATGACTGATCGGATACTGATGGGCTTTGTTTTGTGCACATGTGATTTGATAGAAGGCGCAAACAGAGGGCGGATGAATTAAGACACAACGCAGGGTAGGAACATACACATCGATTAGGGTCAAAGTGAGGATGGATAGCGAATTTTTTTTTCATTGAGTGTCTGCTTTTCCCTCGAACTGAAGCTGTGGAGAACAAGATGGTAAGATTATGTCCATTATATGGTCATAAAAGGGGGGAGGAGGGAGAGCCAATTGATGAATTATGCAAGATGTGATGGTACTATTTTAAGAGAAAATTAGCAGGAAGAAGATATTATTTCAGAGAATGAATGTAAAGTGAAAATATTGTGATACTAATGTATGTTTTCTCTCAACCAGATCATATAAGAGAGTGTGGGAACAAACTTTCATGTAGATTAAGAAAATTGGGTTTTAAATTTGTGATTTATTATATTTTAATGTGTAATTTTTAGATTAAAGAATTGTTTTAATTGTTTTCAACAAATCCAAAAGTTGTTCTTTAAAAGGTGGGCCTTTGGTTATGAGCCTTGAGGAGCAAAAGCTCATTGATGAGATGTACCAAAGAATGAGAAAAGTGAGAAAAAAGAAAAGTGGAAAAAATGTATGATTTAAATTTTAAAAATGAAAAAAAATATTGTATGGTTAGTATGTATAGAAATCAAGTCAATGTACTGTTTATGACAATAGTAATTGCCAAAGTGAGGAATGTGGTAACCTTGACTGGATTTCATAATCCATATGTGTGAATAATTAGAGAAACCATATGCAATACACTGGGGTGCTCTAAGGAACTGTTTTGAACCCAGAAACCCCAGCGGTTGTTGAAACTGTATTTAGATAAGCCATTCTCAACCCCCACACGTGACTGAGTACTGTATGTTAATATGGTGATAGCCCCCCACTGGGTGCAGAGGGCAGACCAGCCCAGCCCAGACTTGTGAAGAGCAGAATGTATTCACAGGATGATAGTCATGGAAACTAATTCACAAAACAAGTTATTCTTTATCACTGTTTGATATCAAAATATAAGCCAAGAGTAAAACTGTGATAATATTAGAAGTGTGTAAATTCATAATACACTAGAGACTTGGTAAAATGTTTAAGTGGAATACCCCCTGGACTGAGAAAGACCTGAGCAGCAAAGGAGGGGGGGTCAAAAGCAGATCCCTCTGTTTACTGAAGGAAGACCCACACAGGAGATCAATTTGGGGACAGCCCCCACAGAAGAACCAACCGGATTGGACCAAACGTATTATTAAAATGTGCTACTATTGGTGGGAAATTATAGTATTTAAGAGCAAAACAGTGTTAATTCAGGAGCCCAGACACCCCAGAGTTCTGCGGCTCCCGCCCCCACCAGAGAATGCTGTCTGCTGATTTTTCATGTAAGTAAGCTGGATGGAGTAGTCACTGTTTGTGATATCTAGATTTAGATGCTTATCTTAAAAACCAGGCTTACTTATGAGAAAAGTGCTTACAGTAGATTCTCTATTTTCATTGATGTTAACAATGGGTCTCATTCTTGAACGAAGTTACGACAAAATATTTCGTCTTAGCCAGATTTCGGCCTATTTAAGACATATTAGGGCTGGGAGTGGGAGTCTTCAAATTTTCCTGAGATCTTATTTGAGAGCAGATCTAAGAGTGCTGAGGAGCACACTTAAATATGCTCTCAGCCCACGATCAAATCTCATGATTGATTGACTCATTTAAAATGTTATTATAACTTGACAGACTGTGTTCTCATAGTGATTCCTTCACGTCAACGCTACAGGCCTACTTGGAATTAATTACTTAATCATAATTAAAATAAATATGACAATATTTGTACGATAAGAAATTACGAATTTGATTTAGGAAAAATAAATAATATGGATTCATCTGATCACAGGGCAGCTGGATTAACCATATCTGAACCAGCTATTTTGGACAAATAATTACTCAGATATTCAAACACAATAATGCAATTATTGTGAAATGATTGAAAATAATAATAATTTAATGCCTTCTGTGGAATTTGTATTTCTTATTTGTTACACATCTGTTTTAATGATTAATTATATACATTTGAAAGAATATTGAAATACACTAGCCTATACACCAACACTGAAATGACAGTGGATAAATAAATAAGAACTAAAGCTAATCGGTGGAAATAGACTGCATTAATATTCCATAACAAGTCTTGTGTGCGCCTACGAATGAACAGTAGCCTATAGGCTTATGGAATAATAAGCCATACTGCGTTCATTCATTACGCCCGCCGTAGGCTATATATATTATATGTCATTAATTCATTCATATACAGTACTGCGCGCGCGCGCGCGTGTGTCTGTGTGTGCACGCTCGCTGCGGCAGGTGTGTACCGCGAGCTGTATATGATGCCAATACATTAATCTAATCTAGTTTTGATGGGCGCAAGCGTGATTACGAAACCTAGCCGCATTTCTCGGAGTCGCTCTCTGATTGGCACTGACTGACGCTAGGTTTCGTAATCATGCGGCTCGCAAAGCACTTCCGCCATTCCATTTCACACAGCTGCGTCACCAGTTGCCTTATAAGGAACTATGGAGGCAGTGTTTTGTATGCAAATGAGCTGAACGGAACGCGCTTTGGAGTTTACGACAGAATGCCATTCTCCAAGCAGATATCAGATCATATAATTTCTGCAACCGTTTCAGCCACTTAAGACATATCTCCAGCACGTTCAGGACTCAGAGTGTACTTGTCATAGATTATGTCTCAGTGGTTCCAAGATAAGTCTTCCAGAATATATCTTTGGAACATTTTCGGGAATGAGACCCAATGACTGTTGTATGTACATGTTGGGGTTTGAGAATGCAAACCTTGTTGATCCTTTGTACAAGACAAACATGTTAATGTACTCTGATAATCCTTGTATGTGAAAAGCAACTTTCTAATTCACTCTGAGCCGCCGAGGCAAATAAATGGGTTTGAACTAGGGATGTCCGATATTATCGGCCGACCGATATTATCGGCCGATATCGGCAGTAAAATGTGATATCGGAAAATATCGGTATCGGTAAAAAAAAAAACATTTACATTTATTTAACCTTTATTTACCCAGGCAAGCAAGTAAGAACCAATTCTTATTTTATTTATTGTCAAAAGTATGCATGTTGGTTTAATTCAACAACAAGAGATATGTAATGTTAATTTTTACTTTTTTAATTATCATATTTTGCACAGATAATGCTTACATTTAGAAAGCCTTTTGAATGCATCCAGTGAAATTATTAGTTACCTGAAATGATTCCGTTTTTTTGGGGGGAAACCCTGCATATATCGGTATCGGTTGATATCGGTATCGGTATCGGTATCGAAATTAAGAGTTGGACAATATCGGAATATCGGTATCGGTAAAAAAGCCAATATCGAGCATCCCTAGTTTGAACTATAGTTCTTCTTTTGCCTGGCCTAAACAGTTATTTTCTCTATCAGTAGAGAAAGACCATCATTGAGAACCTTCTTTCCTCCTTCCAGATAGCAATCTCATTGTACTGTAAAATAACCTTAGATATTCATTAAGAATATACCACATATCCTTTCTTCTTGCCAAATTTTCCTCATGAGGGGATGGAGTGCTTTGATGCTTGTAGTGATGTCGGCTTGAATTGCTTCATTCGGAATGGTGTCTGGTCCTGCTGCTTTCCCATCTCTCAATTGTGATATTGCTTTCCTAGTTTCTTCTTTGGTTGGGGGGGTCATTTTCAGTGGGAGTGTGTCTGTTGCTGCTTGTATATCTGCTGGGATGCTCGCTGGTGCACTGTTGAGCTCTGTGAAATGTTCTACCCATCTCCTTGTTTGTTCTTCCTTTGTGGATAGTGTGTTTCCTGCCTTGTCTTTTATGGGCTTCTCTGATCTCATCCTTCTCCCCGAGAGCTTCCTGGTGATGTTGTATACCTTTCTCATGTTTCTCTGTCCCGCTGCTTCTTCTGCTTGTGTAGCAAGCTCTTCATAGTAGCATCTCTTGTCCACCCTGACCTTTTTCTTTATTTCTTTATGGATCCTGTTGCATAGACGCCTACGTAATAGAGCAGCCGAAGCACGTGCTCCAGGAGTATTGAACTTGGGGGAGCAAACTTGTCTATTTGCTCCCTCACTTTTTGATCATATGATATATCCCCCCCCAATATATAAATATTATCTAACCATAACTACGTAATTTCAATCAAATTAATAATACGCAATGACACTTAATAGCAAGTTTTTAAGTTTCCAAAGATTGCGACACCCCCCTGCCCGATATGGTTTGATCCAGTGCCTCCCACAGACAGAGCGGAGCCCGGCCGGCGCACTCCAGTCTCACAGCGCTGCAGCCTCCAGGTGTAAGCTGGTAGGCAGGCAGGCAGGCAGCGTGAACACTTTGTCACAACAGCAGGATCTTCCACTAAGTAAGTTCAGTTGTTCGAACAAACTATTATGTTAGACATCATCTTTACTATTGAGTGGTATAACTTCTACCACGCAATACAATAAAATTGTTTCATGGTCCAAAATGCCATCTGGTCATATCAATAATAATAATAATAATAATAATAACAAAGTTTCCCTCTGGTTGGCGTTAGCTTTAGTGCTAGCTGCTAGCTAACGTTGTCATATATCTAGATATCTGGTGTCGTCAGCTGGATAACGTTGACTTCGTTTGCAAATTTTAACGTTCGCTATGGCAGACGAGCAGGGCCGGATTAACGACGGCCGCGGCCCGTGGGCCTATAGTGACGAGGGCCCCCCAATTTTTTTATTTTTTTTTTATAATAATAAGAATGCAATAAAAGTCTGAAAATGAAGGCATTATGTCCATGAGTGTCATTTTTAGAAATTAAGGCCTGCCTCTTATATAAGCCTCTAATAAAGGCCTGGTGCTCTTTGCAGCTGAGGTAAATAGAAGACCCGTCCTATATTTGAGGATTTACGGTAAATCAAGATGTTCAATTATCTTAAGGTACAATACCTGAAATGAAAATGTGTGTGTGTGTGTCCAGCCAACCAGGTAACATGGCAGAAAAAAGAAAGAATACAGACATCGGAGCATTTTTCAGTACACCAAAACGCAAAGTAAGAACCCTAGTAGCCTAATAGCTCAAAGACTTAAAGGGCGGGCTCCACAAATAATGGATTGCACGGTGTTAATTGCACCCTTACTTACAATTCATTATGAATTGTAAATGGGGGACCCTGATGTAAACAAAACAAAAGTCTTTCTCTGGTCTGCATCCCCTTAACAATTGTGTGTATTGAGCCGTACTATATTGTACCCATTCTGCAATATGTTAATAACATTTTTTATCAATCAATAACAGATTGCAGAATGGGTACAGTACAGTACGGCTCAATACACACAATTGTTAAGGGGATCCAGACCAGAGAAAGACGTTCGTCTTGTTTACATCAGGGTTCCCCATTTTCAATTCATAATGAATTGTAAGTAAGGGTGCAATAGAAATGTTTCATAATGATGTTCAGTGTATTCATAAGTGTATTGCTCTCCTTAATGTAGAATGATATGGTGACTGTACAGACTCAGGAAGGAGAGAAAGAGACCCAAGAGTTACAGGTAATGGAAATATCAGACAGTCAGCTTAAAGTGTAGGATAACATAACAAATTAAGACACAAATACTTGGATTATATATCCCCCCTCTCACCCTTTCTTTACAGAGTAGCATAAAGATTGTGTATTCAAACCGGTTCAGTGTATTCATAAGTGTATTGCTCTCCTTAATGTAGAATGATATGGTGACTGTGCAGACTCAGGGAGGAGGCAGAGAAGGAGAGAAAGAGACCAAAGAGTTACAGGTAATGGAAATATCAGACAGCGTAAAGTGTAGGATAACATAACAAATTAAGACACAAAATAGGCTATATTTACAGCAGACCCTGTTATTGTTCCTTGTTGGTATTTTTTCTCTCTTTCTTATTAAAAACTTGGCCTATTTGAAAGGAGATTGATTTAATAAAAATAAAAGAGCGAAAAATCAATATACAGTATATATACAGTATATATATATATTAATATATTATTATTATTATAGTAATTGGCTATCATACTGCAATATAAACTGAGTTTTATAGTGAAAAGAGCAGCTTTATTAGTCAAGATTGAAGGCTCTATATTGCAGGAAATTGCACGTACAGGTTCATTAAATGAAAAAAATATCTGCCGTGGAGGGGGTCGTGCCGGAACCCCTCCAAACCACCCCTTGCCTGTAAAAAAAAAATATATATATATATATATAAAAAAATATAAAAATTAAAAATAAAAAAAAATGTGCACCCCCACTTTCAACTATAACTAGGCGGCCATGCAAGTGCCTCTGCTTGCTTCATCAGCTCTTGGTGTGGCAGGTCTTGGAAGTTGTACAAAATTGCATACCTTTCACTTTGGCACGTTTCTCGTCTTCTTCTTTTCTTCTCTTTTTAAACTGGATGGCCGGATGGCTTTTGCCTCTTCATAGTTCTCTAACGTTAGTCTTTCTTTCCTCTATAAACACTTGACCGATACCCATCAATGCACAGCGCTCTCTAGCATGTTCTGACTGTGAACACCTAAAGCTGAGGCTCAGACCGACTGACCGTTTTAGATTTTTGGCTCATTTTCCCTTATGTTAGAATTTTTTTAATGTAAAAATAATGGTTGCAGATCTAGAGCGGGGCGCCAAAACTGCACAGAAAAAAATACAAAAATAAATAAATAAAAAATAAATAATTTTTTTTTTTGGCGCCCCCCTCTGGGTGGCGCTCTAGGCGACCGCCTATATCGCCTGTAGGAAGGTCCGCCCTTCTGCCTCAGTGACGAAGCCCAAACGTCGTTTGACCGCGTATGCCCAGCACTGCACCCCTGACTGTAACAATATAAGTTATAAGTTGATCCTGCTCAAAGCACTTGACTTCACCATTACACTGACACACTTGTAAATACGTTAATTCTTGTTAGATTGCCCGACTGTATTATTTTCCTCGCTGTGTGGAATACAGTTGCGTCTGAGGGGAGTGGCCGCTGGCTGACAGTGCTCCCTGCTGTCTCGGGTGTCGGAGAGGAGACGCACAGATGAGAGAGATGAGAATGAATGAATGAAAACTTTATTTAACAGATTGCAGAATGGGTACAATACAGTACGGCTCAATACACACAATTAAGGGGATGCAGACCAGAGAAAGACGTTTGTCTTGTTTACATCAGGGTCCCCCATTTTCAATTCATAGTGTGTTCATAGACGCACCAAAATCCATTGCGGGGTGAAAATTTGCCGCAAAACATTAATATCTTTGGAACCGTTTGTGTTCAATTGTATCTGACTTGGGAGATGATCTTCTCTCGTCACAATTGAAATTGTATTTCTCCGTCGAGCAAAAGCTGGCTGGCAGTCTCATTGAATAATATACGCACTCCGAAAGTCTATAAACTTGTGCATAACGGAGCAGAGGTCCCCAACCATCGGGTCGCGGACCGATGTAATATAAAACACTTAATTAGCCGTGCATTGGTAATACAATTGGTATCAGCTGTGTAATGTCTTAATTTAGGCACGACAGTGTCGTTGTAGGAGATGCATTCAATCTAACATTGAAGCTAACCAATATATAGAAATGTGTCATACAGACTTGGAGATGGAGCCAAGTGAGGTATTCAGAAGTTCAAGTGAGGTGTGTTTGTTTTTATTTCTTCAGGCTTGAAAAGTCTAAATAAAACAATTATTATGTTCTTCTCGTTTGCCTCACGTCTCACGTAATTTTCAGTTAAAGGGTCATTAGAAATAACTTATTTCAAAGCCATTCTAAACAACGAACGTTCCTCACACGGCGTTCTGAAAAAAAAATCTCAGATAGGCCGCACCCCCTGCCGATTTAAAGTTCCGACGTGCCTGTATTATATTACATTACACAAACTAAAAACAGATATTACATTACATTACATTACACAAACTAAAAACAGATATTACATTACATTACACAAACTAAAAACAGATATTACATTACATTACACAAACTAAAAACCGATATTGTCTGAATTACTAGAAGAAAGAAATGCACCACCTTTGGCTGATAGTAATTTATTAATTTCTTAGGATTTCTTTTGGTCTAATAAATGTTTAAGGTTCTTAGATGGATCCCCTGCTGCCTCCTCCTCCTCTTCCTCATCCTCTTCCTCATATTCCTCTTCCTCCCCCTCCTCCTCTTCCTCATCTTCCTCCTCCTCCTCCTCCTCATCTTCCTCCTCTTCCTCCTCCTCCTCCTCCTACTCTTCCTCATCTTCCCCCTCCTCCTCCTAATCCTCCTCCTCCTCCTCCTACTCTTCCTCCTCCTCCTCCTCCTCCTAATCCTCCTCCTGCTCCTCCTGCTCCTCCTCCTCCTCCTCCTCCTCCTCCTCCTCCTCCTCCTCCTCCTCCTCCACGGGGAGCAGCGTACTGGCTCATGTTAAATGGCAGGCCATGCATTATGCAGCAGCTTACGCCACAGCGCTGGAGCTTTATGTCCTCGGCTGCAGTCCACCTGTCGCTGCTCTGGTCGTAGTGCTCCACCTTGCTGATGTCATTGTAGCCTCCGACCACGAATAGCAGGTCGTCCAGCACCGCGATGCCAAAGAAGCAGTGGGGGTGATCATGACGGGCAGGGCGCTCCAGGAGTCAGTCAAGGGGCTGTAGGCCTCCGCGCTACGCAGGGCATTTCCAGGGTCCCTGCACCCTCCCACCTGAGGACAGGACACATGAGAGGAATGTTTTAGTGTGTGGCTCAGGCAGGTAGGCATACACTGTATTAATCCACTTAGGGAAATGAGGGCATCACAGAAGCATTGCAAGTCAAATGATACATATTGTAGCTAAGGGGCTACACAACCCTGACTGTATTTAAATGTTAGATTAAACCACTACGAAAGAATATTAATTAGCCAGACATTATAGGTACACAAAATGGCGGACACTCTATTAACTGCGAGGGGACAGTGATACAAGTTGAACAATCACTTTAATAGTAATAGAAAGCATACATATTATATAACACCGATTTCCTTTAATACGTTAATGTCAATGCAACAATGTCAGAGGTAACGATAGTCCTGAACTACGAGTACTCGACCATTGATGCTTGGAATGGAGGGAGAAGAAGCGAGCAGCACGGGGAAAGCAAGATGGCGGGTGGAGACGGTAATTCTCTGGAGCTCCTACTCCAGAGAGCTGCAGACAAACTTGGGATAATCCTGTCGTCGCTGGTGAGGAGGGTCTCGTACGGACCGGGTTCCTGTATTCCTAGCGCCCGATGGCAGGATTAATAGCTATTAGTCCAAAAGCCCGTTGGCATGGTTGATAGCTAGTTAGCCCTTGTGTACTTAGGCTAACCCGCATGGAGTCTTCAATAGGTAGTTAAATCCAGAACGCCGCTGGGTTCAACTACTGTATAAGTCTCTCAACGTTACTTCGCTCGCACAAGTCACTATACTTTGCCAATAGTGGCTCGACAATATTATGGGGTATCTAATTAGCTGTACAGCTCTCTGTCAAGATACGTTGCTTGTCGTCCTGTTACTGCTACCAAACGTTTCTTCTATAACACACACTCTGTCTTAGTTACCTGTGGAATGAGTCTGTTCATCCCCACAGATCAATATGCTCTCTCTCTCACTTTGCCCAGGCATGTTTCAAGAACCCTGCGCATGCGCTCACGCTGTCTACGGCGTTAAGAATGGAACATGTACAAATAAGCTAATGATGAATACTGGTAGGTAAACAGATGACGTGAAATATATATCTTATATATATAAACAATATATAAGTTAAACAAAATAATAAACGCAGACTCTATGTGTTAATCTGGACCTTCAGAACACATATCTATAGAAATATCTAGTATAAAGCATTTGTCTCCGTGTGCACCTACCGCATAGACTTGTCCTCTATACGCAGCGACTCCCACTGCGCCACGCCTGCTGCTCATGGGGGCGATCAGAGTCCACTGGTCGGTGTCTGGGCTGTAGCACTCAGCTGTGAACAGACACTCCTCCCCGTTGAAGCCACCACAGATGTAAACCTGTAATAAGAAAGAATATTCTAATTTAGTTTATATATTCCATTTGATTTCATTCTACTTTAATTGTCTGTTAATGTTGATGCACCAAAGGACCCAGACACATCTTTTGTATGTGCAAGCTTACTTGGCAATAAAGACATTTATGATTTCTGATCTAACGTTCCTTGTGTTCATCTAGCACCCTGTGTCCCTCAGTTCCACCCACCTTGCCCTGGAGGGCTGCTGCCCCGGCGCCGCTCCTGCGCTCCAGCATGGGTGAGATCAGTGTCCACTGGTCGGTTTCAGGCTCGTAGCGCTCGGCGGTGTTCAGCGCGTGTCCGTCCTCCCCTCCCATGGCATAGATACAGCCGTCCAACGCGACCATGCTGAGGTGACAGCGGCGTGAGTGCATGGGAGCCACCTGCAGCCAGCTGCGAGTGACGGGGTTGAACCTGCGCACACTGCTGAGATGCTGCCCACCGCCACAGCCGCCGACGCAGTAGACCAGACCGTGGAGAAAAGCGGTGGCGTGGGCGGCCCGGGGACTCTCCCCCTCAACGCTCACGTCCATCCATCCACCGGCTCGGATGTTGTAAGCCTCCATGCTACCCCGGCCTCCGATGGCCAATAGGACCTCCTGGGGCCGGCGTGGGCGGGTCAGGGGGTTTGGGAGCCTGTCGGAGCCAGGGGGGTTCAGGACGCTGAGGATGAGGGCCCTGCAGTCGTGGCTGTCCCTCACCACAGGGTTGTTCTGGACGTTGTTCAGCAAGTAGTCAGGCCTCATCAAGCCCATGCGAACCTGGGAAGAGACAAGCAGACAGCGGGTACAACTTAGACATCGGTTGTAGATGGTTTCTGTTGCTAGGGAACAGTTTGGACCCAAATGTTTGAGAACCACTGTACTAGGGAACCTAGTGTTGTTTTAATGTAATGCACACTAATACAATTCGTTTTTTTTCTTTTTTTTATAAATGTTTTTCTTATATTTTATTTTCATACATAAAACAGAACATAACAGTACAATAATAATAATAATAATAATAATAATAATAATAATAATAATAATAATAATAATAATAATAATAATAATAATAATAATAATAATAATAATAATAATAATAATAACAATGACAACAGCGACGACAACAATAATAACAGTAACATGAATCATAATGACCTTGACAAGAGACAGACAAACAAGAAAAAGTAAAATAATAAAAAATTTATTAAAAATAATGTGGCTCAGGCACTAGCAACCATGTTTGTGTATCCGTAATACAATTAGTTACCTTGGGCAGCAGCAAAGGGATGTGTGTTTTACGCTCCTCACAGGAGTGGTCGATCCAACGGAGGACGGCCTTGAACACCGTCTCCTCGCTCTTCACGTTCAGGTCATCCCTCTCGATGATGTCCACCAGTTGCTGCGGGGACAGCCTCACAAACTCCTGTGAGACATGCAACATCTCCTCAAAGTGGCACACGATGAAGAGATGGGCCTCGCGCCTCAGGTCAGGGCAGTAGTAGATGTCCGCAAACATCCAGATGCCGACACAGTTTTCCAGAGACAGCTGGCCTTCTAGGAAGTCAGAGCACGCTCCTACTATGCCAGTGACAAGAAGCTGGTCTGCAGCCACCAGAAGCTCTTCCACGTTCTCTGCTGTCACCAGCACAAAGCGTGTGTAGGTGTACTCTATGATGAGCTGCATCATACCCGGGGACACCCCAGGGATAGTGTAGACTGCTTTCTCTGAGTCGTTCCAGCGAGTGAAGAGGGCTCTGTGGGACGCAGAGTATAGAGATATCTGATGAGTAAACAGTAAGCAACATTCTGTCCTGTGTAGTAATCAGAGCATGTGAGCGGAGCGGTGGATTTTGAAGTGAGCGTGGAGTGGGCTTTAAAATGGGTCAGAGCGACTCCGGAGTGAGAGCTCTCCTCCGCTCCGAGCCGCTCCCAGCCGCTCAGTGCACACGATCACACAGAAACTGATGTAATATACATGTAGTACAATGCCAAAGCAATAGGTGGCGATGTACAAGCATGAAGGCCATTTTCAACCAATGAGAAGGGTGAACCGTCACTACACATCCTGCTAAGTCCAAAGTAGATTCCGCCATCTTTAAATCACCTCGGGACCTCGGGCGAACGCAACATTTATTTTCAGTGAGAAACAAACAAAGTGCAATAAAAAAAAGGATACATTCACTGTGTTCTGCCTCATTTATTGATGAAACGAAACCAACATCAACACAATGTACCACCAAGAGCAGAGAGTTTAGTCTCTCAAGAAAGCGAGAGACTAAAGCTAACGCTGTTGTTGTTAGCTTACATGCTAACGTGAATGGGATCGGCCATAGCATTGCGGCTAGGCTAGCTACCATAGCATAGTACAGCTAGTTGAATGGATAAACGTTATTTAACATTGCAGAATGGGTACGATACAATACGGCTCAATACAAACAGTTGTTAAGGGGCCCAGGGGGTGCAGAGTCATCAACACAATGTACCACCAAGAGCGGAGTTTAGTCTCACAAAAAGCGAGAGACTAAAGCTAACACTGTTGTTGTTAGCTTACATGCTAACGTGAATGGGATACAAGACAATACGGTTCAATACAAACAATTGTTAAGGGGCCCAGGGGGTGCAGACTATTGTAGTTTGGTCAAATCAAGGTAATTTACATCATGCTCCAAAAAAATTATGCTGAGCGGGCTGTGGAGCGGGGAACGCTTGATGCGCAAATGAAGGTGAGCGGTGAGCGAGCGGAGAGCGACTTGGGGGGGGGGGGCAACATGAGCAAATGAGAGCGGAACCAGACGTCTAGAGTGAAGAGCGGTAGTAATTAGGGCTGACCCCTATTAGTCGAATAGTCGACTAATCGGTCGAAAGGAGCCGTAGTCGACTGCCAACCTCTTAGAAGCGTGGCTAACGCTAATGGCACGCACACCAGAGGCCAACTGCCTAAGAAAACAGGCACAGAGGCACTGAAAGAGGATTTCACCCATCTAATGAACACACTAGACTAGACAAATATCAAGATGTGTCCATCAGTGGACCAATTGCATGCTTTTGCAGAGGACAAGAAGCCTTCAGTCGACTCCTTCAGACATTAAGCACCCCCCCCACAGCCCAAATGGAATAATACAAAAATATATTATACTTTTTTTTTTTTTAGATAGTCGACTAATAGTCGACTAATGGCACATTTTGGCCAATCATAGTCGACTATCCAAATCCTTAGTCGGGGACAGACCTAGTAGTAATATATTTTCACTGTAGAAGATAGGGTCTTAGCACAGTAGAAGTATAGTATCTTTTTACAGTAGAAGTACAGTATAGTATCTGTTTACAGTAGAAGTACAGTATAGTATCCGTTTACAGTAGAAGTACAGTATAGTATCTGTTTACAGTAGAAGTGCATTATAGTATCTTTTTACAGTATAAGTACAGTATATTATCTGTTTACAGTAGAAGTACAGTATAGTATCTGTTTACAGTAGAAGTACAGTATAATATCGGTTTACAGTAGAAGTACAGTATCTGTTTACAGTAGAAGTACAGTATAGTATCTGTTTACAGTAAAAGTACAGTATGGTACTGCCCACTTTGACAACCTAGGATGGCTTAGAGTAGAATACAGCAACTTGCAATGGGCCTGGTCTACAAGATACACTACACGACCAAGGTACCCATGTACATGTCAAAATACTTCCCAAAGGTCAGTGAATACCACGATCACAACACCAGAAGGAGCTCCACAAATCATGTTAAACCCAGATTCGGCTCAAATAAGGGACTAAACACATTTCGCAATTATGCCACATAAATGTGGAACGCCCTACCCAAAGCTGTAAAGGAATGTGGATCACTACCCACTTTCAAAACCACTCTCAAGGGACACCTACGGGAGACTGCAATTCAAAACTGGCCCCTGTAAATATCCTAACCCAACCCCCTCCAATGTACAGTCATTTACCTAGTATGGTTTTGTCAATAGTCCAATGTACAATTTTGCTTGTTTGTACAGTGTCCCCCCCCCCCTCAATGTACAGTTTTGCTTGTTTATACAGTGTTTCTCCCCCCCCACCCAACCTCCTCCAATGTACAGTTTCTACGTCAAATGTATATACTCCCTTTTCTTGACTCCTTCTGTATCACAAACAGTACTGTATTTGCAAATATGGTATGTCATAAATGTATAGATGTAGCAGTACTGACTATCTATGTCATGTATGTCATATATGTCCTGATGAATTGAAAATGGGGGACCCTGATGTAAACAAGACGAAAGTCTTTCTCTGGCCTGCATCCCCTTAACAATTGTGTGTATTGAGCTGTACTGTATTGTACCCATTCTGCAATCTGTTAATAAAGTTTTCAATCAATCAATCAATTCAATCAATGGTATCTGTTTACTAACCAAGTTAACCTGAACCAAGCTAACCTGAACCAAGCTAAACTTACCTGAAATAGTAACTGCATTCACACAGGAGGGCCTTGTGGGCATTCAACTCAGTGCTGTTGACTTTAATAACCACATCACATAACCTTCCCTCCAGATGCAGCTCATTAAGGATTGTACAGGACATTGTTTCCTTTTCCATATGGGGATTTTAAATTGTATCTACAGAATATATTCAAGCTTACAAACAAGTAGCCGGAAACAACAAGTGATATCTTCACTTGGTCTTCTGAGATCTGAGACCTTCTGAGAGAATTTTTAATATACTGTACACAAATGTTCTAGAATGTTCTATTATGACATCATACTGTGACATCACAAATGTTCTAGAATGTTTGATTATGACATCATACTGTGACATCACAAATGTTCTAGAATGTTTGATTATGACATCATACTGTGACATCACAAATGTTCTAGAATGTTTGATTATCATACTGTGACATCACAAATGTTCTAGAATGTTTGATTATGACATCATACTGTGACATCACAAATGTTCTAGAATGTTTGATTATGATCATACTGTGACATCACAAATGTTCTAGAATGTTTGATTATGACATCATACTGTGATATCACCCATGTTCTAGAATGTTTGATTATGACATCATACTGTGACATCACAACGGAACATGTTTGAGGTCATTTGAATAATATAAATAATATGTTGACATTAAAAAAGAACAAATAAAATGATAAAAAAAACTACATAAAACAATGATACAAATTATAATAAAATATTTAAGTAAAATGAATAGAAATAAAGAAAAATAAGACAATGAAATAAAGATAATAATTCATTTAAAAGCTATTTTAATAAGGTAAGTTTTGAGCAGTGCCAACCGAGTCTGCTGTCCTAACAGACTTGGGGTCTGTAGGGTAAGCACTTATTCCCTCCGCCCTGAACATTTATGGAGATGTATGGGCCTTTTAAGTCAGTGATAAAAGTGTCTTTCAAGGATAAGTGAGCTCCTGCACTGATTATTATAGTTCAATATTCAATATTTGATCACCAAAAAACCCAAAAAAGCATAAAAAGGCCCCTCCCCGCCCAAAAAGGGCCCCCAAAAATAGCACAGGCCCAGTGCCCTTTTCAGTATTTGAGCACCTGCCCCTCTAAAGTCCTGTGCACGTCCCTGACAGAGACTTCTATTGACCAAGGAATTAGTTATTATTTCGCGGTTTATTCACATAACGTTATATTGTTTACACTGTCTTTCTTCTATTATAACCCTCCCAAATCATATTCCAGTTAACGGTATATTTTTTTAATGATTCGTTATGGCGTAATCAATACTTCCATGCGTATAAATTGCGTTCGCGACCTCCATGTTTTGGGGGTAGTCATCAGAAACCTCGGATCCGGGATTCGCTCCCATCCGTCGGGCAAGAACTGTGGGTTTTCAGCCTCTCTCTCTGGAGCTTAACGGAGTTTCCTCCGGAGTTTCTGGAGGAGCTTGTCGCGGCTCATGCGCATGCGCACGCTCAACCAATCAGAGAGGGGCTTCGCTCAACCAATCAGAGAGGGGCCTGCAGAAATGGAGTTCAACCAATCAGAGAGGGGTCTGCAGAAATGCGGCTACGAAATGTAGAGACGCGGCCAGCAGCGCGGGTGAGTCATCCAATAGATATCTATAGAACACTAGATAGCTTGCCCGCGCTGCCGGCCAATGGAGAGCGACATCACTGAACCGCCGCCATCTTGGGGCAGTCAGCCTTGAGTGAGAGTGAGTGAGCTGCACAGACAAAAATACTCATAACTCGCTGAAATATTGACGGATTTACAAACGGGTTGGTTTATTACAAGCATTATTAACGTGGCTATGATTCAAGCGGTTTGTAAAAAAAAACATCTTAAAATTTTTTATTTTTTTTTATAAGTATGCAGTATCATAACTACATCTTTGATGTTTATAGCAAACCAAACCGTTTGTAAATCCGTCAATATTTCAGCGAGTTATGAGTATTTTTGTCTGTGCAGCTCACTCACTCTCACTCAAGGCTGACTGCCCCAAGATGGCGGCGGTTCAGTGACGCTGGTGACTCCGCCTTAAGCTATCTAGTGTTCTATAGATATCTATGGAGTCATCTAGCCTTTAAATGTCTATGGGAGGGACAACCAGGTGAGGGGGAAAGGAAGGGGATGATACAGGGGGGGAGGGGGAGGTGTGAAGAGAGGCCTTAAAGGGAACTTCCACAAGTCGCTTGGTGAAAAACCACTGGGAACTTTCTATAAAATCAACCTGGCATCAGCTTCCTCGCCAATAAAAACGTAATGTTGAATGTCGTGCAAAGGGAGCACAGGGAAAGAAGATATTACCTACCTGGGTTCCATCCTAGAGGCAAATCTTTCCTGTGACAAAATGGCATCCAATGTAATAAAAAAAGTCAACCAACGAACTCGATTCTTGTACCGGATCTCCTCACTGGTAAACAAGAATACACTGAAGACTCTGGCAGGAGCACTCATTCAAGGGTACTACAACTATGCTTGTACCTCATGGTACCAAAGCACCTCAAAGGCGCTAAAAACAAAATTACAAACATCTCAAAACAAACTGGTCAGACTACTGCTTGACCTTACTCCTAGAACCCACCTCACCCCTGCCCACTTTGACAACCTAGGATGGCTTAGAGTAGACGACAGAGTACAGCAACTTGCAATGGGCCTGGTCTACAAGATACACTACACGACCAAGGTACCCATGTACATGTCAAAATACTTCCCAAAGGTCAGTGAATACCACGATCACAACACCAGAGGGAGCTCCACAAATCATGTTAAACCCAGATTCGGCTCAAACAAGGGACTAAACACGTTTCGCAATTATGCCACATCAATGTGGAACGCCCTACCCAAAGCTGTAAAGGAATGTGAATCACTACCCACTTTCAAAAACACTCTCAAAAAACACCTAAGGGAGACTGCAATTCGAAACTGGCCACTGTAAATGTCCGAACACAACCCCCTCCCATGTACAGTAAATGACCAAGTATGGTCTTGTCAATATTCCAATGTACAGTGTTGTTTGTACAGTTGTACAGTGTACCCCCCCCACCCCTCCTACCCAACCTCCCCCCCCCCCACCCACCCAACCACCTCCAATGTACAGTCCCCCCGACCCCCCCCCCACCTACCCAATCCAATGTACAGTTTCTATGTCAAATGTATATACTTTTTTTTCTGGACTCTTTTTGTATCACAAACAGTACTGTATTTGCAAATCTGGTATGTCATAAATGTGTAGCAGTACTGTCTATCTGAATGTCATGTATGTCATATATGTTACGATGAATTGAAAATGGGGGACCCTGATGTAAACAAGACGAAAGTCTTTCTCTGGTCTGCATCCCCTTAACAATTGTATGTATTGAGCTGTACTGTACTGTACCCATTCTGCAATCTGTTAATAAAGTTTTCAATCAATCAATCAAAACAGAGTTGGTGAATGTATACATTTATTGGGAGATTCATCTGTTTTCCCACATGGAAAAACATGGTGGTGTAGTCAGGCATGCAGTCGTGCACAAACGCGGTTAAACGCCGTTTAGGTATAGGTCACTGAGGCAGAAGTGCGCGGTTGTATTCCTTTGTGTGCTTCTCCTTGGCTCCTCTTGTCCTGGCATTGTTGAGGTGGTCCTTTGCCTTTCTTCTTCCCAGACTTTCCTCACAGGTTGTTTGCCACACGTTTTTGATCTTCTCCCAGCTTTTGTCGATTTCTTCTTCCCCACTGCCCATTTCAGCCAGGGCCTGGAACTTGTTTCTCAGTGTGATCTGGAAGTGCTTCTGGTGTAGTTTTTCTTCCAGTTTCTGGTGTCATACTTTGTTATTCTGTTTCCTGGGGTCCCCCTTTTCAGCTTCAGTTGTACCTTTGCTATGACTAAGGTCTAATCCCACATCTGCACCTCTCTTTGTTCACACATCGAGCAGAGATTGTCTGAACTGCTTCCTGATGCATATGTGATCAATTTGGTTGCATGTTTTCTGATCAGGGGACACCCATGTGGTCTTGTGAGTTTCTTTATGTGGGAAAAAGGTTCCGCCAATTACCAGGCTGTTGTCTGCACAGAAGTCCAAAAACATCTGCCCATTTTCGTTTCTGCAGCCCACTCCTTGCTGTCCCATGACTGGTACGTATCCGTTGTTTTCTTTTCCCACTTTGGCGTTCATGTCGCCCATCAGTATAACCACCTCCCTTTCCGTTGCTTTGAGTAGTGTGTTCTGTAGTTTTCCATAGAACTCCTCCTTTGACTCTTCTGTGGAATCGTTGGTTGGTGCGTATGTCACAATGATCCTGAGTGTGATTCTTGGATGAGACGTTCTGAACTTTGCTGTGATGAGTCTAGAGGAGACTGGTTCCCATCCAATGAGAGCCTTCTCCGCCTGTGTTGAGAGCATGATGCCTACCCCCTGCGTGTGTGGGGCGCCTTCTTCTTCATGTCCAGAGTACAGTATCTGTTTTCCAGATGCTAATCTGCTCTCTCCTGAACCTATCCATCTTGTTTCATTTAAACCTAGTATGTGTAAGCCGTAACTTTGCATCTCCTTTGCGATGTTGGCAGCTTTCCCTGCTTCGTACATGGTGTGCACGTTCCATGTTCCAATCTTTGTAGGTTTCCTGGTTGGGAGGACATTCGATCTCCTAGCTTCCCAGAGACTTTGGCTAGCAGACGTCATATTTTCCATTTCGGATCCACCACCGGGAGACCTTGCGCTCAAGTTATCTGTCAGTGTTTTCGTAATCAAAAGTTAACCTTTGAGCGGGGGATTGGCCTATCCAGAGGTGCTTTTTTTGTCAGGGTAGTGCTCCCTTAGCCTTTTGCCCTCTCAGGCCCACCGGGCAGTGGTTGAACCATTCTTCGTCTGTTCCCTCACCTGAGACCAGTTTGCCATGGGTGACCCTACCAGGAGCACTAGGCTCCAGACAACATAGCTCTCAGGATCCTAAGGACATGCAAACCGCTCCACCGCGATAAGGTGATGGTTCCACAGAGAGGAATATGTATAACAGTTCTTGTTTATGCTTCAGCCGTTAATTGTTTTACCATTATCAAATAACTAATAGCAACTATTGTTATTCCAGCTAAATATGATGACAACTGAAGAATAAACCCTGATGGACAAGAATTCCACAAAGGAAATATACATCTCCTCACCTTCCTTCGTGTCCTGAACGATACACCATCCTGTAAACTGTTAAATATATATGCACTAGCCCTACCTAAATTACCTCACTAACAAATGGTCCTTTGAGCCGGATAACAGTATTCAGGATGAAGAGATGTATCCTGATGTGAGGCCTAAATGGCAATTATGTCGACCTGTTAGACTTCAAGACTATGAAGTGAACTATATGGAGAATAGTCAGAGAGGATTATATCAAGCCACAGAGAGGAGAGTGTTTGTTCCACGTGAGGGTCCAGTCCAGATGACCCCCTCCCACACAGCCCAGGCTCACTCTGGTAACTTCTATAGGAATGCTACTCACCGTGAGAGTCCTCAGCTATCCCAAGCTCCCCAGAGGAGAGACGGGATAATAGTGTCCTACCTGAACATACAACCTCATATCACCAGGGCCCATACCTTGACTACCATCTCCATAATGAAATCAGAGCTATTCAAAAGGAGAACGTAAGGCTACTCCAATCACAACATGTCTTCCAGTCAGGTCTAAAGGAACTTAACGAGGCACGAAACGAGAGTAAAGAGCTAATTGATGTAGCCCCAGGCACATTGGAAGGAGGGGTGCGGCAGCACCCCCCCCCCCCTCAGTTATTGCAAAAGAAAAAGAAAAAAAAATGTAATGTTTTTTTTATGACAGTATTTATATATTTTTATATTATATACTGTAACTGTATAACTGTAACACTGTATATTATAAGTTTATCCTGCTCAAAGCACTTCACCATTTTAATATTGTGTGTATTGAGCCGTACTGTATTGTAGCCATTCTCCAATCTGTTAAATAAAGTTTTCATTCATTCATTCATTAATTCATTCATTACACTACTGTACGTACACAATCATACGTGTAAAACCGACAAGATTGCAGCAGAGTAGATTTTCGAGTGATGACAGACTGTGATACAGTGCTTGTGCAGTCAGTAGATTTTAGCTAGTAGTCAGACTTTGCTAGCATAGAATGTCTCACTTGCAGAAAAGAAAAATATCAGATTTATTTTCGAAATGTCCCGCCGGTCCCAGTGACAGTCCCACTAAATCTGATAAACGTCAGAGAGAGACAGAGACGACAGGTTCAGCCTCAGCATCAGGTATTGAAGAGTTAATTGAGTCTGTTCCCCTATACCCCCCCTGGGGGTATATATGGAAATGCATGGTTGAAACATGCAAACGTTCAAACGCACACACACTAATAAGCATTGGAGGCTTTTAACCAGGGCCGGACTTGGGAAATCATTCAGGCCAGGAAATATAGTGCAAAATATAGCCCCAGTCAGGCCACTTTTTAAGCAGGGGGTCTGGGGGTCCCCCACTAGGATTTTTTTTGTTACAAAGACTTCATTTCCTGCATTCTGGTGCAGGATTTTTTTTATTTGTACCCTTTAAATGCCAGTGTTTGTGATGGCATCACAAATTATTGTTAAAAAACAGGCTAGCATATGTATGATTAGCAACAACACAGATTTTTATGGATTTTCAGTTTTTTTGTAATTGATAAATACAATATTTTATTCAACTTCAGCCCTGATCATAACACCATGTATATTCATTTTATAATTCTAACCCTTTAAATGCCAGTGTGTGTGATGGCATATATTTGCAATATATCAAATGCAAAGTAGATTTTTCTGGGGGGGATTATTACAGGCTAGCATGTGTCAATGATTAGCAATTTTTTGTAAGGGTCCCGCCTCCACCAATCACATGCGGCTCCCTTTGTGTGTGTGTGAGAGCAAGAGAGAGAGAGAGAGAGAGAGAGAGATAGTTCTCCAACTTGTGTGAGTTGCAGTGATCTCCTGGTTGTTCCCCACCTAGGTTATCTAACTATTGCGCTGGTGCAACTAGAAACACTGGCCTGGCCTGCTTCTAAGTTCAGTGGCCTGACTGCAAAAAAAAAAAAAAATCCAACGTGCCTGTGTAGCACGCTCACTAAAAGCAGACATGCATCAATCTAAAGGCCCAGCCTCAACGTATAGCACCCTGAGACCCTCACCAGCTGGCTCTGTAGCCTCAGTAAATTACCCCGCCACAGCAGCACCAGAGGAAGGGGAGGAGGACTGGTCTGAGCCTCCACCATGGCCTGAACCTGACGAAGACCTGCATAGAGGCATGTACAGCCTTACACTCGAGGAACAAAGGCTAGACCGTAACCAATCCTTCTATGCCCTTAAAGGAACTGTATATGCTCCCTTTAAGCCTCCTCCGCCAATACAACGGCATCCCCAGCTTAAACCCCCTGCTCCACCAAGAGGGATCTTACCTTACCCCCCTACAGCTCCTGCTCTTGAGAGGGGGATCTCACCCTACCCTCTTGCACGTCCCATCTCAACTGCTCTCACGCCCTACTACAGCCTATGCAGGTTCAATGCACGCCACGCCTGTACAAGCCTACTACCCTGCACCAGCTATTGGAGTGGCACCTGGCATGCTGCAACCGAACTACATTATGCAGCCCCATGCCTCTGAACAAGTGTATAGAGGTCCCAAACCCACTATTCCAAAGTTCATTAATCATTAACCCAGACCCCAGTGAGTTTGCAAGACTTCGCATAGCTCTAGAGAACCTACTCCCAGCTAATGCTACAGAACTATTCAAGTATCAAATACTTGTAGACCACCTGAAGCTGGAGGATGCGAAGCTCATAGCTGATGCCTACCTACATTCACTAACCCCTTATACGGACACCATGACAGCCCTCTGCAATAAATTCGGTCAACCCCATCAGCTTGCCTTAAATAAAATTGCAAGTGTCCTTGACGCTCCTGAAGTCAAGTGTGGATATACTGTGGCATTCCAGAAGTTCTCCCTCCAGATACAATCACTAGTAGGCCTGCTGCGGACCTTGGGTCCAGAAGGGGAAGTCGAACTGAGCTGCGGTTCACATGTAGCTCGACTGCTGAGTAAGCTAGCTCCCTACAGAACAGCGAGCTGACTTCCGACGGCATCAGTTCAAGCTGCCCGGAACCACCCACACACTGCATGATCTGTCAGAATGGCACAGCTACGAGTCATGGTGTCAGGGCTTTGACAGTCAAACCACTGTAAGAAGCAGTAACGACAAACAGAACATGAAGACTGAAGGTCGCTCAGGGAAACAAATAGTGACAGTCCTGCATGGTGCTGGAGTGCCTTTGGAGAATGCCTCCCTACCATGGAGCGTTCAGCAAAGACAAAAGTCAAGACTAATGCCTACTGTGCCTACTGCAAGAGCACTGAACATTACCTCAGTCAGTGCAGTGGCGTTACCAAGCTCTCTAAAGATCAGCTAAAAGAGTGGATCCAGGTTAACAAACGGTGTTGGCGCTGTGCACGGAAACATCGAGCAGCAGAGTGTACACTGAAGAAACCTTGCAACATATGTCAGGGAAAGAAGGGCAGCCGAGATGTAGCAGCTAAGGAAGAGAGCTGCTTAACCAGCTCTGCCTCTGACTCCCTCTACCTTGACCGACCTGGAACTGGGAATCGGGTCATGCTAAAGGTTGTACCTGTGCTTGTACATTATGCAGGGCGGACTGTAGACACCTTCGCTATCCTAGAGACGACAGTTCTGAAAAGACTATGCTATTACCAGCATCAGCTAAGTCTCTCGGAATAAAGGGCACTCCTGAAGCACTTCCTCTGCGTACGGTCCGCCAGGACATCCAGGTACTCCATGGACACACTGTGTCTTTCCGTATCTCTCTGGCTGCCAACCCGCAGACTAGCTATAAGATAAATGGAGCCTAGGGCAGCTGGGTGGCGCAGCGGACATTGCGCTCGTCAACAACGCCAGAGACACCGGGTTCGACTCCGGCTGTCGACGTTGCCTCCGGCTTGGGCCAGCCGTCATACTAACTCAATTGGCAGAGTTAGCGGGTGGAAGTCGATGGGTGGTAATCTGGACGTTGTGGACAGTGACTCCTACAGGTCGGTTGGGGACGCCTGCACAGCAGAGACAGGAAATGGCAGGGGTAGTGTGAGCCTCCCACACGTTGCACCTCGCCAATGAGAGTCTGCGCTGGCAGGTGAAAATATGTGACAGGCTGCCTCCACATGTATCGGGGGGGACATGTGATGCAAGGCTTCTATCCTCCCTACAACCGGCCAGTGGGGGGCATATGCGAGCAACGTTCAAGACAGGGGAGGGGAGAATTGGCACAGCGGAATTGGGATGGGAGAAAAATAGAAAAAGAGGAGAAAAAAGTGGATCAAAAAAACAAATGTATGAAATGTATAGTGTATGTATATTCAATAGTAGTATTGATAGTATATTATGCAATATAACTATTAATATTATGTTTAATTAATGTGTATGCTACTGTGCATTTTGTTCTGTTTCACAGGTTTTTGACCTATGGTCAGCTGTGGGAATTATACAGTTGTATTGTGGAAAAACATTTCAACTAGTTTGTTTAAAATAAACAAACTAATGACTAACCATTGAGTCATCCATTGTGTGTACCTGTGTGGTACCTGTCAGACCCTTTCGGAGGGATTCAAATTGAACATTTTTGAAAGATCCGAATAGTGGGAGAGAGAGGTCCATTCTGTCAAGTCTGCACTCTACACATGCGTAGGGGCTCAACCTGTTCATGAAGAAGTCCTTCTAACAGTCCTCCTGGAAGTCGAGGCTATCCTCAACTCAAAACCATTGGGTTATGTATCTGCTGACTTGGAGTGATGCTGGATTGCACTCTGTCTTGGTCTCAGCATATTAATTATATTGTTTTAAAAATGGGAAGAGCAATTGGTATTTCCAGGAAATGTGCTTCTTTTGTTGCCCGTCCCCTTTTATGTCAGATAGTGCAAAGTTTAGTTTTATGTCATCTTGACTATTGCTCTGCGATGTGGTCATCTGCTGCCAGTGGTGACCTCAGGAAGCTCCAGGTGGTCCAGAACAGGGCAGCATGGTTGGTACTGGGCTGCTCACTAAGGTCTAATGTGAGCCGTATGCATGCCCGCCTCTCTTGGCTTAACATTGAAAATAGATTGTCTTTTAATATACTTGTGCTGTTCAAGTTGGTCATGAGCAGTAAAACTCCTGTTTTTATACATAATCAGATTGTTTTTAGTAATACTGTGCACGAGCATTACACTAGAGGTTCCAGTAGTGGGCAGCTTGAATTGCCAGGTCCTAGAACCAGCGCTTTGGGGAGATCTTTTATTTTTAGAGCATTAACTCTTTGGAATGGCCTGCCTCGGAACCTCTGCTGCATTTACAGTAGATTTACTTTTAAAAATAATCTTAAATTGTTTTTAAATTGTTTTTAACACTGTAAAGTAATTTTTTGTTTTTGTTTTACACTAATGTAATTTTAGCTATCTTAATTGTTACAGTAGGTTCATTATGCATTGTGTGTACTGACTTTTAATAATTTTGTTTTTGCAATAGTGATTGTTTTTGTATGTTTTTTTGTTTGTGGACCCCAGGAAGACTAGCTGGTTGCTATCGCACCAGCTAATGGGGATCCCTAATAAAATCAAAATCAAATCAAAAGCAGATAGTGACCCTGTGACTCCAAATAGTCTCCTTATGGGGCGGCCTGATGGATCACTTCCCCAAGTGGTTTATCCTGAGACAGATATCCTGAGGCGCAGACGCTGGCGGCATTCACAGATTCTCTCTGATCAATTCTGGTCCAGACTCATCAGGAATACCTCCCTGGCCTACAGACCTTTCATTGTATACTTGTATGCCGTGACAAATAAAACTCTTGACTTGACTTGACTAGACCAGGGGTGCAGTGCTGGGCATACGCGGTCAAACGACGTTTGGGCTTCGTCACTGAGGCCGAAGTGCGCGCATCCTATTATTATGCAAAGTCTAGGTGGTAAGTGCCGGCGCGACGACACAAAAATTACTCGTCGCCGGCACTTATCACCTAGACTTTGCATAATAATAGGATACCGACAACCAAATACAAGCCCTGTAGGTGGGGGGTTGCTTGATCTCTCGACTGGAAGGATGAGACAAGGTGTATCATCTGTTCTGTGCGCAACCGAGGGAACATGGGAGCGCGCGTGCGCGGGCGTTTGGCCTCGCCCATATTACGACTGCACCCCTGGACCAGACAGAAATGGCACTCTTCTCTCCCCGAACTTTTGGATAAAGCAGTAGTCATGTTGGTTGATCCACAGATGCCTAGAGCCCTGTGGCCCATTGGACACGTTATTAAGACTCACTGCAGCAATGATGGGCGCATCAGGTCAGCTGACGTGAACATAAAGGGACGTGTGTACACTCGACTGATAGCTTGGCTGGTGATGCTACCAGCTCTTCCATCGCGAGTGTGAAGATAGTACGTTAGATAGTTGAAGTTCAGTCCGATAGTTGACTCGTTTGAAAGTGAACCTTAACGTGAATAGTTATTTCATTTATGTGGGATCCATCCTGTAACATTCAGATTGTTAGAAGTCAATGATATAAAAGTAAGTGCCCGCAGTTTATTGTTTCACCTGTTATATACAGTAGATAGCAAATTTGGCTAACGTGATATTTCCTGATTGAGCTAACATACCAACCGTCGATCTTTTCTTTCATGTACAGCAGTCGTGCCCAACCAGTCCTGTGTATAACAGGCAGTCAGCAGCCTGAGCCAATCGATACCGTCTACATTCCGTACATTCCGGACAGCGAGCTTCACCCATAGGGATGCAAATTGATGCCTTTGTTTTCATGGAGTGGCATGAGTGGGGGTCGGGCCCATCACCTGGCAGGTACAGTATAAACATGGCTCTGAGACCAGCCTTGAGTCACTCGAAACTGCAAGATGAATGGAACACCACCAGCTAAAAAGAGGTTAATTCAGAGGATGCTACTTTTCAACAACGCAAGCAAGACTTCACTGCCGCCAGAGCCAGGACCCTCCGACGAGCTGCCGCCGCCAGGAGCAGCTCCAACGCCGCCTCCGACGAGCTGCCGGCGCCAGGGAGCAGCTCCAACGCCGCCTCCGACGAGCTGCCGGATAGCACCAGCGTCAGCGCCGCAAGCAGAACCGGAGCAGCCAAAAGACCAAAAACATATCATTTCCATGAAGAGTGGGAAGAGGCTTACTTTTTTGTTTATTTCAACGCAAAATCAGTCTGTCTGATTTGCAAACAAACCGTGGCTGTGCCGAAAAAGGGTAATTTGGAGCGGCATTATACAACGATGCACAAGAAACACTGCGCGCAACTTTCCTCACATGCAAGCAGAACTTCAACGTCAGGGTGAGGACACCGCACAGTTTGATTGCACACATTATGAGGAGCAAGTTCAAAGCATCTTGTCAGAGTTTGATAAGCGCTTCACAGACTTTTCAATACTTGAACCTGTTGCAAGCTACATGTGTTTTCCATTTGGAACTGTAGATGTGGATGACATCACATCCAAAGTGGCCACACTGTTTAATCTGGACAGCCATGCTGTGGAGAACAAGATCCCCACACTTCAAACTGACATTGAGATTAAAGCCAGGGCAACACAAGGGATGAAGGCAGAGTTCTGGGAGCTACTGCTGCCTGAGAAGTACCCCAACCTCAGGAGATGTGCCATGAACTTAACAGCATTTTTTGGATCAACCTACCTGTGTGAGTCTGCTTTCTCTCACATGAAGAGATCATCAAGTCCAAGTACAGAACCACATTGACAGATGACCATCTTGTGGACTGCCTGAGGCTTGCAACCAGCTCCTACAACCCAGACCTTGAAAAACTAGCTACCTCTTCCCAGTGCCAGCGTTCTCACTAAGAGACATTTAATAAAATAAAAAAAACAAGATAAAGGAGAACTATCAGTGACTGTTGACAGACCTTTTTGTGGAATTGTTTTTTGATTGTATTCCATTTTGCATTATGTGACAGCTCTGTTTACACATCATTCCTATTCCCTTTTAATTGTACATATATTTTTGTTTTGATTGTATTGTTCCACTTTTGCTTTGGCAATGTAAACACATGTTTTCTCATGCCCATTGAACTGAGTGTGTGTGTGTGTTGTCAGTGTGTATGCAGAGTGTGAAATAAACGTGAGAATTTACAGTTACAGTCTTGTCATTCTTGTAATTCCTACACTACACTGTTACAATGATATATAAGATAGCATATTATATTATATACCCATTCAATATGCACATGACCGAAAATATTATATGCCATATAATATTTTCTGTCATGTGCATATTGAATGGGTAATACTATTACTACTAATACTAGCCTTATGCACCTTATGACACTGTGAATACTGTGAATATATTTTTCAGTTAGTTAGAATCTAACTAACTGAAAAATATATTCACAGTATTGTATGTCATGAGCCTGTGGTTCTGATCAGAGTCATTATGGCTTCAGTGGATAACCCTGATCTACATTGTGATATAGGAGAGGACAGCAGGAGACGCACACACCACTGATGATTAACGGGGCTACCGTGGACAGGGTGAGCAGCTTTAAGTACCTGGGGGTCCACATCTCAGAGGACCTGACATGGTCAACACACATAGACACAGTAGTAAAGAAGGCGAAACAGCGCCTCTACCACCTGAGACAGTTAAGGAAGTTCAGAGTATCGGGGAAGATACTCCAGTCCTTCTACTCAGGAGCTGTAGAGAGCATCCTGACCGGAAACATCACTGCCTGGTATGGAAACAGCACGGCACAGGACAAGAAGGCCCTACAGAGAGTGGTGCGCTCAGCCGAGCGTACCACGGGTATTGCACTACCCCCCCTGCAGGTTCTATACAACAAGAGGTGCAAATCCAGAGCCTGCAGGATAATGAAAGACCCTCACCACCCCAATAACAGCCTGTTCCAGCTGCTGAGGTCAGGCAGACGCCTGCGAACCCCAGCTACTAGGACAGAGCGGCTTAGGCTCAGCTTCTTCCCCCAGGCCATCAGAGCCCTGAACAATGAACATTGAGTGCTCAGAACATTGAACTATCCACACACAAGCACACATGAACACACACACGACATGCACGCTGTGCACGCTCACACACGAGCAGCCACTTAACACTTTAACATGAGCGGGCACACACTCATGTCGCACACACGCACACTTATGGCCAAAAGGAAAGGACACTTTAAATTAGAATAACAGGAACAGTGTATTGCACTACCAAAGCTAACTAGCATGTCCCATATGCTCTGTAAATAACTATGTACAGATACCGAGATGTCACTCCATGTTACCTGTTACCTGTTCACTGCACAATGTTGTTTTTTTATTTTTTTATTCTATTATATGTTGTACCACTGTATTGCACATCGTTGCGGGCGAGACCACCCGCATTTCATTGTATACCTGTATGCCGTGACAATTAAAACTCTTGACTTGACTTGACTTGACTTGATGTTTTAGATACCCCAGTAATAACATTACAATTGAATTAAATACAATTAGGCCTGAATGAGACTCCGGCCACCGGCACATTATCAGCCAAAATGCGCGTTTATTGATGGAGCAAACTCTGAGAGATTGTTCACAGAGGCGCTGCCGAACCAAGATATAATATGATGTGTATAATATAATGTGTGTGTGTTGTTCGTGCTGTACAGACACACACACGTACACATAGATACACACACCTAGAGATACGCATGCACACTCACACATAGACACACAGGCACACGCATACACACACACACCAGACATTTCAGTGTGACAACACACACGCACACCCTCACGCACATACACATGCGCACAGACACACACACACAAAGACACAAAGACACACGCGCTCAGACACACAGTCACACACACACAAAGATACAAAGACGCATGCACACAGACACACACACATACAGATACAGCCATGAATTGTGGTTGGACCACCGTTTGGGCACCGTATTAATGGTAACAATGACCAGCAGGGGCGCTCGAATACAGCTGGTGACAGCCTGCCCGAAGTGCCTGCTCTCTGTTCATTCAGGAGCTCCGCCCTCGACAAAGGGAGAGAGAGGCAGAGAGAGAATGAGAGCGAATGGACTAAAAGCACTGCAATGTTGTGTTCTGACCACATGTTTTGGCTAAAATACATAGTATTGTATTGTACAGTATGTATAGTATTGTACGTTTTATAAACATTTTATAAATGGAGTTCTAAATGGCTAAATACATAAGGGTGCTTTCACATATAGTTTTGGTGGACTCGGTGCGGACTCTGTGCAGTTCTGGGGGTGAAGTTGCAACATTGTTGCATTCTTCATTTGGTTCACGCTGCCCTGAAACTTCCCTTCTCAACCAACCCACCGGACACACAAGCAAAAAACGAGGTATCATTCATAACTACTTCCGGTCGGGTTTCAAAATAAAAGAGCGAGGTCTAAAACACCGGAAATACGTTTATTTTGTACATTATCTAACGTTAACAGGAACCTAAACTAACTTTAGGTTAGTTGTAAGGTTAGTTTAGGTTAGTTTTAATGTTAGATAATGTACAAGAAAAACGTATTTTCTACACAAAAATCCAAAACAAAATCAAAGACGACCTTGATAGATGGGCAAAACTTAAAAACACAGTACAAGCACGGATATCAATAGTTAAGATGGATGTACTACCTAAAATCAACTTCTTCAGTTCAATGCTACCGTTACCCCCTCCAGAGGGTTACTGTAAAAGATTACACTCCTCCACATACAAATTTATTTGGAATAACAAACCACCACGTATAAAAAGATCCACCGCACAGAGAAATAAAGCAGATGGTGGCATGGCATTTCCAGATTTTTTCCTATATTTTAAGGCGTACACATTAAGTCCATTGACAACATGGTTTGACTCCCAAGCATTAGCATCCTGGAGAAAAATAGAAGAAAACATAGTAGCCCCACATAGACTGAAGGACATAGCATACACTAAACTACCAATCAAGCACTGTGAACGAAAATTTGGCCCCATAATTACTCATGCGATCCGGATATGGCGTGAATCACAAAAAAAAAATCCTAACCCACAAAAATGGCACAATCATACTCCCTTATTCAATAACAATGCACTCTTAATTGGAAAACGACCTATAAGATTCCCTATATGGGAAGAGCAAGGCATACACTCATTAGGGGATGTTTTTAACAAACAGGGTTTTTGTAGTGATAAAGAAATACGCAAAAAATTTAATCTCACCAAGTCCACATGGCTTTTTCACAAACAGTTAGAGCTATGTTTGAAGTCTCACGGTGTTCCATTAGACAGACCAATTGAACACCACAGATACCACAAATTCTTCTACGCAAGAGAGACATCGAGAGGTTTTGTTTCAGAATTTTATCATCAATTACTAACGTCCTCGTATGAAACCCTCCAACTTGACTCTGTCTGGAGGAGGGATATACCAGACCTGGAAAATGACTTTGATTGGCAAGGAGCCTGGGCAAATGTCCGACTTACATCAAGGAACCCGGATCATCAACAAATCAATCTTAACTATATTCACAGGACATACTTGACTCCTATAAGACTGTGCCGAATGGGGCTTAAACAAGATTCCAAATGCACCCAATGTGCAAATGGGGACGAAGGGACATTTATGCACATGTATTGGGACTGCTCACCAGTTAAGGCATTCTGGAAAAATGTGACCCAACAAATATCAAAACTCGTATCTTGGAATATACCTGTACACCCCTCGGTATTATTATTGAATGATGTTTTTGAGTTTGCAGTGAATCCACAGCTAAAGAGATTGGTTTTATCGGGTATCACAGTAGCCAAAAAGCTGATCGCATCACGCTGGTTTCAACCGGAAAAAATTTGCCGTAAAGTTTGGTTTCTTACATATCTCGATGTAATTTACCATGAAATATCTACAGCAAGAATTCTGGGTCTCAATGAATCCAAAATGTCAATGTGGTTAGAAGTGGTGGAGAGAATAAAAGCTAGCTTATAATGGTAGTGTCTGGTTAGGTGCGAGGGATAGTGGAGGTACTTCTCAAGGTGGGGTCCGGGAGGGGGGGGTTCGAGCTGAGCATATGTGTGTAGGTTTTTTTAGATAACAGGTATTAGGGGTAGATCTTATATAAGACAACTAACTAAAATGTGATCTCATTGGATGTGCCCTGACAATTAATGCTTGTATATCTTATCGTGTGTTGTCATGTTTGTTTATATGTTTGTTTAAAAAATAATAAAAAAATAAAATACAAAAAAAATAACGTATTTTCTTTTATTTATCTTGACAGTAAGGTTAGTTGGGGTTAGAAGAAGAATGCAACAATGTTGCAACTTCACCCCCAGAACTGCACGAGTCCGCACCGAGTCCACCAAAACTATATGTGAAAGCGCCCTTATTATGTATTTAGCCATTTAGAACTCCATTTCATTTTATAAATAATAATAAAATGCAAATCGGGATTCAAACACGGGTCGTCCCCTCCGCGTGAGAGACATCGGAACAAGCCACAAGACCAGGGGCGCTAGACAGATTATATCCATTATTTCAGATAATCGGCTGTCCTAACTGTATAGTAGTAGTAATCAGTCATCACACACACACAATACAATATCCAGACTGTCAAGGTCTTTGATTCTGGCAGTGACTGAAAAGGTACAGGCTGACGCATAATGCCTGTCCTATATTCTTATCAATATTCCACAACAGCCTCCAAATAAAAAACAATAAGAAAATAAAAGTTATTCATATTTGTAAGTAACCCTCAAAAATAATAATAATAATAATAATAATAATACATCTATTTTATATAGCGCTTTTCCAGGTGCTCAAAGACGCTTCACATGGGCAGGAGAGACAAACTATGGCAAAACAAAAAAACAGAACAAAACAGAACAAAAATAATACATGATAAAATAAAACCGACAGAATTAGAGGTCAAAAGCAAGATTGAAAATGTGGGTTTTGAGGGCTGATTTAAAAGATGTCAGGGTGTTTGCATCACGGATATGGCTGGGGAGGGCATTCCAGAGGGAGGGGGCAGCAGCAGCAAAGGCCCTGTCGCCCCAGGTCCGGAGCTTGGTCGTGGGAGGTTTGATTGATTGATTGATTGATTGATTGAATTGATTGATTGATTGATTGATTGATTGATTGAAAACTTTATTAACAGATTGCAGAATGGGTACAATACAGTACAGCTCAATACACACAATTGTTAAGGGGATGCAGACCAGAGAAAGACTTTCGTCTTGTTTACATCAGGGTCCCCCATTTTCAATTCATCAGGACATATATGACATACATGACATACAGATAGTCAGTACTGCTACATCTATACATTTATGACATACCAGATTTGTAAATACAGTACTGTTTGTGATACAGAAAAGGGAGTATATACATTTGACGTAGAAACTGTACATTGGAGGAGGTTGGGTGGGGGGGGTTGGGTACACTGGGATATTGACAACCATACTGGGTAATTTACATTGGAGGTGGTTGGGGGGGGGGGGGGCACACTGTATAAACAAGCAAAACTGTACATTGAGGGGGGGGAGACTCTGTACAAACAAACAAAATTGTACATTGGACTATTGACAAAACCATACTAGGTAAATGACTGTACATTGGAGGGGGTTGGGTTAGGATATTTACAGGGGCCAGTGTTGAATTGCAGTCTCCCGTAGGTGTCTCTTGAGAGAGGTTTTGAAAGTGGGTAGTGATCCACATTCCTTTACAGCTTTGGGTAGGGCGTTCCACATTGATGTGGCATAATTGCGAAACGTGTTTAGTCCCTTATTTGAGCCGAATCTGGGTTTAACATGATTTGTGGAGCTCCCTCTGGTGTTGTGATCGTGGTATTCACTAACCTTTGGGAAGTATTTTGCCATGTACATGGGTACCTTGGTCGTGTAGTGTATCTTGTAGACCAGGCCCATTGCAAGTTGCTGTACTCTGTCATCTACTCTAAGCCATCCTAGGTTGTCAAAGTGGGCAGGGGTGAGGTGGGTTCTAGGAGTAAGGTCAAGCAGTAGTCTGACCAGTTTGTTTTGAGATGTTTGTAATTTTGTTTTTAGCGCCTTTGAGGTGCTTTGGTACCATGAGGTGCAAGCATAGTCGTAGTACCCCTGAATGAGTGCTCCTGCCAGAGTCTTCAGGGTATTCTTGTTTACCAGAGAGGAGATCCGGTACAAGAATCGAGTTCGTTGGTTGACTTTTTTTATTACATTGGATGCCATTTTATCACAGGAGAGATTAGCCTCTAGGATGGAACCCAGGTAGGTAATTTCATCTTTCCTTGTGACAATATTGTCACCCACTGTAACTGAGAAGCCGTCGGTCTTGCTGAGTTTGTTATTTGAACCGAAGAGAATGGACTCTGTTTTGCCCATGTGTAATGATAGTTTGTTATCAGCGAGCCATATGCAGATTCTGCCTAGTTCCGAGCTGAGGGTTTTTTCAACCTGTAACTTGTTCTTGTCAGAGACCAGCAGGGCTGAGTCGTCCGCAAACAGGAACAAGTTGCAGTCACAAGCTGACGACATGTCATTTGCATAAATTAGGAACAGTAGCGGTCCTAGTATGCTTCCTTGTGGAACACCACAGCTTGTGACAGGTGTTAGGAGGTTGGCATCTGCAGACCTAAGGCGACGGGTGGGCGTGTGACGGTGGAGGAGGTCGGACAGGTAGGGAGGGGCAAGGTTGTTGAGGGCTTTAAATGTGATGAGTAGTATTTTAAAATGTATCCTGTATTTGATTGGAAGCCAGTGGAGGTCGTAGAGGACAGGGGTGATGTGATCAGAGCGACGGGTGGAGGTGAGAATGCGGGCAGCAGAGTTTTGGACATATTGGAGTTTATTGAGAATAGTGTTTGGTGAGCCGGCGTAGAGGATGCTGTTGCAGTAATCTAGTCTTGATGATATGAATGCATGAACCAGTGTTTCAGCAGCGGAGAGTGATAGGGAGGGGCGAAGACGAGCAATGTTCCGGAGGTGATAGAAGGCAGATTTGGTTATGTGGTTATAGTTACACAAACTTTTTTTTAAACCAATATTTATGCCCACCTGGCACCTCCACTAGCAGCATTCTATAAAGCATTCAACATGTATATTTTAGTTATTAGTAAAATATAAGATGACAGAATCTCATTGGATAACTTCATCATACTGTAAATACAGTACATACTGTAGACATACTGTATCATTGTCTCTAAAACAGACTCCAAAAAAGCTGGTTCTTTTTATTTTTCAAACGTATTGAAGTACAGTATACACATACCAGTGGAGGTTTCTCTATGACAACACGTGAAACACAAATTCACTCATAATTCATAATTATTATTAATTTACATATATATATATATTTTTTTTTTTATTTTTTTTTTATTTTTTTTTAATTTTTTTTTATTATAAATGTTTTCCTCTGTAAAAAATGCCAGTGCATTTTTTTTTTTCAAAAATGGCCAAAATTGTCAGCTCTGAGCAGGCCTGCACTGCAGTAATGACTGCAGTATATTCGTGCAGATGGCTGCACAGGTTGACCCAGGATTAAATAAATAAGAAATAATAGCCAATCAAAATAGGCTATTAACGTCATCTAAGCACGGTCTGTGCAGTTAAACTCTTGCCATTGAATGGGGGATTGAATGATTGACAGCCCTTGACATCCAATACACGGAGGTTGAATATGATTGGCAGCCTTGAAAATCCAATCAGAGGTTGCTGCATTGCACCATCAAAACGGGTCCAGCTGCAGGTCCGTAGGTTAGGTTTAGCTGGGGCCAATCTCAAGTTTCTCAAGTTTCTTTATTAGTTGTCATACAGAAGTACAGAATACTTTTATACAAAATGCTTCTTTCTGTTACATTTTGTATAAAAGTATTCCTTACTTCTGTATGACAACTAATAAAGAAACTTGAGAAACTTGATTGACCCGAGCTAAACCTAACCTACGGACCTGCAGCTGGACTGGTTTCACTGTGTGAAAGAGCAAGCTAGTAGTTTAGTAAGCTGTACAGCTATAACAACACAGTAGGCTAAATTAAACTTTGCGCCAACATTAGGACCGAAGTATAAACCAGCAACTGAGCAACATGAAGAAGTGGACTTATGCATCTGGATCAGAAAAAAAGTTGTGGATGAAAAAGTAAGTAGGCTACAGTGTTTGTAAAAGCTTGTATGCTAACAGTAGCTAGCCAGCTTAGCCTACATCACAATGATGATCACCAAGCTAACTTACTGTACACACTGTAGGGCTTGGCTATTAATCGAAACAGAATCGCGATATCGATTCATAGACCTATGCAATCTCATTTCTAAGTTATGACGATTTTTCTTTTATTAAAAAAAAGTTATAATTTATTTTATACATTTTTTTTTTAACTTTTTTAATTATTTTATCTGGGTTGAACATGATTTGTGGAACTCCCTCTGATGTTGTGGTTGTGGTATTCACTGACCTTTGGGAAGTATTTCGACATGCACATGGGTATCTTAGTGGTGTAGTGTATCTTGTAGACCAGGCCCATTGCAAGTTTCTGTACTCGGGCAGGGGTGAGGTGGGTTTTAGGAGTAAGGTCAAGCAGTAGTCTGACCAGTTTGTTTTGTGATGTTTGTAATCTTGTTTTTAGTGCCTTTGAGGTGCTTGCATAGTCGTAGTACCCTTGAATGAGTGCTCCTGTTAGAGTCTTCAAGGTATTCTTGTTTACCAGAGAGGAGATCCGGTAAAGGAATCTAGTTCGTTGGTTGACTTAGTTTTATTACATTGGATCCCATTTTGTCACAGGAAAGATTTGCCTCTATATGATGGAACCCAGGTAGGTAATTTCATCTTTCCTTTTAAGATAAGATAAGATATTCCTTTATTGATCCCCTTGGGGAAATGCAGGCATCATAGCAGCATGGGGGAAGGGGGGTGGGGGGGTACAGGTAGTGAAAACAACACAAGCAGTGTAAACAAATAGGTAAATATAATTTACTATCTAACTAACTGAAATATATTTTCACAGTGTCACATAAGGTGCAGTATGCATAAGGTAGTGTTATTGTCCTACTTGGGTTCCTATTAGTTATAGGTCAATGTCTGGCAGCAGTCCCTGCCCACTGTTGTGGAGCCTGATGGCCACTGGTATGAAGGACTGTCCGAGGCGGTTAGTTGAGTGTCGGGGGGTATGAGTCTGTGGCTTCCTTGTCACCTTCACCTAATATGTTTTGATCTGGTCAGGTGCGCTGTCACCTAATATGTTTTGATCTGATCAGGTGCGCTGTCACCTAATATGTTTTGATCTGGTCAGGTGCGCTGTCACCTAATATTATTTCATCTGGTCAGGTGCGCTGTCACCTAATATGATTTCATCTGGTCAGGTGCGCTGTCACCTAATATGTTTTCAACTGGTCAGGTCCGCTGTCACCTAATGTTAATATGTTTTCATCTGTGTCCACTGACCACTGACACACAGTGGGGGATGTTTTAAAAATCTAATTTAATATATAATATAATATAATAATTTGTGCTTCACCTAAAAATTAGGTCAGCAGCCTCCACTGGTGTAGAGGCATATGATACAATCCATTTTGTTGTTGGTATTAGGTAGCCTATGAATTACATATAATAGCAGCCAGCCTACATTATGCAACAGTAACTTGCGCATATATAACACACAGCCCTGCGAAGCCTGCATACAGTAAACTAACTTGATCATTAATCTAGCTGTTGTATCTTTACGCTTATGAAAACATTAAATAATATGTATAGGCTATAGGCCGCCTATATTCTCAAATGGCTTAATGGCTATCCGAGTCCTCGATATCCTCGCGGACGGACCAGTATTTATATGATCATATCATATTCATATTCATATCATAGTTTACTCTATCAGCCTACCAGCATGTAATACGTTCTTTGTTAGAACTCAACTCGTTATTATTTTGCGCATAGATTGCAGAAATACGGGAACGTTTTGATTTAGGCTTTGACATTGTAAAACTAAATAAGTGAAATTCTGTAATATCACCCACACGATATATGCTCTGTGTCCAGAGCATGTATGCTTTTCATTCATAAGACACATTTATTGCAAGGGTTTTGTATACACATACACTCAACAAATAACCTCTGTCTGTTCTAATTGCAATGCGTTTTTATATCGTGGGTGTTCATATGACTTGTATTCTGCTTACAGCTTCGGGGTTCCACTTATTACGTTTAACAATGGCAAAGCCTTTCAAATATAATCAAAACGTTCCCGTATTTCTGCAATATATGCGCAAAATAATAACGAGTTGAGTTACGCAGAGCACAGTCAGTGCTTATATTCTATATTCTACCACCGGCGCCACCTACGCATGGTCCGACCTGTGCTTAAATATACGCACAAAGTCAAGCACAAGTTCAAATAGATAAATCCCACACTTTGCTTAGGAATGGTCGTACGCACGGCTTAATAATAATAATAATAATAATAATTCATTTAATTTATATAGCGCTTCTCAATAACCCGAAGTCGCTGACAGTAGTCGGGAGCAGGGGTACAAACAAAGAAACAAAAGCAAAGAAACAAAAACAAAAACAACAAAGAAACAAAAACAAAAGGAACATGAGACCATGGGGGGGAACAGGGGATGTGCGTAAGTCAGGTTGATACATGAGGGCCCAGGTCCCCAAGCGGGAATCGAACCCTGGACCTTCTTGCTGTCAGGCAACAGTGTTAACCACTACACCACCATGCCGCTATGCTTATATATATTGTGCTTATATGTATGACAGTTCTATTTCATTATGGCTTACGCTCAGCATCATCTGCACTGTACTTCACTTCGTGCACGTGCACTGAATAAAAAATTCCACCATGTACCTTTACATCCCAACATTCGTCTGGCCACACCCCCATCCGCTTACCTTCATAAGCAGGTGTGTGGTCACCTACTCGCCTCCTTCTTCACTTTCACCACAAGGAAGTGCCTTCGGTAGATCCCACACTTGACGAGGTTGTTAGCTGAAGAAAGTTGAGACGTGTTTACATTGTTGCTTGTTTTTTTCTTCTCTCATATATTTGAAAGAAAAAAGCTAAGTCATAATGTCTACTTCGGAGGGTCGCGCTCGCAACGCCACTCTTCACCAGCGATTCTCCATTGCCGCCTCTGTCGTGCGTCTTGGAGCGGGGCTGAGACCTCTCTCGTGGTCGGCAGCCACGCCCGGTAGGCGTCCGATGGGTAGTTTGCCTCTCCAAGGAGCTGGTGCACCAGTGCAGTCTCCTGTGCGATGGCCTGGTTCCGGCTCTGGTTCCTCTGCTTCCGGGGAATCGTCCGCTGTTGGGCGGCCGGTTCCCTTGGTTGCGGGGGATTTGAGACGCAAACTTTTTGCGTCAGCTCGCTCCCGTCGCAAGATGGTGGCTTGCAGACGCGAACGGCCTGGTTTTGGTGAGTTGCTGGAGCCAGATGAGGATGCGTCTGTCTCTACATGCCCGATGTTGACAGAGGACTACATGATAGAGGCGGACGGGTTCTTGTTTGAAGGCCCGGTGGAGACATCTTCCCTGCCTGTCCAGGTAACACTGGAGGGGGGTGAGATGTCTCTGTAGAAGGGTGGATTATCCCTGCTTGTGGGAGTAGTAGTACACAGACACTGGGTAGTAGGATACTATAGTATTGGACCTATATGTACCCCCGTCTTTGGCCCGGAACGTCGTTCTGGAGGGCTTGCAGTTAGAGTGGATGGGGCCCAGGATTTACTAACCTGGGGATTGGTACTCTGGTCTCCCTCGCCTTCCAAGGCGGTCAGCAGTAGCTCCCCACACACCCTCACTCCCTCAGTACCTCCGACAGCCCTCCCACACCCAGTGACTGTCAGTTCAATAGTATTATTGGGCTTCCCTTTAAGCAGTACCCTTCCTTGACCACCGGTATAGACCCTTCAAATGCTATTCTGTAAATGGGGTGTAAGGGTTAAATAATTATGCAGTCACAATATTTACCCAGAGGTTAGAATAGCAAATGGAACTTAAAGAAACAGACACACACAATGATCCCAATTAGGTCTACTTTATCGAAGCCTGGGCAGGTTATCCATTACAATGTTAATCCTTAATATATGGCACCGGGTGCTCTTGTTATCAATGTAGGGGAAGCTCTTCCCACCATAGGCACCTAGTGCTCAATACATTAAAACATCCCGCTTGTACTGGGGGAACCCAGGCATAAAATGTAGACACATTGGGAATTCAAGAATCAAACAATCAAATAAACAAATAACAAAATAAACCAAGTAAATGTGGGCCCACGTTACCAAAGAAAACCTAACCTAAGCCGGCTTAAATTGTTCGGGGTACCCCTTAGACACTGGTTGTTAGCGTTCACTTCAATGGACGTTGCTGTTGATACACGTGGTACTGTTAGTACTTAGCCAAGATGGCGGACCCACTCTTGTCACCGCTCGTCCGGATGACAAGATGGCATCGGCGATCCGCGAGCACAGCCAGCAGGCTGGGCGAACAGCAGGCAGTGGTTAGCTGGCGGAGCTTGCTGTATGGCGTCCTCTGCTGGTGGGAAGAAGCGTCCTCTGAACCGTCTGGGAAACGTCCACCGCTGCTGTTGCTGGCTTGCTTCTGTCGTGCGAGCTAATACTTTGGCTACCCTAAACACAGCTAAGCTTTGGGTCTCGACGCACCCTCCTGCTATTCGGTTACACTGCTAACGCAACGTGGCTGGCTATACCACCGGTCTCTTCAGCGCCTCGCGCCCGGTAGTCTACTCAAGTCAGACGGAGCCGTTAGCAGCATACTACTATACCGCACACAGTAACTACTATAACCCGATAACGTTAGACGTTAGTCTCGTTAGCTCTAGACGTTAGTCCTTGGGTTCGGTTTCTCTTACTCACACACTATCGCTGATACTTCTAGGATAACCCGTCACTAGCAAGTATGTCTCATCACCCGCCGCTCGCTCCGACGGGGCTCTCCTTCACTGACTTCTTCAACGGGGCTATTCCAAAGCACACGCCCGTTGTGGCTGCGACCGTTCACGGCCAAGTCCAATGCCGAAGAGAGCTTCCTGCTCCCCTCGCCTCCAGGTAACTCCCTCTTCCTCGTTGCTTGCTTCTCTCCACTGCTCCACCTGCCACCACTGCCACTCCGCCCCCTGCTGGCAACCTCCACTGGTCCCACTCAAGGACCACTCCAGAAAGGGAAAAAGGGCTCAATGTTATTGCTAGTAATCCATACTGCATCTGGAGAAGAGTAGCACCTCATCTCGTCGTTAGACTGGGCGAGCTATCCAAAGGAACACTGTTAGGCTATCCAAAGGAACACTGTAAATCACACGTTATACACACACAGGGAAAGTAACAGTTAGTTAGCACTACTGAATACTTTGTAGAATATTCAGGCTGCTACATCTCCTTGGGGTGCCCCGTCCGAAGATGTTGGGTTAGAACCTCCGACTCGTCGGCGGGATGCCCTGCTATCAGCCACATCAGAATGTGGCTCCTTGACCAGTAGTCTGCTGTATGTGAGGGATGCGGGCTCGGAGGAGGAAAGTATGCAGGGGGAACTGCGTGCTTTGTTTCCCGAGCTCATGGCGGCGGCGGCGGTCGCAAACGGCGTGCCGCTGCCGCAGCCACTGCCTGTTCCTGTCCCTGATGATCTCATAGGTCATCTATGGCAACGTCGCCAGGTGAGAGGGGTGGACGTTGTCCCATAGCCGCTGGGAAAGTGCGCGCCCTGGCCACTCTGATCCAGCGGCACCTTTGGCTGGAGCAGGCGCGTGTGCCGGAGAAGAAGAGGACTCCACTTCTGACGGCACCCCTCTCCGATGCTGGACTATTCGGGACGGCACTGCAGCTGATGACCTCAACCTGCAGGGAGATGCAGGAGGAGCGCTCCGTGCTCCAGCCTCATTTCCCCCGGCCCGATGTCGCCGGTGGAGTCAGACGGCTGCCACGTCGTCGAGGATCTTCCGCCGTGGCCGCCGCTGCCACCACCGCCACTGCTGGACCTTCAGTGAAGAAGGCCAGGAGGAGAGAGGGCGCCTCCGCCACTGCAGCCGGCCCATCTACGCCCGGAGGTGACGGTAGGGACCGTCGTGACCAGCCGCCGATCATTTATCGTCCCTCCGGGGCTCCCCGAGGTGGCAAATCCCGAGCGGCTCGTGGTAGGCGTCGCTAAGACCCAGTGATTTTTTCCCCCTGTGGTCTCCCCCTGTTTCCCTTCCCAGCCCCGCTATGATTTTGTTCAAAAATAAAGAGTCCCTTCTAAAGGAGGACTGTATTTTTTGTTAACAAACTGTGTGTTTATTCACCAAACATATGATGGGGTTGCAACGTGTGAATCTTTCGCTAGTATGGGTTGATAGGAGGGTTACATTCATGTTAGAGCTTAAGCAAGGCCTGCAGCCTACACTCGGTTGAAAAAGGGTTTTTCTGCCTCGACCTGAATCTCCACATAAAGGTAGAGGTTAGTTGTGTGCTCTGTTGCTTACACAGTGATATTGAGCTACAACACTATTGTGTTGGGTTTGCAGTAATGCTCGTATGAAAACGTACCACGGCTCAGCCGTTCTCTCTCTCTCTATCAATGTTTTTCTGTGTTACAACATGGATGCGGGTGTAGGATTCACACACACACACGACTTGGTCTTGCTATAAACCCTGTTCACAGATTGTCTGTGGTTAGCGTGCATTGTATTAGCTTGCGCTATTCATTAGCATTGCTACTAAAGGTATCATATGGCTATTGTTGTTGTTGTATGCAAGGGTTGGGCTTGTGAGGGGGTGCCGGATAAACCCCTCCTTCCCTCTTCTGATTGGTCAGGGGGTTTATTAGCCTCTCTTTTTCGTTCAGTCAGGGCCAAGCTGTTAGGCGGCTTGGCAAGGAGGGGGGGGGGGAGGGTTTCCCAGACTCTACACCCATCACAGGCGTTGAGTCTTGGGTTTCCCCCCGTCATAGCATACGTCACTAGGCACGTTGCTATTGGACGATGGCTTCCGTGAGTTTAGACCCGTATGTAGGGTCTGTTATTGTCAAGTGTCGGGATAGAGCGTAGGAATTAAGGTTCCACTACGCTCGATATACGCGTAACTTGAGTCGGTTGGTCACATGACTCAATGTTACCGTGGCTTTTCAATCTATGGCTCACGTGGGAAGTCTCTCTGGGGAGTTCCGTCTATCCTCTGTGGTAGGGATGACGGGATATAAAAATGTAACCCATTTTTATCCTCGGCTGCGTCAAGTGGGATTCATGTCAGACAGTCTGTGTTTCTTTCTTTTTTAATAAAAAAGTGTGGAGAATGTGAAGCACGACACCCTTCTTGTCGTTCTCCCAGGCGCCTTGAGGGATCGATGTGGGGTCTGGTTAGACTGTCCATTGATATGTTTTGTGTCCCGACGCATACATAGTGCTGGCTCGGGGTGTTTCTGATAAGAATCATGCCGGTGGCTAGTACGCCTTGGTTACTTGTTATTAAAACAGCGTTTTTATGAAGCAACTGGGATGGGGGATTTTTTCCTCTTCCGAGAGCCTGTTACTGGGTCTCGACGGATTCTCGTTCATATCTGGGGGATGTTAACGGAATAGATCAGAACATAGGTAGAGGGGTCTCACGCCCTTGGGGTGGGCCACCGAGCGCGGTTCAAACCGGACCGTCTGGGTGGCGCCCTCTTTTCATGTTTTAGATCAACACGCATATCTGCCCCTTCTCCTGGAGTAGGCATGTCGGCGTGGTTAGGGCACCGCACTGGTTCTGGTCACGCTGGTCCAGGTCAGTTAACCCGTTGTCCGCCGGGGATGCAGATCTGCTGTTCTGGTACCCTGAGGGACTTGGGCTTTTTTCAGGGGGAAAAATGCCGGGTCGGCCCGGGTGTCACAGGGTTAGGCGTTATGGAGACCCTTTGTTGGGTACACTTTGTACCTGGCACTATTGTAAGGGGCTGGTTCTCCTTCTTTCGCTCCTCTCTCACGCATGGCGAAGAGGGGGCTGTTGGGGTGGTCTTCTGGACCTCCTCTGGTAATCCTGTGTGCTTCCCGGGCTGCCGGGCCCGGTCCGAAGTAATGTTTCGTTGATACCGTAGGCCTGGGATAACCCTTTTTTGGAAACTGAAACACTTGTGCTGCGGTATAGCTGGTGTATACCCGCAGGTGTGTTTTGGAGTTTTTTCTTGAGGGGTTATAGGAACAACCACCGTCTGTGTACCGAGAGGGTGGTTGATTCCCTGGTGTGTTGGAGCAAAGTCAACTCCCGGGGTACCCGGTTGAGTGTGCCCCTGCACGTTCATGACGTCTGCCAATCGCGTCAGCCTTCTCTGCCTCGACCCCTCTGGGTGGGGGTTTTTGATGGAGGCTTTGTCATGGTGCTCAACAATGCCAGCATACGCCCCTTCCACCGGGGGGGCTGTTTTCAGTTGACTCCTTTGGCGCCTGTCTCGTCCGCAGTGCTCCAGGCTCAGGTCTACAGCCTGCTGCCTGGTTTCCCCGGTGCGCTGCCTGCTTCCGTTGGTTGAATTTTTTGAGTGCTTACGGCCATGCTGACTGCCTGTTCTGCAGGGTCAGTGTGCCAGGCGGTGTACTATTGGGGGGTAAGGGCCCGCTCTTGGAGGGGCTCTATCCGAATACGCTGGCGATGTGGGGGGCGGGGTCACTAAGTGACCGCCTGGTGGGGTATTGATGCCTGGCGTCATTGACCTCTCCGGGCCCCCTTTTTCCGGGGGATCCAGTCCCTTCAGTGGGTCTGGGTCTTCCTTCGCGCTCCGCTGCTACGGCCTTGCCACGGGTTGGGGTTGCTCTTGACCCCGTGATTCTGGGGGCAGTAACGAGGGTTGTTCCTTCCGTTCGTTCCCTGGTGGCATGCGGGTTGTGCGTGTGCGTAGTCATGGGGTCAAGCCACGGTCTGCTCACCCTGTGCGTTGAGTTGCTTGAGTTCCTCTTCGCACGGTCGGATCCGTCTCCCTCCCGTCCTCCAATAGGGAGGGTATCCCTCCATTAGGGAGGGTCGGGGGGCTCTGTCCTCCCCGGTCTGATGGTTGTGGGGGGCCTCAGCGGGTTTTCGTTTTTTTGTCTCCACCACAGCTCTGCACTCCTCCTCGTTGTCGTTGGTGATGTATCCAACGATGGAGGAGTCATCAGAAAACTTTTGGAGATGGCAGTTCCCGGAGCTGAAGCGGAAGTCTGAGGTATACAGGGTGAATAAAAAGGGTGCCAATACAGTTCCCTGGGGGGCGCCAGTGTTGCAGATCAGCACGTCCGACTCCGAGTGGCACCCCTGCAGTTTGACAGACTGTGGTCTGCCAGTGAGGTAGTTGAAGATCCAGGCCACCAAGTCGTCCTCCACCCCCATTGCTGACAGCTTCTCGGCTAGTAGTGGAGGCTGAATAGTGTTGAAGGCACTGGAAAAGTCAAAGAATGTTATCCTCACTGAGCTGCCCGGCTTCTCCAGATGTAAGTAGGCCTTGTGGACCATATAGATTATGGCATCCTCCACACCGATGTTCTGCTGATACGCAAACTGCAGGGGGTCTGTAAAGCCTCTCACCTGTGGTTTAAGGTGCTCCAGAACCAGCCTCCCAAAGATAGTCATGACCTGTGCCATCAGAGCAATCGGCCTGTAGTCATTGAGAGTGGTGGGGCATCCCTTCTTGGGCACCGAGATGATGATGGATGTTTTCCACAGCCGGGGAACCTTCTTCAGTCTCAGTGAGAGGTTGAAGAGGTGTTGGAATGTGTCCGGCAGCTCCTCAGCGCAGGCCCTGAGCACTCTGGGGTTGATGTTGTCTGGTCCTCTGGCTTTATTCACCTTGACCGTGGAGAACTGCCTTCTTACCCGATCCGTTGTTATGAAGGTGGGTGTTGAGTTGTCTCCAGGTGTTCGGTCTGGGCAGGAGTTCCGGGGGTGAGGTTGGTGGGGGGGGCGGGTGAGGAGGATGAGGGGATGGGCTGTTGTCATCAGAGGTAGGGAGGGGCAGAGGGACAAACTGGATATTGTGAATAATAAACCCTGATGGACAAGAATTCCACAAAGGAAATATACATCTCCTCACCTTCCTTCGTGTCCTGATCGATGCACCATCCTGTAAACTGTTAAATATATATGCACTAGCCCTACCTAAATTACCTCACTAACAGAAACATTTGGACCAAATATCGCTACATCTGTCTGAAGCAGACCCTTGAGAACGTATTCCGCCAACGACATTTCACCTCTGACAGGTGAGGAAGTGAAAGTGAGAGAACAGGAAGAAGGATGACGGGGCATGGGGGGGGGGGGGGGGTGTTGAGTGTAGTAAGCCAAGGCAGCTGGAGACCCCGTTATTGGACTGGATTCCTGTTGTGTAGGGCCTCAAGATTCTCCCTACATCTGGACAAAGGAGGGGGATGCCCTGGTCTAGACACGGCGCGAGGCCACAGGCAACAGGGTGGGGAGGAGAGGGGCCAGCCAGGTGCATTCAAAAACATCTGGAGAGCGAACAGATGTGCGAACGATCGCAGTCTGTCTATCTGGAGAAGTGCTGTCGCTGACAGATCCCCCTGCGGGGAGAGACTTCCTCATCCACGACAGGGTTCAGGAGGGATGAGGACGGCTGAAGTTGTCAAAACATGAAGATGTCGAAGTCACATGACCTGGTGTCATCATAAAAAAAAGACATTCAAAGGGACGCTCCTCTGAAAACGGCTTCCTGACACGAGGTGTCTGAAGCTAAAATTGTCACCTGTTGCTGGTGCAATGTGTGAAATATTATCAGGTGAGTCAAGCTGCATGTGTTCCACTCCTGGAAGAAAAGAACGTGGCTAATTCTAGGTTTGACGAGTTAGAATGATCTCGCAGGTCTCGCAGACAAGGTGAGATTGATTTAGAGCATTCATCTTTTCAGGCCAGGACACCAATTTTAGAAGTATTATGCTGGTCCGTCAAAACAAATTCCTATTTTTGTCATGTGGGGGTACTGAAACTACTGATCCATAGTTTAAGTAATACTGAACTAAGCTACTGTGCAGCTCTGGTTTGAAACAGGTTCTGTTACATTACTGCCACCAGTGTTCAATGTGATTAGGCACACTAGGGTCTGCAAGGCAGGATCCTGGTGTATTGATTATTGTTATGGCATTTTTGCTTTTTATGTGGAGAGTGACAGAAAAGATGGGAAATAAAACTGAGGGTTGTGAGTCCCTGGTGGTTTATGCCTCACATTGTTAAGCCACCAGAACACTGGGCTATGTGCTATTCCTTCTAGAAGCCCATGCCATCCAGCGGGGCTAATCCCAGTACATTGTCCACTCAAGCACGGCATAAAGCTAGTAAAAGGTGCCTCCGGGAAGCCTCCTAATCTTGGTGCATGATGTTCCAGATACCTGTACACACATTGTAATCACTTAAACAACCGGCAGAGGATGATCATCTCGGCCAAGATGACAGGTTGCTCGTGAAAATCCCTCTTGGGTCCAAGGATAGCAATGAAAAGCAATAAAAGCAGCCAGTCTGGGACACGGTGAGAGCCAGATGGCCGGCCGGTGGAGGCTAGCTGTCTTCACTCCTCCACTGATTTATCCTTCCCGTCTGTATGCCGCTTGCTTTTCCACTTATGGAAGATTAATCGGTAGTCCTATCCCAAAATATTTAACTGACCTCTGGGAAACTATCGCATGATTAATGACTTTGTAGAGCTACTGGAAGTTTGGATGTGGGACAAATTTGGTGTTCATTCCAGATATGTTTGTTTACAAAATGCCTCAATATCAATCTTTGTTCACAAGGAGGACTTAGTGACTGACAAAAATGTGGCCCCCAAACCAGACAAGGTCCAAACCGATGAAGCATGTCCTCTCTGGGGAGAGTGAAGAGACAGCGATGGAGAATAGATGTTTCTCCAAGGAGAAAGAGGGAAGGCTGGTTATGGAAACCTCCTGTCTCCCGGTGATGTGCCTGTACACTTCCCACATACGGATGTAGAGAGGTATCAGGTATGTGTCATAGCTGGACGAATTCTGATGTCTCAGAAACAATATTTATGGTACATTTGAACAGATTACCATGCTCAGATAATTAATAGGAAAAGCTCTGCAATGAGGAAGTTGTTTTGGAGGGTTCTACGTATAATTATTTCAGAGACATGCTATGGGACCACATTCATTTCCACTACCATTGCTAACAAATGCTAACAATTTCTTCTCAAAGTATCTCAAAAGCTGTAACACTGGTGCAAGTGCTTTAGACTGAAATAACTCCAAAGTGCATGACAAAATAACAAATTATCCTTTTAATGGCTGAGAAGCACCACCACCCCACTAAACACCATAGATTATATTCGGAATAATAAGGAACCCAGGCCAGGAAGGGAGACTTTTAAGGGGAACACCACCCAAATTAAGAATTGGACCCAAGAGGGATTTTCACGAGCAACCTGTCATCTGGGCCGAGATGATCATCCTCTATCACACGATTGGGCGCACATGTCACATGACCAGAAACGTCAGTGGCCACTCAGATCGCGCAAAAGGACAACTTGCTTGCGTAAAGTATTCACGCGGCCCAGGGAGGTGAATGAATGAATGAATGAATGAATGAATGAATTAATGAATTAATTAATTAATTAATTAATTAATGAATGAATGAATTAATTAATTAATTAATTAATTAATTAATTAATTAATTAATTAAAACTTTATTTAACAGATTGCAGAATGGGTACAATACAGTACGGCTCAATACATACAATTGTTAAGGGGATGCAGACCTTGTTTACATCAGGGTCCCCCATTTTCAATTCATAGTGACATTTATGACATACACAACATACATGACATCATGACATTTATGGCATAGGGACATACATGACATACAGGTATATAGTACTGTTACATTTGTGACATATATGATATGCAAATATACAGTACTGTTACCCATAGATCCTGACAGAGTATACATATGATGGGGTGGAGACTGTACATTAGGAGGGGGTGGGTGGGTGGGAGAGAAATATACATACGGTGGGGAGAGAATATATACATACGGTGGTGAGGAGACTGTACATTAGGAGGGGGTGGGTGGGTGGGAGAGAAATATACATACGGTGGGGAGAGAATATATACATACGGAGGGGAGGAGACTGTCTATTAGGAGGGGGTGGGGGGGTTTGGACATTTACGGTGGCCAGTTTCGAATTGCAGCGTCCCGTAGGTGCTCTTTTAGAGCGGTTTTGAATGTGGGTAGGGATTCACATTCCTTTACAGCTTTGGGTAGGGCGTTCCACATTGATGTGGCATAATTGCGAAACGTGTTTAGTCCCTTGTTTGAGCCGAATCTGGGTTTAACATGATTTGTTGAGCTACCTCTGGTGTTGTGGTCATGGTATTCACTGACCTTTGGGAAGTATTTTGACATGTACATGGGTACCTTAGTCGTATAGTGTATCTTGTAGACCAGGCCCATTGCAAGTTGCTGTACTCTGTCGTCTACTCTAAGCCATCCTAGGTAGTCAAAGTGGGCAGGGGTGAGGTGGGTTCTAGGAGTAAGGTCAAGTAGTAGTCTGACCAGTTTGTTTTGTGATGTTTGTAATCTTGTTTTTAGCGCCTTTGAGGTGCTTTGGTACCATGAGGTGCAAGCATAGTCGTAGTACCCTTGAATGAGTGCTCCTGCCAGAGTCTTCAGGGTATTCTTGTTTACCAGAGAGGAGATCCGGTACAAGAATCTAGTTCGTTGGTTGACTTTTTTTATTACCTTGGATGCCATTTTGTCACAGGAAAGATTTGCCTTTAAGATGGACCCTAAGTATGTAATTTCATCTTTCCTTGTGACAATATTGCCACCCACTGTAACTGAGAAGCCGTCGGTCTTGCTGAGTTTGTTATTTGATCCGAAGAGAATGGACTCTGTTTTACCCAGGTGTAATGATAGTTTGTTATTAGCGAGCCAGGTGCAGATTCTGCCGAGTTCTGAGCTGAGGGTTTTTTCAACCTGTAACTTGTTCTTGTCAGAGACCAGCAGGGCTGAGTCGTCCGCGAACAAGAACAAGTTGCAGTCACAAGCTGACGACATGTAATTTGCATAAATTAGGAACAGTAGCGGTCCTAGTATGCTTCCTTGTGGAACACCACATCTCACTGTGAGGGGGGGGGGGGGGGGGGGGGGGTAGAGTACCGTCAGTCTCTATCAGTCAAGGTCAGTCTTGAGTTGGCTGAGTTACAGTGAAGGTAACGGGAATCCCTTTGAAAACGTGTTGGTATTGCTTGTAGTGGAAGTAGTGTATTTGCATATTTAGACATTGTGTAGTGTTAAGTAGTAAGTATATTGTGTTTTGTTTTCTCTTTTTTTCACTTTTGTTAGATATAGTAAGTATAGGGTATTTTGTTTTATGTTACTTTCACTTTTCACATTTTTGTAAAAATATCACCTCTGCACCTTGGGAGGCCGGGAAATAAAAACCACCAACGAGATCCTTCCGACTACGCCTGTGTTTATGGGAGATTCAAAGGAGTTCGAGAGAGGACCCCGTCACATCTCAGTTCTGAAACAGACAATGTACTCATATACTCAGAACATTACTACACGGAGGCAAAAAGGGCAGCCGTTAGAGTAGACCAATGGTTCTCAAAGTGGGGTCTGGGGACCCAAGGGGTCCTTGAGGGGGTTACAGGGGGTCCCCAGCTAAATGGGAAATAGTTTAATTTCACTAATATATTCTTCACTAGAAGTTAGTACAGTGAGAGAATGTATAAGAATGATCATTCTGCTCTCTCCTCTGTTATCTCTCTTATCTAAATATCTTGTCAGACGGGGTTCCTGGGACAAAATCGTATCAAATGCGGGTCCTTGGCCAATTACGTATCAATTTGGGGGTCCTTGACATGAAAAAGTTTGAGAACCACTGCAAACGCCAGTCAAAGGTTGCCACTCCTAACACACACAAGGAGGGGAGGGGCTGAGAATAAATTACCGGACGCCTGCTCTGTCGAAGCTTTTAAATCCTCGCTTAAGACCCATCTTTTCTCTCTCTCCTTCAACCTACCCTGATCTCACCTGGTCGGGGACTGACCCTTAGTTTAATCTGTCTAGTTTAGTTAGGATGTCTGTTATCTGTGCCCATGTCTGCTTTTCTGCAGAATTTTTCAACCCCTGTCCCTGTTTCTCTGAGTGTATATATCGATATAGACATTCCAGTGACCTTCTACCTCAGGGCTATTCAACTAAATTGTTCAGGGGGCCACATTGTCAGAAACCCAAGGGGCCAGGGGCCGGACTGCCACGTCGCCTCCCCGTGCTATGAATATATGTACACTTGACACAACACGCAACCACATTTTCACAACTTTTATTTAACTACATTGCAAAAGTAGTATACTTTTCAAAAAAAGTGCTTCATTTATGTGCCACATCTGCAACATCTCCTGCAACAAGTGCTTCATTTATGACTGTGCAACAACTGCAACATCTCCTCTTCAACATTTCAATATAAAAATAAAATAAAAAACAAACAAGTGCATGATGTGCATCTGAACATTCTAACATCAACACTTGAACAAAAAACACATTTATAGTGCAGCTGAGCTTATGAAAAAGTGCTTCATGTCTGTGCAACAACAGCAAATCACAGCATCTTATTAGCACTTATTGTCAACTCTTAACTCTCAAACATCAGGGGGGGTGGGGGGCAGACAGGCCTAGCCTACTTACACACGTCTAATGAGAGAGATTGCACTTCTTTGACTGGGTAATGGCAGAGAAAGAGGGTTCATAGGAAGTGAGGGCTACCCGCAAACAGTGATGCAAATGCTCATTTGTCAAGGAGGCACGGTTGCTTGTTTTAATGTCATTCATGTGAGAGAAACTGGATTCACAGGTGTATGTTGAGCCAAACATTGTTAGCACAGATATTGCCAGCGTTTTTATTTTGGGGAATGTGTTGACATGAATACACTTTATCCAAAATGTTGTGGTGGATTCATTCTCAAGTGCCTGCTTCAGAGCAGATGATGCTTGCATGTCAATTATTTCAAGTTGCAGGAGACCTTCATCAATGTGAAGTGATGCAAGGAACTCTTGTTCTTTTGTGGAAATAGCAGCTACATTGGCAAATGGGTTGCTCACAAAATGCATCAATTCTCTGGGCATGTCAAATTCATCAAATCGACTTGCAAAGTTTTCCCTCAATTTATCAATGCAATCTGTCATTAATTGAGTGACTTTTGGCTCAATTGTGCGTGTGAACGTTGACACGGGGAAAAAAATGATTATCATGTAATCTTTTGCGGCCAGTCTACCTCATACTGGACATGAGCACCACCGGTCCCTTGGAACAGCTTCATACCGCCTTCTGTCTGAACTCCTTCAACAAGCTCTGTCCCTTCGCTGAGAAACCTGCCTGCCGTTCCCCACCCAGTCCATGGCTGACGGATGCAGTGAGAAAAGAAAGATAGGTCCTGAGAGCGGCAGAGAGTGGACAAGAGTATAGAAAGTCACGCCTTACTGCTGACATCGCCACATATCACAACATCTTGTTAGCATTTTCCAAAACCATTACTACTGCCAAAGCTTCTTTCTTTCACCATAGGATCGAGGCCTCTGCCAAAAACCGTCACAAACTGTGGAGAACATCCGCAGATCCTTCTCCCAACCCCCACCCATTCCAAATACTGAATCGAGAACCTCATCCTTCACTCTGTCATCTTTCTCTCCCATTACAGACGCCGAGACCCTGACACTGGTAATGTCAAACCGCCCCACTACCCAGCTGGACCAGTTACCCTCCCCACTCCTCCAGACCATAGCACCAGACATTCTCCCATTCCTAACTGCAACCATCAACTCCTCCCTCAATTCGGGGGTGGTCCCCACCTCCCTAAAACAAGCCAGAGTCACACCGCTCATCAGGGCCGGACTGGGGAAATAATTCATACCGGGAGATATAGCGCGAAATATAGCCCCAATCAGGCCACTTTTTAAGCGGGGGGTCTGGGGGTCCCCCACCAGGAATTTTTTTGTTACAAAGACTTAATTTCCTGCATTCTGGTGAATTTTAGTGCATGTGAATCACAAACTAATGAGCCAACAATTGCTTAGTACAATGTACTGTTATGGACCTCAAATAAAACTGTTGTGGCACTAGCAATGCTACTCTCTCCACCTTCAAAAAGAAAAAAGCAAGAGCACAACATATTTTTCTATTTACTATTATAATACAGTTAATCACTCTCTCTTTGTAAGGGCCTTTCTTTTTCTTTGTTTTATCCCTCTCTCCTCCACCCTTTCTCTTTCTTCCACTGTCCATCTTGACATCAACGTTAATTGACTTTCGCTCTACTCTACTCTGACGCATAAATAATAAAATAATGTATGACTGAAGTGATGGAGACCATGTTTGAAGGCAAACAAAAGCAAATCCTCCTCAGATAGCACAGCAACCAGAATAACTGAAATACTGGCTGATGATTTCATTAAACAGCTTTGTGATAGAATAAAAAAAATGCACAGTGCATTTCCATAGCTGTGGATGAGTCCACTGACACCACTGAGAATGCTCAGTTGCTGGTGTTTGTGAGGTTTTATGATGAGGCAAAGGGGTAGTTTGTTGATGTATTAATACATTTTTGGAATACTTGAAACCCTTTTTTTGTGGAATATTTGATGCGGCCCAGCCTCACCCAGACTCTACCTCCAGCGGCCCCCAGGTAAATTGAGTTTGAGACCCCTGCTCTACTGTATCTCTCCCGAGTCCCTCACTACTTGGCTCATTGCCTGGCTGTTATTCTGCATCCGAGTGCCGTCTGCCATTCCATTTGCCGCCTCCGCTGTCAATCAGTTGTATCGCCTGGTCCTGCCTCCACCAATCACAAGCGGCAGCACGGCTCCATTGTGTGTGTGTGATCCGCGTGAGGGAGAGATAGTTCTCCAACTCTGTCGCAGACAGTGAAATCCTGGTTGTTCCCCACCCACCTAGGTTATCTAACTATCGCGCCGCGCCGCCACCACAACTAGAAACAATGGCCTGGCAAAAAAAAATAATAATAATAATAATAATTTTTTTTTTTTTTTTTTTTTTTTTATATAATTTTTTTTTTAATCTGTGCAGGCCAGGCCACCGGGAAAACTCCCGGTGCTCCCGATGGCCAGTCCGGGCCTGCCGCTCATAAAAAAAATGAACCCTACCGTCATAGACAACTATCGTCCTGTCTCTCTTCTCTCCTTCCTTTCTAAAACACTTTAACGTGCTGTATCCAACCAACTAACTGATTATCTCTTACAGAATTACCTCCTAGACCCTAATCAGTCAGGCTTCATGACTGGTCACTCCACAGAAACAGCCCTCATTGCGGTCACAGAGGCACTTCACTTAGCAAAAGCGAAAGGCCTCTTCTCTGTCCTGATTCTCCTAGACCTGTCTACAGCCTTCGACACAGTCAACCATCATATCCTCCTCGAGTCCCTCGCAGGAATGGGTGTGGCTGGCTCTGCGCTGACATGGCTGACATTATACCTCAATGACACTCCTACCAAGTGTCATGGAGAGGGACCCTGTCGCCCCAGGGCTCGGTCCTTGGACCCCTTCTCTTCTCCCTCTACACTAAATCTCTGGGTAATATTATCACATCTCATGCCTTCTCGTATCATTGCTATGCCTATGATACTCATCTCTTCCTCTCCTTCCTTCCCTCCCTCCCTCGGATATCCACGCCTCTGAGCGGTCTGTCCGACATCTCCGCCTGGATGACGACCAACCACCTCAAACTGAACCTAAACAAAACAGAATTGCTTCACCTGCTGGCCAAATCCTCCCCCCTGACCGACCTTTCCATCACAGTCGAGAATGTAGCTGTGGCCACGCCCCCGACCGCCAAGAACCTTGGTGTTGTCCCTGACAACCAGTTGAACTTCTCCGCTCACATCGCAGCGACTACCAGAACCTGCAGATTCCTCCTGAGCATCGTCAGAAGGATCCGCCCCTTCCTGACAAAAGAAGCCACCCAACTCCTCGTCCAATCAACAGTCATCTCCCGCCTCGACTACTGCAACACACTGCTTGCTGGCCTTCCGACCACTGCCACCAAGCCTCTTCAACTCATTCAGCCTGATCTCAAACCTACCGAAGTCAGCCCATGTCACCCCACTTCTTAGGGACCTGCACTGGCTCCCCATTGCCACACAAATCCGCTTCAAGGCCCTCGACCTGGCATATCGTGCAGCGAAGGGAACGGCTCCTGCCTACCTCCGGTCAATGGTCTCTAACTATACACCCTCAAGACCCCTATGCTCTGCATCTTCTGGCCGCCTCAGACCTACTCCTATCTGAGCTCCGGGAGGGTCATCAAAGAGAAGCTGCCTATTCTCGGTCCTTGCCCCACAATGGTGGAACAAACTTCCCACCACAGTTAGGACAGCCGAAACCCGTCCAATATTTCGTCGTCGACTAAAGACACACTTCTTCAATCAATATCTGAAATATTTTTTTTTTATCTAACCCTAACTAACCTTACTGTCATGCACTTGTCCTAATATACTAACCTACACTGTAGCACTCAACACTTTGATGAACATTGTTACTCAGCTGATAGAGTTGTACCCTTCCTGCTGACTTGTTGTACAAAACCTGTAAGTCGCTTTGGATAAAAGCGTCAGCTAAATGACAAAATGTAAATGTATTTATTACTTAATTTCACAATTCTCTTATATACTTTGATTCTATTGTCACCATGTATGCATATATATGCTTATTACATGTATTTATTGCTCCAATTCCGCCCACTACAAACATGGGAACTCCCCTGTCCCCATCTCCCTATCTATCTGAGTGGTTGTCTCGTAGTGTTGGCCAAGGTGGTGGATGTCTCGGGGTGATGGCCAAGATTGCAGTGACTGTTCTACCCCCATATTGGTTATGTGCGCCACTGAGCTCATGGATCAGCTTCATACCGTCTTCTGTCCGACCCACAACGTCTAAACCATGCCTGTTCTAGTTCATTGCTGGGTTAAGTACTTCTATTCTATTCACATATATGCTTAGTCAAGTCAAGTCAAGAGTCAAGAGTTTTATTTGTCACGGCATACAAGGCATACAGTGAAATGCGGGTGGTCATGCCCGCAGCGATTGTGCAATAATACAAGTAATAAGAATAAGACATAACAGGTATAATGTACATAAAGTTTAAAAATGCATGGTAAAAGACATGCTAAGGTCCTGCGATAGTGCAATACAGTGTTAAGCTACGGATGAGGCACTGGGTCTTATGTACACTACTATACAATACTATACTATACAATATACAGTTATACTATATATCCTTATGCTATCTTGCTATATCCATCTATTTCTATATAAGAACCACTCCTGTTCTTTTTTTTTAAAGTGACCTTTTCATTGTGTAAAGTGACCGTTTAGTGTGAGCGTGTGCAGCATGTGTGTGTGAGTGTGTGTGTTCGTGCTAAAGTGACTGTTAGTGTGTGAGCGTATACAGTATGTGTGTTATGTTGTATGTGTGCTTGTGTGTGGAGAGTTCAGTGTTCAAGACTCTGATGGCCTGGGGGAAGAAGCTGAGCCGAAGTCTCTCTGTCCTAGTTGCTGGTGTGCGCAGGCGTTTGCCGGACCGCAGCAGCTTGAACAGGCTGTTGTTGGGGTGGTGAGGGTCTTTCATTATTCTGTAGGCTCTGGATTTGCACCTCTTGTTATATAAGTCCTGCAGGGGTGGTAGTGCAATACCTATTGTTAAAGTACGCTCAGCTGAGCGCACCACTCTCTGTAGGGCCTTCTTGTCCTGTGCCTTCCTGTTTCCATACCAGGCAGTGATGTTTCCAGTCAAGAAGCTCTCTACAGCTCCGGAGTAGAAGGACTGGAGTATCTTCCCCGATACTCTGAACTTCCTTAACTGTCTCAGGTGGTAGAGGCGCTGCTTCGCCTTTTTTACGTGTGTTGTCCATGTCAGGTCCTCTGAGATGTGGACCCCCAGGTACTTAAAGCTGCTCACCTTGTCCACAGTAGCCCCGTTTATCCACAGTGGTGTGTGTGTCCCCTGCTGTGTTCTCCTAAAATCCACGATCAGCTTCTTGGTTTTACCAATGTTCAGGAGCAGGCTGTTGTCCTGACACCAGCGTGCCTCCTCCCGGTAGGCCTTCTTGTCGTTGTCAGAGATCAGTGTCGTCCGCAAACTTCACTATGGAGTTGGAGCTGAACCTGGCCACACAGTCATGTGTGTAGAGTGAATACAGCAGGGGGCTCAGAACACAGCCCTGGGGGGACCCGATACTCAGGGTGATGGTGTTGGAGGTCTGACCCTCCACCCTGACCGACTGAGGCCTTTCACTCAGAAAGTCCAGTATCCAGTCCGGTGGGGACTATGGTGTTGAACACTGAGCTATAGTCAATGAACAACAGTCTCACATAGCCCCCCTTCTGGCTTTCTAGGTGAGAGAGGGTGTTGTGTAGTACCTGAGAGACCGCATCATCAGTGGACCTGTATGCAAATTGCAAAGGGTCCATATCACTGGGGAGGGAGGCACAAATTTAATCCTTAACCAGCCTCTCAAAACATTTCATGACCACAGAGGTGAGTGCCACCGGTCTGTAGTCATTAAGGCCTGCTGGAGAGGATTTTTTTGGTACCGGGATTATAGTGGACACTTTGAAGCAGGCGGGTACCACGGACTCAGCCAGGGATAGATTGAATATGGTGGTGAACACTGGGGCTAGCTGGTTAGCACAGGACTTAAGTATACGTCCTGTTATCCCATCAGGGCCAGCTGCTTTTCTGGTGTTCACCCTCATAAATGCTCTTCTCACACTGTGTTCCGTCAATGAGAGTGTGTGTCCCCCCCCTACGCGGATGCCCCCCCCCCCCCCCTCCACGACGGCCGGAGCGTCAGTGACGTCGTTAGCCGGTGAGCTAGCGTCGCCACTGTTTGCACTGAACCACGCGTAAAAGGAGTTGAGTTGATCGGCGAGAGAGGCGTCGGCACTCCCGATTGAGGGGGCACTGACTTTGTAGTCACGTATGTACTTTACTGTGCCCTAGGCCTAACTGAAGCTAAGCTGTGGGCTACCGCGACCCCCTGTTCTGACGTCCTATACTTCAGCTAAAACGCAACGTGTGCAATATCTACCGCACTCTTTGGCAGTAGCTAATCTGCTTCTTCGTTCACACAGTCTCTTTAGCATTAACTGAAAGCTAAGCTATCGCATATTCTATTAATAACCCGCCTTGTAACTGAGTTTATATTCCTCGTGCTTGATCTCCGGAGCTCCAGCTCCGTGCGTCCTCTCCCCTGTGGAAAACGCTGAAAAGGAAGTGCCTCTGTCGGCGCCGCCCCCTGAGCCCATCCTTCTTCACCTGTGTCTCCCTGCCCAACGTCACACCAGCTCCCCCCGGCGGCACTCCAGTGCATGCTCCACTTATTCACTGTCAATGTCAGAATATGGAGGATCAAGAGGGGTCAGCAAGTTAAGTGTCAATGTTAGGATAGGGAGGATCAATGGCGTTCAGCCGGTTACACAACGTCCTCGCGGACACATGGAATGCAAGGAATTAGCGTTAGACACATTGAATTATTGTCAGACATATTCAGGTGTCTACATAAGGTTTCTCCCCTCCACATTGCCTGTGGTGTTTTTTTTCCTATTGCTAGGTTTTTAGTTTTTCCTTACCTTCGCTGGGGTATGTCTGGGACTGGGAGTGTTGCATTTATTTATTTTACATTTTATTTTGGATTTCATGGTGTTTTTTGTTTTGTTCTTGATTTATTGTGATGTTTCTTCTTGACTTGTTTAAATAAGACGTGTCCGGCCCATGGGGACATTAACGCTAGGTTATGACTATAACCAAGTTCTGTTAGTTAGAGGTGACGCTTGGCATCACACTGCACTCGCTCGCGCACGTGCACGCGCACTGAATAAATTCCACAATGTACCTTTAATACCAGTATTAGTCTGACCACACCCCTCATCAGCTTACCTTCATAAGCAGGTGTGTGGTCACCTGCTCTCCTCCTTCCCAAGCTTTCACCACAAGGTGAGGTCAAGGGCTGCAGCGGCTGTCTGATGCCAAGCGTCACCTCTAACTAACAGAACTTGGTTACAGTCATAACCTAGCGTTCTGTTCCGTTAGAGGCTCTGCTTGGCATCACACTGCACAATGGGAGGCCAAGCGGAGCCGCTGGCTGACAAATACACCCCGCTGACAGCCCCCCAAAACCATCAGAACAGGGAGGGCCGAGCCCCCCCGACCCCCCCTAATGGAGGGTATCCCCCCTATTAGGGGCTTCACGGGAAGGCGACGGACCCGACCGTGCGAAGAGTCACTCAAGCAACTCAACGCACAGGGTGAGCAGACCGTGGCTTGACCCCACGACTACACACACGCACAACCCGCATGCCACCCGGGAACGAACGGAGGAACAACCTCGTTACTGCCCCCAGAATCACGGGGTCAAGGGCAAACCCAACCCCGTGGCAAGGCCGTAGCAGCGGAGCGCGAAGGAAGACCCAGACCCACCAAAAGGACTGGACTCCCTGGAATGGGGGCCCGGAGAAGTCCATGATGCCAGCATCAAGACCCCACCAGGTGGGCACGTAGTGCCCCGCCCCCCACATCGCCAGCGTATTCGGACAAAGGCCCCCCAGTTACTGCACCTGGTAATCCCAGGCGGTATCCCAACCAAGTACTAACCAGGCCAGAACCTGCTTAGCTTCCGAGATCGGACGAGATCGGGCGTGTTCAGGTCGGTATGGCCGTAAGCCGAGCGGGCCCCGTCCCCCCAATAGTACACCGCCTGGCACACTGACCCTGCAGAACAGACAGTCAGCATGGCCGTAAGCACACAAAAAAGGTTTAACCAACGGAAGCAGGCAGCGCACCGGGGAAAAACCAGGCAACAGGCTGTTAACCCTAGCCTGGAGACTGCGGACGAGACAGGCGCCAGAGGGGACAGCTGAACACAGCTGCCCCGGCGGAAGGGGCGTATGCTGGCGTTGTTGCATGACCAAGCCTCCATTTAAAAACCCCCACCCAGAGGGGTCGAGGCAGAGAAGGCTGACACGATTGGCAGACGTCATGAACGTGCAGGGGCACCCTCAACCGGTGAACCCGGGAGTTGACACTGCACCAACACACCAGGGAATCAACCACCTCGGTGTTACCCAAAGCGGTGGTTGTTCCTATAACCCCTCAAGAAAAAACTCCAAAACACACCTGCGGGTATACACCGGCTATACCGCAGTACAAGTGTTTCAGTTTTCAAAAAGGGTTAACCCAGGCCTATGGGTCGCAAACATCACTTCGGACCGGGCCTGGCGGTACGGGAAGCACAGGGTCACCAGAGGAGGTCAAAAAACCACCCCCACAGGCCCCTCTTCGCCATGCGTGAGAGAGGAGCGAAAAATAATGGAGAACCAGCCCCTAAGCACACCGTACTTGGTATTCCCAGGCGGTCTCCCAACCAAGTACTAACCAGGACCAACCTGTGTAGCGGCCGAGATCCGACGAGATCGAGCGTGTACAGAATGGCATGGCTGTAAGCCATTACGACAGTGCTGAGTAAAAACATACCCAACCAGGGTCTCCATAGCGCTTAACCCTGTGACACCCAGACCGACCTGGCATTTTTCCCCCTGAAAAAAGCCCAAGTCCCTCAGGGTACCAGAACAGCAGATCTGCATCCCCGGCGGACAACGGGTTCAACTGATCTGGACCAGCGTGACCAGAACCAGTCCTGTGCCCTAACCACGCCGACATGCCTACTCCAGGAGAAGGGCAGATATGCGTGTCGATCTTAACATGAAAAGAAGGCGCCACCCAGACGTTCGGGCGAACCGCGCCTGGTGGCCCACCCCAAGGGCGTGAGACCCCTCCACATATGTTCAGATCCATTCCGTCATCATCCCCCAGACATGAACGAGAATCCGTCGAAAAACCAACCCAGGTCGTGGGATTTGGTCGTCGGAAGAGGAAAAACCCCCATCTCAGTTGCTTTATAAAAACGCTGTTTCAACCACAAGCAACCAAGGCGTGCCAGTCAATCACCTGTTTACAGCGAGCTAGCACTATACGTGCGTCGGGACACACCCCCATCAAGAGTTTTAGGGCTCTCCGGGGAAGAGGCACTGAACCCATACACACTCAATAAACGAATTGAATCGAATACACATACAATAGAAAAGGACCCTTCTAGAGGGTCCACTCACTTTGACAATCTGAGGAGGAAGGCTCTGTACTCTGATGGAGGCTCCCTCACATGGAAGAAGGAGTCCGAACTCACAGAAGGCCCGAATAGGCGCTTGGTGAGGAGGAGCCCTGACCACCCCCCCTGAAAACAGATCCATCACATGGACCTGAACAGCACACGGAAGTCCTACCAACAGAGACGCGCACGGTGACGTACTCTATGGCGGGGGAATTCCTGCGGTGCACACGCCCAATATACCAGGCCGTGGGACCAGATACTCCCTCCCCCCCCCCCCCCCCCCCCCGTAACGTGCCGAACCGCCACGTGACGGGAACCTTGAAGGACAGGGGGTGTACCCCTGACCGACAGAAACAATGGGGAGAGGAAAGGTTACCAGTTCACCCCTTTACGACCCCACACCCATGATACGATGTAATGACAAAAAGAGAATATGACACAGTCATAGTCAACTCTATGAAGCGTTTTACAGCTCCACACAGCGCATGAGCTAACCTGCTATCTGATTTTTACTAAGGAAAAACACAGAATAGAGAGGGCTCTAAGAGCCCCGGTCCAACATACACATGTGCTTCTGTGGCCAGTCCAACCCAGTTGTAGGTCACATGACACACACAACCCATCATCACCTACAAAAAATGGCAAAAACACTCAACAGAGGAACGCCGTTTTTTTCACAATGAGAGAATACATCATTCTCGATTAGTATCGGCCACAGGCCTTGCTAAGCACACATGACAGCAACCAAACCATTTTCTTTTTTAGGAAAATAAGTCTCTCCAGCAGATTTAGCACAACCTCAGCAATCAAGCTAAGAGTTACATCGCATCCCTACCACACAAAAGACACAAATAGTGCACAAACATGTCTGATAGGAGGATGAAAAAGTCCCCAGGGAACCGGGGGGGAAAACACAATCCTCCTATTTTACCCTCAATACGGCCAGTTAAAACAGGAAAACCTGTTAATATGTGAACACACTGTTCATTGTCATCACAGTCTGAGAAAGAACATTCTTTTACTCACTTGTCACCAAGCATAGCTTCATAGGTTAGTTACCTTAGTTGTGAGTACACGGTACATATAAACACCATGATGTTTCTCACACAACAACCAGATCATTACATCCCGATTTGCACGGAGAAGCTAACTGCCAGTGACAAAAACAGCTCACACATAACCCGCAACGTATCCTAAATGCATTGCAGCAACACACGTTTTGGGAAAAACACCGTTATTCACAATACATTTAGCAAAGTAAAACCAGAAGACGTGTTATGAGGTCTGGTCAACCCCGTTCCTACCCGGAACGCAGATCAGCGAAGTGCAGTCACAGACACCGTAGGAACACAGCCGCTCCTGTGTTGTCCGAACTGGGCAGCGTCACCGCCCCAACCCGCACTACAGTCCCCTGTTGATGCAACCTTGCCGTCCTGGCTCAGGGCAGGGTCGACGAAACATCCCCTGTCAAGGATGACGTCGTGGTCAAGAGTGTAAAACATGTTAAAATCAAAGCACGTTCAACAGAATAGCATCAAGCTAACGGCCGCTCCAACCGTTCGGGTGCTACTGCTTCTGCTCGCGAGACGCCGAGCTAACGACGCACGCGATCAGAAGCGAGCTCACGGCGGCGCGCGAGAAGCTAAGCTACCCCGCGCCAGGCCATGGCCTATAGCAGCAAGCTAACGTTACCTAGCGACCACGACATGCTAGCCCCGCAGCTAACAGCTGACTGGCTAATAGTAGGCCCAACCTAAGCAGGCCATGCAGCGATCCAGCAGGCTAACGCAGCAGTTAACAGCTGACTGGCTAACCGCAAGCTATGAACATGTAAACAATGACATAACACTCACCCAGACAGGCCGCCGTTCTGAACCTCTCCTCACTTTTTAAGAGAAAAGAGAAAACAAGATGTCAACACCGCTTCACAACGGTGATTTTACCACACCCGACGGAATCAGCACAATACCAACTGGCCTGTGTAGCTGACTTTGAACATGAATCTGCCGCTATCGCACATTCATGCACATATCCCCTCGTGAAGGAATACTCTCATTTGGATATGAAAGATGGGGCCTTAACACGGTGACAGAGAGAATCCACTCGTCCAAAACACACAGGGATCACCAGTGTCAATGGTCGCGGCCCACTAGTTAAAACTATAATGGTCTTCAGACCAAGGTCTTCTGTCGCCTAGGTGGCTGAACAAAGGACCCTAGCCTGGGGCCGGTTTCCATAAACATTGTCAAGTAGCCCCCATAGCACTAACAGACAAGTGGAGCCTGCCAGCAAACACTACTCACCCAACCTGGAACGCACCGCTCCTCACAACAGCGGCATGTCCGACAGTTCAGCTGTGGCCTGACAGGTTTCACCCCAACAAACACAGCAAGGAACTGCAGTTGAGAAGCATGCAGCGGCGTGCTCCCAATACGAAAACCGGTGGAGGGTTTTTAGAATGATCATCATCTTCTAGACACTCCAGTACGAAGACAATATCGCCGTATTTTCTCGAAAATAGTGAGAGAGAAAATAAAGATATGATGTCAACGTATCACTCCTTGTAAACTAACTAACTTTCCCCTAACAACACGTCAAGTGGGGTACTACCGAGGCACACTCTTGTGGTGAAAGCGAGAAGGAGGAGAGCAGGTGACCACACACCTGCTTATGAAGGTAAGCTGATGAGGGGTGTGGTCAGACTAATACTGGTATTAAAGGTACATTGTGGAATTTATTCAGTGCGCGTGCACGTGCGCGAGCGAGTGCAGTGTGATGCCAAGCAGAGCCTCTAACGGAACAGAACGTGTGTTGTCGGGCCTTACAAATACATTTGATTTGAAATTTGATCTGAGGGTTTACTCTGTATACCTGCTGAGAGAGTGGGAAGCTGATTGTTACAATCGAAGGAAAGTCAAATTACCTGCCCAGTGTAGTTTTCATAAATTGAGTGAAGGGTAGACGTATATCATTATGACGTATCTCTACCAAATTAGCACCTTCTGCTGACAATGTTTCTGAGTGGGGTTTGCTTTGGCCACATAGAGAGATTTAAGCACTTACGCCTCAATTTGGTAAATGAGATTAATGTTCTGTGGTGGAATTTCACTTTAGTTTCTCAATTTCATTTTTTGTTCTGTTAATACCTATAGCTTATTCCTCCAAGGACTATGGGTTTAATTTGTTTCTTTATTTTTCAAGATATATTTTAGGGCATATCTGCTTTATTAGGACATTGAAATCATTGGGAGAAAGAAGGGGGATGACATGCGCCATAATAACATAACACACACCCAGCTCCCCCCCCCCTCTCTCTTACCTGCCCCCACAGAATCTGGACTCCTCTCTTACTCTGCCCCCCACAGATTCTGGACTAACACCCCCCCCCCCCCTCCCACTGACACACACACACACACACACACACACACACACAGACACACACTGCCACTTTACAAACTCACTGCCACTTTACTTACTGCCATTATTTAGTTTTATTTATAAACTTTACATCATTTTAGTTTACTGCCATATATTTACATTCACTCATACATTAACTTTTTTTTAGCTACTGTCTACATTGTATACTGTATACTGTCCATATGTTACTTTATGTTTATAGTGTACTATGTTACTTTATGTTTATATTAGATCTTGTTTTTTATATACACCGTGGGAAGGGGGAAACACAATTCCATGTCTCTCTATGTCTTGCACGATAAAGCTGACTTTGACTTTGACTTTGATAATGTGGTAAGGCCTGTACTATGGGTTTCTTAGCCTTCCTTGTAAATCTAACTACAAAACTTGCTGTGAGAGTCATTGACAAGTGATTAAAAAAATCTTGATGACCTCACTGCAGACGCCTGTGACCCATGAAATTGGATGTAGTGTGGTTGTAAATTGAAGCAGTGCCTCTTAATGCCCATCTCATAAAAGGAACCAACTGGCTATTCAGTGGTTGGCCAAAAAAGTGCACAGTCACAGCAAGACACCACCAATTACCAGCTGAAAAAACCCCACTAGATGCAGCAAACATTTGATAGCTGCTCCCCTGTGGACCACAGAACGGTTTGTGGTTTTTAAGATGCTTGATTAAGTCCTTGTGTTGTGAAGGGCCAGATTAAACCGAATATATATATTTATTTATATATATATATTTAATTGTATTTGTATATTCTCTAATATTCCCTGATATCCCTTGTATATTCCTTGTACAATATGCATTGAATATCCATTCTAGCCTACTGAACATCCCATAATAGTCTCCATTCTACTATTGGTCGAGACCTTGGTGCCAGGCTGCCATACCCCCCAGACCCAGTTCAAACGTACCGCTCAACATGTACGAACAAGTCCTAGTTCCGCGTAGGAATCTGGCTACCGCACCACTAATGGTACTATTTGTTCATAGTGCGTATATATACTGCGCTACTAAAGTAGGACTTCCTTTTTAGTCCAGTTTCTTACCCTCCAATAGAGTGACAGACGTAAAGCCTCCCCGCGACGCCACGTGTGGGAGTAAGGCCAAGTTCGGCCTACCATCGGTATTGAGACATCGTGTATATTAATATTTGAATAGTCATATTTGGCACTATATCGTCGAGTTGGACGTAGTCTATTAAGCTAATAATAGTCTATTCATATGTAGTGCTTCGTGCGGTGAGAATACTATCGTAGTCAGTACCCCCATCGTTTCGGGTAGAACTGGCTGCTTATCCAGGGTGGCCGACCCTATGTGAGGCTGCACCCGAGGAGCCCCAGAGCCGACGAGCGAGTGGACCTGCATACCGGATTATTCTACCGACGACAGCCCGCCTTCCCAGGCACGGATTATGCTTTGTATACAGTGATTATTCTATGGATAAAGACCAACACTGCCGTGTGTTGGAAACCCCCCCCCCCGGAGAGGACGACAGGTGAGGAGACGCTCTACACGACGAGGTCGCTTCACGTCTCTCCATCGTGGACCGGAGGAAGCCGGCCCACAGAGAGTCCAACTGCTTTCATCTGTGGATCGAGGAACGCTGAGGCACCGAGCCGCACAACCGTGGGTTCTCCCAGGATACCCTCGGCCAGACGGATACAGCCAGACTCTACCCCCCCCCCCTTCTCCAGTTGTCTTACAAGCGACCGGAATTCCCCCCTAGTGTATCCAGTTCTATAATCATTAAAGTATCATTGCTATTATTCCTTAAATATTCCAGGTTGTATATTTACCGCCTGCGCCACCAGAGATTGGACGTTCTCTATTGATATACCAACGAATACTCATTTGCCATAAAAGTGCATCCTATTTCAAATCATAAATGTAATTAAGTGATTGCTCTACATACCTTTTGCTATGTATTAATTATTATTAAACGCAGACTTTCGACTTGGTACATTTGTGTTGGATCGTTTCATCTACGTGGGAGTGTTTACCATAATTATTTATGCCTAGTACTGGGTGGCCAGAGTCTAAAGTACAAGAGGTAGTGGTAGTAAGTATCATATCTAACAATACAGTCAGGGAATTGTACCCCTCAGTTACAATTGGTCCTTCGAGCCGGATGGTAATTAGTGTAATATTAATATAGTGTTATTAATATTGAAATGGCCTATGATGAACACTCCACGAAACGATCCTCCTAACCAACACCCGCAGCGCGAACGACGGCTCCCTCAGTACTTAGAGGCTTACGCTGTCAGTCAACAACCTAGTCTTCTACTAACAGTAAACGCGGTAAAACTAGAAAGTAAAAGTATGTCTAACCCCAACGCCCAGACTACCCCGACCATAGAGGCCCCTACGGGTTCTAATGTAACTGACCAAGCTCACGGTGGGGACCAGTGGGAACCAGACATGACTTCACACCCCGCCAGTACTGAAGAAGTAGTCCCCGATGAGTCCCGGGAGGAATACAACGCTACCGAGAGAGAACTCGGCACGGAAGAAGACGGGGAGAGCACCGTGGAGATAGAGCTCCAAGGCTCCGCAAGGAGTACCCCGAGGGAAGGCTCCCCTATACAACCGCCTTCTCCCAGCGAGGCAGAGAGGACCCTACAGCAGGCCTTCCTCATCAGCCTGAACGCCGCTGCTGAACGCGACCGACTGCAGATCCAGCAGCGGAGCGAAGAAGAGCATATACGTCTAGAAATAAGACGCATTCAGATGGAAGAGAATGTGGCCCGAGACCGAGCAGACAGCCAGCGAGCAGCTGCTGGTGCTCTACGGGACGCAGAGCGCGACAGACAGCAAGCGCAACTAATAGAACAGCTGATCAGACGGACAACACCCTCTCCCTCCGCCAGAGGCTCCAGGAACTCGTCTAGACACACCTCCAGGGCGGCATCCCCTAGCCGAGTAAGCAACCCTGAACTTGACCAACAGACGAGGTCTATACCCCCCACAGACCACCTCCCCCCACCGGTCCAAGCGAGACCTAGCAACCGGGAAGGAGCAGCATATCCTGTGGAGAGGCTAAACCAGAGACTACAAGCACTGGATGACCTAACTGAAGACGAAGAGGAAGAGGAGGAGAACCACGCCCGACGACAGCACAGTACTCTACCGGACCAGGAGGTCCGGTACAGCCCAGGCTATACTCCCGCGGAGCTGCGCTACAGACCCCCGACTCTATACACGGGTGAGCACGACGCACGACCCGCACAGAGGAACAGCACCTGGACAAGCGGGCCATGGTACACTGCCGGTACCAGCCCATACCAAGGAGCGGGAGGAGACTCGCCTAGGAGGCCTCTCCCCCAACGCTCGCCGATGTATCCACAGTCAGCGTCATACATTGGCACGCCTATGGTACCCGACTTCACCCAAGAGAACCGGGCCCAGTATACAGAACTCCGCATGTGTCTGGAGATCATGTTGGTGGATGTATTGGATGAACGCCATAAATACGCCATCCTACTGAAGCACTTAAAGGTGCCCCGCGCACATAATATAGCGCTCGCCTACGCGACTTCCACCACCCCATACACAGCAGCGCTGGTAGCATTGGACCAGAGGTATGGGCGCATATGGGATTACGTGATCCAGGAGATCCGACACATCGACCGCTTACCCCCAGCAATAGACAATCGAGCACTGGACGACCTGTCCATCAGAGTGCAGTCCCTGGTAGGGATGTTGGGAGCGCAGAGAGAGAAGGGGAGGCATGAACTTTACGCCAACTCAAATGTGGAAAGGATCTTGGAGAAGCTGCCGCCCGCTCGACAGGAGCGTTTTAGGCGGCAGAGAGACCACCGAGACCCGAATGGCCCCGAACCGAACCTCCTCGATCTAGCAGACTTCCTGGCGAGAGAAGTCAGCAGCCTACGGCTAGATACATTCGGACGGAGCACCCCTGGCTCCAGAGAAGGAACCAGACGACTAAATGATGGAAGAAGATCGGTGACTGTGATGCACCAATCGGAGTCAGTACCGAGCAGCAGGAGCCACAGTACCCCCTCCAGAACGGAGAAGTGGAAGATAGTGTGCCCCTACTGTGAGAAAGAACACTGGCTAGCGCAATGTGACTCCTTCCCCAAGCTGAACGCGGAGGAAGCAAGTCAATGGATAAAGTCCAACAAGCGCTGTTTTCGCTGTGCACGCTCACACATGGCAGCCGAATGCCGCTTAAAGAAAAGGTGCACCAAGTGCGATGGAGCCCATCTGGACATACTTCACGACAGTAACAGACGGCGCCCTTCACCCGCACCATCCAGCAGCAAAGCGAGCGTCATGTACATCGATCCCGCCAGCAGCAGTGGAGCCCGAGTACTCCTAAAAGTAGTGCGTGTGACACTAAGCTACCAGAATAAAGTCCTGGACACTTACGCCGTCCTCGAAAACGGGTCAGAGAAGACCCTTCTGCTCGCCTCCGCTGCGGCCCAGCTAGGGCTGCGGGGAAGCGAAACCCAAATGACAATTCGGACAATAAGACGAGATTTGAAGACGATAAAGGGCGAGAATGTCTCATTCTCTATCGCAGCAAGCGGCCAGCCTGAGCGACGGTACCAGATTACAGACGCTTTCACCAGCCAAGAAATAGGACTGTCGCGGTACACATACCCCGTCGCCAAGCTGATGGAGAAATATGCACATCTGCGCAAGTTACCGATCCCGCTCATAGACAATGCTATGCCGACCCTGTTGATAGGCTCCGACCATGCAGACCTCATTGTCCCGATAGACCGGGTTCATACCGGACCCCGAGGCTGTCCTGCAGCAGTCGAGACCCGTTTGGGATGGACTCTCCAAGGCCCGGTCGCCAAATCTCTCAACCGAAGTACAGCCACTAGATGTCTCCACTCCCGAGTCACAGAGGGAGAAACCGCACTCCTGCAACACGTAGAGCGGCTATGGACCTTGGAACAAATGCCCTTTAAGAACGGAAAGAAAGACATTCGCTCTAAAGATGACATTTACGCCATTCACCTCCTCGAGACAGGGACCAAGAGAGTCCCGGTCAACGGCGTGTTGAGATACGCCACGCCACTCCTGCGGCGAGAAGGAATGCCTACTTTCCACGCCAAGACAGACGCCACAGAACGGTACCTGCTGAACACGGAGCGGCGCTTAGCCAAGAACCCCGCCCAAGAGAGTGTATACCGCGCCGAGATTGAGAAGCTCATCACAGCGGGACACGTCACAAAGATGGACATTAAAGAGGCTGACCAGACCACTGAATCGTGGTACGTGCCTCACCACAAGGTCCATCACAACGGTAAAGACCGCATAGTATTTAACTGCAGCTACCAGATCGGATCCCAAAATCTGAATAAAGAGTTACTGCCCGGTCCCACACTCGGCCCCTCCCTACTCGGCGTTCTACTCCGCTTCCGCCAGGAAAGGGTGGCCATCAGCGGGGACATTAAAGGAATGTTCCTGCAGGTGAGATTAGTAGAGGAGGACAAGCCCCTGTTACGGTTCCTATGGAGAGAGAAGCCAGGAGATGAGCACCCAGCCATCTACCAATGGGAAGTCCTCCCCTTCGGAACGACGTGCAGCCCCTGCTGTGCTACATTTGCACTACAGAAACATGTAGCAGAGGACCCAGCAGCGGACGAAGAGGTCCGACACAGCGTAAAGAACAGCTTCTACGTAGACAACTGTCTACAAAGCCTTTCAACCCAGGAAGAAGCCGAGGCTCTCCTGATTAAACTCTGCGCCTCATTGATCAAAGGCGGCTTTGATCTCAGGCAGTGGGCCAGCAGCGACCCGCAAGTACTGCGCAGCCTCTCCTCCGAGGACAAGGCAGCCAGCAGCGAGACCTGGATGGCTACAATCCCGGGAGAAGCCCAGGAGATGACCCTGGGATTGGTGTGGCGATTCAAAACAGATTCGCTTCACTACAGACACAAGCCCCTGACTACGGAGCAGGGAAGGCCGGCGGCGGCGCCGACCACCAGACGGAGTGTGTACACAACACTCGCCCGACAATATGACCCGCTAGGATGTATTCTACCGTACACCACCAGGGCAAAAATGATTGTACGAGCATTGTGGGACAAGGACCAGGGCTGGGACGACCCCATTCCCGCACACCTTGCATCCACCTGGAGAGAGTGGGAGATGGAGCTCCACTCACTCCCAGGCGTTAATATGCGCCGAAGCTACTTCCCACCCACGGTGAGGCCAGAGACATGTAAAATGGACTTACACGTCTTCAGTGACGCCTCAGAGGTCGCATACGGATCAGTAGCCTACTTGCGGGCCCAAGAAGAGGGGGGAGAGATCTACACAGCATTTGTCCTCGCCCGCTCGAGAATAGCCCCACGCAAGCAACAATCTATCCCACGTCTAGAGCTCTGCGCAGCCCTAGCCGGAGCGCACCTAGCCACGCTCATCCAACGTGAGCTCACCATACCGGTGTCTAGAACAATCCTGTGGTCAGATTCCACGACAGTACTCGCCTGGATCAAATCGGACTCATGCAAGTACAAAGTCTTCGTGGGAGTCAGAGTCACCGAGATTCAAGACTTAACCGAAGAGTTAACCGGAGAAACAGAGTGGCGCTACGTTGATACAAAACAGAACCCAGCTGACGTCATCACCCGGGGAATGCCCCTAGATGACCTCACCCGTCGCAATGTCTACAGTGACGGCCCAGCATTCCTAAAGCTCCCGGAAGGAGAGTGGCCCACGCCTATCCCGAGGGAAGCAAGTCAAGAGGAGGCTGAGAATAAGAAACCTATGTTCTGTGGATTGAGCACTGTTATCTCCGCAGACCCCAACATAGATGATTGCACTACCATAGAGAGTGCACAACAAAGGACATTCCTACTGCACTACCTACCGTCTCTACAGACCCGCCAGAAGTGGGTAAAGGAGAGAGACAATTTGACAGAAGGAACAGTCGTCATGATTATTGATCAATCACTGCCCAGAGCTATGTGGCCGGCCGGCCGGCCGCGTAAGCAAAGTGATCACCGGTGCCGACGGCAAGGTCCGAGCAGCTGAAGTGCTTGTCCAGGGTCGCACTTACACCCGTCCCGTGGCGAGGCTCATAGAACTGTCCCGACTCCCAGACACAATCGATGATGACCATGACCCTATAACCCTATGACTTTGTGAAGTTGACTGACCCCTACAGCAAACCCTTATGTGTAAATAGACAATGCGATTAATCTGTCTCTGCTTAACTGATTAGGTCTGGGACCAATCAGGGGGTGGCTGTTGTGAAGGGCCAGATTAAACCGAATATATATATTTATTTATATATATATATTTAATTGTATTTGTATATTCTCTAATATTCCCTGATATCCCTTGTATATTCCTTGTACAATATGCATTGAATATCCATTCTAGCCTACTGAACATCCCATAATAGTCTCCATTCTACTATTGGTCGAGACCTTGGTGCCAGGCTGCCATACCCCCCAGACCCAGTTCAAACATACCGCTCAACATGTACGAACAAGTCCTAGTTCCGCGTAGGAATCTGGCTACCGCACCACTAATGGTACTATTTGTTCATAGTGCGTATATATACTGCGCTACTAAAGTAGGACTTCCTTTTTAGTCCAGTTTCTTACCCTCCAATAGAGTGACAGACGTAAAGCCTCCCCGCGACGCCACGTGTGGGAGTAAGGCCAAGTTCGGCCTACCATCGGTATTGAGACATCGTGTATATTAATATTTGAATAGTCATATTTGGCACTATATCGTCGAGTTGGACGTAGTCTATTAAGCTAATAATAGTCTATTCATATGTAGTGCTTCGTGCGGTGAGAATACTATCGTAGTCAGTACCCCCATCGTTTCGGGTAGAACTGGCTGCTTATCCAGGGTGGCCGACCCTATGTGAGGCTGCACCCGAGGAGCCCCAGAGCCGACGAGCGAGTGGACCTGCATACCGGATTATTCTACCGACGACAGCCCGCCTTCCCAGGCACGGATTATGCTTTGTATACAGTGATTATTCTATGGATAAAGACCAACACTGCCGTGTGTTGGAAACCCCCCCCCCGGAGAGGACGACAGGTGAGGAGACGCTCTACACGACGAGGTCGCTTCACGTCTCTCCATCGTGGACCGGAGGAAGCCGGCCCACAGAGAGTCCAACTGCTTTCATCTGTGGATCGAGGATCGCTGAGGCACCGAGCCGCACAACCGTGGGTTCTCCCAGGATACCCTCGGCCAGACGGATACAGCCAGACTCTACCCCCCCCCCCCTTCTCCAGTTGTCTTACAAGCGACCGGAATTCCCCCCTAGTGTATCCAGTTCTATAATCATTAAAGTATCATTGCTATTATTCCTTAAATATTCCAGGTTGTATATTTACCGCCTGCGCCACCAGAGATTGGACGTTCTCTATTGATATACCAACGAATACTCATTTGCCATAAAAGTGCATCCTATTTCAAATCATAAATGTAATTAAGTGATTGCTCTACATACCTTTTGCTATGTATTAATTATTATTAAACGCAGACTTTCGACTTGGTACATTTGTGTTGGATCGTTTCATCTACGTGGGAGTGTTTACCATAATTATTTATGCCTAGTACTGGGTGGCCAGAGTCTAAAGTACAAGAGGTAGTGGTAGTAAGTATCATATCTAACAATACAGTCAGGGAATTGTACCCCTCAGTTACACCTTGTGTGAAATGTGGTGTTGATGGGCAGCGTTGTGGGTTTGGCACAGATTCTAAGAACATCTCCTCACACCTGATTCCTAGAAATCTTTTGTCACTCTTCCAATTGACAACAAAATTGGTCTTTCTTAGCTGAAAGAAGTAATTTTTGGAGCTTTAAAGGTTTATTGTAATGTGTGCTTACCTTGTTCACATTGTATTCACTGTCCAGATATGGCCAGTGTTTCTCAAAATTGTGGTGGATATCGACTGTGAATGTGGGTGCAAAGTATTAATTGTGGCAGATATCATCCCCCCCCCCCCCCCCCCCCCCGTCTCATGGATATGTGAAGGACGGGAGATATTACTGCCACGGGAGGAGTGGAAGCAATTAGGTAGCTGATTAGCACTCATAAAACACACCTGTGCATCATTAGATCACCCACATCCCACACGCACACACCCCAGACACACATACTACAAATGTGACCCCTATTAGTCGATTAGTCGACTAATCGGTCGAAAGGAGCCGTAGTCGACTGCCAACCTCTTAGTCGAATACAAAAAAATATAAAAAAGAATAATTTTTTGTATCATTCTTTCCAAAAGAAAAGAGGCCTAGAAGCATGGCTAACGCTAATGGCACGCATACCAGAGGCTAACTGCCTACGAAAACAGGCACAGAGGCACTGAAAGAGGATTTCACCCATCTAATGAACACACTAGACTAGACAAATATCAAGATGTATCCATCAGTGGACCAATTGCATGCTTTTGCATGCAGTCTAGCCTTTTTTTTTTTACTAATAGTCAGCTAACGGCACATTTTGGCCAATCATAGTTGTAACTGAGGGGTACAATTCCCTGACTGTATTAATAAGTATGGTATCATTAAACCACTACCGTCTTATGTACATTACTACTGGCCATACAGTACACGAGTATATGATGAGAACTCCTCCACAATGACACGGTTTCCACACAAATCTGAGTTTAAGTATTTATTAGCAGCAAGAATACATAATATACTTTACGTTCAATGCGCTTATAAGGCAAAAGAATGTGCGTAGGCAAATCAATAACGAATGTCCATTCTCATATTACGCAAGAGATAATAATACAACCTGATTATTCGGAATTATATCTATGGTACTCTGGGGAGGCAGCGGGATATACTGGTAGGGGGGTTCCCACCGGTTGTAAGCCAGCAGGGGGAGGAAATGTTCGAATGCAAAGTCTGGATCAGCGGGGACTCAATAAGCTCCTGCTATGGGAGGCGGTATATTACTCCCTGATCGGCAGACGAAAGCAGCAGCTGTAATCCCAGTATGCGTGCAGCACAGGTGAAAGCCGGCCAGCCTCTCCGTGAGACGGGCTCGAGTGATGTTCCTCACGTCACGGGTAAATCCCACAGTAGTGGGGTGTAGACGATTCTTATCCGCTCCAACAGCCTGGTCCAAAGCAATATAATAATAATAATCCAGCCGGAAAGGGGCTCTGCATTCACCGGTGTAGATTCTCCGGTGCGCGGTACTTCACATTAGCTAGGTTGAACTTGACGTTATTCCACTAAGCTCTGACACTTTACTATCCTATTCGCACGCGGCTATAAGTGCTCTATTTAGACGCACGGTTGCTCACTTCACTTGGTCGTTGACTCGTGATGAAGGCTTTACTAGTAAGGAGCGAACGATACGTTGAACAAACGTATTAGGATAAGACAAGACTCTATTTTGGGGCAAAACGGGCCCTACTTCACCGCACGTCGTATCGTGGGTGAGGCTTCACTTGGGTAACTCGAACTCGAACTACTTCTGTATTCACCTGCGCCATATTTATATGTTAGGCGAATAAACTAGTACCAGCCTTATTCCTGTCTCGTAGTCTTGGGCAGAACCGGGCATGTTGAGACAAGCCTTGACGGTGGCTTTGAACTCGACTCTGGGGGTATGGCAATGGCGCTGGTGGAACGCTATCCAATAAGAGAACGAAATATTATGGTCTGTACTAGGTTAAAGGGATATTCCGTGTATATATACAAAGAATACACAAGGGATATCAAACGATATACAAATATTATGCAATATATATCAATCAGTAAATATATATATTCGGTTTAATCTGACCCTTTGTAACAGCCGCCTCCTAATTAGTCCCACCTAATTAGATAAGCAGAGACAGATTAACCGCACTGTCCACTACTCAATGTCCGTTGTGAGGGTAGGCAGTTCACAAAGTCAGGGGGTCATGGTCGTCATTAAGCGAGTCGGGGAGCCTTGGCGACTCTATCAGCCTCGCCACGGGTCGGTTGTAGGTCCGCCCTTGGACGAGCAATTCTGCCGCTCTGACCTTTCCGTCGGCACCAGTGGTCACTTTGCTTACGCGGCCGGCCAGCCACGCAGCTCGGGGTAGTGACTGGTCTATGGTCATGACGACTGGACGGGATGAAGGGGGGCTTAGGAGGAAGCGGGCCTGAGACTGCTTTGATCTGTGCTTGGCTGTGCCTCCTCCTCCTCCGTCTGTTTCTCTTGTTTGCTCTGTACCCCATCTGAGGAGGGGCCGGTGCCGGCCGCCCCGTCAAGGAGTCGCTTGGGGTGCTGGGTTCGAGGTCAGCTACGTCTGGAGCGCAGCTGAGGGGGGTGGAGTTCCGAACTCCCTCTTGTGCCCACGGTTCTCTCACAGGCCTCTCGCTTAATGTCAATAGCCTCTGCTGTACGAGGGAGTGGCCGGTGTCGCTCGCCTTTGTGTGTAGGCAGCGTGTAGACGTGGGTTGACTGTCAAGTCCGTAGAGGGGGCCCTGGAGCGTCCATCCCAGTCGGGTCTGAACCGCGACTGGGCATCCTTTGGGTCCGATGTGGGCCGCCTCAATTGGGAGAATGAGGTCCGCGTGGTCGGAGCCGATGAGCAGGGTCGGTGTGGCGCCGTCGATAAGCGGTATAGGTAGTTGACGTAGGTGCACATACTTAGCCATCAGCTGTGGGATGGGGTAGGTGTACTGAGACAAGCCTATGTCGTGGCTGGTGAAGACGTTGGTTATACTATACTGCTTCTCGGGCTGGTCCACCGCTGCCATCTTGAAGGAGACCCTTTCACCTTTTATGGTCTTCTGGTCCCTTCTGATGGTGCGTATGGTCATGGTATCTTTGACACCCCGCAGGCCCAACTGGGCTGCTGCGGAAGCGAGGAGGAGAGTCTTTTCAGACCCATCGTCCAGGACGGCGTAAGTGTCCAGGACCTTGTCCTCGTAGCTCAGGAGCACTCTGACCACTTTGATGAGCACTCGGGGGGTTCCGCTCTGCTTGGGCTCTATGTGGAGCACTCCTGTTGGTCGGTTGCCTCGTCGGGCTATTCTTATCATGTTATCCTCGCACAAGAATCGGCGGTGACCGGCTTGTGGGGGGTCAGACGCAATCCACTGCTCCATTTTGGCGATGGTCAGTTCCGGGAACACGTCGCACTGGTCCAGCCAGTGTCCTCCGCGGCAGTACGTACAGTCGATCTTCCATACCTCCTTTGCCGGGGGGTTGTCACCTGTCTGTGGTGACACAGAATCTATATGGTGCGAGTCGCACCGTGACTCCCAGTGTCTGCTGTAGCAGTCGGGACACCAGGGAGCGGTCTGGTGGAACTTTGGTGCTGGTGCCACCGCCTCGGCATGGTACATTACCGCGATGGGCCCACTCTGTTGTCCTGGCTGACGCCTGTTGATGTTATGCAGGACCTCCAAGTGGGTGCCACCGCACCTGCTGCACTTCTTCTTCAAGCGGCACTCAGCTGCTAGGTGGCTGCGTGCGCAGCGGAAGCAGCGGCGGTGGTCCTTGATCCACTGACTCACCTCGTCCGTGGTCAGCTTCCCGAAAGTGTCGCATTGGTACAGCCGATGTTCTCCCTCACAGTACTGGCACTCAATCTTCCACTGGTCCTCTTTCGTCGAGGGGGTGTTGTGGTTCTTGTGCTGCGGTACTGATTCGGCTTGGTGCATAACGGTCACCAACCGGCGATTATCTGTTGACCCCCGAGGTCCTGGTCTTGGGCTTGGTCCACTCCATACGAACGTGTCGAGTCGTAGGCTACTGACCTCCCTGGCGAGGAACTCAGATAGGTCTAGGAGGGATGCCTCTGGGCCGTTGGGGTCGCGGTGGTCTCTCTGCCGCCTGAAGCACTCTTGTCGGGCGGGAGGGAGCTTCTCTAGTATCCTCTCTACATTAGAGTTAGCGTACAGTTCATAGATCCCTTTTTCCTTTTGGGACCCCAGCATCCCTACCAGGGACTGTACCTTGATAGAGAGGTCATCTAATGCTCTGTTGTCTCTGGCTGGGGGGAGACGGTCAATGTCTCTTATCTCCTGTATCACGTAGTCCCATATGCGTCCATAACGTTGGTCGAGGGCTACTAGAGCCGCGGTATATGGGGTAGTAGAGCTGGAATATGCCAGCGCTATATTGTGCGCTCTGGGCACCTTCAGGTGCTTGAGTAGGATAGCATACTTGTACGGTTCATCTGGTACGTCGGACAGCATAGTCTCTAAGCACATTCGTAGCTCTGTGTACTGTGCTCTGTTCTCGTGTGTGAAGTCCGGGAACGTCGATGTGCCAAGGTACGATGGCATGGATGACTGGCACATCGGTGAGCATTGGGGGAGAGGCCTCCTGGGCGAGTCTCCCCGTGCGTGTCGTCTTGGGCTGGTATTTGGTGGGTACCGAAGGTCGGGTACCCAGGTGCTGTTCCTCGGGGCTGGCGGTGCGTCAAACTCACCCGTGAGTTGAGTCGGGGGTTTGTAGCGCAGGGCCTCGGGGCTGACGTCTGGGCTGTACTGGACCTCCTGGTCCAGAGTACGTTGCTGCTGGTCGGGGCTGTACTGGGCCTCCTGGTCCAGAGTACGTTGCTGCTGGTCGGCTTGACATTCCTCCTCTTCCTCTTCCTCTTCCTCTGCTAGGACCTGGAATCTTCTGTTCAGTCTCTCGGCGTGGTCCGGTTCTTCCCGGTTGCTGGGTCTCGTATGGACCGGCCGGGGAGGGGGTTCGGAGACGTGGACAGGATCCTCCTGTTGGCGAGGTCCCGGGTCGCTTGGTCGGGTAGGGGAATGTGTCCTAGACCCTTGTCGTGACGATCTCCGGGAGCTCCGTGCGGAGTGAGGGGGTGTCGCCATGGCAACCAATTTGTCCATCAGCTGCGCCTGCAGCCGGTCGCGCTCTGCCTCGCGCTGGGCATGGGCTGCGTCGCGCGCTGCTTCGCGGCGGGCATTGGCGGCGTCGCGCTGTGCATTGGCGCTGGCCTGGGCGGCGTCGCGCTGTGCGTTGGCGGCGTCGCGCTGGGCATTGACGCTGGCATGGGCGGCGTGGAGCTGTGCATTTGCGACGTCGCGCTGTGCATTGGCGGCGGCGTGCTGTGCATCGGCGCGGCTTCTTTCAATGTTCTCTTCCGTCTGAAGGCGTCTGGTCTCCAGTCTTATGCGGTCGTCTTCACTCCTTTGTTGCGCCTGGAAGCGCTCTCGCTCGGTTGCAGAATGTTCGCGCTCGCGCGTCTGTTGCGCTTGAAGTGGATCGCGTTCGGTGGAGGCTGCCAGGGTGGCGATGAGTGCCTGCGCCAGCATCTTGTCCGCTTCGCTGGGGGAAGACACCGGCGGAGGTGATCGGCTTCCGGCAGTGCTCGTTGGAGATCTGTTCTCTGGGCGCGCCTCGAGGTCCGTCTCCTGGGCGCGCTTCTCTTCTGGTAGTGGGTCGGGTTCCGTCCCTGGAGCGCTTTCTTTATCCTGGAGCTCTCCGGGGACTGTCCCGTTGGCGTTGTCTGGGGGTAAAGTCATGTCATGTCCCTCCTGGTCCCCCCCGTGAGCTTGGTCAGTTACGTTAGAACTAGGGATGCTCGATATTGGCTTTTTTACCGATACCGATATTCCGATATTGTCCAACTCTTAATTTCCGATACCGATATCAACCGATATCAACCGATACCGATATATGCAGGGTTTCCCCCCCCAAAAAACTGAATAATTTTAGGTAAATAATAATTTCACTGGATATTTATATAACAAATATTGTTATTGTTTTTTTGTTTTTTTTTACCGATACCGATATTTTCCGATATCACATTTTACTGCCGATATCGGCCGATAATATCGGTCGGCCGATAATATCGGACATCCCTAGTTAGAACCCACTAGGGTCTCTACTGGCGGGGTAGCCTGGTCGGTAGGGTTGGACATAATTTTACTATCCGCTTTAGTTACTTTATCCGTATTTAACTTCCTTTTAAAGCTAGGTATTGGACTGACAACGTAGTCCTCTAGGTGAAGAGGTGGCTGCCGTCTGCGCTCCGGGCGATCTAGCTTAGGAGAACCGTTTGTGGAGTGTTCATCATCGGCCATGTTAATATTAATATTATATTAATATTACGCTAATTCTTATCCGGGGCTCGAAGGACCAATTGTAACTGAGGGGTACAATTCCCTGACTGTATTAATAAGTATATACAGATATACTGGTAGGGGGGTTGATTGATTGATTGATTGAAAACTTTATTAACAGATTGCAGAATGGGTACAATACAGTACAGCTCAATACACACAATTGTTAAGGGGATGCAGACCAGAGAAAGACTTTCGTCTTGTTTACATCAGGGTCCCCCATTTTCAATTCATCAGGACATATATGACATACATGACATACAGATAGTCAGTACTGCTACATCTATACATTTATGACATACCAGATTTGCAAATACAGTACTGTTTGTGATACAGAAGGAGTCAGGAAAAGGGAGTATATACATTTGACGTAGAAACTGTACATTGGAGGAGGTTGGGTGGGGGGGGGTTGGGTACACTGGGATATTGACAACCATACTGGGTAATCTACATTGGAGGTGGATGGGGGGGGGGGGCACACTGTATATACAAGCAAAACTGTACATTGAGGGGGGGGGGGGGGGGACACTGTACAAACAAACAAAATTGTACATTGGACTATTGACAAAACCATACTAGGTAAATGACTGTACATTGGAGGGGGTTGGGTTAGGATATTTACAGGGGCCAGTGTTGAATTGCAGTCTCCCGTAGGTGTCCCTTGAGAGAGGTTTTGAAAGTGGGTAGTGATCCACATTCCTTTACAGCTTTGGGTAGGGCGTTCCACATTGATGTGGCATAATTGCGAAACGTGTTTAGTCCCTTATTTGAGCCGAATCTGGGTTTAACATGATTTGTGGAGCTCCCTCTGGTGTTGTGATCATGGTATTCACTGACCTTTGGGAAGAATTTTGACATGTACATGGGTACCTTGGTCGTGTAGTGTATCTTGTAGACCAGGCCCATTGCAAGTTGCTGTACTCTGTCGTCTACTCTAAGCCATCCTAGGTTGTCAAAGTGGGCAGGGGTGAGGTGGGTTCTAGGAGTAAGGTCAAACAGTAGTCTGACCAGTTTGTTTTGAGATGTTTGTAATTTTGTTTTTAGCGCCTTTGAGGTGCTTTGGTACCATGAGGTGCAAGCATAGTCGTAGTACCCCTGAATGAGTGCTCCTGCCAGAGTCTTCAGGGTATTCTTGTTTACCAGAGAGGAGATCCGGTACAAGAATCGAGTTCGTTGGTTGACTTTTTTTATTACATTGGATGCCATTTTGTCACAGGAGAGATTAGCCTCTAGGATGGAACCCAGGTAGGTAATTTCATCTTTCGTTCCCACCGGTTGTAAGCCAGCAGGGGGAGGAAATGTTCGAATGCAAAGTCTGGATCAGCGGGGACTCAATAAGCTCCTGCTATGGGAGGCGGTATATTACTCCCTGATCGGCAGACGAAAGCAGCAGCTGTAATCCCAGTATGCGTGCAGCACAGGTGAAAGCCGGCCAGCCTCTCCGTGAGACGGGCTCTAGTGATGTTCCTCACGTCACGGGTAAATCCCACAGTAGTGGGGTGTAGACGATTCTTATCCGCTCCAACAGCCTGGTCCAAAGCAATATAATAATAATAATCCAGCCGGAAAGGGGCTCTGCATTCACCGGTGTAGATTCTCCGGTGCGCGGTACTTCACATTAGCTAGGTTGAACTTGACGTTATTCCACTAAGCTCTGACACTTTACTATCCTATTCGCACGCGGCTATAAGTGCTCTATTTAGACGCACGGTTGCTCACTTCACTTGGTCGTTGACTCGTGATGAAGGCTTTACTAGTAAGGAGCGAACGGTACGTTGAACAAACGTATTAGGATAAGACAAGACTCTATTTTGGGGCAAAACGGGCCCTACTTCACCGCACGTCGTATCGTGGGTGAGGCTTCACTTGGGTAACTCGAACTCGAACTACTTCTGTATTCACCTGCGCCATATTTATATGTTAGGCGAATAAACTAGTACCAGCCTTATTCCTGTCTCGTAGTCTTGGGCAGAACCGGGCATGTTGAGACAAGCCTTGACGGTGGCTTTGAACTCAACTCTGGGGGTATGGCAATGGCGCTGGTGGAACGCTATCCAATAAGAGAACGAAATATTATGGTCTGTACTAGGTTAAAGGGATATTCCGTGTATATGTACAAAGAATACACAAGGGATATCAAACGATATACAAATATTATGCAATATATATCAATCAGTAAATATATATATTCGGTTTAATCTGACCCTTTGTAACAATAGTCGACTATCCAAATCCTTAGTCGGGGACAGCCCTACTACAAATACACTAGGATAGAGAGAGTTGGGTTGAGAGGAGGTGAGGTAGGAGCGAGGTATAGAGAGAGAGATTGTTGTTGACTGAGTTGTGCGAGGTGAGAGGTAGTGAGAGGAGAGGGGAAGGCGAGAAGGTGTTCATTGTGCACTGGACCCTAGACTGGCTGAGAAACCCCCCTGTGTACTAACCCTGGACCGGAAGACAACCCTGAGTATTGAACAATCCTTTGTTTTGTACGAGAGCCTGATACGTGTTTTGACCCTGGACTGTTTTTGGATTACCCTATTGCCCATTGGACTTGTGCTGATAAACAATAAATATAATTTATTTATTGAAATTGTGCTTGTGTGGACATTGAAATTGTTTGTTTTGGTCCGTGTCGAGCTTGAACAACACCAGGCTCGTCACAGTATGTACATTAGTCTAATTTAAAATAGTTTGATATCAGAATCTGCACATTGTAAAATGTAAACACTCAGGAGGTAGAGTGGTCAACGTGTCCTTGAGCAAGACAATGAACCCCTGCTCCTGTGTGTACAGTACAATAGAATGTACAGTTTATTTTATTATATTTTTTTTATGATCTCTTTTTCTTACACAGTACTGTATATTTGTATGTCTTGTATGTCATAAATGTCTTGATGAATTGAAAATGGAGGACCCTTATGTAAACAAGACGAAAGTATTTTTCTGGTCTGCATCCTCTTAGCAGTTGTTTGTATTGAGCCGTACTGTATTGTACCCATTCTGCAATCTGTTAATAAAGTTTTCAATCAATCCTGTTGAGCAGGTTGGAGCGTGGCTGCCTTTGCCATTGGTGTGAATGGGTGAATGCAGGTATGGCAAATTGGCTATTTTGGTATGGCAAGGTATGGCACTCGCCATACCTTGGCAAATTAATATTTATTAAAAGAAAAATATTTTATTTAATTTTTAAATAAAAAATCCTAATTTTGATTTAGAATGTCAACATTATGAACGAAGCTTAGAAGCTTCGAACTATTCGGTACAGCCCTAGCATGTTTTGATATTGTCAATTATCTCACTTTTACTATAGGTGACTTTTACTAGGTGACTAACTCAAATATGCCGCCAAAGAAAATGCAAAATGGACACCGACATACAGAGACAAGTGATACAGGGACATAGGTAAGGTCTTACAATGGCTTAGTAATTATAACAGTGCAGTTCAGCATTCAGTAACCCATACTTTTTGTGAACGTGTTTTTGATACTACATTTGTTGAACAGTTATTGTAACTGAGGGGTACAATTCCCTGACTGTATTGATAAGTATGGTATTATTAAACCACTACCGCTTGTACTTTAACTTCTGGCCATCCAGTACATGATATAGATATGATGAACACTTTCCCACCTGATGAAACGAAGTCCACACAAATGTATAAATCGAATATTTTATATAGCAAAGGGTATATACAACGTTCACTTAATGACATTTATGATTTGAAATGCACTTGTATGGCAAATGAGTATTCATAGGTAAATCAACATTGAATGTCCAATCTCTGGTTACGCAGGGAGTAAGTATACAACCTGGTTCTTTAGGGAACTATAGCGATGGTACTTAAATGATTATAGCTGGATACACTAAGGGGGGGGGGGGGGTCCCGCTGGTTGTAAGACAGTAGGAGGGGGGTTAGAAGAGCCGCTGGCGGTATCCCATCTGGCCGACGATTTCTTGGGAGAATTCAGAGTCCTGAACACGATGCCCACAGAACCTCGGTCCGCAGATGAATACAGCTGGACCCTCTGGTGGACGGTAGCTGCCGGTCCACAGATGAAGAGACGTGAGGCGACCTCACTCGGGGTAGAGCGCCGTCTCACCTGGACTCCTCTCCGGGGGGTAGTTCCAACACTCAGCAGTGTTGGCCGTTATCCATGGAATAATCAAAGCACCCAAAGCATGTAGATAATCCAAGCCGTGGAAGGCTCGCCGTCGTCCGGGTAAAGTAATCCAATGTACAGGTCCACTCGTCCTGGCCCGGAGCTCCTCGGATGCAAGCACCACACGTGGTCTGCCCAGTCTGGTTAAGACTCCAGATAACGTCAGGAACGATGGGGGTACTGCTCACTTTATAACTCTAACCGAACGATGCACCATACATAATAGACTATTATTAGCTTAATAGAAATACGTCCAACTCGACGGTATAGTGCCAAACTATGACAATTCAACTATTAATCCACACGATATCTCAATGCCTATTCTGAGGCCAAGTAGGCCTTACTGCACCACACGTGCGTCGTGGGTGAGGCTTCGCGTCTGTTACTTAGTTGGAGGGTAAAGAACTAATGGACTAAAAGAAAGTTCTACTTTACTTGCGCCATATATATATGCGCTGTGAACAAATAGTACCATTCGTATTTCGCCAGACGTATTCCTACGCGGAACCGGGCTTGCCACGACATGTTGGTCGGCACGATTGAACTTGAACCAAGGGGCATGGCTGCTGGCGCCAGGTTCTCGTCCAATGGTAGAATGAAACTATTATGGGCTGTTAGTAGACTAAAGGGATATTCAGTGCATATTGTACAAGGAATATACAGGGGATATCAAACGATATACAAATACTATTAAATATATATCCAAATATATATATTCGGTTTAATCTGATCCTTCACAACAGCCGCCCCCTAATTAGTCCCACCTAATTAGCTAAGCAGAGACAGATTAACCGCACTGTCTACCACTCAAGGTCCGCTGTAAGGGTCAGTCAACTCACAAAGTCATGGGGTCATGGTCATCATCGATAGTGTCTGGGAGTCGGGGCAGTTCTATTAGCCTCGCCACGGGTCGTGTGTAAGTTCGCCCTTGGACGAGCACTTCAGCTGCTCGGACCTTGCCATCGGCACCGGTGATCACTTTGCTTACGCGGCCAGCCGGCCACATAGCTCTGGGTAGTGACTGGTCGATAATCATGACGACTGTTCCTTCTGTCAAATTGTCTCTCTCTTTTACCCACTTCTGGCGGGTCTGTAGAGACGGTAGGTAGTGGAGTAGGAAGCTGCTCCAAAACTTGTCAGCTAGTACTTGACTGTACCTCCACATTCTTCGGCCGTTCGCTTCTTCAGGCCTGTACATTGTCTGGGGTAGCGCGGGGTCCAGCCGCCCCATTAAGAGTGTGTTGGGGGTGACTGGGTCGACATCTGCTACATCACTGGAGACGTAGCCGAGGGGCTTGGAGTTCAATACTCCCTCGATTTCCGTGAGGACTGTCATTAGGACTTCCTCCGCCACAGTCTGGGCCCCAAGCACGGCGTACAGGGCTGTCTTTATAGAACGTACTTCTCGTTCCCAGGTTCCACCGAAGTGGGGTGCGTTCGGGGGATTAAACTGGAAGTCAATCTGGGATGGAGCGAGGTGGGTCTTAAGTTCTGGGCCCATAGCTTGGAAGCTCTCTCTCAGCTCTCTTTCTCCGCCTTTGAAGTTTGTCCCGTGATCAGACAACAATGTAGACGGTTTTCCTTTCCGTGATGTGAATCTTCGGAAGGCCATAAGGAATGAGTCTGTGCTCATGGTCGGAAGGAGTTCGATATGGATCGCTCTGGTGGTCATGCATTTGAATACAATACCCCACCGCTTCTCGGTTCCTCTTCCTCTCTTTATATACAACGGGCCAAAACAGTCCATGCCTGTGGAGTGGAATGGCTTGTCGCCGAGTCGGAGGCGACAGGGGGGTAGGTCAGCCATCCGTGGTATGCTGGGCTGCGCGCGCCACTTTCGGCAGTCTAGACAGGTTCGCTGGAAGCGTCGCACCGCTTCTCTTCCTTGAAGTATCCAATAGCGACGTCTGATCTCCGCGAAGACTCTCTCTGCTCCTGCGTGGTGTACATCCTCGTCGTATTTCTTTATGATCAGCTCTGTGACCTTGTGTCGGCTGTTCAAGACTATCGGGTACTTAATGTCATCCGGTAGATCGGGGGCTCTCCGCAGGCGACCACCCACTCTGATGAGATTATGGGCGTCACTCTCGGGTGCCAGGTGGAGCAGTCTGCTGTCTGATGGGACGGGCTTTTCTCCCTGTAGACAGTCTAGCTCATCGGGGAACGAGTCTCTCTGGGCTCGTTGTAGTAGAAGAAGTTCTGCTTCTTCGTAGTCAGCTGCTGAAATGTCAGTGGTGGACTGAATCTCTGGGTGGTGCCACAGGAATGTCTTTAGCTGCGCACTCTGTAGGGTAATGCAGTCATCTATGTTGGGGTCTGTGGAGGCGACTGTGCTCAGTCCACAGAACATAGGTTTCTTGTTCTCAGCCTCCTCTTTACTTGCTTCCCGTGGGGTGGGCGTAGGCCACTCTTCTTCCGGGAGCTTGAGGAATTCTGGTCCGTCACTGTAGATGTTGCGACGGGTGAGGTCATCCAGGGACATTCCCCGGGTGATGACGTCAGCTGGGTTGTGTTTGGTGTCCACATACCGCCAGCTCGCTGCTTCTGTTAACTCTTGAATCTCGGTGACTCTGACTCCCACGAAGACTTTGTATCTGCATGAATCAGACTTGATCCATGTGAGTACTGTCGTGGAATCTGACCACAAGATTGTTCTGTGCACCGGAATGGTGAGTTCACGTTGGATTAACGTGGCTAGATGCGCTCCTGCTAGGGCTGCGCAGAGCTCTAGACGCGGGATAGATTGTTGCTTTCGTGGGGCTATTCTTGAGCGAGCCAGGATGAAAGCAGTGTGTATCTTTCCTCCCTTCTCTTGGGCACGCAAGTAGGCCACCGATCCATAGGCTACTTCGGAGGCGTCGCTGAAGACGTGTAGATCAATCTTGCATGTCTCTGGCCTCACTGTGGATGGGAAGTAGCTGCGGCGTATATTGACGCCTGGGAGTGAGCAGAGTTCCGTCTCCCACTCTCTCCATGTTGAGGCAAGGTGTGCGGGTATTGGGTCGTCCCAGCCCTGGTCCTTGTCCCATAGTGCTCGTACAATCATCTTTGCCCTGGTGGTGTAAGGTAGAATACATCCCAACGGGTCATATTGTCTGGCGAGTGTTCTGTACACACTCCGTCTGGTGGTCGGTGTCGCCGTCGACCTTCCCTGCTCTGGAGTCAGGGGTTTGTGTCTATAGTGGAGCGAGTCTGTTTTGAAGCGCCAGACTAGTCCTAGTGTCATTTCTTGGGCTTCTCCTGGGATGGTCGCCATCCAGGTCTCGCTGCTGGCAGCCTTGTCCGCGGGGGAGAGGCTGCGCAATACGTGCGGGTCACTGCTGGCCCACTGCCTGAGATCAAAGCCGCCTTTGATCAGGGAGGCGCGTAGCTTGATTAGGAGAGCCTCGGCTTCTTCTTGAGTCGAAACGCTTTGTAAACAGTTGTCCACGTAGAAACTGTTCTTCACACTGTGTCGGACCTCTTCATCTGCTGCTGGGTCCTCTGCGACGTGTTTCTGTAGTGCAAATGTAGCACAGCACGGGCTGCATGTGGTTCCGAAGGGGAGTACTTCCCACTGGTAGATGGCTGGGTTCCCATCTCCGATCCTCTCTCTCCATATGAACCGCAGCAGGGGCTTGTCCTCCTCCACTAGTCTCACCTGCAGGAACATCCCTTTGATATCCCCGCTGATAGCCACCTTGTCCTGGCGGAAACGCAGTAGCACGCCCAGTAGGGAGGGGCCGAGTGTGGGGCCGGGCAAGAGCTCTTTATTCAGATTTTGGGATCCGATCTGGTAGCTGCAGTTAAACACAATGCGATCCTTGCCGTTATGGTGGACCTTGTGATGCGGCACGTACCATGATTCGGTCGTCTGATCGGCCTCTTTAATGTCAATCTTTGTCACGTGTCCCGCTGTGATTAGCTTCTCAATCTCAGCGCGGTACACACTCTCTTGAGCGGGGTCTTTGGCTAGGCGCCGCTCTGTGTTCAATAGATAGCGCTCCGTGGCGTCTTTCTTTGCGTGAAAGGTGGGCATTCCCTCTCGCCTCAGGAGTGGAGTTGCGTATCTCATCACTCCGCCGACTGTGACTCTCTTTGTCCCTTGCTCGAGTAGGTTGATGGCGTAAATGTCTTCTTTAGAACGAATATCTTTCTTTTCGTTCTTAAAGGGCATTGTCTCTAGTGTCCATAGCCTCTCGACATGCTGCAGGAGAGTGGTGTCTTCTTCTGTCGTTCTGGAGTGGAGGCAGCTAGTGGCTGCTGTTCGGTTGAGAGATTTAGCGAGGGGGCCTTGTAGTGTCCACCCTAGGCGGGTCTCGACTGCTGCAGGACAGCCTCGGGGTCCTGTATGGAAACGGTCAATCGGGACTATGAGTTCTGCATGGTCGGAGCCTATCAGCAGGGTCGGGGTGGCGCCGTCTATGAGCGGGATAGGTAGTTGACGCAGGTGCACATATTTATCCATCAGCTTGGCGATGGGGTAGGTGTACTGCGATAGTCCTATTTCTTGGCTGGTGAAAGCATTTGTAATCCTATACCGTCGCTCTGGCTGCCCGCTTGCTGCGATAGTGAAGGAGACATTCTCGCCCTTTATCGTCTTTAAATCTCTTCTTATTGTCCGAATCGTCATTTGGTTCTCGCTCCCCCGCAGTCCCAGCTGGGCCGCAGCGGACGCGAGCAGAAGGGTCTTCTCTGACCCGTCATCAAGGACGGCGTAAGTGTCCATGACTTTATCTTGGTAGCTCAATGTCACACGGACTACCTTTAAGAGCACTTGGGCGCCGCTGCTGCTGGCGGGGTCAATGTACATGACACTTGCCTTGGTGCCGCTCGATGGTGCAGGTGTAGGCCGTCTTCTGTTACTGTCGTGTAGTATATCTAGATGGGCTCCGTCACACCGACTGCACCTTTTCTTTAGGCGGCATTCGGCTGCCATGTGACTGCGCGCACATCGGTAACAGCGCCTGTTGGACTTTATCCATTGACTCACTTCTTCTGCATTCATCTTTGTGAACAGGTCACATTGTGACAGCCAGTGTTCTTTCTCACAGTAGGGGCACACCATCTTCCACTTCTCTTTTCTCGAGGGGGTACTGTGGCTCTTACTGCTCGGTACTGACTCTGATTGGTGCATGACAGTCACCGATCTTCTTCCATCATTTATTCTCCTGGGTCCCTCTCTGGAGCTTGGCGTGCTCCGCCCGAACGTATCCAGTCGTAAGCTGCTGACTTCTCTCGCCAGGAAGTCGGCTAGATCAAGGAGGGATGGTTCGGGGCCGTTAGGATCCCGGTAGTCTCTCTGCCGCCTAAAACGCTCTTGTCTTGCAGGTGGCAGCTTCTCCAAAATCCTCTCGACGTTGGAGTTGGCGTATAGCTCATGCATGCCCTTTTCCCGTTGCGCTCCCAGCATCCCTACCAGGGACTGCACTTTGATTGACAGGTCGTCTAATGAGCGATTGTCTGTTGCTGGGGGTAGGCGATCAATATGCCTTATCTCTTGGATTACGTAATCCCATATACGTCCATATCTCTGGTCCAGCGCTGCTAGGGCCGCGGTGTATGGGGTCGTAGAGGTGGCATAGGCTAGCGCTATATTGTGCGCTCGCGGTACTTTCAGGTGCTTCAGTAATATTGCATACTTGTGGCGTTCATCAGCGACATCCACCATCATTGTCTCTAAGCACATCCGGAGCTCCGTGTACTGTGCTCGATTCTCATAGGTGAAGTCTGGAAACGACGGCGTGGCAATGTATGACGCCGTGGATGGCTGATACATCGGCGAGCGTTGGGGGAGAGACCTCCTAGGCGAGTCTCCTCTTGCGCCTCTCTGTGGGCTGGTACCGACAGGGTACCATGGCCCGCTGGTCCAGGTGCTATTCCTCGGGGCTGGTCGTGCGTCGTGCTCACCCGTGAATAGAGTCGGGGGTCTGTAGCGCAGCGCCGCGGGGGTATAGCCTGGGCTGTACTGGACCTCCTGGTCCGGTGGAGTACTGTGCTGTCGTCGGGCTTGGTTCTCCTCCTCTCCCTCTTCTTCTTCTATCAGGTCCTTCTACCTGGTCCTGTAGTCGTTTATTTAGCTTCTCCGCAGTGTATGCCGCTCCTTCCTTGTAGCTGGGTCTCGCTTGGACCGGTCTGGGAAGGGGGTCTGCGGGGGGTATAGGCTTGGTCTGTTGGTCAAGTTCAGGGTCGCTTGCTCGGTTAGGAGACGCTGCCCTTGACTGTTGTCTCGACGAGTTCCTTGAACCCCTGGCGGAGGGAGAGGGTGTTGCCTTGAGGATCAGCTGCTCCATTAGCTGCGCTTGTAACTTGTCGCGCTCGACTTCGCGCTTGGTGAGATCTGCTTCTCTTTGGGCACCGGCAGCGGCGCGCTGGGCGTCGGCCCGGTCTCTTGCCATATTCTCTTCCGTCTGAAGGCGTCTCATCTCCAGGCGTATGCGCTCTTCTTTGCTCCGTTGCTGTGCTTGGAGTCGATCGCGTTCGCCCTGAAGTCGATCGCGTTCACCCTGAAGTCGATCGCGTTCGGTAGAGGCTGTCAGGCTGACGAGGAACGCCTGTTGTAGCATCCTCTCCGCTTCGCTGGGGGAAGACGGTTGTAGAGGTGAGCCGCTCCTGGGTGAGCCGCTCGTTGGGGAGTCCTGGAGCTCTATTTCCTCGGCGCTCTCCTCCTCTTCTTCCGTGCAGAGTTATCTCTCTGTAGGGTTGTCTTCCTCCCGGGGCTGGTCGGGGACTACTTCTTCGGTATTGGCGGGGGGTAAAGGCATGTCAGCTCCCTCCTGGTCCCCACCGTGAGCTTGGTCAGTTACATTAGAACCCACTAGGGCCTCTGTGGTCGGGGAAACCTGGTCGTTAAGGTCAGACATAATTTTACTTTCTACTTTTACCGCGTTTACCGTTTGTCGAAGGCTAGGTAGTTGACTGACAGCGTAGTCCTCTAAGTACTGAGGTGGCTGTCGTCTGCGCTGCGGGCGTTCTACGTTAGGAGGACCGTTTCGTGGAGTGTTCATCATAGGCCATTTTAATATTAATAACACTATATTAATATTACACTAGTTACCCTCCGGCTCGAAGGACCAATTGTAACTGAGGGGTACAATTCCCTGACTGTATTGATAAGTATGGTATTATTAAACCACTACCGCTTGTACTTTAACTTCTGGCCATCCAGTACATGATATAGATATGATGAACACTTTCCCACCTGATGAAACGAAGTCCACACAAATGTATAAATCGAATATTTTATATAGCAAAGGGTATATACAACGTTCACTTAATGACATTTATGATTTGAAATGCACTTGTATGGCAAATGAGTATTCGTAGGTAAATCAACATTGAATGTCCAATCTCTGGTTACGCAGGGAGTAAGTATACAACCTGGTTCTTTAGGGAACTATAGCGATGGTACTTAAATGATTATAGCTGGATACACTAAGGGGGGGGGGGGGGTCCCGCTGGTTGTAAGACAGTAGGAGGGGGGTTAGAAGAGCCGCTGGCGGTATCCCATCTGGCCGACGATTTCTTGGGAGAATTCAGAGTCCTGAACACGATGCCCACAGAACCTCGGTCCGCAGATGAATACAGCTGGACCCTCTGGTGGACGGTAGCTGCCGGTCCACAGATGAAGAGACGTGAGGCGACCTCACTCGGGGTAGAGCGCCGTCTCACCTGGACTCCTCTCCGGGGGGTAGTTCCAACACTCAGCAGTGTTGGCCGTTATCCATGGAATAATCAAAGCACCCAAAGCATGTAGATAATCCAAGCCGTGGAAGGCTCGCCGTCGTCCGGGTAAAGTAATCCAATGTACAGGTCCACTCGTCCTGGCCCGGAGCTCCTCGGATGCAAGCACCACACGTGGTCTGCCCAGCCTGGTTAAGACTCCAGATAACGTCAGGAACGATGGGGGTACTGCTCACTTTATAACTCTAACCGAACGATGCACCATACATAATAGACTATTATTAGCTTAATAGAAATACGTCCAACTCGACGGTATAGTGCCAAACTATGACAATTCAACTATTAATCCACACGATATCTCAATGCCTATTCTGAGGCCAAGTAGGCCTTACTGCACCACACGTGCGTCGTGGGTGAGGCTTCGCGTCTGTTACTTAGTTGGAGGGTAAAGAACTAATGGACTAAAAGAAAGTTCTACTTTACTTGCGCCATATATATATGCGCTGTGAACAAATAGTACCATTCGTATTTCGCCAGACGTATTCCTACGCGGAACCGGGCTTGCCACGACATGTTGGTCGGCACGATTGAACTTGAACCAAGGGGCATGGCTGCTGGCGCCAGGTTCTCGTCCAATGGTAGAATGAAACTATTATGGGCTGTTAGTAGACTAAAGGGATATTCAGTGCATATTGTACAAGGAATATACAGGGGATATCAAACGATATACAAATACTATTAAATATATATCCATTAATAAATATATATATTCGGTTTAATCTGATCCTTCACAACAGATATTACATTCTGCTCAGCATAATTTGTATGCTAAATATTGTGGTTCCCTGCTTTAGTCTGTTGACACATTTATATACGAAATGCTTTTGTAGTCCTGTGTCATACCTAAATGTCATATAAGTGAATTGTATAGAAACAACTCACCAAAAGTGACTATGGCACAACTGATTTGACCAAAAAATCCACCAAGGGGGGGGAAACCCCCCCTTCACCCCGCCACGTCCCTCCTTGCCATACCTTGGCTTTTACTGAAATTATGCCACTGGGTGAATGTGAGGCATAAGTTGTGAAGCACTTTGAGTGGTTGGTAGTAGTAGACTGATACAGGTTTTTCAATGGCAGATACCAATATTTAGAGAGCATGGCAGCCGAAAGCCGATATGATGCAGATAAGCAGCTCAGTGGTCAGTTGGTCCACAACAATTTGCGTTTGCAGCTATTGCTTTGTGCTTGTTTTTTTTGCATTTCATAACAAATTTAAAAGGAAATGTTCTTCTTTTCTTTAGTAGATCTGCACTTTAATTATTATTTTAAATCAACAAATGTATCAAACAAAATACGAATTATACATTCGGGGCCAGCCATTAGACAGGCCCCATTCTAGGAAGGCCAGCTTTCCATTACAAACGTTCACTGTGCGTCACATTGTTTGTAGAGCTAAACCTATATTTTATATAGCTATGGATCCAATATCAGTCAATTCCGTTCAATATGCCATAAAGGGAAAAAAAATCCATCGATACGTTCCCGTTTTATACCGTGGTGAATATGAGTGTTATATCGGAATGATCTGGGATAATTCCTGTGAGGCTATTTATAAGGCGCAACGCTAATAACATTAAATCCGTTATGGCGTTTCGTCCCTACACACGCTACAGGTAAGAATCCAAATGCATATGATCGGTATTATGTACCATCATGAATGCGTGGAAGGGGGGGGTGGGGGGGGTTCGTTTTTGATTGCCAATTTTGATTGCCAATAACGGCATTCGTTATTACCACAACATACACTGAACTGGGGTATGGCTATGAAATCCTTGACGTCAAATTGCTCTTACCTTTGGCCAGTTGGATTCCAAAAAGAATTTTCCAATTATTTGATCGCCATCTGGTAGATCATAAGTCCATTTGGCACACGCCATAACACTATACAGCCAGTGGCGGCTCGCCACTAGGGGCGCTCGGGCGCCGCCCCCCCTGGTTAACCCTGGTTAAAAGAGAGATGAACAAGAAATATTTTTTGTTTGTTTTTTGTTTTATAGCCCTATAAATAATATAAACATGTTTAAAATGAATAATATTTACTCATTTTAAGTATGTTTGTGTTTCCAATGCACAATATAACGTTAATAATATCAAATATAAATAATCGTTTTCCTGAACAGGAAGTGACTCACGTTCCGTTACCGTAGCCTCATTTCTCCTAGCCTTATTTCTCTTGTCTCGGGCTAGACGCAATAGCGCTCTGAGTGCGCGTGCACGCCGTGCACTGTTTCATCGCTGTATCCGTCGCAGCCAATCAGTGCGTAACGCGCTGTGCGTTGAAATATGATGTATTATGATGGAAGCCGGGCGCGATTTGAAGCGGTCTAAGCCAGCAGCCTTAGCAGCGTCTATAATTTCCATAGCCGCATTTCGCAGAGACGCTCTCTGATTGGCCGACGTCAGTTTTTTTTCCGTAGCCGCATTTCGCGGAGACGCTCTCTGATTGGCCGACGCCAGTTTCTGTTGTAGCTGTTGTGTAACTTGTGTTGTTGTGATGCAGCTATTTGTCTTAGAGCGTGACGGCAAGTTCTTTCGACGGTTAAGCTTAGGCACTCTTTCAAAGTTGGTTAAGGTTAGAGTTTGTCTTAGAGCATGGCGATAGAACGCCAGGTAGTTTGCAGTCTGTTCGACGCGGAAATGGGCAAAGAAATCATCACAGTACTTGTGTTGTGTGGTGCTAACACTTGGCTAACAAGAAGCTATATGGCGGATGCAGTCTGGACAGTGGTCTGGATATACATCAACAGTCTGGAGTCTCTCTCTCTCTCTCTCTCTCTCTCTCTCTCTCTCTCTCTCTCTCTCTCTCTCTCTCTCTCTCTCTCTCTCTCTCTCTCTCGCTCTCGCTCTCTCAACACAGCTGTGTTCCTGTGTCTCCGAGAAATGCGGCTACGGAAAGTATTGACGGTGCTTGCTGAGATGATAATAGCACTTCAAAACACGCTGCTGTGTTGTGAACTATAACATTAATTTCGCTGCTGCTGATGCATAATTAATGGATGAATGAATGAATGGTGAGTTGTTTAAAATGACAACATATACATATGTGTTAATTATTTTATTGGATTGATCCGAGAGACAGAGAGAGAGATTGCTCCAGAGCATTTATTAACGTTACATTTTCAACTCGACCTAACGTGAACCCCCTGCGACCACCCAACAGTAGATAGTACGGGCTGCCACTGTATACAGCATAATTAATCCGGCGTCCCAAAAAGTATTCCATGCGATCTGGTGAAGCCCTCGCTTCAGGCTAACAGAAAAGTCAGCCCGGAGCGGTTTCAGTGTGACACAGGGGTTACTGCATTCTCGAGACAGCGCCACTACCAGGATCTGGCCGATACTGCACCTTCGGAGTCCCATGCCTTTTCCAAGCAAAATACAGCTCTGTGACATGGAATAGGATATTAAAAAGCGAATAAAAGAAAAAACTAGTTAAAAACGTTAACCGCTGGCTCCCAATAACGTACATGATTGGCCGGGAATGTGTACATTGACCTCTAGGCAAAAGCTGACAACATGGTAGTGCGATTTGTTTACGTTTTTGTCTGATGTTAAGGTCAGTTTCAGATTTGATCACTTTGGTCTATTGTTGTCAGTTCCAATATGATTCCTGGAGGGAAAATACACCCTAAAATAGAATGTGCATGTTATTCCACGAGAGCACTACATTATAGACAGTTTCAACTTGACAACAAAAACAATCATCAGCATTCTAGACTGGACTACATTTGATTTCCTGTCAGTTGTTGATATTAGCAAACACTGTAACTAGGATCTTAACACTTTAACTGCCACACACGAGATATCTCGGGTTTATTTTTATGTGGTTGAAAGCCACTCACGAGATTTCTCGGAATTTTTTTTTCTTTCTTTTTTTAGCGATCTGAAATCATATTGCATCACGCGAGCCTACCCGAGTATACACGAGCACCGCCGGCGATCATATGTGGAAAAAAGCGCCCCGTATCGTCTCCCAGATGACATAAGGGATTTTGGAATGGACTCAATGAAAATGGATGGGGAAAGAAATCCGGTACTCCACATTTTCCAGTCCACTGATCCAGCCGGGGTTACCACAGTTCATTCTGGAGCCTCTGAGCCCCGCTGATCATGGAGTTCTACTGTATCGCGTTGGATCTATACACTTATCGATTTTTTCGAATGGTGATCAGGAATTGGAATATACCAGTTGGATACCATCTGATGTCAGGTAAGGAATCTATGTTATCAGTGTTAGGATAATCAGACTAATTTTGATGAAGTTATAAGCTGTTTTGTGAAATGGGCTCTTTCGGTTTCACTGTAAAAGTCCAAGAGGAAATCAACGCGGCGATTATCCGTGCGCGGCCCGAATGTGCTTGCGTGCACGTATAATATTGATCATCTAGCGTTTATTTGAAAACGATTCATAAAAAGGCAGACGAATATCAACGTTGTGGAATATTCCAGTAAAAGACGATTTTCATAGAATGGTCCAGAATGGGCTGTTTTTGATCTCAAAACGGGTGCTTTTCTAAATGCTCTGAAACGGAAATGACGCGATAAAAAACCAATCTGCCTTGACAGCACTGACTGGAAAATAGTCTTTGATAATGCGACGGGCAGATTAGACACAGCCATAATTTAAAACATAGATTAGGCAATATTAATGTTAACATTGAAGTGGATGGTGGCATCAAGGGGGTAAAAAGGAAAACCCTGGTGGCACTCAAAGTGTTAAGAAGAGGATGGGTCACAGCCCCAATGTTCTCACAGAGGTTATTCAGCGCTGGGAGACAATGCTACCTCTTACAATACGATTGGTCTCCCAGTGGTAACAGGGAAGCCATGTTAGAATGTCTCCATGATGACACTGAACCATCCTCTTCTCATAATTCTAGGACTGGAAATCAACTGTAGTCTTGCTGTTTCCTAGCAAAATATCAAACATTCATAATAATAATAATAATAATAATAATAATAATAATAATAATAATAATAATAATAATAATAATAATAATAATAATAATAATAATAATAATAATAATAATAATAATAATAATAATAATAATAATAATAATAATAATGGATTGGATTTATATAGCACTCTTCGTGACACCCCAGAGGGCTTACAGAGTCCATTATTCATTCATACACAGTCATACCGGTGGTGGTAAGCTACAATTGCAGCCAGAGCTGCCCTGAGGCAGACTCACGGAAGCGTGGCGAATAATCAACGCCTACGGCACCTCCTACCACCACCAACATTCATTCACATGCATACACATTCATACGAGGCAAGTAGGTTAAGTGTCTTGCCCAAGGACACAACAGCAGTGGGATGGACATGGGCTTGAGCGGGATTCGAACCACCAACCCTTTGATCATTGGACTACCCGCTCTACCCCTGAGCCACGCCGCCCCACAACATTCCACTGATAACATCATGGAGCTCAGACACATTCTGTGAGTCCATGCAGGGGATTCACTAAAAACCAGGCATCTCATTGAGGTTGAGGTAGGGGTCAACCGCATCACATCCAATAGGCCATTTTCACAGCAGCCATTATCATCGCAACATCGATTACGGTTCCATTTAGGTGTGCTGGAGCCAAGGCCCGAGGCTCTGGCACACTTAAATGGAATGGAACCCTAATTGATGTTATTAATTACACTTGTGTTTACCCTTGTGGTAACATTGACTGTGTATTTCATAACTAATATGTGTGTATAATTAGAAAAAACAAAATGCAAGAAGCCTGGTGTTGCTGAAGCGGAGTGTGACATGCTGGGAGAGGTTTCAGACAACCCCCACACAAACAGATTACTCAACTGTTAGCAGACTTCAGGAGACAGTCATTTCAAACCCCCACACTAGCAAATGTGGTCAACTCTTTAGAACAAAGGAATCAAACCCCCACTCGTGTGACTGAGGACTGTATGGTAATGGGGCCACAGCAGACCAGCCCAAACTAGATAACAAGAAGAATGTGCTTACAGAATGTTAATTAAGACTAATTAAACCATATTAGATAAAAGGTATTTGAATGCCATTTAGAAATGTCAAACTAATTATGAAGATAATAGTGTCATTTCACTCCTGGTGTAAACCATATATATAGAAAATAAGGCTTAATTACCAAAGCTTAGTCTGGTAAAATACGTATCAAGTTATCTATTAATCAACTGTTTAGTATCAAAATGTAAGAAAAAGAGTAAAACTGTGATAATACTGGAAGAGTGTAATTCATAATACACTAGAGATACTTGGTAAAATGTTTAAATAGGAGATGCCTCTGTGGAAGAATGCTATAGCAGCAAAGGAGGGGGCCAAAACAGACCCCTTTCTGTTTGCTGCAGGACAACACACGACGAGGAGATCGGTGGGGGGGCAGACAACCCCCACAGAAGATCACCTGATTGGAATGCAAGAAACAGACGGCCCCCAAAGAATCAAGAACCAATTGGAACAGAACGCCAAATATATAGAAATAACTGATTGGCTATGGACCAAGTCAAATTATGACATCATTTTGAGTATAAATGATAAACGCATTGTTAGAGAGACAGGCCAGACCCCCCCTAGGGTCTGCGTCTCTCACCACCGCCCATCCAGAGACTACTGTGAGCTGTATTGCATGGGAGTAAATCATGGGAAAAACCATTGTTGTTTAGGTTAGAGTAATCTCAAGTTTCAAGTTCTCAAGTTTCTTTAATAGTTGTCATACAGAAGTACAGAATACTTTCATACAAAATGCTTCTTACTGTTACGCTCCAGAGACTGTGCTAGACAAGATAGTATCAAATAACATAGTATAGCATAACATAACATAGCATAACATAACATAGCATAACATATATAATGTACAGATCCCTTATCTGAAACCAGGTTTACTCATGTGTAATGCTCAGTAAGATTATCTATTTCATTGATGTTAACATGACTACTGTTTTATGTACAGACTGGGTTTGATGTGCAAACCTTATTAAGCCTATGTACAAATATGTTTGATGTACTATGAAATAATCCTTGTATGTAAACAACAACCTTCTAATTCACTCTGAGCCCCGAGGCAAAATAAACGCTTTGAGTTGAACTATAGTTCCTTTTGTCTGGGCTGCACAGTTTATTTCTCTACTCAGTAGAGAAAGACCATTCTATCATTATGATCCTTCTTCCTTTCCAGATAGCAACCTCATTGTACTGTAAATAACCTTAGATATTGATTAGAATATACGACACCCTGAAATGACATGTCAAAATGGCCGCTGTGAAAAGGGTCTATGGGCGGTTAAATTGGGGCCGTGAGGTCCAATGAGGTTCAGGTTAGGATTGAGGTGGGGGTGGGTCTATACAGCTTGAGGACATCACAAATGAGAGAGATTTGGAACATAGCGGCAGAGACCAGAAGAAGCGAGATGTTTGTCTTACTGACTATTTCTGTCAGCAGCTGGCGGAAACTCCGAAACTAATGGAGTAGGACGTAAAATCCTGTACACCAGTAAAAGTACATGAGGCTTATTTGATTGAGCAACAGCTTTGCATTGATTAGTGTCTTAGAAACATTTTGCCATTTATTTCAGAAAAATCCTTTTAAAAGGGATTTTTGTTATATTTTGTTGACGATGTATAAACAGAGGATAAGCTAGGCTAGCGATTTGGCTAGTTTTGATTCAAAATGTTGAAAATGTTACATGTTGAAGTTGACAGATATTTAAGCAGTTGATTGCTACAATTGTAGGTGCACACAACAGTTTCGTCAATGTTGATTTTCAGTGAGGACATCGCCTCCCATTAATTTCCCCCCATGATTGACCTTTTCTTTTCTTAACTCATTCTGCGCCACGGGTCGGGGAACCAGAGGGCGCTATTACGCCAGTACTGTAATTAAATGGGGCGCTTTGTTCACTTGCGAGTGCTTAAAATATATCTTATATTATATCTATGGGTCTAATACACCCGTCGACTATAAGTGAGTTGCTTCCAGTCAACATCCACGAAACAGATTGTTTTTTCATTGGTACATTTTCGTTTTATACCGTTTTGAATATGAATATAGTTTTGTTGATTCTTAGTAATTCCAGGAAAAGACGCGATAATAGCGAGTGGAATACACTAAACATGTTGTAATTTTTTGCCTGATTATCGAATCTTCCTGAAATCAACGCTAGATCATCATTATTATCCTTCCTCATGCAAGAATGAAAAGAGCCCTGGACCGCGGGGCTCCCCCGCCACCTCCTCCCACCCAACGGCACACAGCCACACACACACACACACAGAGACAGCTTCGATCGGGGTAGAAAGAAATATCAGATCAACGCAAGATTTTATATATAGTGTTCGTACCTGGTATCTGATGTAATGGAAAAGAAATAATCCAATTATCTGATCGCCATTCCAAATGCTGCTCGTGGAGGTCCGTCCCACATTACCGAGCGTTACACATGAACGGGCGGGCAGGGTTACTGCTCCATACCATCGTTGCAAAGGCCTACCTCGCCTGAGCACCTAAACCCCGCCCGCACGGCTCGGATCATCCTAGAAAAGAAACTACACCATTTCCAATGGAGTGCAATACCAGCTGGAAGGCGTAGGCGGCGGTATTTGCCCTTTTGCGAGCTCAGACCCATTCCCAATGATAACATCAGGCTGGATCGATGAAAATGAATGGATATAGCTAATAAATAATGATTAAAACCCGAGTTTTCTCGTGATTGGCGCTGAACGGTTGGCGAGTTAACTCGATTTTTCTCGTGGCTGGCGTAGAATGAGTTAATGGTCTTTAATAACGGCACAGTAATAATAATAATAATAATAATAATAATAATAATAATAATAATAATAATAATAATAATAATAATAATAATAATAATAATAATAATAATAATAATAATAATAATAATAATAACAACATTTTATTTATATAACGCTTTTCTAGACCTCAAAGTCGCTTTACACTAAGGTGTGGTGGTAGTGAGAGAAACATACAAGCATAACTTCATAACACAACTAGAATGAATAGAGACGGGAGGCTAAAAGAAGGTAGTGGTGAAGACATGGGTCTTGAGACAGGAGACTGATCCCCTAATGTCTTGGGGAAGGGAGTGTACAGATATACTGAATAAGCTCTAGGATCATACTGTAGCTACCTCATGTAAATTCTCCTTTAGGGCAAAGTTCCCTTTCAACTTTGATTATATATTATAATGTCTTCGGCTTGCTGTTGTTGCTGAGTGGTGAGTCTATGATTAAGTGGACCAAGGGGAGATCTATACGTACATTTAGCCCTCTGGTTAATCTTAAAACAGACTTTGATTTATGTAATTTCTGTTTTACCCTCCTGTCTGATGGCTGCAGACACAAAAGCAGAAGCCACGAGTCGGCTGTAACTGTAGGCCTAATAGTCAGAATCTTCAGCCCAAATCAACGATGTTGCAGTATTCCAGGGCCTCGCTTGGAGCTCCACTTGAAGACGTGACGGAGGCAGGCCTCACTCTCCTCCTGGGGAAGGGTGACATGGAAGGTAGCAGTTCCACCAACTCGACACCTCCCCTGGCCTGCTGGGCACTAAAAAGTAGCAAATGTGGCCATCTTTGGAAAACACGGACAGGGAGGACAGCGGCGAGCCGAGGTTGGTGGCCCTGAAAAGCCCTGTCGTAGTGGACTTTCTTTGTTCATGATTGAATTAACAAGGTCGGTATTCCTCTTAGTAGCTAGCGAAATAATGGGGAAGATGGTAGAGGACTTCTATTAAATCGTCAGAAAGGAAACTTCTGTGAGCAAGCACAATACAAAGGGTTGCGACTAGGGATGTCCGATATTATCGGCCGACCGATATTATCGGCCGATATCGGCAGTAAAATGTGATATCGGAAAATAATTTTTTTTTACATTTATTTAACCTTTATTTACCCAGGCAAGCAAGTAAGAACAAATTCTTATTTTATTTATTGTCAAAAGTATGCATGTTGGTTTAATTCAACAACAAGAGATATGTAATGTTAATTTTAACTTTTTTAATGATCATATTTTGCACAGATAATGCTTACATTTAGAAAGCCTTTTGAATGCATCCAGTGAAATTATTAGTTACCTGAAATTATTCCGTTTTTTTGGGGGGAAACCCTGCATGTATCGGTATCGGTTGATATCGGTATCGGAAATTAAGAGTTGGACAATATCGGAATATCGGTATCGGTAAAAAAGCCAATATCGAGCATCCCTAGTTGCGACCCATGTTCTACAGTGTAGTAAGTGGTGAAAGGGTTTATTTGTTTGTTTGTTTGTTTGTTTGTTTGTCTGTCTGTTTGTTTATTTACACATATAAAAACAATTACATAATTATATAATATAATACAATCCACAAAGGGATGTGTAGAAGAATTGCCTAAAAACCCTCCAGGGCCTTGCATGTGGCATTCACCAGGAAGCAAAATTACACTGATATTACATCAACATAAAAATATAAAATCCCCCCCCAAACACACACAAGTTCAAGTTCAAGTTCAAGTTTGTTTATTAGTTGTCATACAGAAGTACAGAATACTTTTATATAAAATGCTTATTTCTGTTTTGCTCCAGAGATTGTGCTAGATAAAAATAGATAAGTATAAAAGTATAGTAAGTATAAAATAGAAGTCAAGTACGTATAAAAAAGTGTTCAATATATACATATATACAATGTACAATGCAGAGTAGAAAAGTAACTGAGTTACAATACAATATACTATATACTATACAGTACAATGCAGAAATGGGATGAGGTACAATTTAGGTACAATTTACAGTAAGGTGTAATGAGGTATGGGTTGTAGTGCAAATTCTTTGCCAATAAATATAAAGTGTGTTTAGGTGTTCTAAAGTGGGTAAAGTGGGTGCTGCAGTGAGTTGTTTGTTTAAAGTGAGTTTGTGCGTGTGGATGTGTGTGCTGTGAGTGCATTTGATGGTTGTTACGATTGTTCATTGTTCAATCAATTGATCATTGAGCATCCTGATGGCCTGGGGATAGAAGCTCCTTCTGAGTCTCTCTGTGCTTGCCATAAGACTCCGGTATCGCTTGCCTGACCGCAGCAGTTCAAAGAGGCAGTTGTTTGGGTGGCTGGAGTCTTTGATTATTCTCTTAGCCTTGCCCATGCACCGCTTGTTGTAAATGCCTTGGAGAGTGGGAAGCCCCCCTCCAATTGTGCGTTCGGCTGAACGGGCCACTCTCTGTAGTCTGCTGCGGTCTTGTGCAGTGCTATTCCCAAACCAGGAGGTGACATTGCCAGTCAGGATGCTCTCTATTGTGCATGAGTAGAAGTTCTTGAGGATCTTCTTCTGACGTTGAACTTCCTTAATCGCCTAAAGAAGTAGAGGCGTTGTCGTGCCTTCTTGAACACTGTCAATGTGTGTGGTCCATGTCAAGTCCTCGGATATGTGGACTCCGAGGTACTTAAAACTGTTCACTCTCTCAACCGGTGCCCCATCGATGCTGAGGGGGCTGTAGTCCCTGACCCCCGACCTCCTAAAGTCCACAATCATCAACTTTGTTTTGCTGACGTTCAGGGAGAGGCAGTTCTCTTGACACCATCCCGCTAGAACCTTAACCTCCTCCAGGTAGGACCTCTCGTCGTTTGCAGAGATCAGGCCCACCACTACTGTGTCGTCAGCAAATTTGATGATTGTGTTGTTGTTCCGCTGTGCCACGCAGTCATGTGTGTACAGGGAGTAGAGGAGGGGACGTAGGACACAGCCCTGGGGGGCCCCTATGTTGAGAGTGATGGATGAGGAGGTGCAGTTGCCTGCTCTCACCACCTGGGGTCTGCCCGCAGTGCCCGTCAGGAAGTCCAAGACCCACTGGCAGAGGTCATAGTTCAAGCCCAGGTCCCTGAGCTTGGCTATGAGTTTGGAGGGGACTATGGTATTGAATGCTGAGCTGTAGTCGATGAATAGCATTCTCACATAGTTCCCCTGCCTCTTGTCCAGGTGTGATGCTGCTGTGTGCAGCACATTGGCTATGGCGTCCTCCGTGGACCTGTTGGGGCAGTATGCAAATTGCAGGGGGTCCAGGTTGATGGGGAGGGAGGAGCAGATGTATCCCTTCACTAGCTTCTCAAAGCACTTCATGGCTATGGAGGTGAGAGCTACAGGGCGGTAGTCGTTGAGGCAAGCAGGCTTGAATTTTTTGGGTACAGGGATAATGGTGGACTTCTTCAGACAGGTGGGGATGACAGCCTATTCTAAGGACAGGTTAAATATGTCAGTGAATACCGGGGCCAGTTGGTCAGCACAGACTTTTAGGACGCGGCCGGGGATGCCGTCCGGTCCTGCTGCCTTCCTGATATTCACTTTCTTAAAGGTCCTCCTCACCTTATGTTCTGTTATCCTGAACACTGAGTCTCCATCAGCAGCGACCCCCCCCCCTTTATTGCAGTGGTTTGTAGGCTGGTGCTGTTCAATAGGGGGTATCTGCAGAGCCGCAGAGCCAGGCTGGACGGGTTGGAGGCGGTCTGGACAAGTATTAGTGGTCTGGACAAGTATTTGCACTACTGCGCACCATTTTCAACTTCACTTTCGTCTTGTTTACATAGGTACATAGACAGTAATGTTACATCTAGACATTTATGACATGTAATAATAGAGTAAACTTGTAAATAGACAGTAATGTTACATCTAGACATACCAGATCTAGTAATAATAGAGTAAACTTAACTTTCGTCTCAGTAACAATGTTCATAAAGTGTACATCTAGACATGATGTGTACATAGACAGTAATGTTACATCTCTAGACATACCAGATCTAGTAATAATAGAGTAAACTTAACTTTCGTCTCAGTAACAATGTTCATAAAGTGTACATCTAGACATTTATGACATACCAGATCTAGTAATAATAGAGTAAACTTAACTTTCGTCTCAGTAACAATGTTCATAAAGTGTTGAGTGCTACAGTGTAGGTTAGTTTATTAGGACAAGTGCATGACAGTAAGGTTAGTTAGGGTTAGATTTTTTTTATTTAGATAATGGTTGAAGTAGTGAGTCTTTAGTCGACGGCGAAAAATTAGACGGGATTCGGCTGTCCTAACTGGGGTGGGTAGTTCATTCCACCATTGTGGGGCAAGGACTAAGAATAGGCGACTTCTCTTTGATGACCCTCCCGGAGCTTGGATAGGAGTAGGAATAAACTGTACATATACAGCACTGTTTGAACCTGGCACACAACATACTTCACATGTCATTTTTCTTTTTGTGGAGACGAAGATGATGAGTACCGGTCTTCTCCTCAGACATATAAAATCAGTTTTTCAATACAAGTACGACTCAAGACACGGAACATTAGTATGCAAAATAAAAAATGAACACAGATTTTGAGTGTGAATGAAAACTTTATTTCAACAAGATTGCAGAATGGGTACAATACAGTACGGCTCAATACACACAATTGTTAAGGGGATGCAGACCAGAGAAAGAAGTTTTGTCTTGTCTTCTCGTACTAAAAACGTGACTGTTAGCACAGAGACGGCTGCAGTTACACACAGGGCCATTTTCGTTTCGTTTTCAGGGTCAGTTTCGCTTTTCAGAACGCAACGTAATGGCAGGCAAGTTAGGCCCAGTCCACACGAGCGCTGGATTTAATATAACCATGATTGTATGTGCGCAGTTGCACTGTTCGGCCACACACAACCGGGGATTTGCTACACTGCAACCCCGGTCTTTGAAAACCGGAGTCCAGGGTGAAGTTTTGCGGTTTTGTGTGGGCATAGCAACCAAGGTTGGAGGGAGGGAGCAGAATTAATTATTCGATATCAGTATAATAACTGGACTTTGAGAAGTCTTTATTCATGCAGACAGACACGCAGTTAGTTGGGTCGCTGATGCGTTTGAGTCTCTGCACTCCCTCCCCCCAAGGGCAGCATCGCTCATCGGTGAACCATCACATCTAAATGCCATATGAACACAACAAAAAGTAGCTCTCATCTGTGTACCTAAAAACAGTTCTGTAGTCTTCATCGCCAAAGCCAGAGGTATGCTCTATGTATTTCGAGTCCAATAATAGAATCTCCTGTATGCGTGGCTTCAAGACCTATAATGGGTATGTAAAAATAAGCACAGCATGTCAGTCAGGTTTCTGTGGGAATGTGGATTCTGCTATTCTCCCAGAACGGCAGACATGATTAAGTTTATAAGACACGCATTACTAATTTCACTTACACATAGCACAAAGTGGTTTTCGGTCCAGGCTGGAAAGACTATTGCATGTTTCATCTTCATGTCAGCCTAATATTTATGAAACATGAGTTTACCATTAGAGTAGGGATGTGCCATTATGCTTATTCAATTTACTAACTGAATAATTATATTTATTTCATCAATTAATTACACTTACCGGAAATGAAGCTAACGGGTTGATACTTCGGTCCTTCCAGGTAGGAACAACATACATGTCTTCTATATAAATGTCCATGTCCTGGTGAGGAAAAAACAAACATGATTATTAATAGTCTGCCTTCAGTACCAAAAGTTACTTTTAAATGTGTAATTAAAAAAGAGGTCATACACGTTTCAGAGCCAGTTCACCAATGAGCTTCAGGCATGCATTTCCAATCTGCAAGAAATCACAATTAAGACATTATAGTGAACATGACTGAAACTCTCCCTTCGGTAATAAATGTTAATCTGTTAGACCATGTGACTACTCACAGTTGAATCCATATAGCTGTTCAACCCAAGGCTCCAAAACTCATCCCGTGTCAAACAAGTTTGTCCTTCCTTCACAATTATTTCTTCCGAAGGCCTCTTTCGGTCCAGGACATAACAGCTGAAGATAATAACCATTGTTGTGATACAGATGAGTAGTTTTACATAGAAAGTAATTATTTGTAGAAATGTGCCTACCAGTTGTTGTTGGATAGGGTTTCGGGACTTCGCCCCCAGGGTTGGTCTGGTGAGTAGTCATTGTCCACTGGAATCTCAAGTTCTACAGGGATGGACATACACAAAAATATAAGAGAAATAGTAACAATGTTTAATAAAACTAATAGTGTAGAGGTAAGAATTACTGTAGGTAGGCATAGGTTTTTATAGGCCTGCTTCTGCTGCAGAAGCCAGGTTCTATGGTGTAATAGTTAGCACTCTTGACTTGGAGCAATTAAGAGTTCACTATTTAAGGTGGTGGGTGGCAGTTTAATATGATTATTGGACAAATCATGCATGGTTTCAGTCAAGGCGGCTAAACTTGAATTTAAGACATTTTAAGACTTTCTAACTTACTTATCATTGCTGGGGGCAGACCTGAACCCGCTTCAGGGAGCACACCTTGAGCTGCTTCCAGTGATAGATCAAGGACTGCTTCCTGTGACACTGTAAGCAGATGACAAACACAGCTTAGTAAGGAACAGTGAACTTGATGAATGAAGACATTTATACATTATTTCCTAGATCAATTAAAAACAGGATTAATGCATTAAATATCTTTAATGCAAGTGCAAGTAGAAAATGTACCCAATACAGCCTGGTGGTAGCTGTTTATTGCCACCGCTGTCGTCCCAAATAACTTTTTGATGTTGTCTATTCGCTTCTTGTTTTTGTTGTTGTTGAAGTGTTCTAGGATGTTTCTCATCAGGAACAGATGGGTCGATGGTAGTTGCTGCGTTAAAAAGTAATTGTTCTTTCTCATTTGTGCAAACAGTTGTTCTGCAACTTGACTGTTTACATGTCCTGCAGTTTGAGGGACTATTATTATTATTATTATTACTAGATCTGGTATGTCTAGATGTAACATTACTGTCTATTTACAAGTTTACTCTATTATTACATGTCATAAATGTCTAGATGTAACATTACTGTCTATGTACCTATGTAAACGAGACGAAAGTGAAGTTGAAAATGGTGCGCAGTAGTGCAAATACTTGTCCAGACCACTAATACTTGTCCAGACCGCCTCCAACCCGTCCAGCCTGGCTCTGCGGCTCTGCAGATACCCCCTACTCGTTATTCCCAGCCTCAAACCTCGCATAGAAGGTATTGAGATAATTTGCTAAGGAGATGCTGTTCAGTTTGAGGGAGGTACCTTTGTAATCTGTCATCGTTCTGAGGCCCTGCCACATACCTCTGGAACCACAAGGAACATTCATTCACAATACACATAAGCAGGTCTACATATAGACACCAAAGCAGGCACCTATGCCATACGATTTCGGGTATAGAGAAAACAACTAATGACAGGAAGAATATATAATAAAACGAAAATACAATAACAAAATAAAACAAGCCATCACACCACAGTTTGTAAAGGGAGCTGTAAAGGGAGCTGTTGAGGACGCAACCCCGGTCAGACGCCTCTGGTTTTAGCTCTGCAACGATGTACACACTTTTAGCTATTATGTTTGTTTTTTCTACTTTTTTTATTAAAGCAACACTGGCGGGTACGTCATACGACCGCCAGACACTTATGGACCTAAACCCCGGGCTCAAAGAGGAGTTTGGAGACACTTTATGCCTAGAATGGCCAACCGAGATCAAAAGGGAGAACGGCGACAAAGAAAAGAACAAAGGACACGGCAGGAAGAGGCACAGAGGAAGACGAGGAGGTATCAGGCTGCGATTAAAAAGAGCTGCTTACCGTCCAGCAATTCCATCCATCTTTCTGGCGAATGCACGTTTGCTGGAGGGTAGGATGGATGACTTAAGGGCAAGGGTCCACTTCCAACGGGAGATGAGAGACATCAACATGTGTTTCACGGAAACATGGCTCAAGTCAGCGACTCCGGACAACAGCGTCTCTCCCTCGGACGCCTTTACCGTATTACGTGCGGACCGAACGGCAGCCTCTGGAAAGAGCGTCGGAGGTGGGGTCTGCCTCTTCACGAACAATGTCTGGGTTAACCCCAAAGAAGTGCATGTTCTCTCGAGCTCATGCTCCCCAGACATGGAACATCTTTCAATCCTGTGCCGCCCGTTCCACCTCCCCCGGGAGTTTAACGCGGTCATCATGACCGCCGTATATATACCCCCACAGGCGAATACTGGCAAAGCGCTGGGGGAACTACATGATCACCTAAACAGTCACCAGATCAAACACCCGGATGCGGCGATGATAGTGGCTGGCGATTTCAACCAGGCGAACCTGAAGAAAGTGATGCCGTCCTTTTTTCAGCACATCGCCTGCTCCACCAGAGGGAGGAACACACTCGACCACTGTTATTCCCCGTTCAGAGCCGGCTACAAGGCGGTAGCAGCTCCACCATTAACGGGGTCTTCAAGCTCGAGCGATCACGACTCCATCTTGCTATTCCCCGCATACAAGCAAAGATCACGTGACGCCGTCGTGTCACGTGAGACAAAGAAGTAGACTGACGAATCAGAGGCCACGCTCCAGGACGTGTTAGCAGACACGGATTGGGATATGTTCCAAGGCAGCGCCAGTGACATCAGCGAGCTCGCAGACACAGTGGTGAGCTATATAACAACAATAGCTGATGGTATTGTCCCCACGAAAAAGGTGCGGGTTTTCCCAAACCAGAAACCGTGGGTGGACAGTACTATTAGAGCAGCTCTGAACTCTCGCACCACCGCTTACAACCTGGGCAGAGAGTCAGGAAACATGGAGGAGTATAAGGCTTCAGTCTATACTCTACGCAAGGCTGTTAAACTTGCTAAGAGGACATATGCTGACAAACTGGAGACACAAATGGCACAAAACGACACAAGAGGCTTATGGCGGGGACTGAAGACAATAACTGACTACAAAGTCAGCGCCCCCTCAATGGGGAGCGACGACGCATCCCTCGCGGACAAGCTCAACTCTTTCTACGCTCGGTTTGGTGTAGACAGTGGCGCTGCTAGCTCTCCGGCTAGTGATGTCACTGGCGCGCCGGCTGTTGTGGAGGGGGGGGGGGGCAACCGCGGGGGGGCGGGGACGCTCTCTCGTTGTCGGAACACAGTGTGAGAAGAGCATTTATGCAGGTGAACACCAGGAAGGCTGCTGGCCCAGATGGTATAACAGGACGCATACTTAAGTCCTGTGCCAACCAGCTAGCCCCAGTGTTCACCGCCATATTTAATCAATCCCTGGCGGAGTCAGTGGTCCCTGCCTGCTTCAAGATGTCTACCATCATCCCTGTACCGAAGAAACCCTCCCCAACATGTCCAAATGACTACAGACCGGTGGCACTCACCTCTGTGGTCATGAAATGTTTCGAGAGGCTGGTCAAGGACCACATTTGTGCCTCCCTCCCCAGTGATATGGACCCTATGCAATTTGCATACAGGACAAACAGGTCCACTGACGACGCGGTCTCCCAGGTACTGCACAGCACCCTCTCTCACCTTGACCGTCAGAAGGGGGGCTATGTGAGACTGTTGTTCATTGACTACAGCTCAGCGTTCAACACCATAGTCCCCACCAGACTGGTGGACAAGCTGATCGAGCTGGGTCTGAGCTCCGCCCTGAGCGCCTGGGTACTGGACTTTCTGAGCGAAAGACCCCAGGCGGTCAGGGTGGGGGGTCAGACCTCCAACACCATCACCCTGAGCATCGGGTCCCCCCAGGGCTGTGTTCTGAGCCCCCTGCTGTACTCACTCTACACACACGATTGTGTGGCCAAGTTCAGCTCCAACTCCATAGTGAAGTTCGCAGACGACACGGTGGTGGTGGGGCTGATCTCGGACAACGACGAGAAGGCCTACCGGGAGGAGGTTGAGGTACTGGAACGCTGGTGCCAGGACAACAGCCTGCTCCTGAACATTGGTAAAACCAAGGAGCTGATCGTGGATTATAGGAGAGGACAGCAGGAGACACCACTGAGGATTAACAGGGCTACCGTGGACAGGGTGAGCAGCTTTAAATACCTGGGGGTCCACATCTCAGAGGATCTGACATGGTCAACACACATAGACACAGTAGTAAAGAAGGCGAAACAGCGCCTCTACCACCTGAGACAGTTAAGGAAGTTCAGAGTATCGGGGAAGATACTCCAGTCCTTCTACTCAGGAGCTGTAGAGAGCATCTTGACCGGAAACATCACTGCCTGGTATGGAAACAGCACGGCACAGGACAAGAAGGCCCTACAGAGAGTGGTGCGCTCAGCCGAGCGTACCACGGGTATTGCACTACCTCCCCTGCAGGTTCTATACAACAAGAGGTGCAAATCCAGAGCCTGCAGAATAATGAAAGACCCCCACCACCCCAATAACAGCCTGTTCCAGCTGCTGAGGTCAGGCAGACGCCTGCGAACCCCAGCTACTAGGACAGAGAGGCTTAGGCTCAGCTTCTTCCCCCAGGCCATCAGAGCCTTGAACAATGAACATTGAGTGCCACAGAACACTGAACTATCCACACACAAGCACACATGAGCACACACACGACACGCACGCTGTGCACTAGCAGCCACTCTAACACTTTAACATGAGCGGGCACACACTCATGCCGCACTCACCCACACTTATTGCCAAAAGGAAAGGCCACTTTAAATTAGTATAGCAACAGTAAGTGTATTGCACTACCAAAGCTACCTAGCATGTCCTATATGCTCTGTAAATAACTATGTACAGATACCGAGATGTCACACCATGTTACATGTTACCTGTTATTGCACAATGTTGTTTTTATTGGATTCTATTATATGTTGTACCACTGTATTGCACATCGTTGCGGGCAAGACCACCCGCATTTCATTGTATACTTGTATGCCGTGACAAATAAAACTCTTGACTTGACTTGACTTGACTTGAGCCCATATGGGAAATATAGGTGATCTAGGAGATGAGATTTCAGTGCTCTTTTGAACTTCAGAAAATAAATGTATGTGGAGTGTTATGTGTGGGGTCTGTCTAGCTGTAGTTCCCTGTCCTGGTTTTGTAGTCCTTATTGTTTTCCCTTCCAGGTGTACCCATCTGTAATCAACCCCGGTGTGTCTTGTCTCGTCATTCCCTCATGTATAAGTATTCTGCATGCCCTCCCCTTTGTCTGGTGCTGATCCTGTCTGTGAAGTTGTGTGTTCTCGTTCGTCATTATTTTATTCTCTCTTTTGTTCAAACCATGGTAAATATTAATTAAATTACTTTGGCTACCATCTCCTTATTATGTTACATTGACCAGACATCGAGCCTTATCTCAGTCAATAGTAACGTAATATGGAGGCAAAGAGTTCCACAACTTTGACCCTCGGTAGAGTTAACAAAACTGAGATTGGGAAGTGCGGGAAAGGGGTGGTCTAAGCAAACAGGAATTACGTGTGGGGTAATTATGAATTTGGTGATTGTGGGCAAACATGTCATGAAAGAAAGGGGGAATGGCTTTGTTAAAAAATCTATACACAAATGAAGATGATTCACTTCCGGTTTGACTTCAGCATGTAGTGGTCACGTCGGTCAGATCTCCGCTCCCGTTATTTTAAATTTTGCTTCAAAATCCACTTTTTACAACACCAATGTGTTTAAACCTCGACGTATATATTAACTAAGATCTTCTACTAACTATATCGACAGAAAAAATCAAGATGACATCAAGGAAAGACCCTGGAAAGAAATGCGCAGCAGACAATCTAACGGTAGAGACCCCGCCTGTGGAGACGTGCTCCGTGCGGGTACTGGCAGGAGAGATCGAGAAGAAAACAACTGATAATGTCACCTCTTCCATTGCCCCCGCCACCTCACCCGATACAGATATAGAGTATACATCATCCGATTTCGAGTCTCTGGCTAAGCTAATAAAGATCTTAACCGATAAGGTTGATAAGCTTGACGTTAAGGCTGATAAGGCTGACGTTAAGGCTGATAAGGCTGACGTTAAGGCTGACGCTTTCAAAGAATCTATCGAAGCCAAATTCGAAGATTTAAAAGCAGGGGCTGCAGTACAGACCGAACGCACTATTGTAGTTGAAGCCACCTTGGTCGAACATACACTGAAATTTGCTAAGGGCGATAAGGCTCTACATGACGGTATCGCGGAACTAACGGAGAAGATAGAAGAGGTTGACGAGAAGCTTTCGCATAAGATATATGACAACAACGAGAAGATAACAGCTAAGTTATTCGAAATCGAACGTCACTCCCGTAGATTTAATATCCGTATAGTGGGATTGGATGAATCAGTTGACTGCACAGACGACTCGTTTGCGACAGTGTTAGCTGAAATTCTAGTTCCAGATATCCTCTCTACAACGCCGAAAGTGGATCAACGCTACAGAATTGGCACCCGAGACAACAACAGCAATAAAGCGAGGGTGATTATTGCTAGCCTGCGTAAAACTGGAATAAGAGATACGATTATCCGGGAGGCACGAAAGAAGAGGGGAAATCTGCTACACAACGGGAAACAAGTGTTTTTTCTACGAGGATATGTGCCGGGAGGCTATAGCCCTACGAGCACGTTACAAGGTTGTGATGTCTCAGCTCTTTGAGAAAAAATTCCGTCCTACACTACACTACCCAGCGAATCTTTCCATCATGGATGAAAGTGGAAAAAGGGTCTGGCTCCATTCGCCTGAAGAGGCCGAAGCGTACATGAGGAAACCACAACGTGGAGGATAAGTTTATTCATCTTTTTTTTTTTATCTTCGTTGGATAACTTTGTTATAGCTCGGACACCAAAAACGGTATCAAACAAGCTTTGATAACATTGATGTAGAAATAGTTTAATACGAGACGCTAGACACTATATTTATATAAAGGTTCGCTGTTTGGGCCCGTTAGATTTATGGTTTTGTGCAGGTCATGATTTGTTGTTGACATTTTGGAATATTCTGGATTTTTTCAACGCTCTGTGTCATATTGGAATATACTAGAATGATATCACTCTATGGCATGAAGAATGCCCTGGAACATAAACAACAGTTTTTGCAAGTCATGATCGGTTGCTAACATTCTGGAATACTCTGGACTTTTTCAATGAATGCCCTGGAACATTAACGTCAGTATGTGACCTGCACATGAACCAGATCTGGAAGAACAACAACCTTCATAGCGGATTTCTGCCCACCCATGTTCGGGGGACGAACTGCATACACGTATTTATAAAACCTCCTTTTCATCTAGATGTGTAAGCTTGGCAAAGTTATTTTAAGATTTAAGCAGATGTTCTCAAATTTTTGGGATTTCTATAATCTAGTTCTAAACATCTTTCTTTTTTTTCTGTCTTTGATATGTTTTAACCTATACATGTTAGTAGAAGGTTTAAATGAATATACTAGTTGAGGCATATTTTTCATTTTTATTTTATTATATTAACGGGAGAGTGGCTAGGCCACAGGTGACATTCTATTAAGGTAGAATTAAACGTTTTAGATCCTATGGAAATTTGCATAGGAAAGTTAAGGATAAATGGCTCATTCTGGGCTGACCGGTCGTGTAAGGGAGGGTGGAGCTGTACGCGAAGGGGGTGTCAAACGAACACAGGTACCTTGTACGGCTCTTTAAGGGAGGGGGGTTCAGGGGATTATATGTATAATTATGTATGTTTTAAGCTCGGCTCTCAACAGGACCTCAATAATTGGATATATATCCATTGTGAATTTGTACTCCAGACGAATTACAAACAAGTACACAACAACTTGTTTAGATCATGGCTAGTTTGAATATAATGATTTGGAATACTGGGGGACTAAACAAACAACATAAACGCAAAAGCGTGCTTACACTGATGAAAAACAAACAGGTTGATGTGGCTCTTTTAAGCGAAACGCACCTTTTAGTGGATAACAAAGTAATGCTAGCGGACAACATATCGCTGCTGTCGGGACAAAACCTCATAACTCCAAAAACCCAACTTTTCAGCAGATGAAAAAAACTAACACAGATTTGAGGGTGAATAGAGTTAGGAGGTTTAGACAGATGATCGGTTTAATGCTTTTCCATTGTTTAAACTTTGTAAAACCCACACACACATATGGAGGATGATCTACGGAGTTGATTTATATAATAAAAAAAAAGTTATGAGGTTTTGTCCCGACAGCAGCGATATATCATAACATTAGCCACTCATCTTTTGGAACGAGATCCCGTGGAGTTGCTATAGTCGTGAAACGGAAGTTGAATATTGAATTGCAGGACGTATGGTCTGATATAGATGGTCGGATAACCATAGCTAAAATTGTATACAGTAACAGAAAAATAGCGTTGGTAGCGGCATATGCCCCAAATCTTCACGATGCTAACTTCTACGCTACACTCACCAGAACAATGTTAAACCTTCCTGAATATTCATTTATAATTGGTGTGGATTTTTATGCCATTTGGGATCCCGGGATGGATAAGTCTTATCCCACCATTTCCAATGATCAGAAACATGCATCTAATGCACTAAAGGATTGGTCCAAGAATACAGGTGTAAATGACCTATGGCGATTACTCAACCCAACGGCCCGAGAGTACTCTTGTCGATCTACAAGACACAAGACATTCTCCAGAATAGATTATGTTTTTGCATCCCCTAGACTATTTGATAACTATGACGTGGAAATGGTTCCCAATGCACTATCAGATCACAGCTATTTACTCCTAAAAGGATCATTTGGTATACTGTCATCCCGAGCCCCAAGATGGCGATTTAACTCGATATTGCTGAAAAACAATGAATTCATTATACAATTCAAAGATGAACTTATTAATTTCCTGCTGGAGAATGCGGGTTCGGTACAGGACCCCAGAATATTATGGATGTCGGTAAAGGGATTTATCAAGGATTTCACTATGGTCTTTGCCTCCAAACTACGCAAGAATCGTTGTTCAAAATTGGTAGAGCTGGAAACGCTTTACTCATCGTTATTTTCCTCTTTACAATACAACTAATCGGTTCGATTGGAATCTCAAATTAATGTGTTAAAAAAAGAGATTAACGCCATTTTAAGACAACAATCTGAATTTCAAATACGTAGCACATGACAACATTATTACTTTCATGGTTCTAAACCAAGTCACCTACTAGCTATGAAGATACGAGCCAATGCAAAATTTGCAGATATCCCTACTATTAAGGTCCAACAAGGACTTGTTACAGACCCCAAAAAAATTAACGAGTCATTCAAAGAGTTTTACTCCAACTTGTACAAATCAGAAATGGCTTTCGATCAAAACAAAATGGATATATATCTTAATCAAATTAACCTACCTAAACTATCAGAGGAAGACGCTAAACAGTTAGAAACACCTATCACACTAGATGAACTTAGGGAGGCTATATCTGAAATGCAAATTGGTAAGGCTCCTGGAAGGGATGGTATCCCTCCAGAATTGTACCTCTCATGTAATTGGACCCCTATTACTTAATATGATTTTATACTCAATCAAGGAGGGGAATTTCCATAAGATCGACAATATTGCACTCATATCTGTCCTCCTTAAAAAAGACAAAGACCCCACCGATTGTGGTAGTTATAGACCCTTGATCCTCCTCGGAACCGATATCAAGCTGTATTCCAAGGTACTAGCCATCAGACTTCAAAAGCATATGACATCTTTAGTTCATCCTGATCAGACTGGCTTCATAAGAGGCCGCCTGATCACGGATAATATAAGACGGTTACTACATGTGCTAGACGCCAGCAAGGATGCCATTCCACCTATAGCGATGTTGTCCTTGGATGCGATGAAAGCCTTTGATAGGTTGGGGGATGCTCGATATTGGCTTTTTTACCGATACCGATATTCCGATATTGTCCTACTCTTAATTTCCGATACCGATACCGATATCAACCGATACCGATATATGCAGGGTTTCCCCCCAAAAAAACAGAATAATTTCAGGTAACTAATAATTTCACTGGATGCATTCAAAAGGCTTTCTAAATGTAAGCATTATCTGTGCAAAATATGATAATTAAAAAAGTAAAAATTAACATTACATATCTCTTGTTGTTGAATTAAACCAACATGCATACTTTTGACAATAAATAAAATAAGGATTGGTTCTTACTTGCTTGCCTGGGTAAATAAAGGTTAAATAAATGTATTAAAAAATTTACCGATACCGATATTTTCCGATATCACATTTTACTGCCGATATCGGCCGATAATATCGGTCGGCCGATAATATCGGACATCCCTAGTTGGAATGGTCTTATTTATGGGCAGTACTTGAAAGGATGGGGTTAGGAAACGGATTCATTGATATGATAAAAGTATTATACAAAGACCCATCGGCCATGATTATAACAGGTAAAATTACCTCCGAAATCTTTCCTGTATCGCGCTCCTCCAGACAGGGTTGCCCTCTTAGTCCCGGACTATTCGCTTTATCATTAGAGCCTTTAGCACAGTATATAAGACAATCCCAATCCATAGAACCAATCGCAATTAAGGGCACACAACATCATATTAGTTTATATGCGGACAACGTAATATTGTTCATGCAAAACCCTACCACCTCACTGCCTCATCTTCTCAAGTTGATTGATGATTTTGGCAATCTATCGGGATTTAGGATAAATTGGCCAAAGTCGGCCTTCCTCCCACTTAATGCCCCTGCAAAGGATATATTCCTTCCAGAAAAAATACCAATGGTAAAACACTTTAGATGTCTAGGAGTTGAAATATTCCCTACTATATGCCAAACGGTGAAGTATAATTACACAAAACTCCAGGATAAGATCAAAAATGACTTTGACAGGTGGTCCAAACTTAAAAACTCAGTACAGGCCCGAGTATCAATAGTTAAGATGGATGTTTTACCTAGAATCAACTTCATTAGCTCAATGTTACCGTTACCCCCCCCCCCCCCCCCCCCCCCCCCCTGATGGTTACTGGAAAAAATTACACTCCACCACATATACATTTATTTGGAACAACAAACCTCCACAAATAAAAAGATCCACCGCACAGAGAAACAAAGCCGACGGAGGTTTAGCATTTCCAGACTTCTACCACTATTTTAAAGCGTACTCTTTAAGACCACTGATAACCTGGTTTGACTCTCAAGCATCTGTATCCTGGAGAAACTTAGAAGAAAATATAGTGGCACCACATAGACTGCAGGACATAGTATACACCATATTATCAATTAAGCAATGCGAATTGAAATTTGGCCCTCTTATTACACATGTGATTCGGATATGGCGTGAAACACAGAAAAAAAAATATTCTAACCAACATAAATGGCATAGCCATTCTCCCCTATTCAATAACAATGCACTCCTTATTGGAAAACGACCTATCAGATACCCCAAATGGGAAAAACAGGGCATACATACATTGGGAGATGTCTTCAACAAACGCGGTTTTTGTAGCTATCAAGATATACGTAACAAATTTAACCTCACCAGTTCCACATTTTATTTCTACGCACAGTTATTGGAATGTTTGAAGGCTCATGGAGTCCCATTAAAGATATCAATTGAGCACCACAGATATCACAAATTCTTCTATGAAAGAGAGACATCGAGAGGCTTTGTATCTGACTTTTATCATCACTTACTAACGTCTTCGTATGGAATCCTTCCCCTAGACTCAGTCTGGAGGAGGGATATACCAGACTTGGAAGTAGATTTTGATTGGCAAGAAGTCTGGGCAAACGTTCGAATTGCGTCACGCAACCCGGATCATCAACAAATTAATCTTAATTATATTCATAGGACATACCTGACTCCTATAAGATTGAACAGAATGGGACTTAGACAAGACTCTCTATGTTCCTTATGTACAAACGGTGATGATGGTACATTTATGCATATGTATTGGGATTGCCCACCTGTTAAGATATTCTGGGAAGAAGTGACCCTGCAATTATCAGAATTTTTATTTCTGAACATACCTGTACAGCCCTCTGTATTGCTGTTGAATGATGTTTCTCAGTTTGCAGACTCTATACAGCTAAAGAGACTAGTTTTGTCCGGTCTCACAGCTGCTAAAAAGCTGATAGCATCACGATGGATTCAACCGGATAAAATGTGCCGGAAGGTATGGGTTCTTACCTATCTCGATGTGATTTATCTAGAGATATCTACAGCAAGAATTTTAGGTGTCAGTGAAACCAGCATTGCAATCTGGTTAGAAGTGGTGGAGAGAATAAAGGCTAGCATATGAATTGTAATTCCTGGTTAGAAACGAATGAAAATGGATGGATTATCCAAGGGGGGGTCCTGGGGGGGGGGGGGGGGGGGGGGCGGAAGAAGAGCGAGTAGGAGCATATGTATGTATTGGATTGGATTGCAAGTATTAGGTATATATCTCGTAAACTACATTTATATTGATTCAAATGGAATGTATATAGTCCTGTGACTTACTGTGGATATTTACTGTTGATGCTTGTGTGTCTAATTTTATGTCATGTTTAAAAAAATATTATTCACTTGATAAACACTGAGTATACCTAATTTATGGAATAGAGGCTGAGAAGAATGACTTCGTTGTACACAGCTTGTTGTGAAGGGCCAGATTAAACCGAATATATATATTTATTTATATATATATATTTAATTGTATTTGTATATTCTCTAATATTCCCTGATATCCCTTGTATATTCCTTGTACAATATGCATTGAATATCCATTCTAGCCTACTGAACATCCCATAATAGTCTCCATTCTACTATTGGTCGAGACCTTGGTGCCAGGCTGCCATACCCCCCAGACCCAGTTCAAACGTACCGCTCAACATGTACGAACAAGTCCTAGTTCCGCGTAGGAATCTGGCTACCGCACCACTAACGGTACTATTTGTTCATAGTGCGTATATATACTGCGCTACTAAAGTAGGACTTCCTTTTCAGTCCAGTTTCTTACCCTCCAATAGAGTGACAGACGTAAAGCCTCCCCGCGACGCCACGTGTGGGAGTAAGGCCAAGTTCGGCCTACCATCGGTATTGAGACATCGTGTATATTAATATTTGAATAGTCATATTTGGCACTATATCGTCGAGTTGGACGTAGTCTATTAAGCTAATAATAGTCTGTTAATATATAGTGCTTCGTACGGTGAGAATACTATCGTAGTCAGTACCCCATCGTTTCGGGCAGAGAACTGGCTGCTTATCCAGGGTGGCCGACCCCATGTGAGGCTGCACCCGAGGAGCCCCAGAGCCGACGAGCGAGTGGACCTGCATACCGGATTATTCTACCGACGACAGCCCGCCTTCCCAGGCACGGATTATGCTTTGTATACAGTGATTATTCTATGGATAAAGACCAACACTGCCGTGTGTTGGAAACCCCCCCCCCGGAGAGGACGACAGGTGAGGAGACGCTCTACACGACGAGGTCGCTTCACGTCTCTCCATCGTGGACCGAAGGAAGCCGGCCCACAGAGAGTCCAACTGCTTTCATCTGTGGATCGAGGATCGCTGAGGCACCGAGCCGCACAACCGTGGGTTCTCCCAGGATACCCTCGGCCAGACGGATACAGCCAGACTCTACCCCCCCCCCCCCCTTCTCCAGTTGTCTTACAAGCGACCGGAATTCCCCCCTAGTGTATCCAGTTCTATAATCATTAAAGTATCATTGCTGTTATTCCTTAACTATTCCAGGTCGTATATGTACCACCTGCGCCTTCAGAGATTGGACATTCTCTATTGATATACCGACGAATACTCTTGCCATAAAAGTGCATACTAATTCCCATTCATAAATGTGATTGATTTGATTAAGTGCTTGCTCTACACACCATCGCTGTGTAGAAATAAAGACCTATTTCTAATTCGTACATTTGTGTTGGATCCGTTTCATCTACGTGACAGTGTTCATCATAATATATTTATGCCGAGTACTGGGTGGCCGAATATTAAGTACAAAGGTAGTGGTAGTAAGTATCATATCTAGTAATACAGTCAGGGAATTGTACCCCTCAGTTACAATTGGTCCTTCGAGCCGGATGGTAATTAGTGTAATATTAATATAGTGTTATTAATATTGAAATGGCCTATGATGAACACTCCACGAAACGATCCTCCTAACCAACGCCCGCAGCGCGAACGACGGCTCCCTCAGTACTTAGAGGCTTACGCTGTCAGTCAACAACCTAGTCTTCTACTAACAGTAAACGCGGTAAAACTAGAAAGTAAAAGTATGTCTAACCCCAACGCCCAGACTACCCCGACCATAGAGGCCCCTACGGGTTCTAATGTAACTGACCAAGTTCACGGTGGGGACCAGTGGGAACCAGACATGACTTCACACCCCGCCAGTACTGAAGAAGTAGTCCCCGATGAGTCCCGGGAGGAATACAACGCTACCGAGAGAGAACTCGGCACGGAAGAAGACGGGGAGAGCACCGTGGAGATAGAGCTCCAAGGCTCCGCAAGGAGTACCCCGAGGGAAGGCTCCCCTATACAACCGCCTTCCCCCAGCGAGGCAGAGAGGACCCTACAGCAGGCCTTCCTCATCAGCCTGAACGCCGCTGCTGAACGCGACCGACTGCAGATCCAGCAGCGGAGCGAAGAAGAGCATATACGTCTAGAAATAAGACGCATTCAGAGGGAAGAGAATGTGGCCCGAGACCGAGCAGACAGCCAGCGAGCAGCTGCTGGTGCTCTACGGGACGCAGAGCGCGACAGACAGCAAGCGCAACTAATAGAACTGCTGATCAGACGGACAACACCCCCTCCCTCCGCCAGAGGCTCCAGGAACTCGTCTAGACACACCTCCAGGGCGGCATCCCCTAGCCGAGTAAACAACCCTGAACTTGACCAACAGACGAGGTCTATACCCCCCACAGACCACCTCCCCCCACCGGTCCAAGCGAGACCTAGCAACCGGGAAGGAGCAGCATATCCTGTGGAGAGGCTAAACCAGAGACTACAAGCACTGGATGACCTAACTGAAGACGAAGAGGAAGAGGAGGAGAACCACGCCCGACGACAGCACAGTACTCTACCGGACCAGGAGGTCCGGTACAGCCCAGGCTATACTCCCGCGGAGCTGCGCTACAGACCCCCGACTCTATACACGGGTGAGCACGACGCACGACCCGCACCGAGGAACAGCACCTGGACAAGCGGGCCATGGTACACTGCCGGTACCAGCCCATACCAAGGAGCGGGAGGAGACTCGCCTAGGAGGCCTCTCCCCCAACGCTCGCCGATGTATCCACAGTCAGCGTCATACATTGGCACGCCTATGGTACCCGACTTCACCCAAGAGAACCGGGCCCAGTATACAGAACTCCGCATGTGTCTGGAGACCATGTTGGTGGATGTATTGGATGAACGCCATAAATACGCCATCCTACTGAAGCACTTAAAGGTGCCCCGCGCACATAATATAGCGCTCGCCTACGCGACTTCCACCACCCCATACACAGCAGCGCTGGTAGCATTGGACCAGAGGTATGGGCGCATATGGGATTACGTGATCCAGGAGATCCGACACATCGACCGCTTACCCCCAGCAATAGACAATCGAGCACTGGACGACCTGTCCATCAGAGTGCAGTCCCTGGTAGGGATGTTGGGAGCGCAGAGAGAGAAGGGGAGGCATGAACTTTACGCCAACTCAAATGTGGAAAGGATCTTGGAGAAGCTGCCGCCCGCTCGACAGGAGCGTTTTAGGCGGCAGAGAGACCACCGAGACCCGAATGGCCCCGAACCGAACCTCCTCGATCTAGCAGACTTCCTGGCGAGAGAAGTCAGCAGCCTACGGCTAGATACATTCGGACGGAGCACCCCTGGCTCCAGAGAAGGAACCAGACGACTAAATGATGGAAGAAGATCGGTGACTGTGATGCACCAATCGGAGTCAGTACCGAGCAGCAGGAGCCACAGTACCCCCTCCAGAACGGAGAAGTGGAAGATAGTGTGCCCCTACTGTGAGAAAGAACACTGGCTAGCGCAATGTGACTCCTTCCCCAAGCTGAACGCGGAGGAAGCAAGTCAATGGATAAAGTCCAACAAGCGCTGTTTTCGCTGTGCGCGCTCACACATGGCAGCCGAATGCCGCTTAAAGAAAAGGTGCACCAAGTGCGATGGAGCCCATCTGGACATACTTCACGACAGTAACAGACGGCGCCCTTCACCCGCACCATCCAGCAGCAAAGCGAGCGTCATGTACATCGATCCCGCCAGCAGCAGTGGAGCCCGAGTACTCCTAAAAGTAGTGCGTGTGACACTAAGCTACCAGAATAAAGTCCTGGACACTTACGCCGTCCTCGATGACGGGTCAGAGAAGACCCTTCTGCTCGCCTCCGCTGCGGCCCAGCTAGGGCTGCGGGGAAGCGGAACCCAAATGACAATTCGGACAATAAGACGAGATTTGAAGACGATAAAGGGCGAGAATGTCTCATTCTCTATCGCAGCAAGCGGCCAGCCTGAGCGACGGTACCAGATTACAGACGCTTTCACCAGCCAAGAAATAGGACTGTCGCGGTACACATACCCCGTCGCCAAGCTGATGGAGAAATATGCACATCTGCGCAAGTTACCGATCCCGCTCATAGACAATGCTATGCCGACCCTGTTGATAGGCTCCGACCATGCAGACCTCATTGTCCCGATAGACCGGGTTCATACCGGACCCCGAGGCTGTCCTGCAGCAGTCGAGACCCATTTGGGATGGACTCTCCAAGGCCCGCTCGCCAAATCTCTCAACCAAAGTACAGCCACTAGATGTCTCCACTCCCGAGTCACAGAGGGAGAAACCGCACTCCTGCAACACGTAGAGCGGCTATGGACCTTGGAACAAATGCCCTTTAAGAACGGAAAGAAAGACATTCGCTCTAAAGATGACATTTACGCCATTCACCTCCTCGAGACAGGGACCAAGAGAGTCCCGGTCAACGGCGTGTTGAGATACGCCACGCCACTCCTGCGGCGAGAAGGAATGCCTACTTTCCACGCCAAGACAGACGCCACAGAACGGTACCTGCTGAACACGGAGCGGCGCTTAGCCAAGAACCCCGCCCAAGAGAGTGTATACCGCGCTGAGATTGAGAAGCTCATCACAGCGGGACACGTCACAAAGATGGACATTAAAGAGGCTGACCAGACCACTGAATCGTGGTACGTGCCTCACCACAAGGTCCATCACAACGGTAAAGACCGCATAGTATTTAACTGCAGCTACCAGATCGGATCCCAAAATCTGAATAAAGAGTTACTGCCCGGTCCCACACTCGGCCCCTCCCTACTCGGCGTTCTACTCCGCTTCCGCCAGGAAAAGGTGGCCATCAGCGGGGACATTAAAGGAATGTTCCTGCAGGTGAGATTAGTAGAGGAGGACAAGCCCCTGTTACGGTTCCTATGGAGAGAGAAGCCAGGAGATGAGCACCCAGCCATCTACCAATGGGAAGTCCTCCCCTTCGGAACGACGTGCAGCCCCTGCTGTGCTACATTTGCACTACAGAAACATGTAGCAGAGGACCCAGCAGCAGACGAAGAGGTCCGACACAGCGTAAAGAACAGCTTCTACGTAGACAACTGTCTACAAAGCCTTTCAACCCAGGAAGAAGCCGAGGCTCTCCTGATTAAACTCCGCGCCTCATTGATCAAAGGCGGCTTTGATCTCAGGCAGTGGGCCAGCAGCGATCCGCAAGTACTGCGCAGCCTCTCCTCCGAGGACAAGGCAGCCAGCAGCGAGACCTGGATGGCTACAATCCCGGGAGAAGCCCAGGAGATGACCCTGGGATTGGTGTGGCGATTCAAAACAGATTCGCTTCACTACAGACACAAGCCCCTGACTACGGAGTAGGGAAGGCCGGCAGCGGCGCCGACCACCAGACGGAGTGTGTACACAACACTCGCCCGACAATATGACCCGCTAGGATGTATTCTACCGTACACCACCAGGGCAAAAATGATTGTACGAGCATTGTGGGACAAGGACCAGGGCTGGGACGACCCCATTCCCGCACACCTTGCATCCATCTGGAGAGAGTGGGAGATGGAGCTCCACTCACTCCCAGGCGTTAATATGCGCCGAAGCTACTTCCCACCCACGGTGAGGCTAGAGACATGTAAAATGGACTTACACGTCTTCAGTGACGCCTCAGAGGTCGCATACGGATCAGTAGCCTACTTGCGGGCCCAAGAAGAGGGGGGAGAGATCTACACAGCATTTGTCCTTGCCCGCTCGAGAATAGCCCCACGCAAGCAACAATCTATCCCACGCCTAGAGCTCTGCGCAGCCCTAGCCGGAGCGCACCTAGCCACGCTCATCCAACGTGAGCTCACCATACCGGTGTCTAGAACAATCCTGTGGTCAGATTCCACGACAGTACTCGCCTGGATCAAATCGGACTCATGCAAGTACAAAGTCTTCGTGGGAGTCAGAGTCACCGAGATTCAAGACTTAACCGAAGAGTTAACCGGAGAAACAGAGTGGCGCTACGTTGATACAAAACAGAACCCAGCTGACGTCATCACCCGGGGAATGCCCCTAGATGACCTCACCCGTCGCAATGTCTACAGTGACGGCCCAGCATTCCTAAAGCTCCCGGAAGGAGAGTGGCCCACGCCTATCCCGAGGGAAGCCAGTCAGGAGGAGGCTGAGAATAAGAAGCCTGTGTTCTGTGGATTGAGCACTGTTATCTCCGCAGACCCCAACACACTCCTGATGGGGCGGCTAGATCCCGCGTTACCCCAGACAATGTACCGGCCTGAAGAAGCGAACGGCCGACGAATGTGGAGGTACAGCCAAGTATTAGCCGACAAGTTTTGGAGCAGTTTCCTACTGCACTACCTACCGTCTCTACAGACCCGCCAGAAGTGGGTAAAGGAGAGAGACAATTTGACAGAAGGAACGGTCGTCATGATTATTGATCAATCACTGCCCAGAGCTATGTGGCCGGCCGGCCGCGTAAGCAAAGTGATCACCGGTGCCGACGGCAAGGTCCGAGCAGCTGAAGTGCTTGTCCAGGGTCGCACTTACACCCGTCCCGTGGCGAGGCTCATAGAACTGCCCCGACTCCCAGACACAATCGATGATGACCATGACCCTATAACCCTATGACTTTGTGAAGTTGACTGACCCCTACAGCAAACCCTTATGTGTAAATAGACAACGCGATTAATCTGTCTCTGCTTAACTGATTAGGTCTGGGACCAATCAGGGGGTGGCTGTTGTGAAGGGCCAGATTAAACCGAATATATATATTTATTTATATATATATATTTAATTGTATTTGTATATTCTCTAATATTCCCTGATATCCCTTGTATATTCCTTGTACAATATGCATTGAATATCCATTCTAGCCTACTGAACATCCCATAATAGTCTCCATTCTACTATTGGTCGAGACCTTGGTGCCAGGCTGCCATACCCCCCAGACCCAGTTCAAACGTACCGCTCAACATGTACGAACAAGTCCTAGTTCCGCGTAGGAATCTGGCTACCGCACCACTAACGGTACTATTTGTTCATAGTGCGTATATATACTGCGCTACTAAAGTAGGACTTCCTTTTCAGTCCAGTTTCTTACCCTCCAATAGAGTGACAGACGTAAAGCCTCCCCGCGACGCCACGTGTGGGAGTAAGGCCAAGTTCGGCCTACCATCGGTATTGAGACATCGTGTATATTAATATTTGAATAGTCATATTTGGCACTATATCGTCGAGTTGGACGTAGTCTATTAAGCTAATAATAGTCTGTTAATATATAGTGCTTCGTACGGTGAGAATACTATCGTAGTCAGTACCCCATCGTTCCGGGCAGAGAACTGGCTGCTTATCCAGGGTGGCCGACCCCATGTGAGGCTGCACCCGAGGAGCCCCAGAGCCGACGAGCGAGTGGACCTGCATACCGGATTATTCTACCGACGACAGCCCGCCTTCCCAGGCACGGATTATGCTTTGTATACAGTGATTATTCTATGGATAAAGACCAACACTGCCGTGTGTTGGAAACCCCCCCCCCCGGAGAGGACGACAGGTGAGGAGACGCTCTACACGACGAGGTCGCTTCACGTCTCTCCATCGTGGACCGAAGGAAGCCGGCCCACAGAGAGTCCAACTGCTTTCATCTGTGGATCGAGGATCGCTGAGGCACCGAGCCGCACAACCGTGGGTTCTCCCAGGATACCCTCGGCCAGACGGATACAGCCAGACTCTACCCCCCCCCCCCTTCTCCAGTTGTCTTACAAGCGACCGGAATTCCCCCCTAGTGTATCCAGTTCTATAATCATTAAAGTATCATTGCTGTTATTCCTTAACTATTCCAGGTCGTATATGTACCACCTGCGCCTTCAGAGATTGGACATTCTCTATTGATATACCGACGAATACTCTTGCCATAAAAGTGCATACTAATTCCCATTCATAAATGTGATTGATTTGATTAAGTGCTTGCTCTACACACCATCGCTGTGTAGAAATAAATACCTATTTCTAATTCGTACATTTGTGTTGGATCCGTTTCATCTACGTGACAGTGTTCATCATAATATATTTATGCCGAGTACTGGGTGGCCGAATATTAAGTACAAAGGTAGTGGTAGTAAGTATCATATCTAGTAATACAGTCAGGGAATTGTACCCCTCAGTTACACAGCTGATTATTTTTAGAGCTTGTTTCTGCAGACGGTATATGGGCTCAAGTTTGGCCTGAGGAGTACTACAACTAAATTGCAGTAATTGATATATGAGTAATATAACATTGTGGCAACCTCAGTGCTCAACAAGTGACTTGTTTTTCCAAGAATACCAATACTCTTGGCCATTTGAGTAGTTATGGCTGTGATATGTGGTTTCCATGATAGGGATTCATCAAGCAGAACACCAAGGAATCGTGTAGAACACACCCTAGCTATGGGGATGTCATTGATCACTACTTTAGATGAGGAGTTAAAAATCACAGATAAAAAATTTAAATTAATTATTTTTTTTTAATGTTTAGTGATAATTTGTTGCATTTAAACCAAATTGATAGTTTGTTTAGTTCTTCATTTAAGACCCTAATGATGGTATCAGGATCTTTATGTGAATATAATACACTTGTGTCATCTGCAAATAACATTTTCGACAGCCTGTCTGAGACGTTAGGGAGGCCATTGATATATAACAAAAATAACTAAGGCCCAATAATTGAACCTTGGGGCAGACTGCAAAGTAAAGGAAGAAAAGGAGAATTGATCCCATTATAGGATACAGACTGATGTCTATCTTTAAGGTAACTGGTGAACCAAAGCAGTGCATTGTTTTTTATTCCAAGATGTGAGATTCTGCAGGAGGATATGGTGATTGACTGTATCAAATGCCTTTGATAAGTCTAAAACAATAGTGTTTTCCTTTCTGTCTTTAGCTTTGTATATTTCATTAATTAGATGTGTGATTGCCATATATGTTGAATGTTTCTTTCTGAACCCGTACTGGTGAGTGTAAATAATATTGTGCTTATTAAGATGTTCAATTAATCTTTTATAGACAAGCTTTTCAAGTATTTTTTACAAGGCAGGTAGGATGGATATAGGTCTGTAATGGTTGAAGATGGCTGGGTCATCATCTTTATAAATAGGGATGATCTTAGCTATTTTAAGTTCCTGTGGGACGATTACCTTCTCCAGTGATATATAAAAAATATGAGATAATGGCTTCACAATGGATTCTTGAATGGATATCAGTAATCTACCTCCAATACCATCATAACCCCAGGTTGATCAAGATCTCCCGAACCTCATCCTCTGTAACCGGCAAGAAATTAAAACTGTCATTGATTGGAGGATTCATAAACTGAAGGGAACTATGATTACTAAATGGAATCTTTGCAGCCAGAGTTGGACCAACTTCTGAGAAAAAACGATTAAAATGATTGACAATTAATTGCGGGTCAGTGATAATACCCCCATCAACCTTAAATTCATTAGGCAACTGAGTACGTTTATTTTCTTTGTTGAGGATAGAGTTAATTGTTCTCCATAAGAGAGTCATGTTATTTTTGTTTTTAGATAATTCCATATTGTAGTAATGGTTTTTAGCTCTTCTGATAATGTGGTTTAATTTATTTCATTTTTATCCACTTTTTCTCCTCCTATTTTTCTGTATTTTTCCTCCCATCCCAATTTAGTCGTTATGCCTATTCCCCCCTCCCCTTCCTGGTCGTTGCGCGCATGTGCCCCCCACTGGTCGGTCTAGGGAGCCCTGAAGTCTATCACATGCTTCCTCCAATACATAGGAGACAGCCAGCAGCCTCTTTTCACCTGGCAGCGAGGACTCTCATTGGTGAAGTGTAACGCGTGGGAGGTCACACTACCTTCACCATTTCCCTCCCTCGCTGTGCAGGCGCCCTGACCGACCTGTAGGAGTCGCTGTTTAGCCAATTGTGTCAGTATGACGACCACCCAAGCCGGAGGGACCGCTGACAGCCGGATTCGATACCAGTGTCTCTGCGGTGGTAAACAGACGCTTAGTCCGCTGCACCGGCCGCCGGTTTAATTTTTTAATTTTTTTTATTATTTTTTAAACAAACATATAAACAAACATGACAACACACGATAAGATATACAAGCATTAATTACAGTGCATATCCAATGAAATTACCATTTAGTCAAATGTCTTATACAGGATATACCCCTAATACCTGTTATCTAAAAACCTACACACATATGCTCTAGCTCGTACCCCCCCCCCTCCCGGACCCCCCATTGGATAATCCAACCATTATAACTTGTTCCTAACCAGACACTACCATTATATGCTAGCTTTTATTCTCTCCACCACTTCTAACCACATAGTCATTTTGGATTCATTGAGACCCAAAATTCTTGCTGTAGATATTTCTTGATAAATCACATCGAGATATGTAAGAGTCCAGACCTTCCGGCACATTTTTTCCGGTTGAAACCATCGTGATGCTATCAGCTTTTTAGCCACTGTGATACCGGATAAAACCAATCTCTTTAGCTGTGGAGGTACTGCATGTTCAAAGACATCATTCAGCAGTAATACAGAGGGGTGTACAGGTATATCCAGATCCAAGAGATTTGATAATTGCTGGGTCACTTCTTTCCAAAATATCTTAACTGGTGGGCAGTCCCAGTACATGTGCATAAATGTCCCTTCATCCCCATTTGTACATAGGGAGCATTTGGAGTCTTGTTTAAGACCCATTTTGTTCAGTCTTATAGGAGTTAAGTATGTCCTGTGAATATAGTTAAGATTGATTTGTTGATGGTCCGGGTTCCTTGATGCAAGTCGTACATTTACCCAGGCCTCTTGCCAGTCAAAGTCTGTCTCCAGGTCTGGTATATCCCTCCTCCAGACTGAGTCTAGATGGAGGGTTTCATACGAGGCCGTTAGTAATTGATGATAAAAATCTGAAACAAAACCTCTCGATGTCTCTCTTTCATAAAAAAATTTGTGGTATCTGTGGTGTACAATTGGTATCTTTAATGGAACACCGTGAGCTTTTAAACATGCCAATAACTGTGCGTAATAATAGTATGTGGACTTGGTGAGATTAAATTTTTTGCGTATTTCATTGAAACTACAAAAACCCTGTTTGTTGAAAATGTCTCCTAATGAGTGTATGCCTTGCTTTTCCCATCTAGGGAATCTTATAGGTTGTTTTCCAATCAAGAGTGCATTGTTATTGAATAAGGGAGTATGATTATGCCATTTATGTGGGATAGAATATTTTTTGTGTGTTTCACGCCATGTCCTGATCGCATGAGTGATTATGGGGCCAAATTTCCATTCGCATTGCTTAATTGATAATTTTGTGTATACTATGCCCTTCAGCCTATGTGGAGCTACTATATTTTCTTCTAAATTTCTCCAGGATACTGATGCTTGTATACCTGTATGCCGTTCCTTTTAGGAGTAAATAACAGTGATCTGATAATGCATTGGGTATCATTTCCACATCGTAGTTGTCAAATAGTCTCGGCGATGTAAAATGTAATCTATTCTGGATAATGTGTTATGTCTCGCAGATCGACAGGAGTACTTCCGGGTCGTGGGGTTAAGTGATCGCCATAAGTCATTTACACCTGTAATCTTCGACCAATCCTTTAATGCATTGGATGCATTTTTTTGTTCGCTGGAAAAGGAGGGGTTTGATTTGTCCATCCTTGGATTCCAAATGGCATTAAAATCCGCACCAATTATAAATGAGTATTCGGGAAGGTCTAACATTACTCTGGTAAGTGTATTGAAGAAATTAACTTCGTATAAATTTGGGGCGTATACCGCTACCAGCGCTATTTTCCTGTTCTTGTGTAAAATCTTAGCTATAGTTATCCGACCATCTGCATCAGACCATACTCCCTTCAATTCAATGTTCAACTTCCGTCTAACGACTATGGCTACCCCCGAGTTCTCGTTCCAAAGGATGAGTGACTAATGTTATGATATGTGTTGTCCGCTAACGAATCTATGTCTTTCTCTAAAATGTGCGTTTCGCTTAGCAGAGCCACGTCCACCTGTTCTTTTCTCATCAGTGTGAGCACGCTTTTGCGTTTGTGTTGTTTATTTATTCCACCAGTGTTCCAGATCATTATATTCAAACTAGCCATAATCTATACATGTTGTTGTGTAGTTGTTGGTAATGCTTCTGGAGTGCGAAGCTACAATAGATGTACATCCAATTATTGAGGTCCCGTTGAGAGCAGAGCTTAAAAACATATATATATATACAAATAAAAATCCCCTATTCCCCCCTCCCACCGAGAGTCGTACATGACTGTGTTCCATGAACACAACCTTTGCGTATAACTCCCTCCCTTAAACCACCGGATATCCCAGAATGATCCAATTATCCTTAACATTCCTATGTATACCATAGGATCTAACATTCTAAATTCTACCATAAGTAGAATGTCAACTGTGGCTTGGCCACTTTCCCGTTAAATAAAAATTTAAATAAGATAAAACTAAAAATAAAGACCAAAAATAAGCTTCAATTATCATGCCATAATCACTTACATTTTATATGAACTTGTGTAATTTATAATAACCCAGGAATAATATGGAGGTATTGAACTGAAAAGAGAACCTCAATAAATCAGAGAAAAGAGAAGAAAAAAAACAAGAAAAAAGGAAGAGAGCATTAACTTAGATCTTAAAAGAGCTTTGCTATGCTTAAACATCTAAAGTATAAATTGGAGAAGTAGTGGAAATATTTCCAATTAATAAAAAGCAGTTTTTAAATACGTATATGCAGCATTTCCCCTGGCCAGGGGTGGGCGATGATCCGTTGTGAAGAATGTTATTCCAGCCGGCCGCTGCTGTGATGGTTCTGTGGTTCTGCAGCTAGATGCTGTTGGTTATTCCCCCGAAGGGCTTCTGGTAGTATGTCTGGCCACGTATTGCTGTTATTCCAGAATGTTCCCTATATCAAAGAATGTTTTAGATGTTCTAGATTATTCCAATATGTCGTTTTTACAGTGTTAGAATGTTCCAGTATGTTCTGGAATGTTGTTAGAATTCCATACTCTTAAAATAAGGATCACTTCAACGCCATGTTCATCTTCTCTATATCGTTCCAATTTTGAATCCAATATGTCCGCAATAATAGAAGTCCAACGGGGAAAACATTCAATAACTCTGAGCTCGTACTGTAGGTCTCTCTGCCCCAAATCATCGGTTCATTAAAGTTTATACTATATGGTGTCCATGCCTAACAGAGAATAAAAGGCCATTTATACACTATTCTGCATTTTGTGCTGCCATGTATTTGGCTGCATCTTCAGGCGAGTTAAGGAAAACCCTTGCTCCTTGTTTATCGACGATGCAAAGTATTGCAGGGTATATTAATATGGGTTTGTATTTCTCCAGATGGAATTTAGACATCACCGTCTTGAACTTGGTTCGTAGGACCACCACGTCCCGACAATAATCTTCAAAACAGTGTATTGATATATCCTTGTATTTCAGATTGCCTTTCATCCTGCGAGTTTCACGAATGATAATTTCTTTTATTCTGACTTGGCGCAGGATAACCAATATCACTCTGGGTTTAACGTTCTTGTCGTTGGATCGGGTCCCCAATCTGTAACATTGCTCCACCTCCGGTACATTAGGAAGGACTGTTGGTCCCAGGATTTTCTGTAATTCTGTCGCAAACTCTTCAGGGTGTGCGCAGCTCACCGACTCGTCCAGACCGACTATACGAATATTCAGCTTGCGATTTTGATATTCCATCTCGAATATTTTAGCTTTCTGTTCTTCATTGATTCGCTTAAGCTCAACCGTTATATCGTTGAGCTCCGTATTGAGTTCTTTGTAGTTTCCTTTCATCTCAGCCGTTAGATTAACGTTGATATCAGCTACGTCTTTGTAGATCCGATCGACATTTTGTTGGTGTACTCCCATTTTAAGAATTCACATGTTCTTCCTCTGCCCCAGCACAGTTCATTTAATATTTGTGAACTGTAGTGATTGTTAATGGTACATAATTCACCCACGGAACTATTGTTAGGAACAAGAGTTCCGCCCGGACATTATATGAGGTGGCACTGCCTGCCACCACGAGTCAGTCTTCTGCACGCAACGTCGCCGTAGCATGTTGTATTTGTGTACTGAATAAAAGCTGTTCGCTCTACCGAGCTACCGTCTCCGACTCCCATCTCTCGGCACTACACTGGTGACCCCGACATTGGTCTCGCTGAAGTATCAGGGACCGGACCGAACATGGCAAACGATGCCGTTATTATTCGATTGCCGGTGTTTTGGGGGCCAGCGGTTCACGTGGGACTGCATCACGGCCGACATTTCGTTCCCACTACTGGGGGCAGATTTCCTGGGTGCACACGGTCTCCTCGTGGACATTAGACATGGCCGCCTAATAAACGCACAGACACGGGCTTCGTTGGCATGTGTCCGCGATGAGGCGACATACGGCGGCCTTCTTACAGCCTTCACCGACCACGAACCCCTCACGTTTTCTGAGTCAAGACACGTCGCCGAGAAGCCCAACGTCGTCATCGGAGCTGTACAGCCGGACCTCGACTACGTCAACAGGGGCTCGGAACAGGCCTCCGACCACGACATCCAGGCCCTCGGGACTGCAGATTCCAGGCTACGCCTGGAGGACGTCGCGATTGGTCACGCGGGTCCGACGCTGCTGGGTGACCTGTCCACCGGACACCCTAGCCCACAGGCCCCTGAGGACTGGCGAAGGCTCGCCTTTGAGGTGGGGTACAACCACCACAAGGTTGAACCCGCCCACGTAGACATTTCCCAGCCCTTAGAGCTGGCCCTCTCCCCCCGCCGAGGCCGTCCGCCGCTACCCCGGGACCCGCCAACGACGGAGCCGCCGTTGGCCTCGTCGACGTCTGTGCCCCCGGGTGTCGGGGAGGACACGGGCGCTTGCGCCGCCCCTACCTCCCCGACCCTGGCTTTCCGCACTCACCGTGGCCGGTTCATGCCCCCGGGCGCCGTGGAGGGCGCAATCGCTTGCACCGCGCCCCGGGTTGTCCGCTCACGCCGCGGCCGGGTCGTGGTCTCTCCCCGCCGTGGAGATTTTGACCATGGTTGAATTCTGGGGGGGCTTGTGTAGTGATTGTTAATGGTACATAATTCACCCACGGAACTATTGTTAGGAACAAGAGTTCCGCCCGGACATTATATGAGGTGGCACTGCCTGCCACCACGAGTCAGTCTTCTGCATGCAACGTCGCCGTAGCATGTTGTATTTGTGTACTGAATAAAAGCTGTTCGCTCTACCGAGCTACCGTCTCCGACTCCCATCTCTCGGCACTACAGAACACACTATTCTCTCCAAAAGCTAGAAATCAGAGATTTCGGTGATCGGATGTAAAATCTGGGGCTGCTCCATAGACAATGGAGCTCTGACTTATGAGGCTATAAAATGTTTGTGTGAGCTCTTACACCAGTTACATCACTGATTGGAGGGTTCTCTCTGATTTCTAGAATCAGGAGAGAGTGATCACTGAACTGTCCTGAATTCTTTAAATGAGTGGTATTTCTCCTTAAATCCTTTCACCCCTGTATTGCAGGGGGTTAACCCTTTTACTACCACACTGTAGCACATGGGTCACTGACTACATCATTGAGTCAGCGTTGTGAACGAGGACAGTGTAGACTCAATCACATCAAGAAAACAGTGTGGGGTTGGGGTCCAGCCAGTTGTCAATAATATCTAATAACGGCGCAAAAATGTGCATACACAACCCAAAAGGAAATTTAAATGTTGTCATGCGCTACATCCAGTTTCCTATTTCTAAATAGAAACAGGTGGCGTCTTGTCGGGCCTACCTAGCTGGCTCTGGGACGAGGTACTGTACGTGACTACTTCTCATGGCAGATCCAAAAATAGAGTGGGAAGGGGGTTAAATATAGTCCATGTCACTTTATTTTGGATTTGATGACTTTGTTAAAGGAGTTCGGTTACCCCACGGTGAGTGGTGTACAGTTGCCTGTGAACTAATGGCCTTGCACATTGGGCTGGTAATAGGAGAGTGAATACATTTCATGATGACGCCTCGACTGAGAGTCCGGGACCTGCTCTCCATATTTTACTTTGCACAAGCCATTCCTGGCTGACCAAATTAATCCATTTTCCATCATTCATGTTGCATTAGTCATCAGCAAAGATCTCTATACCAGGGAGGGAAACGTCAAAAAACAACAGTGACAGGTGCCTTGAATGACAGCTGGGGAAATGAGCCATTGCTGACCTTTTAAACGGTCTGGTCACATGGTCAAAAGATGATCATCAGATAATCCTCCACAATCATTCTGATATGCCCCCTGGGTGCCGGAGGCAACACGTACGGAAATGATTCTGCTGCCGCAAGCATTTTCTGGACACGAGCTCAACGAGCAACATATCCAGCAGTGTGAAGCATAGTTTCAAACAAGGGTCCAGGGAGGAACGTGGGCCAAAAAGATCCCAACCTGGCCGTGGAGGGGGGTGGGGGGCGTCTCGCCGGCATCCATCCCCTCCCAGAGGCACTTTACAGAATCCTCACGCTGCAGCAATGCCGAAGCCATCTGTGGTCTCACAGCAGAGGCCATGAAAAACAAGACGTGTGCTGTGGTTTGACCTTTCGCTGTCCTAACTATAATATTATCATAGTATGAGCGATCGGGTTGCGCTTTTCCCCCCCATGGTCGGAGTCAGTGCACATATGAATGGGTTGGGGTCGGTAAACTCATGTAACTGCACGTATGCTTGTTACAAAAGTGTGATCCAGTCAAAGGCTATAGTATTAAGGATCTTATTTGGGTTGGAATGTGAGAGGATTAGTGTGTGGTGGGGGGTGCAGTGATAAACACGTCAAGATGTGGAGTGGTGAGGGACGTGGTCTTGTGCTTATGAGTTGTATACTGTCAAGAGTTTAATGTAAGGGTTACAAGTAGCATATGCACACAACATGTGTTCCAGAGTGCAACAGATTTAACCTAAAAAACCTTGTAAACGTGAGACCCAGCGCATCAGGTCTGTCAAAAATGGACAGGAAAAGATAACGATATACAGCAGGTACCCGTATAGCACATTTGCTTTCCATCTGTTCCTTTTTGACAGCTCTTAAGCGTCAAGCACAATTACATTTATGCCAGAACTGCCAGAACCAGGTCATCATGGTTTTACAGTCCATTCACAGTGAACAATGTTAATAGTAGATAGTCATACTGAACAGCAGTATGAATGACTCAGTAATAGGCTAATGTCTTAAGGAAGTGGCACCACTACATGTTAGCGCAGTGTCACAGGGATTTGCTACACTTTGTGGTTGGAATTACAGTGCAAATCTCTGAACCATTTAATGCATCCAGGGATTATATACAACTATCTGTCAATAGGGAAGGCTCGAGCAGCTGGCACTAACAGACGGAAAGGAATTATGGGTAGCTGCTGGCAAACTTGCACGTCTCAGCCTTGGAGCTCAAGCCAACTAATACCCATTCCAACAGGGCCACAATGAGACTCTGGGGTGACAAGATATACTCTAGCTTTTGGACGGGCATCAAGATTAAAGGGTCATATCTATCTCTGCAGTTCAAAAAGCAAGAGGCGTTCCTAAAAACACTGTGGTTCATCTGACAATCATTGGAGTCATTGGAATCATTGATGAGCCATGATGTTGAATGTGAGTGACAGCTATTTTTAATTTTTTTATAATTGTATGGTGTACTTACATACAACCAGAACCAGTGACATATTTCAAGCGAATACCAATTGTATTGTGTAGAAGGGTGGATTATCCCTGCTTGTGGGAGTAGTAGTACACAGACACTGGGTAGTAGGATACTATAGAATTGGACCTATGTACCCCCGTCTTTGGCCCGGAACGTCGTTCTGGAGGGCTTGCAGCAGGAGTGGATGGGGCCCAGGATTTACTAACCTGGGGACTGGTACTCTGGTCTCCCTCGCCTTCCAAGGCGGTCAGCAGTAGCTCCCCACACACTCTCACTTCCCCCAGTACCTCCGACAGCCCTCCCACACCCAGTGACTGTCAGTTCAATAGTATTATTGGGCTTCCCTTTAAGCAGTACCCTTCCTTGACCACCTGTATAGACCCTTCAAATGCTATTCTGTGAATGGGGTGTAAGGGTTAAATAATTATGCAGTCACAATATTTACCCAGGGGTTAGATTAGCAAATGGAAGAAACAGACACACACACAGTGCTCCCAATAAGGTGTACTTTGTATTGAAGCCTGGGCAGGTTATCAGTTACAGATAATACTTCAGATTTATTCATACATGGCACCGGGTGCTCTCACTGATAATGTAGGGGAAACTATTCCCACCATAGGCACCGTGTGCTCAATACATTAATAACACCCCGCTTGTACTAGGGGAGACCCAGGCATAAAGTAGAGAAACATTGGGAATTCAAATAACAAGAATAATAAAACCAAGTAAATGTGGGCCCACGTTACCAAAATAAAACCTACACTAAAGCCGGCTTAAATTGTTTGGGGTACCCCTTAGACACTGGTTGTTAGCGTTCACTTGAATGGGCGTTGATGTGGATACACGAGGTACCGTTCGTACTTAGCCAAGATGGCGGACCCACTCTTATCACCTCTCGTCCAGGTGACAAGATGGCGTCGGCGATCCCGCGAGCACAGCCAGCGGGCTGGGCGAACAGCATGGGCAGTGGTTAGCTGGAGGAGCGTGCTGTGATGGCGACCTCTGCTGGTGGGAAGAGGCGTCCTCTGTAACGTCTGGGGAACGTCCACTGCTGGCTGTTGCTTGCTGCTGTCGCGCGAACTGCTAATACTGTTGCTACCCTAAACACAGCTAAACTTCGGGTCTGGATGCACCCTCCTGCTATATCGGTTGTACTACTAACGCAACGTGGCTGACTATACCTTCTACCGTCTTCAGCGCCGCGCGCCCGGTAGTCTACTGGAGTCAGAGGGAGCCGTTAGCAGCATGCTAATACACCGCACACTTACTACTATAACCCGTTAACTATAGACGTTAGTCCCGTTAACTCCAGACGTTAGTCCTTCGTTCTGTATCGCTTACTCACACACTATCGCTGGTACTTCTAGGATAACCCGTCAACTAGCAAGTACTTCTTATCACCCATTGCTCGTTCCAACAGGGCTCTCCTCATAACTTCTGCAACGGGGCTCTTCCAGAGCACACGCCCGCTGTGACTGTTCACGGTCAAGTCCACTGCCGAAGAGAGCTTCCTGGTCCTCTCGCCCCCAGGTAACTCCCTCTTCCTCGTTGCTTTCCTCTCTCCTCCGCTCCACCTGCCACCACTGCCACTTCGCCCCCTGCTGGCAACCGCCACTGATCCCACTCTAGGACCACTCCAGAAAGGGAAAAGGTGCTTCAATGTTATTGTTAGTGATCCATACTGAAGCCGGAGAAGAGTAGCACCTCACCTTGTTATTAGACTGGGCGAGCTATCCAAAGGAACACTGTTTATCACACGTTATACACACACAGGGAAAGTAACAGTTAGTTAGCACTTCTGAATACTTAGTAAAATATTCAGGCTGCTACAATTGTATCATAATATTTTGCTTAAGTTAACAATGTTTATAATACCGTCCTTGGTACGGGTCGGTGCATATGTACACGAGGTTAGATGTCTTTGCTCAAGAGTTCACTGGCAGTATTGAGCACTGCTAGTACATGGGATTGATCCCTTCAATAACTAGACAGCCTCCCTACCCAACCTGCCACAAGTAAAGGGCATATATGCATACTGTGTGTACAAGTATATCATGATTTAAGGTTTCTGGGGGTAGTGAAATAATTCAGTTTTAGGTGGTAGTGGTTAAACACTGTCGCCTCACAGCAAGAAGGTCCAGGGTTCGATTCCCGCTTGGGGACCAGGTTTCCATGATGCCAGTTACCCAGGTGGGGTATCTCCCAGGCCTTTCTGTGTGGAGTTTGCATGTTCTCCCCGTGCTTGCAAGGGTTTCACCCCCAATAAGATAAACCCAATGGAAAAACATGCACAACAACAGATCGCTAATGATGTGGCGTCCTTGACGAAGACAGGCAGGAGCACTTGGATTGGTCCCCGGGGCACGGCTCATGTCGACGCCCTATCTGCTCCCGGCTGCCCATGGGGGGAAGGACGACGGGATGGGTCAAGTGCAGAGACTCAATCGCATTAGGCGACACAAGAAAATTGCATGTGTGTGTTCCTGTGTGTGTGCCGCCCATCGCATGTGTGTCGTTTGCATGCCAAATAAAGACTTCCTAAGTCCTGCATTATTATTATTTTCAGTTAAATCCCAATGAATTATTTCTGTGAACCAAGAGACACATACAATAAAGGATGCATGAATATTTAGCTCAATGTGGGCATTGCTTGAGTTGAGTTTGAGTTACCTTGATTACCTATCTCAAGCCCTGCCGTTTTCTTGATGCTCCAATCATAACTTGCTTTAAGGGAATATTGTGCATGTAAAGAGATGTGGTTGTGTGATTTGTTTTGAGTGTGGAACTGGTTTACACTGAGACACAGTACAATGTGTTTAAAGGGTTCATGAGTCTTATACAAAGTATTTTGATTAGGGCTGTCAAAATTAATGCTTTAACTATGGAGATTAATTTAAATTATTTAAAGCGTTAATTTTTTTAAATCTAGATTCATCTATGGAGTGAAAAAATGTCAACGTTCTGAACTTTCAGCAGTATATTTGCGTGTTCTTTTTTTGCATTGACTCATGCACCTTTTTGAAAATCATCTGACATGAAGATGGAAGAAATTTTTGTTGTTAATATGATTTATATTACTGGTAGTTCATACAAGACATTATCGTCCTCTAAGCCAATCTGCACTTTAACATTGGCCTGGGTTGTTTTTATTTCTGTTAGCACCGCGGATATAAGAAAGCGGTCTAGCTGAGTCAATGTTAATGGTTCTATATCATACTAGCTTCCGCTCAGCGTCATCTGCACACATCTCACTCCAGTGACGTGCACTGAATAAAAACTTCACAATGTACCTTTACATGCCAACATCCATCTGACCACACCCCCATCCGCTACCTACATAAGCAGGGGTGGGGCCACACACTCATCTCCTTCTCAAATTTCACCCCAATAGAGTGCCTGTATACCAATCACTTGAAATGGGAAAGAACGTATTTATCTGAAGAAAGGAAGAACAAGGAGATACGTTGACGTTATATCTTTATTTTCTCTCTCACTATTTCAAGAAAATACGGCAATAATGTCTTCGTCACTGGAGTGTCTGGAAGATGATGATCATTCTGACCTCCACCGGCTTTTTCGTATTAGGGGCTTGCGTCGCTGATATACTCCCCACCTGCAGTCCTCCTTGCTGCGGCTGGATAGGTATTGAACCTCCGGTCATACAGCTGGACTGTGGGAGGCACCGGCTGTTGTGAGAAACTGGTTGCTTCCGAGCTGGGTGAGTAATGTTTTGCTTGCGAGCACTAGTTGTTTGCTAGTGCTATAGGGGTTAGCTGACAATTTTACGAAGGCCGGCCCCATATTGGGGTCCTCTGCTCGGCTTCTTAGGCGGCAGAGGACGCCCATGATGGTCAAACTAGTGGGCCGCGACCGAGACCTGGTTGAACCCGGGATTCTCTGGACAAGCGGATGCTTCTCTGTCCCGTGCAGGCCCCATCTTTCACATGAATGTGGAAGTACACCCTAAAGCACGAGGAAATGTGGGCATGGATCTTCTTTATCTGTAGTTCCATGCTCAAGTCGGCTGCAGCCCGTATGGGAATTGAGCCGACTCCGCTGCATGTCTGGTAAATCACAGTTGAAAACTGTGTTGACATTTCTTTTTCTCTTCTCTCTTAGGATGAGGAGGGACTCAGGCGGCGGCCTGTCTGAAGTGTGGCTTGTTATGTCGTTGTGTACAGTTCAGGTGATAGCTGCTTAGCTGGCGTGCTAGTTTGTGGCCTACTGTTGTTGGCCAGTCAGCTGTTAGCTACGGCGCTAGCTCGTTGTGTTCACTAGGCTAGGAAACGTTAGCTTGTTGCTATCAGTCGGGCGGCTGTTAGCTTAATGCTACACTGTTGAACGTTACTGTGACTATAACATGCCTTAAACACTCTGACTACGACGTCATCTTTGACAGGATGTTAGTCGACCCTACACCCGGGTGCCATGCCAGCGAGGACTTCGTCAACATGGAGAACGGCGGCTGGGTGGCGTAGCGGACATTACCCTCGTCACCAACGCAGGAGATGCCGGGTTCGACTCGGTGTCCCGTTAACCAGTGTTGCAGTCCTCTCGGCCTGAGCTCAGGGTGGAGGTAGGAGTCCTGACCGGACTTTAAACACTTCTTCTTTCCTTCCCTTCTAAATGTTTTGTAATAACGATGTTTCCAAAACGTGTGTTGCTGCAATACATTGAGGATACGACGCGTGTTGTGTGTGAATTGTCTTGTCACTGGTATAGCTTCTCTCTCCATAGAAAATCGGCGTTGTTTTTTACATGTGTAAAAATTAACTGGTTAGTTGTGATGAGAACATGTGTGTTCATGTAACGTTTGTAACGTGGGTGAACTCACAACTAAGTGGGTTAATTAACCTGTGAAGCTATGCTTAGTGACATGTGATTGAGGAATGAATCCTTTTCTCAGTCTGTGATGACAATGAACAGCATGTTCACATATTAACAGGGGTACCTGTTCAACCTGGTCGTATCAAGGGTAAGGTAGGAGGGGTGACCCCCCCGGTTTCCCTGGGGCTTCTCCCCCCTCCTCTCAGACATATTTGTTTACAATATATTGTGTCACTGTGTTTGTGGGGATACGATGTAACCCTCAGCTTAAGCTGCTGGGGTTGTGCTTCCGCTTGAGAAACTATTCTTTTCCTAGGGAAAAGGTTGTTTGGTCACTTATCATGTGTGCTTAGCAAGGCCTGTGGCCAATACGTAATCAAGGACTTATGTCTCTCTCGTTATGAAAAACGGCGTTCCTCTGTAGTAAGAGTGTACTTTTGCCATTTTTTGTTGTGATGAAGGGTTGTGTGTGTCGTTGAGATCTACAACTGGGTTAGGTTTTGGCCCACAGAAGCACATGTGTAAGTCTGGTACCGGGGCTCTTAAAGGGGCCCTCTCTGTTCTGTGTTTTTTCCTTAGTAAAAATCAGATAGCAGGTTAGCACATGAGCTATGTGAAGCTGTTAGATGCTTCATGTAGCATGCTATGACTGGGTCATGCTCTACTTTGTCATTACATCGTATCAGGGGTGAGGGGTCGTAAAGGGGTGAACTGGTAAACCTTTCCTCCCCTTTTCTGATTGGTCAGGGGTTGAAACCCCCTGTCCTTCAGGGTTCCTGTCACGTTGCTGTTCGGCACGTTACAGGGTAGGGGGGGGGGGGTTTCCTGGTCCCACACCCTGAAAGATTGGGCGTGTGCACCGCGGAAATTCCCCCGCCATAGAGTACGTCACTGAGCTTGTTTCTATTGGTAAGACTTCCGTGAGTTGTTCAGGTTCCATGTTATGGATCTGTTTCAGGGAGTTGTCAGAGCTCCTCCTCACGAAACTCCTCCTCAGGGAGAAGTGCCTTCTGTGAGTTCGGACCCTCCTTCCCAGTGAGGGAGCCTCCTCAGAGTTTCAGAGCCTCCTCCTCAGATTGTCAAGGTGAGTAGAACTTCAAAAAGGAGTTCTGCTCTATTGTATGTGTATTCGATTCAATTCGATTATTGAGTGTGTATTGGTTCAGAGCCTCCTCCTCGTAGAGTCCTAACCCAAGTGTTACATAGCTCAATGTTGCAATATTTCTTTTAAATCTATACAGCTCGCGTGGGAAGTCTCTCTGGGGGTTCCCTGTCCTCTCCTTTTTGGAGTAGGTGGACGGGGTATTGTTTAGGGTTTCCCTGACTCCTCGCCTTATAGGTCTGTTGAGTCATGGGTTTCCCCCCGTCATAGGGGTACGTCGCTCACCGTCCCCTCTTATGAAGTGTGGTTGACGGGGTGGTGTTTCCCTCAGCCGCGTTGCATGGGACCCATGTCCGTATTATTTTTTCTTTTTCTGGAAAATGTAAAATAAAAAAGCGGCTTCTTGTCGTTCCCCAGGCGGCTTGGAGGAACGGTATCTGGTGTCTTGTTAGACTATCCATTGATGTGTTTTGGGTCTCGACGCGTACATAGTGCTGGCTCTGGGTGTTTCTGATAGGAATCACGCATGAGGCTGGTGCGTCTTGGTTGCTCGTTATTAAAACTGCGTTTTTATAGGGCAACTGGGATGGAGTTAGTCTCTTCCGAGCGCCAGTTTACTAGGTTTGTCTCGACGAATTCTCGTTCATATCTGGGGGGTGTTAACGGAATAGATCAAAACATAGGTAGAGAGGTCTCACGCCCTTGGGGTGGGCCACTGAGCGCGGTACAAATGGGACCGTCTGGGTGGCACCCTCTATAATGTTTAGATCGACACGCGTACCTACCCCCTCTCCTGGAGTGGGGATGCCGGCGTGATTAGGGCACGGGACTGAGTCTGGTCACGCTGGTCCAGGTCAGTTAACCCGTTGTCCGCCGGGGACGCAGATCTTCTGTTCTGGTACCCTGAGGGACTTGTGCTTTTTTCAGGGGGAAAAATGCCGGGTCGGCCCGGGTGTCACAGGGTTGGGCGTTATGGAGACCCTGTTTGGATTGGGTACATGTTGTACCCTGTGCTGTCATGAGGGGCTGGTTCTCCTTTTCCTTTCGCCCCTCTCTTCTCCCGCTTACGCATGGCTGAGAGGGGGCTGTTGAGGTGGTTTTTTATAGTACTCCTCTGGCATCCCTGTGTACGTCCCGGTCCGAAGTCGTTTTCGTCGACCCGTAGGCCTGGGATAACCCCTTTTTGTAAACTGAAACACTTGTACTGCGGTATAGCCAGTGTAGCTGAGGGGCTACACAACCCGGACTGTATTAAAGATTGTTTAGATTAAACCACTACTAAATATTATTACTTGCCAGACAGTACAGTTAGATAAATATGGCAGACACTCAATTGACGGCACGGGGACAAGGATATCAAGTTTACAGTATTTTAATAGTCATATCAATATACAACTGAATTATTACGTTGCTCTTTTAATAGTAGAATGTCAGAGTATCAAAGTCAGGGGGAATGAATATTTCCTAGGTTAAGAATACTCGACCGGAGCTCTGCAGGGAGTGAGAGTAGGCGATACAGGGCAAAGCATGGTGGGTAGCTGGAGACGATGATTTCCCCTATGGAGTTGTAAGCTCCGGAGGAATTGAAGAATAGTCGGATAATCCTGTGGTCACTGAAGAAAAGGGGATCTCGTACGGCTCCAGTCCTTGTAATCCAAGTGCCCGATGGCAGGGTTAATAGCTCTTAATCCAAAGCCCGATGGCAGAGATGGTAGCTAGCTAGCTTCGTTTGTACTGGAAGCTAGCCCGATGACGGTCTTCAGGGAGTAGTTAGATCCAAACGCCGATGGTCTTAACTATACGCTTCTCCACGTTACTTCGCTTACACAAGTCACTATACTGCGCCAATAATGGCTCTACAATATTATGGTTGTATCTAAGTAGCTACTAGCTATCCGTAACGATACACCGCGGGTAGGTCTGTGTACAACGGTACCGAACGTATTACAATCTCGCTCGGCTGCTTCTCCTGTTCTGCTACTGCCGACTCATTACTTCCACTGCTCACATGTTCACTCGTTCTGCACACTCGTTACTGTGTTCTCATTTCTCTGCTCTCGTTAGGTTACTGCTCACTGTTCACACTGGCTGCTTGCGCCATCTACAATATATATACTCAGACTGATTTCTAGAGCGCAGCCGAATTACCTGTCCGGAATCAATGCGCCTGCTATGGGCATGTCTGAACTTGCCCGGACACGTCTTTGAACTTGTCTGAGGGGCGCGTCTGCTGGCGCCTCCAATGTCAAGGGCGGTGCCCAATGAGGCGAGCGAATAATACTATGATGCAAACGGAAGCTTAAAGGTATATAGCTTATATATATAAACAATATACAAGTTATACAAAATAATAAACGCAGATTCTCAGTGTTAATCTGGCCCTTCAGAACAGCCAGTGTATACCCGCAGGTGTGTTTTGGAGTTTTTTACTGAGGGGTTATAGGAACAACCACCGCATGAAGGGGGTGGTTGATTCCCTGGTGTGTTGGAGCGGAGTCAACTTCCGGGTTACCCGGTTGAGTGTGCCCCTGCACGTTCATGACGTCTGCCAATCGTGTCAGCCTTCTCTGCCTCGGCCCCTCTGGAGAGTCTGGGTTTTTTGGTGGAGGCTTTGTCATGGTGCGCAACAATGCCAGCATACTCTGCAGTGCTCCAGGCTCGGGTCAAGTGCCTGCTGCCTGGATTGAGGGATCGACCTCTTCTGGAGGTCGTCTCCCCGGTGCGCTGCCTGCTCCCGCTGTAGTGTAGCCTCTTGAGTGCTTCGAGTTACAGCCGTGCTGACTGCCTGAGTATACCAGGGTCGTGTGCCAGGCGGCGTGCTAGTGGGGGGAAGGGCCCGCTCTTGGATGGGCCCTGTCCGAATACGCTGGCGATGTGGGGGGCGGTGTCACTATGACCGCCTGGTGAGGTTTTGATGCTGTGGCGTCGTTGACCTCTCCGGGCCCCCTTTTTCCGGGGGGCTCCAGTCCCTTCTGGGTCTTCCTTCGCGCTCCGCTGCTACGGCCTTGCCACGGGGTTGAGTTTGCTCTTGACCCCGTGATTTTGGGGGCGGTAACGAGGTTTGTTCCTTCCGTTCGTTTCCTGGTGGCATGCGGGTTGTGCGTGTGCGGTCGTGGGGCAAGCCACTGCGTCAAGCGTCTAGACGCCACTGCGGCCCTTGATCTTTCCTTGTGGTGAAATTTTTGGGAAGGAGATGAGTGTGTGGCCCCACCCCTGCTTATGTAGGTAGCGGATGGGGGTGTGGTCAGACGGATGTTGGTATGTAAAGGTACATTGTGAAGTTTTTATTCAGTGCACGTCACTGGAGTGAGATGTGTGCAGATGACGCTGAGCGTCACTAGTATTCATAGAACTACGGTTATATTCATAACCTATCGTTTTGTTGAACATTTGTATTTCACAGGAGAGAAACTGTATTCAAAGAAATCTAAATATACCTTCTTTGTGTTGATTTTACATTAATTCCATGATTTTACTCAAGTAAATATCTGTTACAAGCTTCGGTCTTAAGTAGAAAAATGCGATTTTTTTTATCTAGATTAATTACAGAAAATTGTGAATTAATTATTTTAAAAAAAATCTATTGACAGCACTAATTTTGATACATGCATCCTTTGTACTGTATGGTTTGACAAAACACTGACCACAAAAATTGTCAGGCCCCGACTTGACTGGCACCCCAGCACTTTCTAAGTCAAAGTGTTGCTTTCTTTAAAGGAACAGACCAACATTATGGGAAATGCACTTACCGTCTTCTCCAGAGTCAGAGAAGATGGATACCAAGCTAGGCTAGCTTGCAGTCGGATCAGTTTCTACTGAATGCACAGGGAGGAAATTGGTATCCATCTTCTTGTCGGACTCTGAAGAAGACGGCAAGTGCATTTCCCATAATGTTGGCATGTTCCTTTAAGACATTGTCCATGAAAGCAACAGTTGTGAATGGATGAAGAAAACTCTGTTTTAAGTTTTCAAACAATGTTTTCAGACTCTATTATATAAAGATGGTATGTTGGTAGTGTTGTGTTCATTCATAGTTAAAAGACGGTAGGCTAGAGGTTGACGACTACTTTCTGGTGATATATCACATTCACACCCCAAGTGACTTAGATTGACTTTACAACTGCTAATACATGAGCTTTAAAAAAATACATTAGTTAAATGCTATACCCCTTTAATGTAGTCAGGATGCCTCTCATCATTGCATCACACATCATGCAATAGATTTTCATTCTCAAACATCCATTCAAAGTTCACAAAATGAGTTTAGCAAATGTGCAACACGTGAAAATAACATTTATTATTATGATACAGTCAAAGTGAAGTACTGGTAGATAAACAGAAATAATTCAGCTAACACAGCTCAACTTCTCACAGAAATTGAAATACCAGGGTGGCCGGGTAGCACAGCGGACTAAGCGTCTGTCTACCAGCACAGAGCCAGTGGGATCGAATCCGGCTGTGGTGCCTCCGGCTTGGCCGACCGTCCATACTAACACAATTGGCAGTGTTAGCGGGTGGGAGGCCGGCGTGGGTGGGTCCTGGTCGTGGTAAACAGCGACTCCTACAGCTCGGTCGGGGCACCTGCACAGCAAGAGAAGGATCTGGGAGAGGTAGTGTGACCTTCCACACGTTACACTCTCCCAGTGAGAGTCCGCGCTGCCAGGTGAAAAGAAGCGGTGGGCTGGCTACACATGTGTCGGAGGAAGCATGTGATAGTCTCTGCCCTCCCAGACCGACGGTAGGGGGTAGAGTGCGCAACGACCAGGAAGGGGATTGGGAATTGGCATAACGACTAACATTGGGATGGGAGAAAAACGGAAAAAGAAAGGGGGAAAAAGATAATTAAAAAAATATATATATATTTGAAATACCACATGAAATACATCCATACATCATTGTGTATATAAGAACCTCAACACTATGCTCCAAAATACCTTTATTTGTTTGCTAAAAGGCGTTACAATTCTATTGGAATAGAATGCAAAATACCAGAGGGATTTATAAATCGTTTCGGACAGGGAAGATGAAAAATATCAATACATTTGTCAGTTACACAGTTAAACTCCTAATCCCTCCAGCAACAATGTAAGTAATCAGTGTAACAAACAGGCTTAATTTATTTATTAACAGGCTTAATTTAAGAGAAGTCATGAGAAGTGATAAGAAATTGGCTAGTGTCCTAGCTATATCAAGCAAGTTTAGCCAGTTAACAGGTTAGGTAGGTTACAAAGCTGAATGAGTACTATGCAAATTTCTCGATTCTGATTGGCTGAAACAGTCAATTACACGTATGTATCTGTCACAATTCCACGTTCTTGGTCCCAGGACCCGCCCACAACCGAATCACTATCACTCCGCGTGCAAGTTTTAAAAACAAGATGGCGGACAATAATCTTTACAAATGGATATGTTGATAGCGTCATAACGACTAAATAAAAACCGATTCTGTCACGGCGAATGTCTTAGTCTCTTACACAATGTTGGATTGTGTAATCTATGGGTCATGAGTCATTGTGGAACAAAAGAAAAATCGCGGATTGATTGATTGATTATTTGCAATATTTTTTTTGAATTTTTCTTCCTTGCCCCTGACTGCAGAGCTCACTCTCTCACACTGTCTGGCACACCCACACACACACTCCTGTCTGCAACGGCGGAGGAGAGTCAGACTGAGAGACATAGAGGCAGCTGGTGTGCTGCGCTGTTTTAAGTGAGCATGGCCTATTGAATTGATTGATTGGTTGATTGCTACTGTACGGCTGGTTTCCAACTGGTTAAGTTTAGGCCCTCTAAAGTAGGTTTAAAAAAAAAAAAAAAAAAAAAAATAGGGCGAAGAAAACTTTTTTTTCCCTATAGGACAAAGAAAACTTTTAAATTTGTTTTACACTGATTTACCTCTACCCCATTCAAAAAAGTGCTGATTATCTAAGGGATTGTAATATCTAGTCCTATAAGCTCAACTGATAAACCAGTGACTACTGTGAAAGTGCAGCTGACAACAAGGGAAAGACCATGTGACGGCTTGGAAAGACAGCTGACAGGAAGGAAAGACCCCAACGGGGCTGTCATGGACTAGCTATCCATGATGGCAGGCTCCGTCGCTTAATTAAGTGCACAAAAGCCACCCCTCATTGCTACGAAAAGTCTAAAGAGAAAAACACCCCTAGAGTCTGCGAGAGCGGGGGCGGAAGATGACTCATCGGCTGACCACCCGGTAACTGACCCTGGAACGACGACGAACCAGATAATCGGCACATCAACTGAAGGACAGGAGCACAGAGTATGTAGCTGTGGCTGGTCCAAGGTAACATCCATCAGAGGCCTACGAATACATCAAGGCCGGATGAAGTGCTTGAAGAAAGTGAGGCCGGGATCTCGCATTGACCATTATCTTCTGAGAGAAAGGTCAAGTCAGGCGAGTGAAGCTCAGCGGCAGGATTTAACCCACAGTCCACCGAGCATCAGTACCCCGGCTGAAAGTAATTCAAGCACATCAGAGAACTTGGAACCAAGTCACTTGCAACCTTCTTTGGAGCTGAAAGAAGAGCATCGAGGGGTAAAAGCAGAGGGGGGCACACCTGGGACGCCAGGTGTTGCCGTTGAGCCCTTCGGAGGTGTCGTGGGCCTGTCAACGAAACACCAATGAAGGAGGGTGCCCACCTGAAGACCCCAGTGAAGCTTTTACCTCTACCCCATTCAAAAAAGTGCTGATTATCTAAGGGATTGTAATATCTAGTCCTATAAGCTCAACTGATAAACTGGAGAAATCCAGTGACTACTGTGAAAGTGCAGCTGACAACAAGGGAAAGACCATGTGACGGCTTGGAAAGACAGCTGACAGGAAGGAAAGACCCCAACGGGGCTGTCATGGACTAGCTATCCATGATGGCAGGCTCCGTCGCTTAATTAAGTGCACAAAAGCCACCCCTCATTGCTACGAAAAGTCTAAAGAGAAAAACACCCCTAGAGTCTGCGAGAGCGGGGGCGGAAGATGACTCATCGGCTGACCACCCGGTAACTGACCCTGGAACGACGACGAACCAGATAATCGGCACATCAACTGAAGGACAGGAGCACAGAGTATGTAGCTGTGGCTGGTCCAAGGTAACATCCATCAGAGGCCTACGAATACATCAAGGCCGGATGAAGTGCTTGAAGAAAGTGAGGCCGGGATCTCGCATTGACCATTATCTTCTGAGAGAAAGGTCAAGTCAGGCGAGTGAAGCTCAGCGGCAGGATTTAACCCACAGTCCACCGAGCATCAGTACCCCGGCTGAAAGTAATTCAAGCACATCAGAGAACTTGGAACCAAGTCACTTGCAACCTTCTTTGGAGCTGAAAGAAGAGCATCGAGGGGTAAAAGCAGAGGGGGGCACACCTGGGACGCCAGGTGTTGCCGTTGAGCCCTTCGGAGGTGTCGTGGGCCTGTCAACGAAACACCAATGAAGGAGGGTGCCCACCTGAAGACCCCAGTGAAGCTTTTACCTCTACCCCATTCAAAAAAGTGCTGATTATCTAAGGGATTGTAATATCTAGTCCTATAAGCTCAACTGATAAACTGGAGAAATCCAGTGACTACTGTGAAAGTGCAGCTGACAACAAGGGAAAGACCATGTGACGGCTTGGAAAGACAGCTGACAGGAAGGAAAGACCCCAACGGGGCTGTCATGGACTAGCTATCCATGATGGCAGGCTCCGTCGCTTAATTAAGTGCACAAAAGCCACCCCTCATTGCTACGAAAAGTCTAAAGAGAAAAACACCCCTAGAGTCTGCGAGAGCGGGGGCGGAAGATGACTCATCGGCTGACCACCCGGTAACTGACCCTGGAACGACGACGAACCAGATAATCGGCACATCAACTGAAGGACAGGAGCACAGAGTATGTAGCTGTGGCTGGTCCAAGGTAACATCCATCAGAGGCCTACGAATACATCAAGGCCGGATGAAGTGCTTGAAGAAAGTGAGGCCGGGATCTCGCATTGACCATTATCTTCTGAGAGAAAGGTCAAGTCAGGCGAGTGAAGCTCAGCGGCAGGATTTAACCCACAGTCCACCGAGCATCAGTACCCCGGCTGAAAGTAATTCAAGCACATCAGAGAACTTGGAACCAAGTCACTTGCAACCTTCTTTGGAGCTGAAAGAAGAGCATCGAGGGGTAAAAGCAGAGGGGGGCACACCTGGGACGCCAGGTGTTGCCGTTGAGCCCTTCGGAGGTGTCGTGGGCCTGTCAACGAAACACCAATGAAGGAGGGTGCCCACCTGAAGACCCCAGTGAAGCTTTTACCTCTACCCCATTCAAAAAAGTGCTGATTATCTAAGGGATTGTAATATCTAGTCCTATAAGCTCAACTAATTTTACCTACTTTCTATAGAAGCATCTAAGAATGAAGTTCTATAGAAAGTAGGTCTGCATCCCCTTAACAATTGTGTGTATTGAGCCGTACTGTATTGTACCCATTCTGCATCTGGTAATAACATTTTCAATCAATCAATCAATCATTCCAATAACTGCTAACTTCATAATTAAACACTAAAGAAAAGTTGGATGTGTTAGTTGGTTGGATGTCTTAGTTGAAAGACAGTCGGATGTGTTAGTTGGTTGGATGTCTTAGTTGCAAGACAGTTGGATGTGTTAGTTGGTTGGATGTCTTAGTTGAAAGACAGTTGGATGTGTTAGTTGGTTGGATGTCTTAGTTGAAAGACAGTTGGATGTGTTAGTTGGTTGGATGCACTTCTGAGCTGCTTCCACATGGAGGCAACTTCTCTTTTTTGTTGTTGTGGGAACTACTTTTTGTGGCGGATGTTTTTTTCAAGAAATCTTCGATTAATGTGTGTTTATTGTATAGCAATAAGGTTGGATGAATGTGGCAGTTTTATAAAAGCATTACACCACTTGCAGTCGTGATTTCTGAAAAATAAACCATGCCTAGGGGGGTCTAACGACCACCCCTAGAGGCATGGTTTATTTTTCACAAACCACTCCTGCGCGTGATGCTTAAATGCTTAAATGAAGCAGCTAACATTAAATAAGGTTGCTAGCTGCCATTCCCCCTTTGAGCAGGAGCTTCATCATCGCCTCTATGAGCTGAAGAAGAAAAACGTTAGTTTAGCGCTGACCACGGTTAGCATAGCTAATGTCAGTTAATATTTGCTACTAAATATTTCAGTTCGCTTTCATGAATTCATCTGAATGCCATGCTGATGATTCCCTGCATTGCTATCCTCAATGGTTTGTGAAAGCCTTAGCAAACATTCACTGACATTAGCAACCCTAATAGCGGTTAACGCTATGCTAACTTTTATCCACTCGCGTTATCAAAGAAGATATGACAAAGCTCCTGTGTTGGTGGTGAATGTAGTTTCTGACAAACAAAACAATTGTTTAGACACATTTTTATCCCATTCGCCCCTCCCAAGGGTTGAATGAATTCTTGTCAAGAGTTCTCACCACAAAGATTACAGGATGTAGTATACTCCAATATCCCTATATCAAAATGCCAATTACGATATGGACCGATCATATCCCACGTAATTCAAACATGGCGTAATGTACAGAGGTATTGTGCTGTCAAATGCCCATGGCACCTCGGCTCTCCAATTTTTCACAACAAACAACTACTTGTTGGGCACAAACCTGTTAATATTCCTCAATGGGAGAGGAGGGGAGTTCATACTCTGGGGGATATAAAAACGGCATTCAAGCGTTTAAGGACCTAAGAGATTTTTATGATCTCCCCTGCAAATCATTCTTCCTCTACTTGCAACTAAGGTCGGCGCTCAAGGCTCATGGGGTGCCGTGGGCTCAAACATTACACCCACACCCGTTTATTAAGCTTATCAGGGACAGGACAACCTCAACCTTATTCTCCCATCCCAATTTCGTATTGCCAATTCTCCCCTCCCCCATCTTGAAAGTTGCTAGACTATGCCTCCCACTGGTTGGCTGTAGTGACGATAGAAGCCTTGCATCACGTGTCCCCTCCGGTACACGAGGAGGCAGCCTGTTGCATCTTTTCACCAGACAGCGCGGATTCTCAGTGGCGAGGAGTAACGCGTGGGAGGCTCATGCTGCCCCCGATACTTCCTGTCTCTGCTGTACAGGCGTCACCCAACCAACCTGTAGGAGTCGCTGTCCACAACGTCCAATCCCCACCCATCGACTTTCCACCCGCCACCTCTGCCAATTGAGATAGTATGACGACTGGCCCAAGCCGCAGGCAATGCCGACTCGGGGAGTCGAGACCGGAGTCTCTTGCATTGGTGACGAGCGCAATCTAGATTTTTATACACTCTTAATCAAATCCACATATAAAAATTATCATTGGATACAGTCTGGCGAGGGGACATCCTGGCGAGTTTGACTGGGATATTTGGACAAATGTTACATTAGCCTCCTGCAATCCTAATCATCAGCAAATACATTTTAATTATATTCATAGGACATATCTCACACCTAGGAAGCTGTTTGCTATGTGACTGGTGACCGACTCTCGGTGCACTTTGTGCTCTCTGAGGGCCACTGGCACTTATGCACATGTTTTGGGATTGCCCACCAGTAGCTAGTTTTTGGAAATCCATAACAACTAAACTTTCAAACATAATGTAACCTAACAATTACACTTACGGCAACAACACTACAGCTAAACGATATATCATTACTACCAGCATCCATACAACAAAAGAGAATCATTCTGGCGGGCGTTACTGCAGCCAAGAAGCTGATAGCCATGAGGTGGAAGGAACCTGAGAAACTCACAATGATTAATTGGTCTCTGACACTACTGGATGTCATTTATATGGAAATCTCTACTGCACGTGTAATTGGAGTGGGACAGGCCAGCATTGAGCTGTGGGTCACAGCGGCCGAGAAAGTTAAGACCACCATCTAGCAGCGGGGTTGGGGTGTTGGTCCTGGGGGGTCCTGGGGTCTTTTGTGGTGTATGTGATAATATAATTAGATTTTTATATTCTGTATTTATTATTTTGAATTGTCTTGTCGTTATTATAATTATTATTGTTGTTACTGTATTGCAGGGCTATTCAACTGGCGGCCCGTGGGCCGGATGATTCTGACCTGCCCGCAAAAGATTACATGATAATTAGAGAGAAAAAATATATATATATTCTTAATATTATTATTTTTTTACTTTTTTCTTTTCATGTCAACGTTCACACGCACAATTGAGCCAAAAGTCACTCAATTAATGACAGATTTCATTGATAAATTGAGGGAAAACTTTGCAAGTCGATTTGATGAATTTGACATGCTGCATTTTGACATGATGCATTTTGTGAGCAACCCATTTGCCAATGTAGCTGCTATTTCCACAAAAGGACAAGAGTTCCTTGCATCACTTCACATTGATGAAGGTCTCCTGCAACTTGAAATAATTGACATGCAAGCATCATCTGCTCTGAAGCAGGCACAACATTTTGGATAAAGTGTATTCATGTCAACACATTCCCCAAAATAAAAACGCTGGCAATATCTGTGCTAACAATGTTTGGCTCAACATACACCTGTGAATCCAGTTTCTCTCACATGAATGCCATTAAAACAAGCAACCGTGCCTCCTTGACAAATGAGCATTTGCATCACTGTTTGCGGGTAGCCCTCACTTCCTATGAACCCTCTTTCTCTGCCATTGCCCAGACAAAGAAGTGCAATCTCTCTCATTAGATGTGTGTATGTAGGCTAGGCCTGTCTGCCCCCCACCCCCCCCTGATGTTTGAGAGTTAAGAGTGGACAATAAGTGCTAATAAGATGCTGTGATTTGCTGTTGTTGCACAGACATGAAGCACTTTTTCATAAGCTCATATGCACTATAAATGTGTTTTTTTTGTTCAAGTGTTGATGTTAGAATGTTCAGATGCACATCATGCACTTGTTTGTTTTTTATTTTATTTTTATATTGAAATGTTGAAGAGGAGATGTTGCAGTTATTGCACAGTCATAAATGAAGCACTTTTTGCAGGAGATGTTGCAGATGTGGCACATAAATGAAGCACTTTTTTTGAAAAGTATACTACTTTTGCAATGTAGTTAAATTTAAAAGTTGTGAAAATGTGGTTGCGTGTTGTGTCAAGTGTACATATATTCATAGCACGGGGAGGCGCTGTGGCAGTCCGGCCCCTGGCCCCTTGGGTTTCTGGCAATGTGGCCCCCTGAACAATTTAGTTGAATAGTCCTGCTGTATTGTGTTGTGTTTTGTGCAATTTGTATTTTTTTTATAAAATAAAAAAAAATGCTGGAGTGTGCTCTGAACGATCTGAGAGGGTGATGCTCTGAATAAACGTCCGGTAATTATGAATTTACGAACAGTCAAGTCTGAGTGCCTATAAGGATATTTTGGGTTCATTGCTTTTTCTTGCACTGGACTCCACAATCCTGCAGCTGATTCACAATGTGCAAATTTCATTGTTCATGCATGGAGCCTCAGAATGTCAACAGACGTCTTTCTCTTCACAGCTCCAAAGGCCTGACCAGTGCCTTGGCATCCTGCTCTGTATCAGGGACATCAGAAAGGTGCTGGAGGAATGGCCGACCATGAATGCAGGTTTGGGTGGTCTCACCGAGCTGCTTTTGCATCCGCAAAATGGTTTCCTCCACGTCAGCCATGGTCAAATTCCCAGGCAGCTGACGGGCAAGTCGAACGGCTTCACCCTTTTAGAGAAAAATAAAAGATGAGTGTAATCACCCAATAGACAAATGACTAGGGTTGGGCATCGTTTGGATTTGAACGATTCCGGTTCCGATTCTCCATTTCGATTCCTGTTCTAAACTATTCTCGATTCCGATTCTTTGAGGTGCAGGTCAAAACAGGTCACAGCTTATTTCGCAGGAGTTTTTTTAATTTTTTTGAAAAATCTTAAATTTGTTCATACTATTCACATTGTCAGTTGACTTGATACAGTTTAATTTGGTTGCTGTACTGTAACTAGGGTATTAATGAACAAAGTACTTTTTTTTTTTTTAAGAATCGAAATGAAGAATCAAAATGCAAATATGTTACTTCCGGTTCCAGAATCGGAAGTTAGGAACCGGTTCCTATTAGAACCGGTTCTCGGTGCCCAACCCTACAAATGACCTTCAGATCTCTTATTGTTTAAGTGATACCTTGACATTTTGAAATGTAGGCGGTTATTCATAAACTCATTGCTACCTACTGTAGGTTTAGTGCCTGGCAGAGAACCAATGTCAACTGAGGAGACCCATACCAGCACCAAAACTACCAAGAGGACAATGTGTGCCCTTTACAAGCGAAATAGGGTCACAAAACCTGTACAGTTTTTGTAAGTAGATAAATAAAAACTAATAAAAACACATTAGATACATATTATATTATTAGTACAGTATAACACGTTTTCTCAAAATAAAAGCCTTGAATAAAATGTTTACCAACCCCAAAGTATTTAGGTTGCATTTGGATGATAAAAGCCATGCATGATGTTAGGAGGTTAGACTGCAGTAGTAGTATGTAGTATGTTGTAGTATTTTCTGAACATTCTCTACTTTGGTACTTCTATTAATGCCTTAAGCTGTAAGGTCCCCCAATTGGGGGACCCGGCTGTTTTTATCATAAATTGATCAATACAGACCGTATTAATTAACACTTTGGATGCCGGCGACGTGTTATGTCGTTATTTCGCCCCGCCCGTTGAATGCCGACGACGCTAATTGTCTTTTTTTTTTTTGCGATCTGAATTCATATTTCATCAAGCAGCCCCTCTAGGAGCTCCGATGGGAAAATACCGCCCCCTATCGTCTATCCCTGTGTAACTGCAGGCCATTCGATTACACTGGTGGATGTGTGGGGGGGGGGGGGCCTACTGGCTCCACTATGCTGGCGAGCCGTCTGATGAAGAGGGAAGTGATCGCGAGATGGAAAGCAGCCTGGAATATATATTTACAGCAGCCAATAATCAATCAATAAACGCTATCGATATTTAGAATGGCGATCAGGAATTGGAATCATCTTTTTGGAGAACATCTGATCCAAGGTAAGGAGTCCATGTTACCAGTTTTAGGATAATCAGAACTGTTTTCACTGAGATAACAGTGTGCCCCGTATGTGTATGTGTGTGTGTGCTGTTGAGGAAATAAGAGAATCGATTTCTCAGCTCGCTAAATGCTGTTTATGACGGAATCTTTCTATTTTCTAAGAAAACGATAGCTTTTCGAAATGCTATAAAAAGGATAAGAACCGATTAAAAAACAATCCGTTTCGACAGTGTTGACTGCAAACAAGTCATTGATAAGCGACGGGCAGATTAGACACATAGCCATAATTTAAAACATAGATTACCGGTATGCGTTTTTAACGCTATCATTGAAGTGGATGCTGGCATCCAAGGACATTAATCAACGTTAATCAAAGGCACTGAAAGTGTTAATGTTGTGTTTCTTTTTCAAATGTAGCCAAGAGTAAAGACCTATCAAAACAGCAGTAAAATTGTATATTTTCAGCACTACGTTTGTTTACTGATGTTTTATTTTTTTTATCCACTTTTTCTCCTTATTTTCAATAATGAGAATTCTTCCCTCCCCTGTCTTGAACGTTGCTAGACTATGCCTCCCACTGGTCGGCTGTAGTGAGGATAGAAGCCTTGCATCACGTGTCTCCTCCGGTACACGAGGAGGCAGCCTGTCGCATCTTTTCACCAGACAGCTCGAACTCTGTGGCGAGGAGTAACGCGTGGGAGGCTCATGCTGCCCCCGCTACTTCCTGTTTCTGCTGTACAGGCGTCACTCAACCGACCTGTAGGAGTCGCTGTCCACAACGTCCAATCCCCACCCACCGACTTTCCCACCCTCTAACACTGCCAATTGTGTTAGTATGACGGCCGGCCAAGCCGGTAGCAACACCAAGAGCTGGGCTCGATACCAGCCTCCTGCGTTAGTGGCGAGCGCCTTGCCCACTGCGCCACTCAGCCGCCCTTGTTTACCGATGTTAAGATTTTCCGGAAAATTATTTATTGGGAAAATGCTAATCTCTTTTATCGCAAAACCGCGAGGAAATGACTAAATCCAGATTTAACACTGCCATTGGAAAGAGTACTGTAGCTTTTTCCCCATCCATAGATGTATGATTTGACCATAATAAGGTCATTTATAGTTCATAATTCAATTTTGAATGTATAATTCAAATGGATTATAATTTATTACTGTATCTACAAATCCTTCTGTTTAATCATCTTCCCTTTATTCATTTGCTTAGATTATATATATATATATTTTTTTTTACACTTGATCTCAAGAAGGTGCTGCATGAGCACAGTGAGCGAGGTCGGATGCAGCATAACATGGTGTTATTCACCGGCAAAGATGCAAAAAGAAATATCATAATTTAGATTCTCCTTTGTTTCATCACAATTTACTCAAGCCTAGTAACAGACACAATATTTCTCTGACACTGGGAATACATACCACCAGGTCCCTAGATGTTCCTAGATACCAAGAACATGCTAATTGACCTTGTAGAAGTGGAGCAATCTTCCCATTTACAAGATGTCCCATGCAAGACTCTGTAGCTTTTTCTCACTTGAAGGTAGTTTGTGACTTTGAGCGGCCGGCACTGCTGCACAGCCTCAGCGTTCCTGTCTACGATAGCTGTCAGGATCTCCCTGAGGTCCTCAATGCCGAGGAAAGGCACGCAGTCTGCCATCGCTGTGACTTCCAGATGTCTTTCAGCCAACGGTAGGCCTGGCCAAGACAAGCAGAAAGCAAGGATTAATATACTCCAGACATTATTACTATCTCCAGGAAAGAATAATAAATAAATATTGTGGTTTACGCCTGGACTGGTGACCAAGTCAAACAAATGAGGGGCCAAATGGAGTGTTAAATGACTATTACAAGGCCGGAGGCAGTCTGGAAGGAAGTGATCCTGTGGGGAGGGAGACTGATAGTCAGGTTCTCTGTAAACAGTTCCTACTGCAGGAAGAGCACAAGTCATTGTTTCAATATGCCACTTGGTCTACAAACTGAATTCAGAGAAGTATAACAATTCTAGAGATGAGGAAATTGTGTTTGTTCACTGGTGTAATTTCACTTCATCTACCTGTCGACATGAAATTCCCAAACGCTGACAGTAAAAAAAGCCTGGATGTCGCGCAAAATGGGGCGTGACCGAATTTGGTCCCAGACAATAAGAGTGACTGAGATTGGTCTACGTTCCGTTACACAAACTGGCCAAATGTATTAGAAGATCATTTAAAAAAGAAAGTTATTTAAAGACATTAAAACAATTATATGCCCATCAGAAAGCTAACTTATTTTATTTAATTTTGGCAAAAAATATATATAAATGTAACCACCACATTAACCCTTTTCCCGCCAATCACGTCGTACGACGGGTTTCAAGTTCATGCGAATTCTGCCAATAACGGCGTAGGACGTGTTTCAAGTTCATATTTCATATTTTCGTCATGGTATTCATATTTCACTCACGGAGCCTTGTCATATGCTGCGGGAGCCATCACAACTCTGCAACGCTTCAATACTGCCACCTGGTGGCTGATCAGCGAGTTGCAACCGGAAGTGGATCTCTTGTGATCCCGGTGCGTCTGCCTATTCCGTCCGGCCACTCGTTTATCGTCGCAGGACTCAATACACACACCGTGGATATGGATCCGTTGCCATAACTCAATAATCCACATGATTTGGGCATATATTAGTATTATACAAACCGGAACTGGATCGCATCGATCCACATCACATAACTGGGATCTGTTTGCTCCACTCTCATCGCCCAACGGTACGAGGAGACTGATGTGAGTTTCAGCGTTTTTCTTTATCATTTTCGATACAAACTGCTCTGATCTATATATCACCCATACTACATAAATAATTTAACGTCGGTCACGGAATTATAAACGACCCCCCCCCCCCCTCCGTTCACCCGCGGATGATCAGTCATAACTTTAGGACCATGTACAGTTGACATTTTTAATATAACGTTGATCGGTATCAATAGGCATTTGATAATCTAATATATGCATTTATGTCTATATCTCACGTTCTAAGAGATACTGCAGAAAATGATAAAAACATATTTATACTCTAGACGGTATTTTCATATGAATGTGTGAATGAAAAAGTAAAACGTTCCCACATCCTGAACGATAGCTAATCGATGTTGAATGGGCCATAGTAATGTCAATTTAGCAATACAATTTAAAAAGTTATAGCCCTGCAAAGAAGGTAAACATCTCCATAGACTTACAGTACTGGCAGAGAATGGTTTAGGATTATCAAAGTGGTGGCAGAGAATGGGTTAAGCTGAAGCTCTTATAGAACTGGAATACATAGATAGGTCCCCTCCCTGTGTACTATGACAATTTCCTTTTGTAATGATAACATAGCAGCTTTCTAACCCTCGTGCATCAAACCAATTTTGCACGATAACATTATCAAAAAAACCTCTGTTGCAAGTCAGCAACTACAGTTTATTATCTGCCCGATTTGCCTTACTGTACATCCAGGAAGTGAAATTACATGTCTTGTTCTTTAAATGCAAAAAGATTGATTTTGATGATTGTATGTATACCTGTCCAGGAATTTAGTAACCTAGTTTTGACAAATTCTTGCATTTTCTTCACAGGACATTTAGGCAAAGTTCCACATTGGAATCAAAACCCTGTAAATGTTTCCATTACAAAAAGTCTGAAAATAAGGAGGGAGTGTTTGGTGGAGCCATTTTAGAAACTGCTACCACTAGTCCCACTCACACCCACCCACTGGGGTTGGCAGTGTAACATCGAAGTTATTAGAATTTCCTCCTAAAGGGCAACCATTCTTTTCACCTGCACACTGGGGTACGATCCGACTGTGAGACCGCAGTCCCTGGCAGAGCACCGATGGCAACCAAGGTGAGCCATGCCAGCACCAAAACTACCAAGCTTCACAGAGGACAATGTGTGCCCTTTACAAGCGAAAGAGTCACAGAAACTATGGAAATTGTAAGAAAAAGGTTAAAGTTTGGTAGAACTTGAATATAGTGAGCGCTTATTTTGGCTTGTAGCCTACTGTAAGTATGCAAGTAAAGTAAGTAGTGCATTACATCTGTACTACATGTATTACATACTGTATTTGCCTTCGTTCTGGTTTCAGGCTTTATTTGCCCCAATGTAGATACACCTGTTAACTACTCGGGCACACATTAGATAAATATTAGTATAACAAGTTTTCTCAAAATAAAATTAATTGATTAAAATATTTACCAATCCCAAAGTATTTAGGTTGCATTTGGATGATTACATAAAATCTATGCTTACATGATACATAGGTCATACATAGGTCAGTGACGAATAAAGATATTAGGGAAATCAAATTCCTTAAAAAGGTGCTATAGATAATTTTCAACAATTGAGAGTGAATAAGACTTCTGTGTTTAAGATTTCTGGTTTGAGAAAATGTAGCTATTTTCTCAGCAACCGAGCAATTGATCAATGGTATTTCACCATTGAAATCAGCGTTAATTGTACAGGTAGTGTTTCAGTCACTCATGGGTGTTTTGAGAAATCATAACATGATGTGCAGACTTCTGGTTTGAGAAATCGTTAAAAATAGGCAACAGACTTCTGGTTGAGCAGACAGAGGTAAACACAACATTAATTTTGGACCTGACAAAATATTTTGAATGATTAATTCACAATAATAATATTCTTAGGGGGAAAAGCAATACTTTTATTTCACACCATTCTAAAAACCTTTTACAATATAACATTTAACTCATTCTGTGCCAATGACGAAAAAAGTCGGGTTAACTCGCCATGCGCTGAGCGCCAATCACGAGAAATCTCTGGTTTTAATCGTTATTTCTTTTATTAGCTATATCCATAAATTTGTCATCCATCCAGCCTGATGTTATCATTGGGAATGGGTCTGAGCTTGCAAAGGGCAAATACCGCCGGTATTGCACTCCATTTGAAACGATGTAGTTTGTTTTCTGGGCGGGTTTTAAATACTCCGGCAGGACGAGCGTTTACAACGATACATCTACGAGGCCCCCCCCCCCCCCCCCGTTCATATGCAATGCCGGACAACGTGGGACGGACCTCCGCGACCAGTATTTGGGATGGCGATCAGATAATTGGATTCTTTTTTTGCATTACATCAGAGACAAGGTAAGAACACTATATATCCAATCTTGCGTTGATCTGATATTTTTCGAAGCTGTCTGTGTGGACTGTGTGTGGCTTCTTGCATGAGGAAGGATAATAACGATAATCTAGCGTTGATTTCAGGAAGATTCGATAATCAGGCGAAAAATGGAAACTCACTGACAATCGACAACGTTATTAGATCCATAGCTATAATATTTAATATACCGTAATTTTTTGACTATAAGGCGCACCTGAATATAAGTTGCAGCAGCTAAATTGAATGATGTGTACATATATAAGCCGCACTGGACTATAAGCTGCAGGTGTTTTCATGTTTAATTACCATATGTAAGGGTTTGTGCACAGGGGATTGTCGGGAAAGAGATGGCTGTTTGAGGAAGCTCCCATTTATTAACATTTTTGTTTAAACAGTAACGTTAGCTAGGTACAGGGTTCTTACACCTTTTCCAAAGCAAAATTCAAGCTCTTTTCAAGCTTTTGCAAGGTGCCTTTTCAAGCTTTTCCAGCATCTTATGAGGCTGTGGTAAATTAAATATTTACACAAAATGATCATTTCACTTCTTCCATCACATTAAATCAGATGTTTTTGTGCTATAAACAACCAAAATGATGTAGACATGGCATCCTATATAACCTGGCTGAGCCAATATGAAACAATCACTCAAAAATCACCAGATAAACTTTAATTTCAATAAAATATTTACTGAAAATGTGAAAAATAAGTGAACAGTCTTTGAGGTAGGCAGTCAATCAGCTCCTTGAGCTTTAAAATGTATACAAAATCAAATCAAACTAGAATTTTTATATAACCCCCCACAGTGGTGTGTTCAGTTGGTACGTCCCAGCAGGGACCAGGATGTAAGCTATATGATGCCCATGTTATTGGTTGCAATACAGACGCACAGTTGACACACGCTATAGTCTCCTCTCTTGTTATTTCACACAAACAGCTACCCCTAGTAGCTGGCTTCTTATGATGCCGACAGACATATTTTCAGAGTGAATTTATTAACTCACCTTACGGTGTCGCTTGTCGTTGTCAACATGAACAATAAACATAGCCGTCTGTGGCAACGCTAGCTCACTAGCTAACGTTAAAAAAAAATAATAATAAGCTTGCTAACGTTAGCTCACTAACGTTACTGGGATTAAAGCAAGCTTTCAGGAGGGGCGGGGGTGCCGTGGCGAGGCTCGAGAGAGGACTCCTCGTCATTTAGCGTGAAAGGCGAAAGCAATTAGGCGTTCTCCAAATTTCTTTTGTGTATCTAAAAACCTAACTATTAAGTCTTTATTTATTATGAAAGTATACAGGATTTCCAGCACCCGTACAAACGCTGTAGGTACTAACGTTAGCTCACGGAACGATAGCTAGTTAGCCAACGCTAGCCAGCACCTGCGAAAACGAATGCCAAACTGATGATATCAGACGTTGATATCAGGAGCTATCAGTAGCTAGCCAGCTAGATAACGTTAGACAATGCCTCATGTATTAAACTAAAGTGAATAGTTGACTGGGTCATTTTATTTAATGCTTCAGTTATGTTGAAAGAGGAGCTCTGAGCTGCTCATGCACTCGACTCTTGCCGTAAGGGTTTGTTGACATGGGTCTGTGAGGGGGAGGAGGAGGGGCAAGGCGTGCACTGCTGCAGCAGCTGTGTGCCTGTGAGAGAAGAGCGAGTGAGAGTTAAAAGTGGTGGACTGTAACCTGTAAACTCCATAGATTTAGGAGGTCCCCTAGTGGCCGTTAGCTGTAAAAATCCATAGATTAGCTGCACCGTTATATAAGCCGCAGGGTCGAAATATGGGGGGAAAGGCGCGGCTTATAGTCCGAAAATTACGGTAGTTTTAGCACTCGCAAACACGGCATTCTCTCCATTGAACAAAGCGCTGGCACAAACGGCCATACGCCCACAGCGACCTCCGGCGGTCAATGTGTTAATAACGGATTTATTATAATTATTGTATCGCAAGTTTGATTTCTGTCCAGTTTATCGTGCAGGAGCCATTTTGCATAATGCCAACATTCTTAGGAGAAAATGGGATATTTTATCTTATTCACAGCTAATCCAACACTGACACAATTCTGTCTGAAATAATTGACTGTAATCCGGTTACTCAACACTTTGTTTGACATTTCTAAATGATTGGTGAACTATGACATTAATGGTGGCCAATGGGTTCAACCTTTGTTATTAAACAGAAGTGGACAATCCATGAGACCTTTAAACAGCATGAATCAAGCTAGAATAAAGTCCTAGTTTCTCTCCAATAGAGGATGTGTGCAGCAGATTTCTGTGATGATGTAGATGCTATTACCCAATTTTGATTAACACTTTGAGTGCCAACAACGAGATTTATCGTTAGTTCATGCCAACCGTTCAGTGCCAACGAGACGAGAGATCTCGATTTTCAATCAATCTAGCCTCACGTTACGACTGGGACTGTCTGAGCTCCATTGGGAAAATACCGCCCCCTATCGTCTCTCCGGATGGTACTGCACCCCTTTGGATTGGATTGAATGAAAAGCATGGAAAAAAAATCCTGCTTCCACATTTTACTTGTCAGACAAGTAACCCGAGACGATCGAAGTCATTGCAGAGCCGCAGAACAGTGGAGAATGTGTGTTTACAGTGCCCAGCGTTGGATCAATAAATGCGATCGATATTTGGAATGGCGATCAGGAATTGGAATAATCTTTTTGGAGAACATCTGATCTGAGGTAAGGAATCTATTTTACCAGTCTTGGGATAATCAGAGCTTTTTTCACCTATATATCAACGTGGGCACTATGTGTGTGTGTGTGTGTGTGTGTGTGTGTGTGTGTGTGTGTGTGTGTGTGTGTGTGTGTGTGTGCTGATCACGAAATGGATAATCGATTTTTCAGCCCGCTTCTATAGCGTGCATAAGTACACATACCGTAATTCCTCTAATAGTAACCCCGGCTTGTATTTGTTTCAACTGTAGCGGGTACCAGGCTTGTATTAGGAGGAGGCCTGTATAAGAGGGAGGCCTATATTTCAAATTTTCAAACGGATCATAATGAATAAATCAACATTTTGTGTCAGTTTGAACCCAGTAAAATGTACTGGGTTCATTTATTGAAACCAAGTACTGTATGAAATAGTAAACAGTGCAATTACAGGTGGTCACTGGTCATTTCAACGTTTTCAAAGTGAAATCAAGTAACTAGCTCAGTATGCAGCTCAGTATATTAGTAACCCGGCTTGTATTAGGAGGTCGGCTTATAATTGCTTAGCTCAAGAGCGCACCCGGCCATTAATAGAGCCCAGGCTTGTATTTGAGACCCGGTTACTATTAGAGGAATTACGGTATACTATCGATAATCTAGCGTTTATTTGAAAACGATTCATAAATAGGCCGAAAAATTACAAGGTTTTTTGTGTATTCCAGTATATTCCAGTAAAGGGCGATTATCACAGAATCTTCTAAAATGTTCTGGAACTTTCATAAAACGAGCGTTTTTCAAAATGGTATAAAACGGAAATGAACCGATTAAAAAACAATCCGTTTCAACAATGTTGACTGCAAACCAGTCATTGATAAGCGACGGCCATATTATACACATAGCCATAATTTAAGATATAGTTTATGCGTTCGCAAATATGAGAGATCTATCATTGAAGTGGGTGGTGGCACGCAACGGGGTTCCGGGGCACCGGACTAGTGGTCTGCAAGGGCCTTGAAATAAAGCCCGAGCCCTGCCCGAGCCCGTGAACTTCAGGCCCTGCCCGAAAATAAGCCTGACTGTAAATAATATTTTAAGCCCTAGCCCGCGTGAAAACATGAAAAAAATTATTATTATTATTATTAAAATATAAAAAAAAAATTATTTGTTTTAAATATTCGAAACACGGTTTTATATGAACGTAATAAATAAACAAAACTAAGAAGCATTTACATAGCCTGTTTCGCTCAATAGAATGCCGTCTCTCCCAGTGCTCGCTTATAGACTGACTCACACATCAGCCTCGTAAAACGTATTGAAGGCTATAGAATCTTCTTTGACACACACACACACACACACACACACACACACACACACACACACACACACACACACACACACACACGACACACAATAGCCTACTCAGTACAGAAATCAGATTTCGAGCAGAGCAACGTAATGAAAAGCACAACAAAACAGGTAGCGACCCAGCAAATAACAAACATCACTCACCACGACGTCAGCAACGGTTGAACACAGTTAACAAAACTTCGCCAACCGGCTACATACATCCCAAGAACAAATTAAAACGTTCGCCAACTGGCTATATTCCAACACAACCAATCGAGTTGAACTTGTCCCCTGAGTTCTCCCTGCGCGCTGCGGTAATTACATCCAAATGTTTCTCTGGCGCAAAAGAGAAAACGAATCTTAAGGAAAACGAAAGATATCCTATAACCCTAGTTATATGAAAAAAAAAAGAAAAAAAAACGCAATAAAAAAAAAGAAAAAATTCAAAACGGCTGTGCCCGGGCCCGGCCGAGCCCGAATTATTGATTAAAAAAAAAGCCCTACCCAGCCCGAACCCGCTGGGCCGGGCCCCGTCGGGCCTGGGCAAGGTTGCAGTGCACTACACCGGACCCGTGGCACGGAAAGTGTTAAGGGAACATATATTGAATAAAGTGCTAATTGCAACTGAACTCTGCAAAGTATTTTCATTAGGGACATCACAATCAAGCTTTTTTGCCCCAGATGAGAGTAGTTTAATATTGAGTATCTGCCAATACCAAGTCCCGATCTGATATTTGTATTTTCTTAGATAATACAGTTGCACAGTGCATGTTTCAAGCCCATTTAAGTTTGTAAACCCAATCCAATGTACGTAGGGCCTCATAAAACCTGTTTTTACAAATTGTTATTTCGGTCACCGGAGCACCCATTTCACATTCTTCCATGGGGTGGGGGTCTCTGTACCGCCTCAAATTTTTATTTTGTATTTTAAAGGTTATATTGAATCATTTTTATATACATATATTTTTATAAAAAGATTGTGTGAGCTAAGAAGTGTTTTTGCCATTTTTGGCAAACCTTTTAGGTGGAAAACTAAAGTTAACCGGCTTGGTGGAAGACGTGAGGACTGAGGAGGGAAGGAGATAGATTCATAGATTCTCAATTAGGCCTTTCACACCGGCCGGGCTCCGTGCTGGTGCCGGTTCCCGAACCTAATCTCGAATCGGACGGCGTGTTCATACCGGAAATAATTTGGTTTGGAACGTGAAAAGTCGGTGCTCAGCTGTAAGCAAAACATTTTTGGTTTTTCCTTGTGAACCAAGCACGTAGAGTGTCATATTCTAGGCTGACAAGCGAAAAAAGCATAGGTTCAGCATTGCACTCAATCGATCCATTCAACAGGAAGCGATTTGCGACTGATCTCAAAATGAGATTAGATTCCAATGTATTGTTATTATACAGCACAATACACCATCCAACCAGAGTGGATAAATAAATGGTCCAGAAATAAATATGTGGAGAAAGGCTTAGTGAGCCTCAGCGTGCAAGCACACACACACACACAAACACACACACGTACTGTATACATTCTAAATTAATCGTTCCAGCAAAGTAGCAGGCTTCTATTATTCTAATGACTTGTTTTATTGGGTATCATAGTAGTAATTCCTACTGTAGAACATGACATATTAGTAGGGGTGGGACGATACACATTCGAACCGTGCACTGCAGCCAGGTGCTAGTCAGTTTGTGTAAAAATGGCAAGCACAATATAAATCAATCTTCATTATGACTTTAAAAACATAGCCATTAACATTACATAGGCCTACACACATCTTGCCATAGCGTTAGCAGTTTGTACAACACAACGCACGTTTTAACTATGGTATTAGCCCGCCAGCTAATACAGTCAACAAAATGTTACCGTAGCTACTAGCTAGCAGAGGAGGAAATGGGAGTCTGAGAGGCGGGGTGTTTAAAGACAATGATAGGCGTTTATTCAACATCCAAGAAGGCTAACATACAACTGTGTTTTACTAACTCCAACCGGGACTATTGCCGCTTTCGTGCTGCTTGTTGATGTTATGAACTCCTCCTAACGTTACCGGAGCTGAAGGTCCGTCGCGCTAAAATGTCCGTGGGGACCCGCTAACCCATAGATAGTTCCAACTCACCAAATTACGTAATCCACCACAGTTGCACTCAATATTTAAATAATGTTAGTCTAAATAAATGTAGACAGATAATGTACGTATTTTAAAAATAGAATGAACAGAGCAGTGTTGTTTTTAAACAGTACAGTGTGTGTGTGTGTTAGTTTGATGTATGCTGCCATTTATATCGATGGCCTTCTAATTTGTTTATTTATTATTTTAAATAACAGTGACACTTTTCCCTTTGATAAGAAATCCAGCCATATTCCTTTCATTGTATTTCAAATACTGCACTTTAATTTCAAGCAGAAAACTAACCTTTCCATTAAGAACTGACAATCAGGGAATTTAAACATGGTTGAAATAGTTTTTTTGTGTTTATATTAAAGAAAGGAAAGTCTAGTGCTGGCTGAGCATATTGTTTGTTTGCACTAAGTTAATACTTTGACAAATGTAGCCTATATTTTTCAGTCAGTTCGGTCTTTGTGTGCCAAACATTATTTAAGGCTGTAAACACTGTAAACCTTTTTATTTTTATAATAAATGAAGCATGTTTAGATTTTTGAGTTATACATTTTTTTTTATAAAAATTTACGTATATCGAACCGAACCGAAAACCGTGACCCCAAAACCGTGATACGAACCGAACCGTCCATTTTGTGAACCGTCCCACCCCTACATATTAGCATGAAATCTGATTTATTAATGCCGATACTGAACGACTGCGCAATTGGCTCTTGACAAGTGTAAACTATGGATTAGTCAGTTACAGTCAACGTCTGACCCTTTAGCTCAACTGGTTAGTGCGGCTGCCTGTGGATCCAATGTCCCAGGTTCAAATCTTTCGGTTACACAAGTTTGAATATTTTTTCAATCATTTATCCATTTCGGGAGCATTTATTTATACACTCTGGTTGGATGGTGTATTGTAAATATGCTGTATAATTACAATATATTTTAATCAGATCTCATCTTGAGATCGCTACCTGTTGAGTACATGGTGCAGATGCAATGCCGAACCTTTCAAGATGTTTTGCACACGGCACATTTAGCCACTGTTGTGTTCATATGGTTGTGTTGTGTTTACTTCCGCCTGAGTAACGCCCCCCGTTGATGACGGAGGACGGTGGAACATTGGTTCTGCTTAAATAGATGTAAACGCAAACTCATTCTTTAAAATGTTAAAGGAGCACGCCAATATTATGGGAAATGCGCCTACAGTCTTCTCCAGACAAGAAGATAAATACCAATTTCCTCTCTCTCTCTCTGTGTTCAGTAGAAAGCTATCTGGCTGAAAGCTAGCCTAGATTGGTACATGAATGGAATGGGATACGGATCAGCTAGCCTAGCTGTTGGCCAAAAACCCCTCTAGCCGGAGTTTTAAGCTAGGCTAGGTTTTAAGCAGCTGTCAGGTGAAAAAAAGCGACATGTATCGGAGGAGGCGCGTGGTAATCTACACCCTCTCCAGACCGACAGTAGAGTAGCACAACAACCTGGAGGGAATTGGTCAAATTGGGCGATGGGAAAGCACGTAGAGGGGATCTTTAATGTGATCACTGTACGTAGGCATAGCCTGAATCTCCAGAGTCCAGTCATGTTATTTGCATGTTAGGAATGACAATGATGTGAGCGCGCCTGCCACCTGGGCATATGAGCGCTGCCCGCAGTGAAGCCGCCTCTCGCTCTGTTCACCTAATGCTACCGACGTTGCATTAACGGGGACTGCTCTGCTTCCAGTTGTAGCCTACTTGGATATCTGTTGTAACTTTTCAACCTTTTAAACGCAGCGATCATGGATCGCTTTGACATTTTGGCTTCATCTCATAACCACATGGATTACTGGCGAACAATCCCCTTATAACAGGCGAGAATGGAGGTACACACGCAAGGCACACACAGACACAGCTGATTCAGTACTTCTCTGCTCTGTCAATCCCTTTAGACTCTGTGTTTGTGCGTGTGACTGTGTGTGCATAGTGTAACCTCCACTCCCACTGACTAAACAGAGGTTGCAGGCAGATGCCTAGCTTGCATCACAGCTTTCCCTTAAAGGTTTTCATAAAATTTTTAAATAAATAAAGGATCAGAATTTGATTGGGTCGATAGTCTATACCGATTAGTCAAAAATATTCTGTGATCGGCCCCCGATACCAATCTTTGACATTGACACATCCCTATTTTTCACGCATTAAACAACTTTAGTAATTGCCAAATGCTAAACATAATAATAATAATTTCAGTTGTGGGTTATTGAGTCTTTAAATCAATGCCTAGACGAACGCCTTGCTTATGCTTTGTGAAGAAATTTCTCCAATTATGAATTGAAAAGACCTCTTAACGTGCAACGGCCCGGCCCCGGGCCCTCTTGAGGACGATTTGCCCACTGCTATATATATCGAATTGAAGCCCTATTTGTTGCCTGTCGATTACTGTTTCAGGCAACAAAATCCGTTCAGCAGTTCTCGAGTTACATACCGATATGTGAGGCATGCGCCAAAGTCTTTAGCAGAAATTTTTTTCCTTCCGAATACCACTTCCAACTCCCGACACTCTAACTCCGTCAATTATTTGGCGATCTCGAAAACTATTGGACAGGGTTGTAACCAATGAGTGTGGCTTTCCAATGATACCACACGTGGGATGAGCGAATCAGGGATCTAGGTGAAAAGTCACGAGCGAAAACAGGAAGTAAAAAATGCGCCGAATGCATTGGAGACTATGAGAAAATGGAAAACTGCAGACCTTTTATTTTTCTCACATTTGATCAAAATCGCTCCTAATCACTCATTTCTGAATGGATTTGTATGAAATTTGGACATGTACTACACAATATTTCATTATATAATATGAAAAATATAAATATACTTTTGGATATTGCAACTACTACAGAAAAACGTGAGTAAACATTTTTCGACAACATTTACATTTAGTCATTTAGCTGTCGCTTTTATCCAAAGCGACTTACAAGTTTTGTACAACAAGACAGCAGGAAGGGTACAACTCTATCAGCTGAGTAACAAGGTTCAGTAACAACTCAAGTTCAGACCTATGTTACTCTATTTCATTGGCACTAAAAGTGATCTTTTAGTGCACGTGCACCATGCACTTACCTGGACTTGATAACCGCTCATCATGTACTTTATTATTTAAAATATTCTGTTATATGTACAGTGTTATGTGTTTCATGTATGTATATATTGTACTACGGTCTGTGGGAGCTCCCCTGAAATTTCATTGTATACTTGTGTGCAATGACAATTAAAAAGTCTATTCTATTCTATCTTTCTTTATTGTATCAGAAACTTCAGAATGTTATCTTTCAAAAGAGGCTTATGCATGTGCTATAAGTATAAAGTATAGTATTTTGGTTTGCAAAAAAAGTATGCAGTCCTCAAAAACGAAAACAAAAATGGCCACTTTTTTGGGGCGCCTGTTAACTCATTGACTGCCACGCTGTTTTCCCATCTTTACTCAATGGCGCCAGCATTATTGACCATTTCAGCGATGTTTGTGGACCCATCGTGTGTTCTGTATTATAGCTATGGAGACAATAGTATGGCTCATTTGACAGGCATTGTTTATAGTGCAACGCTGACAAACCAGTTAATTTCTATATACTTTAGTTTGTGCGCTAAACATCTAAACATCACCCCTTTCCAAAATAATCCAGTATTTTTTTCTAGATCGCGAGATATGACGTGTTATATGCATATGCCCAAATCGTTCGGGTTGCCCGCCTGAAACCTATATTATTTCCAAGTCAAAGGTATATACCATATATAGATGTTTCTTCACAAAATCATCAAGGGGGGAGGGGTCGTTTTACGAAGCTGCATAGTTACCAAAAGCATGTTTTAGGTTTGGTAAAAGACGACGCTGTGATCGATACAAAAGCATGTTTTAGGTTCGGTAAAATAGACCTAGAATAGACCTTACCTTAGTCAGAAGGTACTCCAAAATGAATAATCCCAGTAATCCCATCACGATCGCAATTATTTGTGTGCATTGGGCACGGCTAAAATACAGGAAACAATAGGTTTCAAGGCGATCGGATCTCCGACAGATTGCTGTGTGCTGATTCACTTTGAGGGGGAGGGGTTCCAGCAGCCATATGCACAGAGAGAGATACCCTTAGATTAGAGCCCCAGTTCAAAAGGTAGGTGATACTGCCACCTGGCGGGATTCGATCGTCATTGCAATATGAACATAGGCAGCGGTGCCAGGGAGACAGACAGGTCCGCGCCAGTGTTTAGAATGGGGATCAAAGGATCTAAACCAGAGAAATCTCGGGTATGGCGCTCAACGGTTGGAGTCGAAACCCGAGAAATGTCGGGTTTGGCGCAGAAAGAGTTAAGAGGTTAACTCATTAAGCCATGGGGGGAGTGGGGGAAGGGGCGTCTGCATGGATCTATGATCCCAATGAATATTAATGTGAGTTTGACTAACCGTAGCGGATTAGTCAATGGGGGTTAAGGGGATAAACAAATATAGAAAGTTAACCCGTAAGGTTGACAGGGTAGAATACAGATGTAGAGTAAGGAAGGGGAGGGTGGTTTTTGTTATCATAGATTTTTGTGTTCCATGTATTATTGTTTCGTGTCGGTACCTAAATTGGTACCTGGGTAATTGTTCTTCCTCCAGTATTAACACTTTGAGTGCCACGCCTCCGGTGCCCCGGAACCACGTTGCGTGCCACCACCCACTTCAATGACAGAGCTCTCATATTTGCGAACGCATAAACTATATCTTAAATTATGGCTATGTGTCTAATATGGCCGTCGCTTATCAATGACTTGTTTGCAGTCAACATTGTCGAAACGGATTTTTTTTTTCTTTTTTATCGGTTCATTTCCGTTTGATACCATTTTGAAAAACGCTCGTTTTTTGAAAGTTCCAGAAAAAAAGAACGATTCTGTGATAAACGCCCTTTACTGGAATACACTGTTTACACAAAACACGTAGATTTTTCGGCCTATTAATGAATCGTTTTCAAATAAACGCTAGATTATCGATAGTATATGTGTACTTATGCACGCTATAGAAGCGGGCTGAAAAATCTATTATCTTATTTCCTGATCGCACAGACAGACACACATATGGCACACGCTGATATATAGGCGAAAATAGCTCTGATTATCCCAAGACTGGTCAAATAGATTCCTTACCTCAGATCAGATGTTATCCAAAACGATTATTCCAATTCCTGATCGCCATTCCAAATATCGATCACGTTTATTGATCCAACGCTGGGTACTGGAAACACACATTCTCCGCTGTTCTGGTGGTGGGCGATTACTTGGATCGTCTCCGGTTACTTGTCCGACAAGTAAAATGTGGAAGCAGGATTTTTTTTTCTCCATGTGTTTCATTCAATCCAATCCAAAGGGGTGCAGTACCATCCGGAGAGACGATAGGGGGCGGTATTTTCCCTGTTCGAGTTCAGACAGATCCCCACTGGTAACGTGAGGCTAGATTGATGAAAAATGTATGGAAATCGCTAACAAGATCTCTCGTCAGCTGGCACTCAACGGTTGGCATGAACTAACGAGATTTCCCGTCGTTGGCACTGAAAGTGTTAAGGGTATATTACAGATGGCCTGGACCTCTCGGGACCCACATTCCTCGATCCTTGCTTGGCTGCTCTGGTATATTGGCATATACACATGCAGATACGACCATGGCGAATCTGGAACACAGGGGGCTAAATACTCCTCATAAAACGCACCAGTGTCCTGGGTCTGCTGAAGAGGAAAATAATAGACTTGGCTCTTCTTAACGAGACCCACCTCATAGGGACTGATGTAGCAAGACCAGCGAACCGGTTCCATCATGTAATATCCTCCTCCACGAGCAACAAAATGACAGGTGTCGCCATTGTGACAAGACGTAATTTAGATATCAAGGTGTTGGGTGTATGGGCTGATACAGAGGGGAGGATAACGATGGCAAAAGTTTTATACTCTAACAGGAAAATCGCACTAATTTCGATATATCCTAGGATATATATATATAAGACAATCACTAGGATAATGTTGGAACTCCATGACTACGCCTTTATTGTGGGGGGGGGGGATTTTAATACGTGTTGGGACTCAACAATTGACAGATCTGGAACCTCAAGAGACACACGATCAAAAGTAATCCTCCGCTGCCCTTCGGGCCTGGCCCCGCAGTACTAGTCTAACTGACCTATGGCGCCTAGTTAACCCTACCTTAAAGAACTATTCCCGTCTCTCTGCCAGACATAAGACTTTCTCCAAGATTGACTACTTATTCTCTTCTCCCAATCTATTCGACAGCTTTGATGTCTCTCTATTACCCATGGCCCTCTCCGATCATAAAGGTATCTCTTTCACAGCTTCGTTTGGTAAACTGACCACAAGGGCCCACAGATGTCGATTTAATTCATCACTACTAAATAACGAAGACGTCTGTACCGAATTCAGAGGAAAACTCACAGAATTTGAGAGATTTAATGTTAACACAGTAAAGGACCCTAAAAATATTATGGAACTCAGTGAAGGGTTTTATCAGAAGCCACACCACCCTTTTCACTTCCAACTTACGTAAAGCACGGTTATCTAAACTTGAAAAATTGGTAACCTTGTACCCTGACCTATACACTGCACTACAATCTAACTACAATGAACAAACTAATACACAGCAGAAAATCGTTAAAAAGGAAATAAACAATTTTTAGACAGCGTTCCGAAAATGTTTATGGACAGAACGAGACAAAATTACTACTTCCATAGGGCTAGACCCAGTCACTTACTCACGATGAGAATCCGTGCTAGCGATACATTTTCAGATATTCCTTTAATCAGAACCCAACAGGGGGTGTTAAGGATAGACTAATGATTAATGACACCTTTAGATAATTTTATTCCCATCTATATAGTTCCGAAATTTGAGGCGTTTACCAGCGGACTTGAACTACAGAGGATATAGGCTGCACGGTGGTGTAGTGGTTAACACTGTCGCCTCACAGCTAGAAGGTCCAGGGTTCGATTCCCGCACATCATCCAATACAATTTTCCAGGACAACTGTTTCTATTTCCATGTAAATGTTCACTTTTGCTCAGTTTCCATGCCTTTTCCATACCTGGAAAATGAAAAATGTATTCCATGTTTTCCAGGTACCGTGGGAACCCTGTTGCAGCCTTGCTTCACCCCTCTGCCTTGTGGGAAGAAGTCTGTGTGTTTATCTCCAATTTTGCCAGCCAATTTGTTATTTTCATATATGGATTTAATAACATCAAAAGACTTCCCCCCTATACCACTTTCTATTAATTTAAAAAGTAAACCCTCATGCCAGACTGAGTCAAACGCTTTCTGGAAATCGACAAAGCATGCGTGAATTTTTCCTTTATTTTGATTTACATATTTATCGATTAGTGTGTGTAGGGTGAAAATGTGGTCAGCTGTTCTATAATTTGGGAGGAATCCAATTTGACTTTTGCTTAAGACATTGTGCTCATTGAGGAAATCTATAATTCTTGAATTTAGGATGCTGCCAAATAATTTCCCCAGATTACTACTAACACAGATGCATCTATAATTGTTGGGATCATATTTGTCTCCGTTCTCGAAAATGGGAGTGATCAGCCCTTCACTCCAGCTTTCAGGGAAATATCCCACACTTAGTACCAAGTTAAATATTTTTAAGATGGCCAATTTGCATTTTCTGTTTGTATGTTTTAACATCTCATTTAATATGCCATCAGTCCCACATGCTTTTTTGTTCTGCAGAGCTTTTAATTTGTCTTCCAATTCTAATTCACTGATTGGGTAGTCCAGTGGGTTCTGATAATCCTTAATAGCGCTTTCAAGATTTTTAAATTTTTCAGAAATGTGTTCTTGGGCTTGATTCTTTGTTGGTCTTCTATAAAGATTTTCGAAGTGGTTTTTCCATGTATCTCCATTTTGAATGGATTGTTCATTTTTATGTTTCTTGGTAAATGAGTTCCATTTTTCCCAGAATTTATTTGACCCCAGAGACTCTTCAATTAATTGTAACTGGTTTTGTATATATTGTTCTTTTTTTGTTCTCAGTATGTTTTTAATTTATATTGCTTTAGAGTTTCACAGTAACTAAGACGGAGTTCCTGACTATCTAGATTCCTGTGTTTTTGGTTGGAGATATTTCTTAGTGTCTTCCTAATGGATTTGCAGTCTGAATCAAACCACCTTTCCTTGCTTGTTTTCTTTGGTTGTTCTGTTTTACATTTAAAATTTGATGATGAGGCCAAATGATCAAATATGTGGTTGATGTGTACCAGACACCACTCTACACCTTCATTATTCTGAGGGTAAATCTGGGCCAGGAAGGAGTCTAGAAGAGACTGTGTTGACTCACTGACCATAGCATCCTGGTACTGCTCCAGGATGTTTTGAGCCCATCTGTATTTCATCTTTATGTTGTATAGATTACAGGGTTGAGAGCATATATTACCTGTGTCTGCTCTTTTTAGATACGAAGTGATCTGAGAGTGATCTGATAGAGGTGTTTGTTCTTTTACAGTGAAGGCTCTCAAGGAGGTTAGGTCTAAATCTGTTATAGCAGATTTAGGCCTGGTCTACAAGATACACTACACGACCAAGGTACCCATGTACATGTCAAAATACTTCCCAAAGGTCAGTGAATACCACGATCACAACACCAGAGGGAGCTCCACAAATCATGTTAAACCCAGATTCGGCTCAAACAAGGGACTAAACACGTTTCGCAATTATGCCACATCAATGTGGAACGCCCTACCCAAAGCTGTAAAGGAATGTGAATCACTACCCACTTTCAAAAGCACTCTCAAAGAACACCTACGGGAGACTGCAATTCGAAACTGGCCCCTACAAATGTCCTAACCCAGTTGTACAGTAAATTACCAAGTATGGCTTTGTCAGTATTCCAATGTACAGTGTACAGTGTCCCCCCCCCCCTACCTAACCACCACCACCTCCAATGTACAGCCCCCACCCACCCACCCACCCACCCACCCACCCACCTCCAATGTACAGTTTCTACGTCAAATGTATATACACTCTTTTTCTGGACACTTTTTGTATCACAAACAGTACTGTATTTGCAAATCTGATATGTCATAAATGTATAGATGTAGCAGTACTGTCTATCTGTATGTCATGTATGTCATATATGTTATGATGAATTGAAAATGGGGGACCCTGATGTAAACAAGACGAAAGTCTTTCTCTGGTCTGCATCCCCTTAACAATTGTATGTATTGAGCTGTACTGTACCCATTCTGCAATCTGTTAATACACTTTTCAATCAATCAATCAATCAGCATAATCAACGGTGCTGCTACCAAGTCTTGAGCAATATGTATACCGTCCAAAGGAATCCCCTCGCAACCTTCCGTTGGTAATGTACAGACCCAACGCTCTACAAAGCTGCAACACTTGTCTTCCACTCTTGTTTGTGTTTTTATCATAATTTTCCTGTTGGTAAGGATAGGGAAATTGAGGTGATCTCCAGTGATATAACTGTCACCTTCGGTACTAGTGAAGTCAACCTGCTCACCAGTCCTAGAGTTTAAATCTCCCATGATCAGCACAGATCCCTGGGCCTGGAAATGACTAGTCTCTTCTTCTATGGTGGAGAAAATCTCCTCGTCGAAATATGGAGACTCATTTGGGGGAATATAAATTGCACATAAAAAAATTTAACCAAATGTGATATTTCCCTCTCTTCTTTATTTCTATAGAGTCTGCTAGTTGTGACTTATACCATACCAACATCCCCCCTGAGTCTCTGCCCTGGGTGACTCCATTTAGTTTAGTTGATGGGACGATAATCTCTCTATAGTTAGGAGGGCATCCAGTAGGGACGTCTCCTTTACACCAAGTCTCCTGTAAAATAACAATATCAACACCAGTAACCTTGTCTAAGAAGTCAAGATTTCTGATTTTAAACCAAATAAATAAGCATTTAAACCCTGGATATTCCAAACTGATATGCTAAATGATGTCATTGACATTCTAACAAGTTGTCATTTCAAAAGGAGAAGAAAGAAGTAACTGTTTTTTAACATAAAAATATACATTTACAATGTGATGAGATTTAACCTGGCATGTATGTACCTTTTTTAAAGGAGTACTACCTACTTAATTACCTCTCTCTCTCTCTCTCTCTCTCTCTCTCTCTCTCTCTCTCTCTCTCTCTCTCTCTCTCTCTCTCTCTCTCTCTCTCTCTCTCTCTCTCTCTCTCTCTCTCTCTCTCTCTCTCTCTCTCTCTCTCTCTCTCTCTCTCTCTCTCTCTCTCTCTCTCTCTCTCTCTCTCTCTCTCTCTCTCTCTCTCTCTCTCTCTCTCTCTCTCTCTCTCTCTCTCTCTCTCTCTCTCTCTCTCTCTCTCTCGTCAGAAGTCACCTGGCTGGCAGACTGCCGTCCCTCTCTATCTCTACTCTCTCTTCTGTCTCTCTCTGTCTCTCTCTCATGTCAGAAGTCACCTCGCTGGCAGACTGCCATCCCTCTCTTTCTACGTCTCTCTCCTCAGGGGTTTTGCTGCCACTTCCTCCATTAGAACAGATTAGATTGGATTCAAATGTATTGTCATTAAACAGCACTTAGTACAGTTGTACAGTACAACGAAAAGAAGTTTGGCATTCAACCACAGTGCAACTGTAACAGTAAAGTGCAACAGTAATATACAATGTACAGGTGATTTAAACTGGGTATATAGCATATATTCATTAGTACTACTATTGAGTAATAGTGCTAATCAGATGTATGTACAGAGTTGTATTAGAGTAGTATTAATGAATGTGTACAGTGATACAGGTATAAAGACACTATGGTAGTAAGTCGTACTAGCCAGCAGCGTAACTAAGAGTAAGTAAGAGATATGTACAGATATAGATATAGTAGGTGCGGCTGGGTAGCACAGTGGACTAAGCACTCGCCTACTAGGGATGGGAATCGAAAACCGGTTCCCGTTGGGAAATTGCCTGGGTTTTGGTCATATGCTCCCGAAATGCTCCCGCTGTTTGGCTGCTTCTATGTGCAGTGAAAACTACTCCAATGTTTTAGAACCTAGTCATTGATTTAATTCAGGGTAAGCTAAGATTAGCCGCAGAGCTAGCGCTAGCTAACGCGAGCTAACGCTAGCTAATCAAGCTCACAGAGAGAGATAAACAGCTGACAGCAGGTAGTACAGGTACAAATACAATAACAAAGGGGGTGGGGCTGTTGTGTAAACCTTGTACTCTTTAGTTCACATTTAATAAGAGACGGAGAGCGTGTGATGATCACGTTGACTGTTGTTTACTAGTTGGTAAGCCAGGAAGTACTGTGCAACATACAAACATGTCCGTGTAGCAACACAAGCCAATACCTTACAGCAGCGGTTCTCAACAGGGGTGCCTTGAGATAAAAAAAATTATAATATATATTTTTTTTTTTTTGGATTACAGAAAATTATCACTAAAGTGCTATCTGTTGCAGCTGCACTGGTTTCCATGAAAATACCATATTTGGATAAGTTTGACCATTTCTCAAAATCTGAAAATCATTATTTAATAAAACACAGAAAAGGATCACCAAGTTACTCTGGATAAAAAAAGCCTTTACAGACAACATTGAGACAAAGCTTCCCGACACATCTCCATCCAAACTCTTGGAAGAACTCATTGAAATCTCATCTGATGCACCTGGAGAGCTAGTTTCAGAGTGTGGTTCTGAGTACCAAGTATCTCATGATGCAGCAGTTAAGGTGTTGATACCATTCAGCACCACATATCTGTGTGAAGCTGGCTTTTCATCCATGACAGCTCTGAAAACAAAATATAGGGCCAAGTTGAGCCTTGAGGATGACATGCGTGTTGCCTTGTCAAAGATCTCCCCACTTATTGACCGTATTATTAGCCAGCAGCAGCAGACCTCGCATTGAGCTAGAAATGTCCACTGAGTGAACGAGTGCTTATTTTCTGTATTTATTTATATTTTTTGAATGTCAAGATAGACCGCGCTCTCAAAATCCGACACTGGGTGCTGAAATCCCATTAAGTGATATATAAAAAAGAAGCAGGGAAGCTGGACCAGCACTCTCAGGTTTGTTTCAGGCTGCTATTAAATTCTTGAACCTGAGAGTGCTGGTCCAGCTTCCCTGCTTCTTTTTTATATTTTTTGAGAAATGGTAACTTGGTGATCCTTTTCTGTATTTAAAAAAAATACATGATTTTCTGTTTTTGAGAAATGGTCAAACTTATCCAAATATGCAATTTTTATGGAGAACAGTGCAGTTGTTATTCTAACCAGCTTAGTTCTGTTGCATTTCCAATGTATTTATTTAAAGTAAAAATGTATCAGGAATCGATAAGGGAATCGAATCGATAAGCAGAATCGATAATGGAATCGTATCGATAAAATCGTATCAATTCCCATCCCTATCGCCTACCACAGACTCTGGGATCGAATCCAGCTGTCAGCGGTACCCAGTGTGCGAACCATAGCATGGTCTTTGGGTGAGCCAAAGGGGGGTGGGGGGGTGCGCAGCGCAGGGAGGAGTCGGACTGTTGGAGGAATGGATACTGTGATCGCAGACGTTACTGTAGCCTGTAGTAGGTAGGCCTTGTGTATGTATGTATGTGACAAATAAACCTCTTGAATCCTGTCAACAGGACAACTCACTTGTTGATGTTGTGGTCCGGCCGTCTGGACGGTCTGGGCTTCCACAGCACATTCCATGATAAAAAAAAGTATCCATTTAGTTAGATAGATGATAGATCATCATCCAACACTGTCTACAGTATCTCGTGATTATCTCTCAGACTCCTGACTTACTAACTCCACCGGGCGTTGTCTTGTCAGAGATATAATAGTCCCCACCGGAGCAGCACCAGCAGCAGGTGTAATTGTAACGGCGTCGCCTGAAGATGATCCTGCCTCCTGCTGCTCTGTCAAGTCGATTGACTGCTTCACTGTCTTCGTGAAACCAAAATTGGTTAGGCTTACTTGTTGCATTTTTCGTTTAGACATTATCCATTCCTGAGTGACCTTATTTACCTGTCAAAATGTTGTCAACAAGTCACAGCCACAGGTTACAACGTGGGTCAAGTTTGATTTGTGCCGTGCGTGCAGGCTGCAGCGCCGCCGCGCTCCGAATGGTAATTGCAAGAATAGCATGCATGTTGCCATATTACGTGTGTGAATTAGTGCGCAAATCATTAATCATACATCCAAAATAGCATACGTTTATTATTATACACGATGATGATACAGAAAATTACAGAAAAATGAGAAATGCATGGCAAAAGTAGCATTTATTTTCAGTAATTTAGAGACCCCCCAAAGATTCACAAATCATGTTTTCAGGGGAGCTGATGTCTGATCTAAGGGAGCCATGGCTGCCCCAGCTCCCCCGTGGATCGCACCCTGGCGGTACCTCCGGCTTGGTCAGTCGTCCCTACTAACACAATTGGCAGTGTTAGCGGGTGGAAAGCCGGTGGGGTATGTGTCCTGGTCGTTGTAAACAGCGACTCCTACTGGTCGGTCGGGGCGCCTGTTCAGCAGGGAAGGGATCTGGGGAGGTAGTGTGATCCTCCCACGCGTTACACTCCCCCAGTGAGAGTCCTCGCTGTCAGGTGAAAAGAAGCGGCTGGCTGACTCCACATGTATCGGAGGAGGCATGTGATAGTCTTCACCCTCCCTAGGCCGACAGTGGGGGGGAAATGCGCGCAACGACCAGGAAGGGAATTGGCATAACGACGAAATTGGGATGGGAGAAAAATACGTGAAAAAAGTGAGAACAAAAAATCGATAAAAAAAAAGATATAGATATAGTATTAATAGGTTGCAGGTAGTCCTACCTGAGATGGCGCAGCTGAGGTGGAGGCAGGGGCCGAAAAGAAATGCAAAATACTAGTTTGCAGGCGAGTTTTGTTAATAGAGGTATGCTTAGCGCTCAGGATGTGCGACTCGACTGCTTTCACTCCCATCGTCCCCAGTTTAAAATCTTTTTTGCAGAGTTTGCAGCGGCCTCGTAATGGTCTTTGACTGGGACCAACCATGATGCAAACACTGGGTTGTCGAGCCAGTTCTCGTTAAATTTGCACTTTCCCATAACGAGTGCAAATGCAAATGCTAAAACTAAACGTAAGGTTAGCGTTATCGTTAAATCAACTCTAAATGGATCTAATCAGTGGATTGCATATTTTCTTCAAGAAGCAGAATAAGGCTAACCCTCTCTGCCTATTGGGACATCATAATCGGGCTACCAACTTGAAGACGTGGTCATTTCTGGATTATCGAAGCTTTTGGACTGCAATAAGAAGATTTTGGATCCGTTTACCGCGCACAGGACCTACCAAAATGAACTGATTAAGACACTTGGACACTTGGACTAATAATGCATTCAGTCATTTGAACGGAGTTGTTAAAACTCACTCCACTCAAATCAATAGTTATATTTCACTCTATTCAAATCAAATTTAAAGTGACGTGGCTGGGATAAATGTGCCAAAACAAGTCAGTCAGCCAAAACAAATTCCAGGACCAAGGTCGAACCAGAGAGCTGTGGAGTCGAAGGCCCTCTGGGAGATAAGAGTGGCGAGCGGCTTCCCCCACCCCCAATCCTACCCAATCCCCCCTCCCGCGTGTACGCCCGGCGCCACTCCCACGTGATGGTGACGGCAGCCGACTAGTACGCATGCTGGAGGGGGGGGCCTAAGACTGTTTCATCACCAAAGTCCTATCCCCCAGTCCATACCCTCTCCCTCTGGACAATCTTTTCCGCCCTCCCTCCCGCCACCTGGCGCGACGACACTTTGTTTCAGACACTTTGTTGTTGTTGCAGCCGACTATCGCATATGGCGTCTCAGGCATTCTGTAGATGATGTGTCAACAAATGTACATGTCTGTGTGAATTTATGTTGTGCCGTTGTTACTGTAAAAATGTAATGATTGTGATATGTTGTTATTAATGAGACAATGAGCTGTATGTGTGTGTCACTGGAATTTCCCCAAGGGGATTAATAAAGGAATATCTTATCTTATCTTATCTTATAGACTCTGTTGCTGAAATAGTTCCCGGCAAACATAAGGACCTCTGTTGGTTCCGCTCCATTCCGGTCTGCGTGATGCTACAAAACGGTAAATAAAAAGTCCGACTTTATCTCCCGTTACCCGTTTTCCCCCCGATTTCATAATGAAACATAAGATGACATGGCATTTTATCTTTCCTGTCTATGGCATTTTTAACACCTCTGAAAGATGGATTTAAGACATTTTAAGACAAATTAAGGCCTTAATTGTTGATAAAAAAAAATGTAAGACTTTTTAAACAAGGGGGATTCTCGAGGGATGTAAATATGGCTCTTATTTCTCTACTACTTAAGAAGTCCTATCTTTGGATGCCATGAAGGCCTTCGATAGACTGGAATGGTCATATCTATGGACGGTACTGGAGGCTATGGGACTGGGTAAGACATTTATCGATATGATTAAAGTGCTTTACAGCACTGATAGCAATGATAATGACTGGCAAAATCTGCTCCCCTCTCTTCCCAGTCTCTAGGTCTTCTAGGCAGGGTTGTCCTTTGAGTCCCGGACTTTTTCACACTCTCCCTAGAACCATTAGCTCAATTTATAAGACAAACGGAAGAAATTGTCCCTATAATAACAATCAAAGATACCCCACACAAAATAGCTCTTTATGCGGACGACTTACTGATTTTTATGCAGGACCCCTCCCAATCTGCCACAAACTTACTTAGGATAATTGACGAATTTGGTGAACTATCAGGTTTCAAAATCAATTGGCCCAAATCTGCTTGTCTACACCTTAATGAATTGGCCAGAGCTGTGGACCTACAGATGGACATCCCCATAGTTGAACATTTTAAATACCTCGGCATCGAGATTTTTCCCACCCTAAATCAGACTGTTAAACACAATTATACAGGCACATACAACAAAATACTTCAGGATCTCAATAGATGGTCGAGCCTCCCAAACTCACAAGCCTAATAAAAATGAACGTACTACCCAGAATAAACTTTGTTAGCTCAATGCTCCCCTTACCCCCCCCCCGAATCGACTATTGGCGCACGATACAAGCTACAATATCTAAGTTAATTTGGGACAACAAGCGACCGCAAATCAAAAGAACCACCACTCAACGTAGGAAACAGGACGGGGGTCTAGCAATCCCTGATTTTATGATATTTATTTTTTCCTTCTCACTGAGACCCCTGATAAACTGGTTTGATCCTGAAATGTCTGTGTCATCGCGTGCCTTAGAGCAGTGGTTCCCAACCTTTTTCCCCCCAGGGACCCCCAAACATCTCCGATGAAATTCGCGGACCCCCTCCTAATAAGATACCATAAAATACTTTTTTTTTTTTTTCAATTCCAATCAGTAGCAGAGAGAATCTGTCCTAGCTGGGTTTAATACCTTTTTTTTGTCATTTTAAATAACAAACTGCTTATACACAGGCATATGCATCATAATTAGACCCACTATGCTTCTTTGACTTGTGCCTTCAATCAACAAATCTAATCTTGCACCATATGTATTTAAAAATGTTGGCCAATATTCAAATCCTGTATTCATCCTCTCAAATCAGGCCCTAATGGTGAACGGTTTGCATTTATGTTGAATGAAGTAAGAATCCACTGCAGTAAAAATATCCTCACCTCGAGTGGTGGTAGTAAGGTTGACTGACATGAGAATGTCCTGCTTCAGATCCTCATTTTCAATATATTGCACATAAACGATGAGCACAGCCTCGTCTGCGACAGTTGTAGTTTCATCAAGTTGTATGGCAAATGGACCCTTTCTAAGCTTTTCTGACAGCTGCTGCTCGCAATCACTTGACATCTTATCAATTCGGTCTTTCACTACATTGTTCGAGAGTGGTACTGATTTTAGTTTATCCGCCACCTGTGGGCCGCACAGTTTCTAAACCATTTTGATGCAGGCTGGTTTGATGAGCTGCTCGCCAATATTGTGCGGTTTCTTTGCTTTTGCAATTAAAAGCGAACACTCAAAGGAGGCTTCGGTAGCCTTCTGTAAATCACTGCCACCCCTGCTCCACGCTACTCTAACATCAACAGGCTTGTTCGCCTTGAGAGACTGTTCTTTCCTCCGAAAAAAGTCTGGATCCTTCCCAACGGTTTCTGGGTGCTTAGACGCCTGATATCTCTTCAGCTTGCTGGGCTTCAGGCTCGAGTTTGCCAACTTTTCTCCACAAATCACACACTCAGGTCGTTTGTCTGGTCCCTCAGTGAAGCCCATGGTGATGTAATTTTCGCGATTGCTGTAGGTCCTAACTTTTTTTGCAGATGAGCTGCCGTCATCTCCTTTTCGTTTGTCACACATTTTCGCCTCTGGCGGCTGACTGCAGACGAGCCGAGAAAGTTAACTAGCGTGCTAGGCTAGCTACAGAAAGTGATACAGTCAACTGATTCGCGTTTTAGCGGCTACCCGGTAGCCTACTGTTAACGTTCAAAAATCATGTCTAGATGTTTATTTATTTATCTTTATTTTTTATTGTAGTGGAGAGACTATTCATGCTTCTGATGATAAAAAAAAAATCAAAAAAAAAAAAGTTAAAAAAAAGACCTCAAATCATCTGTGGTCTGGCGGACCCCCTGCGCCCCCTGGCGGACCCCCAGGGGGTCCACGGACCCCAGGTTGGGAATCACTGCCTTAGAGGAAGCAGCAGTCTATCCACAAAGATTACAAGATATAATATATTCCAACACCCCGATTACAAAATGTCAATTACAATTTGGTCCTATCATGTCCCATGTGATTCAAACATGGCGTAACACACAGAGGTCTTGTACTATCAAGTGCCCATGGCACCTCGACTCTCCAATATTTCATGGGCATAAACCTAGAGCCATATGAAATCCGTTTTATTTTTTTCCAAATTCCATTTTATTTTTTCCCAAATTCAGTTTTTTCCGTTTTAATATTTCAGAATTCTGTATTTTGCTTTGTACGCTCATTTTACCATCAGAAATAGTGTCTAATAAGTGGGAATGAATAAATGTCCACAATTTAATAAGATATAACAGTCCATTTAATAGGGCTGTCTTAAATACTTCGAAGCTTCGAAGCTTCGTTCGATGGGCATGGGATTCGAATATGAAAATAAAATTTGATTATTAAAAAATATAAAAATATAAATGATATATATATATTTTTTTGCAAAATCAACTCTGCCTCTCTTTGTTAACTACAACAAGCAATGCTGTTTGTTATTTAAGATGAGGTTGGACTCGGCACTGACAGATTTGTGTTCATTGTGCTGCTTTTATAAAGCCTCAAATGATGGCTTACAATATTTCATGAAAGCAAAGTGTTTTGTTTGTCTAAGATTTAAAAAGGTTTAAACTTTACAGCACTGACAAAGTTGAACAAAGTGCTGTACAAGTCCCACAACATTAAAAAAAAAAAAAAAAAATTATATTTATTTTTATTTTAATTTTAATTATTTTTTACAGTTGATTCCATTTTTATTGCTCAATTCCGCGATTCCGTCCGCGATTCCGTGATCGCGGATTTCATATGGCTCTACATAAACCCATTAACAACCCTCAGTGGGAAAGGAAAGGAGTCCACACTCTGGGGGATGTTTATGATAAAACTGGTCTTCACACGTTTCAAGACCTAAGAGATTTTCATGACCTTCCCGGCGCATCCTTTTACTTTTATTTACAGCTAAGGGCGGCGCTCAAGGTGCATGGGGTTCCGTGGGCTCAACTGCTGCATCCACACTAGTGGTCTCCAAGGGCCTTGAAATGAAGCCTGTGCCCAGCCCGAGCCCGTGAACTTCAGGCCCTGCCCGAAAATAAGCCTGTAAATAAAATGTTAAACCCTAGCCCGAGTGAAAACCAAAAAAAATTATAATATTAGACTTAAAATACATTTTTTATTTGTATTAGTTTTAAATATTCTAAACACGTTTTATATGAACTTAATAAATAAACAAAAACTAAAATGTTCAATAGGTCTACCTAAATAACAGATAGTGAAAACTAAAGAAGCATTAATTATATAGCCAAATATTAAATAATTTTTTTGTTTTAAATATTCGAAACACTTTATATATTAACTTAATAAATAAACAAAAAGGAAAATGTCCAATAGGTCTACCTAAATAACACATATCACGCTGAAAACTAACAAGCATTCTATAGCCTGTTTCGCAAATGCCTCTATTTCCCAGCGCTCGCATTAGACTGACACGGTGCCTCGTCACAATCAGTCCAAAATCACTGCTAGGATGCTACCGAATCCTATGACGCGAGTATACAGAGGTACTGGCAGACACAGACTAAAACATTAATGTCATCATCATGACACAAAAGTATACAGAAAAAACTCGACCGCAGCCAATTATAATATAAAATAAATCAGAACTCACCCACCATGCTGTTGACGTCAGCAACAAAGACGTCTGGTGTTGAATAACGTTAACAAAACTTCACCAACCAGCTGCTACATCCAAGAACAAATTGGGAACTTTCAAAAGCTCTCCCTTTCCCTAATTCCATATCTGTTAACTTATCCATCACGACTCAGAGAGACACGAGTCTCTGACTCTCTGATCTGTGATGACAGCTGGCGCAGAAGTGAAACAGAAACTTAAGGTTATCCTATAACCCTAGTTATATGAGTATAGCGAGCGCGGAATTCTTTTTTATTATTTTTTTTAAAAGAGGGCGCTGCCCGGCCGAGCCCGAATTATTTATTTAAAAACAAAGCCCTACCCAGCCCGAACTCGTCGGATAGGGCCCCGTCGGGCTTGGGCAGGGTTGCAGTGCACTAATCCACACCCCTTTTTTAAACTCATGGGAGACAGAACAACCACAAGGGGTTTTGTTTCAGATTTCTATACACTCCTACTCAAATCCACATACAAAAATATATATATATACCGGTATATATATATTTGCATTCGACTAAGAAGTTGGCAGTCGACTACGGATCCTTTTGATCGATTAGTCGACTAATCGGGGTCAGCCCTAGTCTGTGGCAATATAATTTGATTTTATATTCTGTTTTTATTATTTCTATTTATTGTCATTATTGTTATTATTATTGCTGTTATTGTGCTGTGAAGTCTTGTTATTATTATTATTATTACTGTATTGTTTTGTCTTGTTTCATGTGAAGGAAAAATAAATGTTCATCACAACAACAAAAAAGAACGGCAGATGAATACTCTAGGTAGGTATGGTAAGGTAAAATAATACAAAAGGTAGCAGGAAGGAGGTTTCATTTCACAGGTTCTTCTTACCTGAACCAATACTGATTTTAAAGCCATTTGCCACCAGACGGGCATCAGTGAGGAAGGCCCATCCATTCAGTTCGGGACTTCCCCTCTTCATATGGCACATAGCCTCAGTATATTCTGCCCCTCCTAGAATACTATAAAAAAACACACAAGATGATGATTAACACACCGTATAGAGTAGAGCTAGTAGAGCTTAAAAAGCAAATTAGTATTTACTTGAGTCCAAGAAATCATCTAAAAATTGTATACACATGTTAAAGAGTCTGAAGTTGTAAGCTGGGAACAAAGCTGTCAAGACTGGCATTTTTGCTGGTAGGTGAGAAGTGAGTGATATGTTACCCATCTGTTAACTGTATAGGGTTCTGCAGACTCACTGCTGGAAGTATATTATTCTCTAGAAGTCTTTTAAACAGCAAGGCCTCCTCCACCCGAAATGGATTTAACAACATGAGCTTTCGACCACATAAAACGACCCAGGCACTCTGAGAGGCCAGCTGCTTTACGAGCCGGAGGCCCCGTGGTGCCGGCCCGCTCTGGACTGAGAGGAGGCGGTCGAGCCGCAGCCGAAGGGCCGCCACGCTGAAGGGGAGGGGCTGTGAGGTCTTGGGTCCCAGGCTCCTCTTCTTCTGGGGCTGTGCGGAGAAGAGCTGGTCCAGCAGCTGCTGGTTGGAGAGTGGGGCCTTGCGCTTCTGGCCCTGGGGACGGCTCTGCGGGGAGCCCAGACTCGGCTGCCGCCCGGGCTCTCTCCTGGGCTCTCTCACGACTCCAGCGGAGGCCAACTGAGTGCGAAAGTCATGGCGCTCCAGGTGATTTTTTGCCTTCTCTTCATACCTGCATGCAGCAGAAATCAATGCAGCCATTAACCCCTTAAAGTGGAGATGAAGCATAGCGATAAATACATATTCATAGCATCACATTAGTATTTAGATAAGCCACAGAAAAAATCACGTTATAAAAATAAGCAGTTTCTAAGAAAAAACGATTTGTTATGTGCATTTTTGAAGCATTTATCATTATGGGCGCGGCCATTTTGTTGCTGACGTCATGGGGCTGGTTTGGTGTATACACTGCTGGTTAGCTGCCTATAGTGAATGGGTCAGTCAGTAAATAAAATGTTGCCTACAAAACAACGGGACCGCGGTGGTTCTTTTTGTATTGCTCCTGGCTGTTCAAGCTAATTTTACCGTGTGAAAGAGAGGAAAGTTGGTTAATTTCCACAAACTACCAGTGAAAAAAACAGTGTTGTTGGCACGTTGGCTCAGGCTGGCTGCACTCAGGCGGCGCGACCAGCCTGTTGGACAGGGAAGGAGGATCTGCAGCGAACACTTTGCCTCGGATTATGTTGTTGGGGGTGGGAGGTTTGTCCAGAAGACCACTAATCAGCTGAAGCCGGACGCGGTTCCCTCGGTCTTCGACAGACAGACCGGCCCAGGCAGTTCAGCGTCGCGGAGCATTCAGCCTGCTGGCTACCTAGCTCCACTTCAACCAGCCGAGCGGAGCATTCAGCCTGCTGGCTAGCTAATAGCCTCGGCAAGCTAACGGTAGCTGGCTCCAGCAGCTTGTCGGTGTGCTAATAGCCTCGGCAAGCTAACGGTAGCTGGCTCCAGCAGCTTGTCGGTGTGCTAATAGCCTCGGCAAGCTAACGGTAGCTGGCTCCAGCAGCTTGTCGGTGTGCTAATAGCCTCGGCAAGCTAACGGTAGCTAGCTCCAGCAGCTTGTCGGTGTGCTAATAGCCTCGGCAAGCTAACGGTAGCTGGCTCCAGCAGCTTGTCGGTGTGCTAATAGCCTCGGCAAGCTAACAGTAGCTGGCTCCAGCAGCTTGTCGGTGTGCTGGAGCCTCGGCAAGCTAACGGTAGCTAGCTCCAGGCTATTAGCACATCGACAAGCTGCTGGAGCTCCCGACGCTCGGCTGGTTGAAGTGGAGCTAGGTAGCCAGCAGGCTGAATGCTCCGCGACGCTGAACTGCCTGGGCCGGTCTGTCTGTCGAAGACCGAGGGAACCGCGTCCGGCTTCAGCTGATTAGTGGTCTTCTGGACAAACCTCCCACCCCCAACAACATAATCCGAGGCAATGAAGTGTTCGCTGCAGATCCTCCTTCCCTGTCCAACAGGCTGGTCGCGCCGCCTGAGTGCAGCCAGCCTGAGCCAACGTGCCAACAACACTGTTTTTTGCACTGGTAGTTTGTGGAAATTAACCAACTTTCCTCTCTTTCACACGGTAAAATTAGTTTGAACAGCCAGGAGCAATACAAAAAGAACCACCGCGGTCCCGTTGTTTTGTAGGCAACATTTTATTTACTGACTGACCCATTCACTATAGGCAGCTAACCAGCAGTGTATACACCAAACCAGCCCCATGACGTCAGCAACAAAATGGCCGCGCCCATGGCGAAAACAGGGACATTATATTTGATTTTTCAGACAAATAAGCAGGATTTCACATTTTATTATAGGACCCTGTCTTACACAAGGTACACAACAAACAAACTAGGATTACATTGTTCACTGCTTCATCTCCCCTTTAAGCCCGACAGGCCCGGTACAGGGCCAAAATTAATATCACATCATAAATAGATCAATACAGTCCGTATTAATTAATGTTGCGTTTATTTTTCCAAATGTAGCCAAGAGTAAAGACCCTAACCCTATCAAAACAGCAGTCAAAGTGTATATTTTCAGCACTACGTTTGTTTACCAATGATTTTAAGTGTTCTAAATATGAGTTCATAAATATGCCATGAAAGCGTTGTAGTCCTAAGAGAGAGGAGTCTTTCGATCGACATTTCATAAAACTACACTACCCAGCTCACACCAGCCTCTCTCAAAGCTGTTGAAAATATTCTTTGCAAAATATTCTGACGTTATTTTCGTGATTATATCTCATGGGTCGAACAACTGAACGTGTTGTTTGTTTCTTTACTTTTATCTGATTCACTGTCTTTGCGGCCCTATATCGGGTGCATGGTGGTACTAAATCCAGATTTAACTCATGCCAGTGGAAAGAGGAGATTGATGTTCATGTCTGGTCAATGTTAGCATGGTGTTATTCACTGTAAAAAATTTAAAGATTTATAATAATTTATATTCTCCTTTGGTTCAATACAATTTACTCAAGCATAGTAACAGACACAATATTTCTGACACTGGGAATACATTCCCTGATGTCCATAGATGTGCCTAGATACCATTAACAAGGGTGCTGATAATTCTGGAAGTGATAGTTAAAGCCATGTAGATTACAGTTGTCCCTATAAATCATCTATCTATCTGAAGGAGTAACAACACCAATACCAGATCTGAACTGAGTGCTAGCACAATGCTATAAAATGATAATGAAGAAAGGATTATCAATCAGTTGAATTAAAAACAGGATAATTTAGTCACCATCATTTAGTCAGATTAAAACTTTGTAATATCAGTTACATGCCCAAATCAAATGCCTTGGTTTGGGCAAATGTGTTGCAAACTTACTTGCTTACTGCTGCAGCATCAGACCTACTAGATACTTTTGTGGGCAGGAGGGGAATTTGCTGAATTGTTCTCCCCTAGATCTTCATATGTTAAGCATTAAGGCTTACACTACAGCACCCAATCATTCAACTGACCTGCGTTATGTGAACTCATGTAAGTATAATTCCTAGAAGTGCTCTGCCACTTAACATTGGCGCTGAAAGGAGCCAAATATTTGCCGCTTCTTATTTCATGTTTAAGACAGCAGTAAGGCAAGGCGGGATTCTAAACAGATGTCTTTTTCCATACGCTCGTCCATACCTTATATAAGGCCTGCGTACTGCTGATACACATTTTCCATCCTTACAATTACTTTAAATTGGTAGGCAGTAATGTAAGATAATTGGGTTGAAGTGCTTTCAGCGCAGTGTAATGGTCTTATTCCATGATGCTAGCAGAGAGAGGCTCAGCTGATGTAGATCACAAGATAACACCGTTCCTGGCTTGTTTTACTGCATGCGCATGTGCATCTGGATGCTGTTAGAAGTCGCTAATGACTGCGTGACAAGATTTACTTACAGGCCGCTTTGATACGATTCATGCAATTATATAGTGAAAAACTTAGAGAGGCACGCATGTCCAGAATATTGCACTATGCTCTCTTGCTTTGTCCTATCATTCTAGAAACACTTTTAACACTTGGGTCTAAATATAGCGCATCTTGTACTAGGAGAATGATGCAGGCATTACAGAGCCACACATTCACACTGGAGTGCCTGGACAGTATTGTAAACCAGTTGTAACTCTTTGCTAAGGCATACAGTACATATGAAATGTTGTAAACAGCGACTCCTACAGTTCGGTCGGGGCGCCTGCTCAGCGTGGATAGGATCTAAGGGGGGTAGTGAGATCCTTCCACACGTTACACCCTCTCAGTGAGAGTCCACGCTGCCAGGTGAAAAGAAGCGGTTGATTGGCTAGACGTGTGTCGGAGGAAGCACGTGATACTCGTGATAGCCTCCACTCTCCCAGACCGACTGTGGGGGGTAAGTGCGCAGCGACCAGGAAGGGGATTGGGAATTGGCATAACGACTAACATTGGGATGGGAGAAAAATCTGAGGAAAAAGGAGGGGGAAAAAGATCAAAAAATAAATAAAAATAATGAGTATTATAACTGAGGGGTACAATTCCCTGACTGTATTGATAAGTATGGTATCATTAAACCACTACCGCTTTATGTACTTTAATTACTGGCCATACAGTACACGATATCTAAGTATGATGAACACTTTCCCACATATGAAATCAGGTCCACACAAAGGTAATAGTCAAATATTTAATATATAGCAAAGGGTACATATAATAATTACTTATTACATTTATGATTTGAATTGAATGCTCTTGTAAGGCAAATGAGTACTCGTATGCAAATCAACACTGAATGTCCAATCTCTGGTTACACAGGAAGCAAGTATACAACCTGGCTCCTAGGGGACTATAGCGATGGTCACTTAATGATTATAGCTGGATAATATACTGAAGGGGTCCCGCCGGTTGTAAGCCAGTAGGGGGGGTAGGAGAGCCGTCGGCTGTATCCCGTCTGGTCAACGATTTCCAGGGAGAATTCAGGTACAGAAAACAGTGCCCGTGGAACCTTGATCCACAGATGAATACACTTGGGCTCTCTTGTAGACGATAGCTGTAGCTGTCGCTGTCGGTCCACAACGAAGAAGAAGCGAGGCGACCTCAGTCTGGTCTGAGCGCCGTCTCACCTTGGCTCCTCTCGGGGTAAATCCAACACTCACCGGTGTTGGCGATTATCCGCTCCACAAATCAAAGCACCAAAGCAAATAGATATTCCATGCCGTATAGGGCTCAGCAGTCGTCGGGGTAGGTAATCCAATGTGCAGGTCCACTCGTCCTCGCCCAGAACTCCTCGGATGAAAGCACCACGCGTGGTCTGCCCAGCCTGGTTAAGACTCTAGATAACGCGAGGAAACGATGGGGGTGCTGCTCACTTTAGAACTCTAACCGAACGATGCACCATACATAATAGACTATTATTACTTAATAGAAATACGGTGCCAAACTCTGGCAATTCAGCTATTAATTCGCACAAGGTCTCACTGCTATTCTAAGGCCAAACAGGCCGTACTACACCGCACGCGGTATCGTGGGGTGAGGCTTCACGTCTTGTTACTTAGTTGGGTAGAAGGGTAAAGGACTAAGAGGAATTCTACATTTCTTGCGCCATATTTATATGCACAGTGGACAAGTAGTGCCGCTCTGCTTTCGGTAGCCGTATTCCTGCGCGGAGCTGAGGCTAGTAAAGGCATGTCTCGTCGGTACCTTTGAACTTGAACGCCAGGGGCTTGTCCCTGGCGCCTGGTCCTTTTGTCCAATAAGAGAATGAACTATTATGGGCTGTAGTAGAATAAAGGGATATTCAGTGTATATGTACAAGGAATATACAAGGGATATCAAACGATATACAAATACTATTAAATATATATCCATAAATAAATATATATATTCGGTTTAATCTGATCCTTCACAACAAGTATGGTTCTTTTCAACCTAGACCATATTATTCCGCCATCAGCTCTATTTTCAATCTTTCAAAATGTTCAGTTGCTATTGCATGCACTTATCTGTGTTTCATTACATATATATGTGCATGCTTACCAACTCACCTGTTTTATTGCAACACTACTATCACCGACATCTAAGAAGGGAGATCCCCCACTTGAACGGCCCTTCTAAGGGTTCTCTCCTCCACATTGCCTGTGGTGCATGTTTTCCTATTGCTAGGTTTTAGTGAAATTTTCCTTACCTTCGCGTGGGGTATGTCTGGGAGTGTTGCATTCATTTATTTTATTTATTTAAGATTTTTTGGACTTCATGGTGTTTTTGTTTTGTTCTTGATTTATTGTGATGTTTCTTCTTGACTTGTTTAACACTTTGCCGCCCAAGCACGAGTTAACTCGTGTTTCGATTCCACCCGTTGAGGACCAGAGCCACGAGTTAACTCGTGGCAAGTTGTTATTGTTTTATTCCATATTAATAAACGGAACAAGGTCCCCGATCGGCTCTGCAGATTTACCCACCAGATTTAAATCGGCGACATGCAATACCGGCCAGATCCTCTTAGGGGCGCCATCGCTCCACTGCAGTATCATTGAGGCCGAATGGGAATTTTTTTTTAATTTACTGTCTGGGGCATTTCATATGAGCCTCGATCCCAGCCGAACATACTCCATCTTTGATCACGTTACCGAACGCAGATTTCAGCCTGGAATAATGGGATTTATGATCAGCCAATGGACATATCGATCTACCAGATTCCGATGACTAATGACGAAATGCTGCCGGCGATCACATGGGCTGACGGTAGGATACTATTCCCCCAAATTACAGCTGGATTGGACATTGTTGTAACACGCAAGCGATTGATCAGTGAAAATGGCTACTTAAACGCACACTGTATTGCTAATCAATAATACTGATCGGCATCCCCCGCCGCCCCCATTTCATCCATAGATGCTCGGTAATAGTCCGGATGCTACGCAGTTTGTTTTATTTCATTCGTATATATACAACAGAAATGGCGTTTGATATAACGTGACTAGCCTTTAGCCTCATATCTAGCTCCCCAGAAAAAAGACGAGGCGAAAACTGCGATAAACCTTATATTCACGGCGGTATAAAATGACAACCAACCGATGGATTTTTATTCTCTTTAAGCCATTATGAAGGCACGGTTTATGCACTCAAGTGACAATGAGAATGGACAGATAGCAATACTATAAAGTATATATAGCTGTTAGAAAGTACATCGGTTTGTTGACAAACCCTGGTCGTCTGGACTATAAATCGCCGCGGGACTCTGGTCGCCAAAGTGTTAAAGAAGACGTTAACATAATTTATTTTATTTGATTTGATTTTAATTCTATTATCTGGCATCATGCCTATCGATTCCGACAATAGATTTGTAGAGATTCTTAACAAATGAGCGAGTTGTTTTTCTGGGCACTCGAGTTGGCTGCAGCTCTCCGGGCTGCAATGCTAACCAATGGGGCGACTGGGCAACATAAAAAAAAAATAACGTAAAAACTGCTCAAAAGAATCCAAATATCTCTCTTTTCTTTTATTATAACTCTGAAATGACATATTTAGTGTTTTGGTAACATTCTCTGTCTACTGCACCTGGGATAGCAGCAGCCAACTCGAGCACACAGAGAAACACAGCTTGTTCATTCATGGTCCAATTCGCAATTGGACATTCTGGTTAAAATGTATCGGTATGAAGTCAGATTGAAATAAAAGTAAAAACTGTCCAAGTTGAAAAGAACTGCATGTATCCATTGAGTGTGTTTACTAATAGACATGCTATCTCATTATGTTATGAAACTGTATAAAATATGAACATTTTATAATTCATATTTTAACATTAAAACAGCTGTATTACTTTTCCCCAGTCCAATCCTTCATAAAAGGCACACTTCAGGTGAATATAGGCCAAAACAACACTTTTCAAGATATCCACCGACATCTATGTACATCTGTCTGACAAGCATGTAGGCAGTGTTAGATTTTCGGTAATCAGCCAATCTCATCTCATCATCTCCTTCGTGACTCTCTCTGTTCTGCGTTGTGTTTGTATCAACCCCTGTTAGTACATCCGTTAGTCATAAGAAACGACACTGCAACGTGATCTCTTTCCTCATAGCCTCAGTACTAGATGGAAACACCGTTCTGTATTGTCCTTGTTCAGTCTTAATTCTCTTCAATCCAATGGCTCTCTTTCTCTCGTCGTAGCCATGCATGATGTGATGATGTGGCATATTCCCCTCCCCCACCCGGCAAGGGTGAGGAAAGATTTCAAAGTCTCTGTCAAGGCGACTGCTCGATTCCGCCTCGTGTCTTAGTCTAACCTTACCCGGAATAACTTCTTCCCCCTAACAACAGGCCCGCCCCCTCTCCTCGTTACTATGTGACGCGCTGCCATGGCAACTGATCTTCACCTTTAGCATGGTTCTATCGATGTCAAACTCTCCATAGTTCTCTCTGACCAATCCTGCCTGCTCTCAGTCCTTATCAGTGTTTATGTTAACAAGCTGCCGAACGACCTCGGAGCCACACACCCTGCTTGCTACCGTGGAGACACAGAACTGGCTGCCGGCTACTTTTAAGATCTATAGATCCGTCTGAGTAAATGCGGTCACCCACCGATATATATACATTATATTAGGGCTGACCTTCGAAGCTTTTTTTGGTAATCGAAGCCATGCTCTGGGCGCCAAACCCGAGAAATCTCGGGTTTTAATCGATATTTCTTTTATTAGCGATATCCATAAATTTTTCATCCATCCAGCCTGACGTTATCATTGGGAATGGGTCTGAGCTCGCAAAGGGCAAATACCGCCGCCTATCATCTCCCGGATAGTATTGCACATCATTGGATTGGATTGGTTGGGACTGTGCATAAAAAAAAAAGTCCGGTCCAGGTTTTACTTCTCGGGCATGCAGTATCGTTATAACAGATGGACTGGGGACAGCGTGGATTATGTGTTTTGGATATATAACGTTGGATCAATAAACGCGATAAATATTTGGAATGGCGATCAGGAATTGGATTAATCTTTTTGCATGACATCAGATGTGAGGTAAGGACTTTATGTTACGAATCTTGGGTTAATCAGATGTTCCTTTCACCGCCATCGGAGCGTGCGCGCGCGCGTGTGTGTGAGGTTCGCGCCGAACAAAGAAGCGATTTTCAGACCCCACTTCTCTTCGTGCATGAGGACACATATACTATCGATAATCTAGCGTTTATTTGAAAACGATTCATAAATCAAGTGACAAATGGCACGATTTCTAAGGAAATACATTTAAGCTCGATTTGCTGGAGTTTATTGAGATGAGACAGAACGCCCTAGAAATATATTGATATTCATCACGGTATAAAATGGAAATGTATGTATGAAAAAATTATCTGTTGGGCGGCTGATTGGCGCAGTGGGCAAGGCACTCGCCACTAACGCAGGAGACGCTGGGTTCGAGCCCAGCTCTCGGCGTTGCTACCGGCTGGCCGGTCGTTCATACTAACACAATTGGCAAGTGTTAAGAGGGTGGGAAAGCCGGTGGGTGGGGATTGGACGTTGTGGACAGCGACTCCTACAGGTCGGTTTGATGACGCCGGAAGCAGGAAGTAGCGGGGGCAGCGTGAGCCTCCCACGCGTTACTGCTCGCCACTGAGAGTTCGAGCTGCTGCGGTGAAAAGATGCGACAGGCTGCCTCCTCGTGTACCGGAGGGGACACATGATGCAAGGCTTCTGTGCTCACTACAACCAACCAGTGGGAGGCATAGTCTAGCAACGTTCAAGACAGGGGAGGGAAGAATTGGATAATACGAAATTGGGATTGGAGAAAAATAGAAAAATTAGGAGAAAAAGTGGACCAAAAAGAAAAAATTATCTGTTTCGTGCATGTTGACTGGAAGCAACTCATTGACGATCACTCACTGTGTTATTTAGATCTATTGCTATTATATTTGATATGTTTTAAGCACTCGCAAATAAGTCCTATCCTCCATTGGATAAAGCACTGGCACCGAAGGGCCATCAGCAGAGGGCGCTGTTGGCCCCCAATGAGTTGAACCTTTCAGGGCCAACCACGTATATATACATTATTGGGAGCCAGCGGTTGACGGCCAAAAACGAATATATACGTTTTTGACTCGTTTTTTCTTTTATTCGCTTTTAATACCCTATTCAATATCAGGGAGCTGTATTTTGCCTGGAAAAGGCATATTGGGACTCCGAAGGTGCAGTACCGGCCAGATCCTGCTAGTGGCGCTGTATCGAGAATGCAGTAACCCCTGTTGCAGACCGGGTGCCACACTGAAAACGCTCCGGGGGCTCTTTTCTACTAACCTGAACATAGGGCTTCACCCGATCGCATTCAATCGTTTTCGGGACCCCCGATTCATTATGCTGTGGTGGGTTATGTCGTGGGCCAAATGGACATATCTACCAGATGGCAATCAAATAATTGGAATTAGGGATGTCCCGATCCGATCACGTGATCGGGGCCGATCACGTGATTTTCCGAAGATCGGGATCGGCAAAAAAAATTAAATAAAAATCTGGATTATTTTTTTTCTTTATTTTTTTTATTCAACAAACATGGCCATGTTCACGTCTTAAACACATACTGAGGCCTTAGTTTTGGTTTTAAATTGCATATCATCATTCATTTATTTATTGTCACACAGAGCAGAAGAATTTTGCCAAAACAAACCAATAGTATCCAGCTGCAGAACGGCAGACCAGCCACACTCTCAGACCCAAATTATTTTATTATATATATTTTTTTTATCCCAATTTCTCACATTACATTCACCCTGAATGTTGACTTTATCCAGGTGAAAAGTTAACTTCATTCAAGCGAGGCATTGCAATCCTTGACATAAATTTGATGTATAATTAAATCAAAGGAAATGCGTTTGGGTCTGAGAGTGTGGCTGGTCTGCCATTCTGCAGCTGGATACTATTGGTTTGTTTTGGCAAAATTCTTCTGCTCTGTGTGACAATAAATAAATGATGATATGCAATTTAAAACCAAAACTAAGGCCTCAGTATGAGTTTAAGACGTGAACATGGTCATGTTTGTTGAATAAAAAAAGAAATTGCAAAAAAAAGAAAAGAAAATTATTATTTTTTTTATCGGATCGGGAAAAATTGGTATCGGTAGATACTCAAAATCACATGATCGGGATTGGATCGGGAGCAAAAAAACGTGATCGGGACATCCCTAATTGGAATATTCTTTTTGGAATCCCACCGGCCACAGGTAAGGACAATTTAACGTCAATTTCAGCTTGATCGTGCAAGGATTTCATAGCGATCCCCCTGATCAGCGTATGTTGTGGTAATAACGAATGCCGTTATTGGCAATCAATTAATCAGAAACGACCCCCCCCCCCTTTCATGCATTCATGATGAAACATAATACCTATCATATGCATTTGATTTGTTAATTGTAGCGTGTGTAGGGACAAAACGCCAATGGATTTGGTATACCGTAATTCCTCTAATAGTGACCCGGGCTTGTATTTGCTTAAACTGTAGCGGGTACCAGGCTTTTATTAGGAGGAGGCATATATAAGAGAGGGGCCTATATTTCTAATTTTCAAACAGATCATAATGAATAAATCAACATTTTGTGTCAGTTTGAACCCAGTAAAATGTACTGGGTTCATTTATTGAAACCAAGTACTGTATGAAATAGTAAACAGTGCAATTACAGGTGGTCACTGGTCATTTCAACGTTTTCAAAGTGAAATCAAGTAACTTTACCTTAGCAGCTCAGTATGCAGCTCAGTATATTAGTATCCCGGCTTGTATTAGGAGGTCGGCTTATAATTGCTTAGCTCAAGAGCGCACCCGGCCATTAATAGAGACCCGGTTTGTAATTGAATACCGGTCACTATTAGAGGAATTACGGTAATACACGCTACAGGCTTATAAATAGCCTAACAGGAATTAGCCCCGATCATTCCAAAATAACACTCATATTCACCACGGTATAAAACGGGAACGTATGGATGGCATTTTTTTTTTTTTTTTTTGCATCTTGAACGGAAGGTTCTTACTGTTGTACTGACATTGTATCCATAGCTATAATATAAAATATAGATTTAGCTCTACAAACAACGTGACGCACAGTGAAAGTGTGTAATGGAAAGCTGGCGTAGCTATAGCTAGATGGGGAATTCCAATGGCCATGAATGTGTTAAAGACGGCCACTGAAGTGAAGTCAAAATCCTTGTGGGGAATCTAAGCGGTTCAATTTCAAATTAATGTTAAATGAAACCAGCACTGAGAATCAGATATTAGGGATGTTCTGGATACATGGCATACTTTGGAAACAGGCAAGACCTTTCATCACTCTGAAATACCTGTTTTACAGCGGAAAATATCTACTACCTCACCTAATATTAGGCACGGTAGTCTGGAAAACACAAACATAGCTCCCATCACCAATATTTCCAAGCTGTTTTACACAAATGACAGGTACAACCCCCCCCCCCCCCCCCCTCTCTCTCTCTCTCTCTCACTAACAACAGATGGAAACGACTGCTTGGAAGGTCTGGAAACTCACTTCTTACGCTCTTCCTCCCCCAGGTTTTTCCATCTCTCGTGAACGGTGGCGCTGATATCCTGGAGGCTGGCGTTGTGTTTCTCTCTCAAGACCTCGGCTCTGGCCTCCTTCTCGAAGAGGGTCGTGGGGGACAGGGGAGTCCTCATGGCGTGGTTGCTGATCAAGTCGTAGGCTGTCAAAGACGCGTGTTTCTCTGTTATGGCGTTGAGCATCTTTCTGCTCGGGCTGCTCTGACCTTTGACCTCACCCGTGTTTGAGTTATTGTGCCACGTGGGTTGGTGGATTCTGACTGGCAGCAGGGGCGTTCCTGACGAAGTGTCCGTCAGCGCAGTGCCCCTGCTCCAGTTCTCAGCCGATAACTGCTCTCTGGCCATTCCTGGCTCCAAAACCGGCCTGTCCGCTCGTCTCTCGGGAGACTTGCTCGCTAAACCTATTTCCATTTCGTTGTCGTCAAAGAGGGAGAAGCTCAGCTCCAGCCCTCCTGGAATCTGGTTAACAATCCAGTCCTCTGCTAAGGAGGAGGACGAGCTGCTGTTTGCGCTCCGATGGTCCGGGAATGTCTCCGTGCCCGTACCTCCGTCACAGTTGTTAGTGGAAGCTTTGTGGTCGGTGACACCGTTGTCTCCGTCCGTGCCTCTCCTCACGTCTGTTGGCGTGTCCTCGGCCTGCATGGGTGCGGGTGCCGTCTGCCGGCGGTGCTCCGCGGGCGGAGGGTTGGCAGGAGCCCTGTGGCCGTAGACGGAGACCAGCAATGTCTCCACTGCAGTCAACACGGCTTCCTGGAGGACAAACGGCACCGATGACACAGATGCACAGAACAACGTAATGCTAAACTGACATTAATCTCTGGTCCAGGATGGTTTTGGTTTAATTCTGTGAAGGTGAAGATCACAGAGTGCTAAATAGAAAAATATGATGATATTCAAATATATTCAATGTATTTATTTTGACCTTTGACCTTGACATTCAGCAATTGGGACTTCCGGTTTGAGAAAACTTAGCTATTTTCACACTTTAGCAGCAACTGAGCAATTGAACTGAGTAAACGTATTTCACCGTCAAAATCCGGTATTTTTAAGGGGTACACACATTACAAAAACCTTTGTGAAACACTCATTTTCCGTGGGATTTTTATAAACTTTGGACCTGTATGACTATAAAATGTCAGGCTATGGAACCGTTATGTTTTCCAGCTCCTACCTCTCAGCTGGAACTAACAGGCATCTGGCAACCACTAAACACAAAACCTTTACTTCAGTGTGTTCAAACCTATGTTACTCTTCGGAATGTTACCTTTCAAAAGAGAAAAGGTCCTTTGCGCTATATATATATTATTCCTAAAATTGCTGCACTTTGTAAAAAATTGCATTGATCTGACTGTTGGTCTGTGTAGTAGCTAATAAACAAGATTTTGCTGCTTAAACGTATGTATAATGTATATTCATTGATTCACTCGTATACCAAAATTCGCTTTTCGCATCAAATATTGATTTGCATTTAAAATGCGATGAATTTAGATTAATAAATGTTTGTCGAGTCCCACCACTAACAAAAATATAAGATAACATAAGATATTTCTTTATTGATCCCCTTGGGGAAATTCAGGCATCAGAGCAGCATGGGGCAGGGGTGGAAGGCATGGTAATAGTAGAATAATAAAAAAAAAAAATTATAGTAAAGATAAAAAATAAGCAGTGTAAACAATATAATTAACTCTGAATAATAAGCATATGAACAAGAAAACAGTGTAATCAAGGTGCAGATGAGGGCCTGTATATAAAGGGGTGGTTGTGGCCCAGAGGACACAGTCCCATGTTGAAGAGGAGAACCTGTGACCATGATGAAGAGGAGAACCTGTGACCATGGGATATGTTGAAAAGAGGATTTTAAATGATGACCGTGTAGATTCAACAACATACAAGTGTGTCAAATAAGCACCTAATGCAGTGGTAGCCAGCACATGTGAGCAGAGTGGAGTTGATATGGCGCCACATGAAGAGTGCATTTTACAGTAATATCGGCCACTTAACTCACTCCATATCACTGCATTTCTGAAGTCCATTTATTAGGCCATTATGGCCATAGAAAAGTTACTGGCCTATTACTTGCGAGTGAATGTTCAAATCACCAATGAATTAGCCCACCTGCTGTTTACTTTCACTTTCGAGTCTAGGGACAGAGATCGGGGCTTCACTCACTGGTCCTTGGGAAAATGCATGTGTGCGTGTGCTCTGCATCTTTCCATTATTATTCCAATATTAAAGGAACATGCCAACATTTTGGGAAATTAGCTTACCGTTTTCTCCAGAGAGAGACAAGAAGATAGATACCAGTTTCCTCTCTGTGCGTTCAGTAGAAAGCTATCTGGCTGCATGTTAGCCTAGCACAATGAATGGAAGTGGTGACCGGTTAGCCTAGGCATTGTCCAACACCTCTCCCGAAGGCTAACCGGTCATGTCCGCTTCGATTCATTGTACTAAGCTAGGTTCAAGGCAGAGACCATGTTGATAGTCTGCACTCGTTAGCCTTCAAAGTTGATACATTTCAGGATAAAGTATCCATCGTCTTGCACAACTGCGCCTCACACAATGGTGCCAAGTATGCATGCATATACAGAGTCATTCACCTCCCATGTTAACACAGAGGAAGTTATATTACCTCACCTGCATTCTGCACGAGGGAAATTATTCCTCTTCTGCATTTTCACATGGGCTAATTCATGCAGTAGCCTATCAGCGCATCTGACACCTGAAATTACCAGCATACACTATGTGTACACAATGTACTATCTATCTAGTACATCCATCTATTGTCACCCCATAAGCCATCTCTCATACTCCGTGTTCTCATTTCACCTCCCCTACATTACTCACCCCATCTGTACAACGCACACACTCAGTTTGCCTACTCCCCTGTATAAATACTTTGTTAGCTCTCCATTCTACAGAGATCCAGGGTAGTGCATTCATTTCTGTACTCTGAATCTCTCCACACTGCAACATGTGCTTCCATTAAATTCCACCCGCAACCAAAGACTGTTGTCCGCCCCTGTGAATAATCTGTTTAGATTATTCCCCCCTCCGGTTTGAACGCAATGTGAAGCGACACGCGTTTGGTTATAGCTCCGCTCCAGTCAGCGTTAATTTCGTTTAAAAACCTTATAAGAAAAATACCAAAAGAGATTAAACCACATCGTATGTATTGATAAGACCTTCTACTAACTATATCAAAAGACATAAAGACTCAACATGGATATTAAGGATAAGAAAAAGATTGGAAAGAGATTCGGCACAGATACCCCAACGGCGCCTATTTTGACACGGTCAAAAAATACAACAGGCGAGGCAACGGCGGAACCGTTGTTGACTAGCCCCGATGGGGGGACTATAGTGGAGAATATACCGGGACCAATGATGACTGGCCCCGAGAGGGAGACAGCAGTTGATAACACAACGGCAACGACGTGTAAAAATACCGTAAAAGATAAAGCAGGGGAACTTGAGAAGATAATCTCCAACAAATCCATCGGGTCCATCATTGCACCCACAACATCAACTGACACAAGCAGTGCAATTTCACAACCCGACTTCAACTCTCTGACTATCCTGATAAAAGATCAGATACAAGTAGGGAAGGATCAGATGGTAGCTTTCAAATTACACATCGATGAATTCAAAGCACACGTCGATGCTAAATTCGAAGAGGTTATGAAAGCAGCCGCTGCACAGGCCGGGCGAATCACGGCAGTGGAGAATACGGTGATAGAAATTACACAGAGGGTCCAAGTGAACGAGAAGAACGTCAACGATGGATTAACAGAGTTATCGAAGGAGATAAAACAGGTGGAAGAAGAGTGTCGGAAGAAAATACAAGAAGTCGAAGAGAAAGCAATGGAGAGGCAGCTCGAGACCCAACGTTACTACAAGCGAAATAATATCCGCATTGTGGGACTGGATGAATCAGTCAATTGCACAGACGTCAGCTTTCCAACAGTGTTAGTAGATATTTTAGGTAATAACATCCTTCCCACAGCGCCGACAGTGGACCAATGTTACAGAGTCGGTACACGAGGCCAAAGAGTTAACGGTCCGAGAGTTATCATTGTTACCCTGCGCAAGACGGTAACAAGAGACGCCATCATTAGAGGAGCGTGCAATCAAAGGGGGAAACTGAAATATGGTGAAAATTCAATATCCATCTACAAAGATCTATGCAAGGAGGCCATCGCTCAGCGTTTCCCCTACAAAGATGTTATGCAGAGAATGTTTAAGAGTGGTCTCAGGCCAATCCTTAACTACCCGGCACTTTTATCGATCTTGGGAAAAGACGGTATTAGGCAGGGAATACGCACGCCTAAAGCCGCCGAAGATTACATGAAGCAACATGGATCCGGTCCCCCCAGGCAGGACGAAACACTGGCTCAGAACAGATAAGCCTATTCATCTCTCTCTTTCTCTTTGTATTTTAGTAATTTTATTAGAATGACTTTACCACGGCTCAACAAAAGTAACAGATGATATGCACGCTGACAACAATAAGGCACAAGATGTTTAATATGGCTTGTAAGGCATTATATTTACAGTCTTCTGGTCTTTGCGGAGACAATAATCCAACATTGACATTATGAATATTCTGGAACATTCTGGGCTCCTCTCTCGACTGCTCAGGGACACAAAGGAATATTCCGGAAAATACTAGTAGTCATTCTAAGGACTGAAGTTTAATTAATTAGGCTTTAAAAAGAAGAAAAATAAGAAAAAAAAAGACATTAGCCACATCTAAATGTATAAGCACGACAAGGTTATTCTAATATTTTAAATAATTACTCCACTGATTTAGATATTTGCACAATGTAGCTCTAAAAGTCTCTGTTTCTCTTTTTTCTCTTTACTCAATTTTATTTTCTGTTTTTCTCTGATGAGTTTTATTTTAGTTCTTAAATTTAAGAACTAAAACAAAAAAACTGTACTCTAAGGTATTAGCCATCAGATTGCAAAAGCATATGACGTCTTTAGTTCATCCGGACCAAACTGGCTTCATAAGAGGTCGCCTGATCAGTGATAACATAAGACGAATACTGCACGTATTAGATGCAGACAAAGAGGACACCACACCTAAGGCGATGCTATCCCTGGATGCTATGAAAGCATTTGACAGGCTGGAATGGTCGTTTCTATGGGCAGTATTAGAAAGGATGGGGTTAGGAAAAGGATTCATTGATATGATTAAAGTATTATACAAGGACCCATCGGCCATGATTACAACGGGCACATTCATCTCAGAAATCTTTCCGGTATCACGCTCAGCCAGACAGGGTTGCCCTCTTAGTCCCGGACTATTCGATCTATCATTAGAGCCTTTAGCACAATATATAAGACAATCCCAATACATAGAACCAATCGTAATCAAGGGCACACAACATAAAATTAGTTTATACGCGGACGACGTAATATTGTTCATGCAAAGCCCCAACACCACATTGCCTCATCTACTCAAGTTGATGGAGAACTTTGGTGATTTATCGGGATTTAAAATAAATTGGCCGAAGTCGGCTTTCCTTCCACTTAACATCCATGCAAAAAAAGACACAACCCTCCCAGGTGTGATACCCATGGTAAAACATTTTAGATGCTTGGGTGTGGAAATATTTCCCACCATAAGACAAACGGTGAAGCACAATTACACAAAAATACAGAACAAAATCAAAGACGACCTGGACAGGTGGGCAAAACTTAAAAACTCAGTACAGGCAAGGGTATCAATAGTTAAGATGGATGTATTACCAAGAATCAACTTCATCAGCTCAATGCTACCGTTACCCCCTCCAGAGGGCTACTGGAAAAGATTACACTCCTCCACATACAAATTTATTTGGAATAACAAACCACCTCGCATAAAAAGATCCACCGCACAGAGAAATAAAGCAGACGGTGGATGTGTAAGGCTTACACATTAAGACCATTGACAATATGGTTTGATCCCCAGGCTTTGGTATCTTGGAGAGAATTGGAAGAAAACATAGTAGCCCCACAGAGACTGAAGGACATAGCACACACTAAACTTCCAATCAAGCACTGTGAGCGGAAATTTGGCCCCATAATTACCCATGCAATCCGAACATGGCGGGAAACACAAAAAAAATATCCTAACCCTCAAAAATGGCATAATCACACTCCCATATTCAATAACAATGCACTCTTAATGGAAAAACGTCCTATAAGATTCCCTATATGGGAAGAGCAAGGCATACACTCATTAGGGGATATTTTTAACTGTGTTCCATTAGACATACCAGTTGAACACCACAGATACCACAAACTCTTCTATGAAAGAGAAACATTGGGAGGTTTTGTATCAGGTTTTTATTATCAATTACTAACGTCCTCGTATGAAACCCTTCAACTAGACACTGTCTGGAGGAGGGATATTCCAGACCTGGAAAGTGACTTTGATTGGCAAGAAGCATGGGCAAATGTCCGTCTTACATCAAGGAACCCGGACCATCAACAAATCAATCTTAACTATATTCACAGGACATACTTGACTCCTATAAGACTGAACAGAATGGGCCTGAAACAAGACTCAAAATGCTCCCAATGTACAAATGGAGACGAAGGGACATTTATGCACATGTATTGGGACTGCCCACCAGTTAAGGCATTCTGGAAAGATGTGACCCATCAATTATCAAAACTCGTATCTTGGAATATACCAGTACACCCCTCTGTATTGCTTTTGAATGATGTTTTTGAGTTTGCAGTAAATCCACAGCTAAAGAGATTGGTTTTATCGGGTATCACAGTAGCTAAAAAACTGATCGCATCACGCTGGTTTCAACCGGAAAAAATGTGCCGGAAAGTTTGGTCTCTTACATATCTCGATGTGATATATCAAGAAATATCTACAGCAAGAATTCTGGGTCTCAACGAATCCAAAATGTCAATGTGGGTAGAAGTGGTGGAGAGAATAAAAGCTAGCTTATAATGGTAGTGTCTGGTTAGGAGTGAGGGATAATGGAGGTACTATCCAAGGAGGGGTCCGGGAGGGGGGGGTTCGAGCTGGAGCATATGTGTGTAGGGTTTTAGAAAATAGGTATTAGGGGTATGTCCTATATAAGCATTTGTATAATTGTTAATTTCGCTGGATATACACTGTATACGGTAAAATATTATTATAGACTTTTTTTTTGTCTTGTTTCTGTACTTGCATGTAATTTTAACCACCTTGACTGTTAGTTTCATTATGCATTATGTGTTGAGTACTGACTTTTAATAGTTTCTGTTTTGCAATAAAAAAAAAAAAAAAAAAAAAAAAATCGTACAGTTATTTTTTTTTCATTTTAAGCTATTAGTGTTTATCTCCACTCTTTTCCTTTTTTTCTGATGTTTCCTACATAAGTTAGTAGAAGGTTCAAATGAATATATTAATGAAGGTATATTTTTAATTTTTCACACTATTGTTAGTACATTAATGGGAAGGCGCAAGACCAAAAGCGACATTCTATTGAATTAGAATGAATGTTTCAGATCCTATGGCAATTAGCATAGGAAGAGTAGGATTACAAAACTCAATTTGGGTAATCCGGTGGCCTAAGGGAGGGAGTCATACGTGTAGGATGTGTCTATGGGACACAATCCTGTACGACTCTCTGTGGGAGGGGAGGGAAGGGGATTTTTATTTGTATATATGTATGGTTTTAAGCTCGGCTCTCAACGGGACCTCACTAGTTGGATGTATATCTATTGTTGCCTCGCACTCCAGAAGCATTACCAACAACTACACAACAACTTGTATAGATTATGGCTAGTTTGAATATAATGATCTGGAACACTGGGGGAATAAATAACCAACTCAAACGCAAAAGCGTGCTCACACTGATGAAAAAAGAACAGGTGGACGTTGCTCTGCTAAGCGAAACGCACATTCTAGAGAAAGACATAGATACGTTAAAGGGTTAAAGGGAGTATGGTCTGATGTAGATGGTCGGATAACTATAGCTAAGATTGTACACAAGAACAGGAAAATAGCGTTGGTAGCGGTATACGCCCCAGATTTGTACGAAGTGGGTTTCTTCACTACAATAACCAAAGCAATGTTAGACCTTCCCGATTACTCATTTATAATAGGTGCGGATTTTAATGCCATTTGGAATCCAAGGATGGACAAATCTTACCTCGCCTTTTCCAGGGAACAAAAGAATTCATCTAATGCATTAAAGGATTGGTCGAAGATTACAGGTGTAAATGACTTATGGCGATCACTTAATCCCACGACCCGAAAGTACTCTGTCGATCTGCGAGACATAACACATTATCCAGAATAGATTATGTCTTTGCATCCCCGAGACTATTTGATAACTATGAAGTGGAAATGATACCCAATGCACTATCAGATCACTGTTATTTACTCCTAAAAGGAACATTTGGTATACTATCTTCCCGAGCCCCAAGATGGCGATTTAACTCGATGCTGCTTAATAACAAGGAATTCATTACACAACTCAAAGAAGCTCTTACAGTATTCCTACGGGAGAATGCAAACTCGGTGCAAGATCCCAGAATAAAGTAAAGGGACCCCAGTAAAGGGAATGATCAAGGATTTCACTGATAGCTTTTCCTCCAAAATGCGCAAGAATCGATGCACAAAACTGGCTGAACTGGAAACGCTTTACTCAACGTTATTTAATTCTTTACAATACAACAACTCAACTCGACTAGAAAATCAAGTTAAGGTACTAAAAAAAGAGATCAATGCCATATACAGACAACAATCGGAAATACAAATACGTAGCACAAGACAACAGCAGTACTCCCAAGGTTCTAAACCTAGTCACCTATTAGCCATGCGATTAAGAATTAATGCAACATTTGCAGATATAACTACCATTAGAGCACAACAAGTACTTGAAACAGACCCTGAAAAGATAAACGTGACATTCAAAGAATTCTACTCCAACTTATATAAATCAGAAACGACCTTCGATCAAAACAAAATGGACACATATCTTAGTCAAATTATTCTCCCTAAACTTTCAGAGGATGACGCTAAACAGTTAGAAACACAGATTCGGCTCAAATAAGGGACTAAACACGTTTCGCAATTATGCCACATCAATGTGGAACGCCCTACCCAAAGCTGTAAAGAAATGTGGATCACTACCCACTTTCAAAACCTCTCTCAAGGGACACCTACGGGAGACTGCAACTCAACACTGGCCCCTGTAAATATCCTAACCCAACCCCCTCCAATGTACAGTCATTTACCTAGTATGGTTGTCAATAGTCCAATGTACAATTTTATTTGTTTGTACAGTGTCTCCCCCCCCCCCCCCTCAATGTACAGTTTTACTTGTTTATACAGTGTGCCCCCCCCCCCCAACCACCTCCAATGTAAATTACCCAGTATGGTTGTCAATATCCCAATGTACCCAACCCCCCCCACCCAACCTCCTCCAATGTACAGTTTCTACGTCAAATGTATATACTCCCTTTTCTTGACTCCTTCTGTATCACAAACAGTACTGTATTTGCAAATCTGGTATGTCATAAATGTATAGATGTAGCAGTACTGACTATCTGTATGTCATGTATGTCATATATGTCCTGATGAATTGAAAATGGGGGACCCTGATGTAAACAAGACGAAAGTCTTTCTCTGGTCTGCATCCCCTTAACAATTGTGTGTATTGAGCTGTACTGTATTGTACCCATTCTGCAATCTGTTAATAAAGTTTTCAATCAATCAATCAATCAATCACACTAGAGGAACTCAAGAAGGCCATATCCGAAATGCAAAGTGGTAAGGCTCCTGGAAGAGACGGTATCCCACCAGAAATGTACCTCTCTTGTTGGGACATAATTGGACCCAAATATTACTAAATATGATCTTTTACTCAGTCAAGGAGGGGAACTTCCATAAGAACGACAATATTGCACTCATAACAGTCCTTCTCAAAAAAGACAAAGACCCCACCGAGTGCGGTAGTTACAGACCCTTAAGCCTCCTCGGAACCGATATCAAACTGTACTCTAAGGTATTAGCCATCAGATTACAAAAGCATATGACGTCTTTAGTTCATCCGGACCAAACTGGCTTCATAAGAGGCCGCCTGATCACTGATAACATAAGACGAATACTGCACGTACTAGATGCCGACAAGGACGACAACATACCTAAGGCGATGCTGTTCCTGGATGCAATGAAAGCTTTTGACAGGCTGGAATGGTCGTATTTATGGGCAGTATTAGAGAAGATGGGGTTAGGTAAAGGTTTCATTGATATGATTAAAGTAGTATACAAAGACCCATCGGCCATGATTACAACAGGTATAATCACCTCCGGAATCTTTCCGGTATCACGCTCAGCTAGACAGGGTTGCCCTCTTAGTCCCGGACTATTCGATCTATCATTAGAACCTTTAGCACAATATATAAGACAATCCCAATCGATAGAACCAATTGTAATCAAGGGCACACAACATAAAATTAGTTTATATGCGGACGACGTAATACTGTTCATGCAAAACCCCAACACCACACTGCCTCATCTGCTCAAGTTGATTGAGAACTTTGGAGATTTATCGGGATTCAAGATAAATTGGCCGAAGTCGGCTTTCCTTCCACTTAACGCCCCTGCCAAAAAAGATATAACCCTCCCAGGAGAGATACCTATGGTAAAACATTTTAGATGTTTGGGAGTGGAAATATTCCCCACCATAAGACAAACGGTGAAGCACAATTACACAAAAATCCAAAACAAAATCAAAGACGACCTTGATAGGTGGGCAAAACTTAAAAACTCAGTACAGGCACGGATATCAATAGTTAAGATGGACGTACTACCTAGAATCAACTTCTTCAGCTCAATGCTACCGTTACCCCCTCCAGAGGGTTACTGGAAAAAATTACACTCCTCCCCATACAAATTTATTTGGATTAACAAACCACCACGTATAAAAAGATCCACCGCACAGAGAAATAAAGCAGACGGTGGCATGGCATTTCCAGATTTTTTCCACTATTTTAAGGCGTACACATTAAGACCATTGACAACATGGTTTGATCCCCAAGCATTAGTATCCTGGAGAAAATTAGAAGAAAATATAGTAGCCCCACATAGACTAAAGGACATAGCATACACTAAAATATCAATCAAGCATTGCGAACGGAAATTTGGCCCCATAATTACTCATGCGATCCGGATATGGCGTGAAACACACAAAAAAATATCCTAACCCACATAAATGGCACAATCATACTCCCTTATTCAATAACAATGCACTCTTGATTGGAAAACGACCTATAAGATTCCCTATATGGGAAAAGCAAGGCATACACTCATTAGGGGATGTTTTTAACAAACAGGGTTTCTGTAGTTATGAAGAAATACAGAAAAAATTTTATCTCACCAAGTCCACACATCTTTTTTACTTACAGTTATTGTTATGTTTGAAGACTCAGGGTGTTCCATTAACGAAACCAATTGAACACCACAGATACCACAAATTCTTCTATGAAAGAGAGACATCAAGAGGTTTTGTTTCAGATTTTTATCATCAATTACTAACGTCCTCATATGAAACCCTCCACCTAGACTCCGTCTGGAGGAGGGATATACCAGACCTGGAAAGTGATTTTGATTGGCAAGAAGCCTGGGCAAATATTCGACTCACATCAAGGAACCCGGACCATCAACAAATTAACTCTTCCAGAGCGCCCAACGCGGATCCGTACAATAGCGCGCTCTCTTTTCTTTTCGGCACTATTTTCTCATTTTTTGGCGGAGGGACACCATTTTTTGTGACCATATTAGGAACACCGGCCCCCACACACACAGCAAATATCAATCCGCAGCTCTCACCGGAAGTCTATAAAAGCCTCCGTCGACGGCAGCTCGAGTTTTTTTTTCGAACTTTCCTTCAGCGCGACCGGTCGCAGAGTAAATTCCTACGGGGAAAACCCGCTCTGCTCTAGATTTCGAAACAACCGTGTAAGTACTGTTTATACTAATCTGTTGGACTTCTTATAGCATTCGTTAACTTTTAACTTAACTCTTATGACCGTCTATAGTGTTTGTGAGATGTTTTTCCAGAGATTCTGGTCATATTTTCCATCAAAAAGCTTGTTTTGAAATGTACCGCAGCAGAGTACCAATTTCCCCCAGGAAGAGTTGCTGTGGGTTGGGTAACATTAGCGCTAGCTGCTGAGCTAACACACGGCTAACGTCAACACAGTTGTCGTATTTATTTCGCAAATGCAGTGTTTTCAAATAAGCCACATTGCTGTATTTAGTGTATTCATTAGTGGGTCATATTCCTATATGTAACATATCTCATTTTATCAACTTAGAATTGACGGCAGTGTCTAGATGCTGGAACTAGCTCCCATGCTAGTGCAGATGCTAACAGCACCGGCTGAGATCCAGGAACAGCGCAGTCATTCCCTACCCAGGACAAAACCTTCAAGAAGGGAGAGGTTCTAGAAGGAAGACAAGGCTCTATGAAGATAATGGGGTAAGTTTGAAGAAAAATTTTAACACACACATGAACGTTTTATAATTATCATCACAATATGTAAAAAAAATTATAATTTTTTTTATCAAATCTAGTTTCATTAATTAATTAATAACTTTTGAACAATAGATGCTATTTCTAATCTGTCAGCTGTTCTATATTGCCAACAAGATTGTCTACATTCCATTCAATATACATAAATCTGATTTAAGCAAGGAAAGTGTAATTTAATACATTTTTATCTTCCAAGTTTAATTTCAACAAGTTCAAGTGCAACTACATATGAACCATAATAATAAAAATTATGATGATAATCATACACTTATTTTATATCATTGGAAAGCCCTACTTGTTAGCTTTAAAATGGCACCAAATATGAGGTACTTTGAAATACCCAGTAACTAATAATCTATCACAAACCAATGCAATATCATGTTCAGGGATTTCCTAAATACAAAATAGCCCTGGAAGAGTTTATTCACAGGACATACTTGACTCCTATAAGACTGAAAAAATGGGTCTTATACAAGACTCCAAATGCTCCTTATGTACAAATGGGGACGAGGGGACATTTATGCACATGTACTGGGACTGCCCACCAGTTAAGATATACTGGAAAGAGGTGACCCAGCAATTATCAAATCTCTTAACTTGGAATATACCTGTACACCCCTCTGTATTACTGCTGAATGTTTTTGAGTGTGCAGTACATCCACAGCTAAAGAGATTGGTTTTATCGGGTATCACAGTGGCTAAAAAGCTGATAGCATCACGATGGTTCCAACCGGAAAAAAATTGCCGAAAGGTCTGGATTATTACATATCTCGATGTGATCTATCAAGAAATATCTACAGCAAGAATTTTGGGTCTCAATGAATCCAAAATGACATTGTGGTTAGAAGTGGTGGAGAAAATGGCGGCTACGTGGCGTAGTGGGCAAGGCGCTCGCCATGAATGCGGAGACGCTGGGCTCGCCTGTTCGAGCCCAGCACTCCACATTGCTTTCAGTTTAGCTGGTCGTTCATACTAATACACATTGGCCGTATTAGGGGGTGGGAAACTGATGGGTGGGGATCGGGCGTTGTGGACAGCGACTCCTACAGGTCGGTTGGTGCGCCTGCGCAGTAGAATCAGGAAGTGTCGGGGGCAGCGTGAGCCTCCCACGCGTTACTCCTCGCCACTGAGAGATCGAGCTGTGCAGGTGAAAAGATGCGACTGCTGTTACCTCAAGTACCGGAGGGGACTTGTGCTATGTATGACTTAGTCCACATTGCAGCCGGCTTGTGGGAGGCAAGAAACAGCGTTCGTGACAGGGGAGGGTTGAATTGGATGATACGAAATTGGGATGGGAGAAAATATAGAAAATGGGAGAAAAAGTGGATAAAAAAAAAAAAAAATGGTGGAGAAAATAAAAGCTAGCATATAATGGTAATGTCTGGTTAGGAGCGAGGGAAAATGGATGGATTATCCAATGGGGGGTCCGGAAGGGGGGGGTACGAGCTGGAGCATATGTGTGTAGGTTTTTAGATAACAGGTATTAAGGGTATATCCTATATAAGACAATTAACTAAAATGTGATTTCATTGGATGTGCACTGACAACTAATGCTTGTATATCTTATCGTGTGTTGTCATGTTTGTTTATGTTTGTTTAAAAAATAATAAAAAAATAAAATACAAAAAAAGATTATTCCCCCCTGTGAATAATCTGTTTAGATGATTCCCCATAAAATGGCGTCAGAAGTGGGATGACAATACCCAGAGGAGCTCGACTTTAAGTGAGGAGGGTCTTGTTATCTGGTGACGTCATCCCATTAATTGGATTATTTTTTATTCTGCCGGAGATTAATTGGATTTATTTCCCCATCAACATCCATGCTCCAAGTTGCCAGAACCACTGACCATCAACTCTGGTGTTGGCTTTCTCAACGGAGAAAATTTGGTGTGGTCTTTTTCCTCACAGGAGCAGGGGAGCGATAAAGAGTGACGTGGCAGTGAGGATGGTAAGAGACAGAGTTGAAGGATTCTATGTTTTTCAATGTGTATATAATGTATTGGTGGGTGACAGCATCTACTCAGACGGATCTATAGATCTTAAAAGTAGCCGGCAGTCAGTGTGGGTTAACAGCAGACTAGGCAGAGCCCATGGCTCCCGAGGTCGTTCGGCAGCTTGTTAACATAAACACTGATAAGCACTGAGAGCAGGCATGTTTGGTCAGAGAGCTATGGGGAGAGTTTGACATCGATGGAACCATGCTAAAGGTGAAGAGCAGTTGCCATGGCAGCGTGTAACGTAGTAACGAGAAAAGGGGGCGGGCCCCCGTTGCTAGGGAGAAGACGTTATATGATGTGAGTTTCTTCCAGGATAAGTTAGATTAAGACACGAAGCAGACGCGAGCACGACATCACTAGCTTCGGCTGACAGGAAAGGCCTTTGGACAGGTAGGCCGCACGACCACCGAGCGGGGTGACAGGAGAGAGATTGTTAGAATAATGAATTTAGTTCCTTCTAAGGCTTTTCAAGGACAATACAGAACTGTTTTCCATCTGGTACAGAGGCTTTGTTTATGGAATAAACAACGTTTTCCAAGAAAGGTACCACGTTTGCCAGTGTCGAATTCTTATGATTACGGATTGCATTGAGGGGGATGACACAGTTGTACAGCCAGTATGAGAAGGTCGCCTTCGGAGAAAGAGATAAACACAACGCAGAAACTTCACGAACACAGATGACGAGGTGATGACTGGCTGATTACAGAAACATCTAACAGAGTGGAGTGCCTGCAGACAAGCAGGGTTGGTAATAGTGCACTGCAACCTTGCCCAGGCCCGGCTGGGTAGGGCTTTTTTTTTTATAAATAATTTGGGCTCGGCCGGGCCCGGGCACCGCCGCTTTTTATTTTTTTTATTTTTTTTATTGCGTTTTTTTTAATTTTTCATATAACTAGGGTTATAGGATAACCTTCGTTTTCCTTAAGATTCGTTTTCTCTTTTTTTTTGCGCCAGAGAAACATTTGGATGTAATTACCGCAGCGCGCAGGGAGAACTCAGGGGACAAGTTCAACTCGATTGGTTGTGTTGGAATATAGCCAGTTTGGCGAACGTTTTAATTTGTTCTTGGGATGTATGTAGCCGGTTGGCGAAGTTTTGTTAACAGTGTTCAACCGTTGCTGACGTCGTGGTGAGTGATGTTTATTATTTGCTGGGTCGCTACCTGTTTTGTTGTGCTTTTCATTACGTTGCTCTGCTCGAAATCTGATTTCTGTACCGAGTAGGCTATTGTGTGTCGTGTGTGTGTGTGTGTGTGTGTGTCAAAGAAGATTCTATAGCCTTCAATACGTTTTACGAGGCTGATGTGTGAGTCAGTCTATAAGCGAGCACTGGGAGAGACGGCATTCTATTGAGCGAAACAGGCTATGTAAATGCTTCTTAGTTTTGTTTATTTATTACGTTCATATAAAACCGTGTTTCGAATATTTAAAATATATAATAATTTTTTTCTGGTTTTCACGCGGGCTAGGGCTTAAAATATTATTTACAGTCGGGCTTATTTTCGGGCAGGGCCTGAAGTTCACGGGCTCGGGCAGGGCTCGGGCTTTATTTCAAGGCCCTTGCAGACCACTAGTTGGTAAGCTACAGAGCAGAGTGCCTGCAGACAAGCAGGGTTGGTAAGCTACAGAGCTGAGTGCCTGCAGACAAGCAGGGTTGGTAAGCTACAGAGCTGAGTGCCTGCAGACAAGCAGGGTTGGTAAGCTACAGAGCAGAGTGCCTGCAGACAAGCAGGGTTGGTAAGCTACAGAGCTGAGTGCCTGCAGACAAGCAGGGTTGGTAAGCTACAGAGCAGAGTGCCTGCAGACAAGCAGGGTTGATAAGCTATAGAGCGGAGTGCCTGCAGACAAGCAGGGTTGGTAAGCTTAAGCTACAGAGCAGAGTGCCTGCAGACAAGCAGGGTTGGTAAGCTACAGAGCAGAGTGCCTGCAGACAAGCAGGGTTGGTAAGCTACAGAGCAGAGTGCCTGCAGACAAGCAGGGTTGGTAAGCTACAGAGCAGAGTGCTTGCAGACAAACGGGGTTGGTAAGCTTAAGCTACAGAGCAGAGTGCCTGCAGACAAGCAGGGTTGGCAGGGTTCCCACGCTTGCCTTGAAATTTTTTTCCATGCTACCTCCTGATTTTCCAGGTACCATATTAAGTGATGATCTATTGGCCCCTGAAGCTTTCCGCCCCCATCCGTGCCCCCCTCCCCTCACACACACAACCCCCTAGGACACCTGACTACTTACTTGATTTAAAAGATGTGCCAGTCAAGTCTACATTGTAAATGCTTAGAGATTATGTCTTATTGATAAGCTGTAGATGAACAACAATTTATTGAACTGGAACTTTGAAACACATGAGCACTGGGATTGATATATGTTCTCTCTTCCACTCCTCTCCTATCTCATCCTGTCCTCTTCTCTCCACACCTCCCCTTGTGTCCGCTCCCGTCTTCTCTTCCTACTCTTCTCAACTCCTCTCCACTCTTCTCCCTTTTCCTCTGTCATCCTCTACTCTTATCCTCCTCTTCTTCTCCTCCTCCTCTTTCATCTTCGCCCCTCTTCTCTTCCTCCTCCCTCTTTCCTTTATTATTAGTCTTATTAGATTTTGAGTCTGTAATGGGAATTATTAAAGGACAAACGATGAGCCGTTTACATTAATCATTCTGAGTCATTATTCATAATAATAAGAAGGTTTATTCAATAAAGAAAGTTCATGACAGCGTGGCCACGCTGCCAGGCCAGTCACCCCCCCAGAGACAGACATGTTAACCCACTAGCGTCTGACAGGGGACTGACCCAGAGGCTTGGTCAGACATACAATTGAATACATGAAATGACGTAGAAGAAAACAAAATGGCTGGTTAGAGAAATTAATAATACGACTATGTTATGGCTAAGCCTGGAAGGAAAACAGCTCCATCTTACAGTTCCCATGACCTTGGGTTATGGCTCTATGGCTGGGAGAAACAACAACTTCGTTATGTCTGAGAGAATATCAGAGTAATCTTAAAGAGACATACACACATTAACCAGTAAATCTGGTCGGACTGAAACTCAAGCTGTATGACATGATAAAATAACAGAGACTCATAATGACATGATAATATATTCCACGACAAGTCTTACGTAGAAGGGGTAGTATGCCTACTCTTACTCTGTAAAATCTTTTGTAAATCAAACTAATGAACCTAAAAGGGAAAACATAAGGCTGGTTCCCCTGTGGTTCCCCAGTACAGCAACCCCACTAGTAAGCTTAGCTTAACAGTATAGATCAGTGGTGCCCAACCAGTCGATCGCGATCGACAGGTAGATCGCGGGCTGATTTCAAGTAGATCTTGATTAATAAAATTTGATTATTAAAAAAAAAAAAAAAAAAAAAAAATTTTTTTTTTTGCTAAATCAACTCTTCCTCTCCTTGTTAACTACAACAAGCAATGCTGTTTGTTATTTAAGATGAGGTCGGACTCGGCACTGACAGATTTGTGTTCATTATGCTGCTTTTATAAAGCCTCAAATGACTGCTTACAATATACAATTTTGGCTGGTAGCTCTCGGGCTAGGTGGTAAATAAAAACGTAGATCTTGGTTCAAAAAAGGTTGGCCACCCCTGGTATAGATGTATAGAATCAGTCTAGACATGATCAATGATTTTTTCAAACGTTTCTCACCCCAAATGTTCCTATTTAGCAGTATAATCTTTTTAAAGAAAAAAACGAAAAATCACAAAATAGCTAAAAGTAGATATAACAATGAATGTTACAAAATGTATCAAGACTAGACTATTCATGTCAACTAGTATAGAAGTAATGTCACAGCCTAATGTGAATGTATTGGTAGTTAGCTAGCAATGCAAGCTAGCCAACACTAGCTAGTAGCTAGTTAGTTAGCAAACTGAATGTTGGTTAGCAAGATTGCACTCCATGTGCTTGCATCATTAACAAAATCCAAAACTAACTCAAACTCAAGTTGCTAGCTAGTTAGCAAGATTGCACTGCTTACTAACTAACGTTGATAAACCCAGGTTTACCACAGTTAAAACACAGCTACAGTACTTACATTTGAGGATAAACTTGCATAAGAAGTTTCACTGTAGATGTCAAGGCTCCCGTGTTGGCTGGGAAATGCATGTATTTGACCCTTCTATTGAGATCGCGTGTAACGTTATTATTCCTGAAGTCCACCAATCCGAAACTATACTTTTAAAGTCCATATCACCAAGTTGCCTGCATCAAATTCCAACATCCAATAATAGATGCCAAGAGCATGCTCTACAACATGGGATCAACCATTTATATCTACAGTAAACGCTGTTCACATGTAAAGGGTTTTTATAAACTCATCTTAATTTTGTGCTCAATAGTTTCATTTTATTACTATTTTACACATCATCCAATACAATTTTCCAGGACAACTGTTTCTATTTCCATGTAAGTGTTCACTTTTGCTCAGTTTCCATGACTTTTCCATACCTGTAAAATGAAAAAATGTATTCCATGTTTTCCATGTTTTTCAGGTACCGTGGGAACCCTGGCGTAGTTTCTTTTTGCTTAACTCCGCTCGTATGCTTATCGAACGTAATTGTTCCTAGTTGAGTATACGTGGTCCTCATTCCAAATGGCCGATAATCATATTTGAGGAGAGGATAGAGCGAAGCACTATGGGTATTGTAGGTTTTAAGGTGTGTGTGTGTGTGTGTGTGTGTGTGGGGAGGGGGGGGGGACAGGGTTGGTAAGCTTAAGCTACAGAGCAGAGTTCCTGCAGACAAGCAGGGTTGGTAAGCTACAGAGCAGAGTGCCTGCAGACAAGCAGGGTTGGTAAGCGTAGTTTCTTTTTGCTTAACTCCGCTCGTATGCTTATCAAACGTAATTGTTCCTGGTTGAGTATACGTGGTCCTCATTCCAAATGGCCGATAATCATATTTGAGGAGAGGATAGGGCGAAGCACTTTGGGTATTGTAGGTTTTAAGGTGTGTGTGTGTGTGCTATATCAATAAAAAATATATATTTCTGTCTCAAGAGAACAATGGTGAACCACTCCTTTAACCCTTTCACTGCCACACTACAGAAGGTTAACCCTTTCACCGTCTGTATTGTGGTAGTGAAAGGGTTAACCTTCTGTGGTGTGGTTGTGAAAGGGTTAACCCTTTGTCGTGCGCAAGGCCAGATTAAAACTTCAGAGGCCCCTGGGCCAGATTCTTGTGGAGGCCCCCCCACACACACATACATGTGCACGCACGCACAGTGGCGTTTTTATGTCACTTTAAAAAATATATAGAATATTTAGAAGTGGTGGGCTCTGAGGGCCAAGCTAAAAGGACTTTGATCACCCCTGCCCACTTTGACAACCTAGGATGGCTTAGAGTAGACGACAAAGTACAGCAACTTGCAATGGGCCTGGTCTACAAGATACACTACACGACCAAGGTATCCATGTACATGTCAAAATACTTCCCAAAGGTCAGTGAATACCACGATCACAACACCAGAGGGAGCTCCACAAATCATGTTAAACCCAGATTCGGCTCAAACAAGGGACTAAACACGTTTTGCAATTATGCCACATCAATGTGGAACGCCCTACCCAAAGCTGTAAAGGAATGTGAATCACTACCCACTTTCAAAAACACTCTCAAAGAACACCTACGGGAGACTGCAATTCGAAACTGGCCCCTGTAAATGTCCTAACACAACCCCCTCCAATGTACAGTAAATGACCAAGTATGGTTTTGTCAATATTCCAATGTACAGTTTTGCTTGTACAGTTGTATGAATTTGCAAATCTGGTATGTCATAAATGTATAGATGTAGCAGTACTGTCTATCTGTATGTCATGTATGTTATGATGAATTGAAAATGGGGGACCCTGATGTAAACAAGACAAAAGTCTTTGTCTGGTCTGCATCCCCTTAACAATTATTGAGCTGTACTGTACTGTACTGTACCCATTCTACAATCTGTTAATAAAGTTTTCAATCAATCAATCAAGAAGATAAAAGAAACACATCATGTTTAGATGGGGGGATGGCGCCATCCTCAGGAAGAAAAAAAACATGCACACACTTTGGAGACAAGAATATAATATTAGAATAGTAAGCTTACTTTTACGTGAATGTCAATTTAAATTATAATTAGGGAAGGGAGGGGGTTGAAATGTGTTTTTGTCCTGTGTTACTGTCTGTGAATGAATGAATTAATGAAAATTGTATTTAACAGATTGCAGAATGGGTACAAATAATACAGTACGGCTCAATACACACAATTGTTAAAGGGATGCAGACCAGAGAAAGACGTTTGTCTTGTTTACATCAGGGTCCCCCATTTTCAATTCATAGTGACATGTATGACATGCACAACATATATGTGCCCCGACGCAACCAAACTAGGGATGCCCCGAGCAATCGGCCACCGATCGTTATCGGCCGATAATCAGTATAAATATGCGATCGGTGATCGGTGATAATGCTTTATTTTAGCCGATCGTCAAAACCGATCTCACTCGCTGCGGCGTCTGCTTCTCCCTCCAGCCCCTCCTGCACGCATGTAAACACGGGTCTAGTCTAGTGGGATGGGAGGACGGCGTCTCCCTGAGCTAACATTAGCTGCTACCGTTACAAAATGACCCAGTCAACTATTCACTTTTAGTTTAATACATGATGAGGCATTGTCTAACCGAATGGTATCTAGCCGGCCAGCTACCGATAGCTCCTGATATCAACAAATGCTCCAGCAATAGTCTAGTAGAGACGTGTATGATACTCTGTTAGCTCCCGTTAGCGCAAGTTAGTTCACTGTTCAAAACGAAATGTCCCATTGAACTAAATAATTCACTGAGGCGCTGTATCAACGTTATATATCCGGCTAGCAGTAGCTACAGATAGCTCCTGATATCAATTTCTTATAACACTGATTCAATGCGTATTCGAGCTGAGGGCTTGCTGAGCACATTAACGTTATACCAATAGGGTCCAGCTGCAGCGCAGGAGAATCCTGGCCATAGCTCGAGGCTACTAGAGTACACACAGACAGTGGAGCTTGTTGCGTGGTGGCGATGTCTCGCAGATAATACAAGTACAAGTCTAATTATATAATATATATATTTTATAAAAAAATATATATATATTAAATTATTTTTAATTTTTTTTAATCAAAAACGATCGGTACCGGATCGGTATCGGCCGATATGGCTCACGACGATCGGTGATCGGTATCGGTGGCAAAAAACGTGATCGGGGCATCCCTAAACCAAACCCGATTTGATTCGGCAAGGGGGAGGTGTCAGGAAATGAAAAAATGTCTTGCTCTTCAGAAAATCCAAAAAATCGAAATCTTGTTATTTTTTACATCTTTGAAATGTCATTAATGTGTTCCCTTATTTGCCCTTATTTGCAAACTTAAATACAACTTGTAAATGAGGTAATTATTGTTATATAGTTCGACAAGTATTGTCTCTCATACTGTGGAAAGACTACAGGCGAGGGCTATTCGCTGGGTGTGGCCTGTCCGCGTATTAAGTACAGGTACTTATCGAGGTGTTGAAACACACACAGACACACGCTCTCCTTTCTTAGAGAGAGAATAACAATGTTAATACACTATCTTAATGTTATAAGTTATAAGCAACGTAACTTGTGACAAACGCAGTGTCTAAATAAAAAAGATTAAAAAAAAATAAAAAAGGCTGCCGTCATAAAACGCGTGTCGGGACGCAGGTGTCATTAAATTAAACACCATTAAAACACATTTAGAATGTCACGAATTTTATCAGCGAACGAATTTCGTTAGAGTGCATTTATTGCAACCTAATGGCATAAGAAGTAAATTCATTCAATAGGGAAACTCAAAGAAAATAACAAACAACTTATTATCATTATCATTATAGGACGCAGCAACAACATTATTGTTGTTGCTGAAGACGAACGCGCGCTGGCAATTCAGCACGGATTTGATGACGCTGAATCTGAACATTGAACATTGACTTTAAGTTACACTGCTATCTTAACGTTGGCAAGCTAAGCATAGATCTGTCCCGAGCCTACTGACAAACGTTCCAATGCTGTCTTCGGGATGATTTTAATCCAAACATAGGGACGCGCATTGGCAAGAGCCTACTCACAAACGTTCCAATGCTGTCTTCGGGATGATTTTAATCCAAACGTCCATTCAGAAACTTTGTATTATGAAATAATAATCAAGACAACAACACAACTTGCCCTCAGGGACAATAATATTTCATTTATTTCCATCTATAATATCAGTGATTATGACCAGACGGAACACTCACACAGGAAAGGGCTAATTTAGATACAGTATGTATGTATTATTTGTGACTTGTCGTACAGACCTTGTAAGTCTAAAAGCTAAATGACTAAATGTAAAAGTGAAAGAGTTAACCTTCTGTAGTGTGGTAGTGAAAGGTTAACCTTCTGTAGTGTGGTAGTGAAAGGTTAACCTTCTGTATTGTGGTAGTGAAAAGGTTAACATTCTGTAGTGTGGTAGTGAAAGAGTTAACCTTCTGTAGTGTGGTAGTGAAAGGTTAACCTTCTGTAGTGTGGTAGTGAAAGGTTAACCTTCTGTAGTGTGGTAGTGAAAGGTTAACCTTCTGTAGTGTGGTAGTGAAAAGGTTAACATTCTGTAGTGTGGTAGTGAAAGGTTAACCTTATGTAGTGTGGTAGTGAAAGTGTTAACCGTATGTAGTGTGGTAGTGAAATGCTTGTGGGGAAAAGGAACTAAAAATAATTGATGGCAATGAAAACCTGACTTGTAGAGTCTGGCCATAGAGATGCACATTTCATGCAGACTAGTACATGCACGCGCACACACACACACACACACACACACACACACACGATGTGTGACATGGCTTGGTTTCATGTTTTGAGGTACCTTCAATTATCTGTAAATGTGCCTAGCCGTGGATAGGAGGGACTTGTTGAGGCAACGTCAAATTAAATTTGTTTACATATTGTGAAAGTACAGATTCATACCTTCAAAATAAGCCATCACTTGAACATTTTGGTGGGATACTTTTCAAGCTACTTCCTATGAATCATGGTGATATCAGAAAACACATTCAGAGATGAATGGCCTTCGAACTTTCTGGAGAGTTTCACACCGGTGAGTTAAACAACTACAACCCTGTATTCCATGGCCCCCCTCTCTATGGGGACATTAACACCTTGCGTCAAGCTCTTTTGTTATGTCAATTTGTTGGAAGCCTCACATAAGCCATGTAATGTTGGGGGTCAAGGTATTGGCTGAACCAGGAAGGAAAGGCTACATCAAAATAACTGTTTTGTTTCATATGACATCATGACATTTATGGCATAGGGACATACATGACATACAGGTATATAGTACTGTTACATTTGTGACATATATGATATGCAAATATACAGTACTGTTACCCATAGATCCTGACAGAGAGTATATACATATGATGGGGAGGGGACTGAACATTAGGAGGGGATGGGTGGGAGAGAAATATACATACGGTGGGGAGAGAATATATACATTACATACAGTGGGGAGGGGACTGTCTATTAGGTGGGGGTGGGGCTGTATGTATGTATGTATGTATGTATGTATGTATGTATGTATGTATGTATGTATGTATGTATGTATGTATGTATAAAAGAAAAAAAATACAATAGAAATATTGACTGACGTTTCTTAGGTGACTCTTTCGAAGTTGGTTAAGGTTAGAGTAAGGAATCAGGGCTGTCACATGATTGGCGCTACCAGAAACGTCAGTGTCCAATCAGAGCGCAGAACGCGAACGCGGAACTGGAAATCCGTTGGTAAAAGTATTCAGGCGTCGGGGCTGGGATGTGGAGATGCAAGTTTTGACATTTTATTGCAGTTTTTACCTCAAACGGAAAACCTCAAACTCGTATGAAGGAGAAAAAATACTCAAGATTAGCCACTTGCAGACGGCAGGGTGTGACGTACTGTATATTTTAGTTGATGAAATATTTTTAGTTGACTAAATATTTTTGTTGATGAAATATGTTTTCATTTCAGTGTCACAGTATGACATCGATCTCCAAAATAAGAAAAAAAATTAAAATAAAATGTGGGGCCTCTAGTGACGAGGGGCCTCCAAAAAAATTTAAAATAAAAGTTGAAAAAAAATTTAAAAAAAATATTTGGGGCCTCTAGTGACGAGGGGCATAAAAAAAGAAGAAAAAAAAAAGTAAAAAAAAAATTATAATAATTTGGGGCCTCTAGTGACGAGGGGCCTCCAAAAGGCCTCTAGTGACGAGGGGCCTCCAAAAGGCCTCGAGTGACGAGGGGCCTCCAAAAAAATCAAAAATTAAAGTTACAAAAATAATAATACTAATTTGGGGCCTCTTGTGACGAGGGGCCTCCAAAAGGCCTCTAGTGACGAGGGGCCTTCAAAAAAATAAAAAATGTAAGTTAAAAAAAAATTAAAAAAATGTTGGGGCCTCTAGTGGCGAGGGGCCTAAAAAAGAAAAAAAAAAAATATATATATATATATATATTTTTTTTTGGAGGCCCCTCATCACTAGAGGCCCACGGCCCGCGGCCCGGACGGCCCGGTCGTTAATCCGGCCCTGGTCGTGTGGCAGTGAAAGGGTTAAGGGAGAAAAGGGGGAAACGTCGATAGCTTACCTTGTTGTGGAGCAGAACCTGGGTCTTGTCTGGGGTCAGATTGACGTCCACTGTGGAGGCGGGAACAGTGACCTTCAGCATGAGTATGGGATAGCGGTTCCGGGTGGAGTCTACTGGGTACTGTGCTGTGTAGTGTTGTCTTAACAACTGATGGTCAGCCACAGGCCCAAATCAGGATAACGTTTGCATGCGATAGGAAGAAAAGAATGGCGTGTAAGCAAAACAAAGTAAAACAAGTGATTGTGTCACATTTATTTGTATTGATTTATTGAATGTGATTCTACCTTCAGAATGTCTTTGTGGTGGACGGGCCGGTTGTTGATGAATATAAATGTTCTGTCATGGCTGGTTGAGCTTGAGGAACTGTAATCCACCCCGGGCTTGGGAAAAAAGCCATCTAATGTAATCTAAAAAGGAGAAAGACAAATACACAAGTCAACCACAAGGTGTGTATCAAATAATAATAATAATAATAATAATAATAATAATAATAATGGCTTGGATTTATATAGCGCTCTTCATGACACCCAGAGCGCTTCACAGAGTCCATTATTCGTTCATACACAGTCATACCGATGGTGGTAAGCTACAATTGCAGCCAGAGCTGCCCTGAGGCAGACTAACGGAAGCGTGGCGAATAATCATCGCCTACAGCCCCTCCGACCACCAACATTCATTCACATGCATACAAATTCATACGAGGCAAGTAGGTTAAGTGTCTTGCCCAAGGACACAACGGCAATGGGATGGACATGGGCTTGAGCGGGATTCGAACCACCAACCCTTCGATCATTGGACGACCCGCTCTACCCCTGAGCCAAAGCCGCCTCACAAATGTATGTTTAAAATGTACCCGTCAATCACGAAACATTGTACATCTATTTATAATTCATTTGTAAAGTCTGAACGAGACCTTCATAACAGCTACATACTGTACATTCATTAACAATGATTAAAATATGTCAATTGTAATGTCTTTTTTTTATTCATTAATTTGTATTAATTGGTTGCAATTGTGAACAATAGCAAAGTCAGATATACAATTACATCCAGTTGGCCAATGATATGGTTCAGTGCAGCTCAATGGTCGATGAGAGGGGTATGGCCAGGAGGTACAGTATCTATGCACTCAGCATAAGACGGCTCTGGAAAGCTATTCCATATATGGACAGCAGTGTGTAAGAAGCTTCTGTCCAAGGAGCGTGTTCTGGAGACTGGGAGGGTGAGAGCATGGGCTGGTGGGACATATGACATGTGCATAGGTGGGTGGTGTGACGCCTGATATATGGTGGAGGAGGCATAGCTTGGAGGTCCATGGGGCAGTGGTGGCATCTTATACAGGACTGTAGCAGCATTCGTGACACAGCAGATGAACTTTGTCAATTTACTGAGCAAAATGAGATAATCTTGATGATAACAACTAAAAATAACTAGAAAGGTGTGCCAAGTAGAGTGCAAATCTCCACCAGGTGGCAGCATAGACCAATGAAAGCAGATCTCTCAGCAAGAAGCAGGGCTGGAATAAACAGGAAGTGACAGACGTTCAGTTTTCGAGCACGAAACAGAGCTGGGTTAAACAAGAAACAGGACGTGAGTGACAGATGAAGAGGCACTGACATTTTATTATTTTGCAATAATTATTTTGCAATTAATAGATGCCTGCAGATCTATCTACTCTATAGTTATTAGCTGAAAACACGTCTGGGGCCATAGCCTGAAGTCTTACCTTGAACATGTCCAAAGTCGATAACAATATCACATACAAATTGTGTTTTACACATATTTACACAACAGTATGTTTAGGCGTTTTTCCAAAGATTTGTGAGTGGAGTCAACACTAACTCAGTCCCCTCTCCCCTTCCCCCACTAATCTCTTGTCACATACATCACCCCCAACCCTTCTCACACCCTTCTCACACAACAACAGATCAGCGCAACAACAGATTTTGAGGGAGGCGCACGTCCATTCTCTTGCGTACGGTACGCGTTTTACCGCTTCTCGGTCTCAGAAAACCAACTCAAGTAAGATGTCATTCTTTTCAGAATTTCATTGGCTCCACAAATGGTAATTTTCAGCATCAGTGGTGATTTGTCCGGTCATTGAGAGGCGAAACCGGAGGTGGTAACTTTTTTTAAACTGACGCTCGTTGGCTGTTTTCTTATAACCCGATATTGGAAGCACGTAATAGGTCAAGTGGTGTGTCAATCAAACAGCGGCCATTTTAGCTTTCAACCGATGTGTTGGTTGAGAGTCAATAACGCAGCGTGACGCCGACAGATGGCTGTAAAATGTCTTGCGATGTGCAGGCCGGAACGTTAAGTGATAATAAATAAAAAGAAAATACTTGTCGTTGACTGATCTGAAAAATATTCCGTCCTGCTGTCAGCCTATCTGCAACATTTCATCCAAATCAGCCCTCGTTTTCAAGATTAGCAGATAGAGACACACACACAAGGCTTCTGCCTTGTAGAGATAATCATGGTATTGCCAGGGGGACTTTAACTTAAACATTTTCACTCAAATAAGTGTTTTACTGCTGTTACAAATGGCATAAGCATTTAATAAACACCAAATTAAAGCTAACATTGGGCATTGTGAATATGTTGTAGAGAACTAGAGGTTGTGTCAAGTTTTCTATTCCAACCAAGCACCCTCTGCTCCAATAAGTAATGCAGTACATAAAGTCTGAAGGTTAAGAGGCCCACCATTCAACCCTAACCCTGAAGTCCTTTTAACCTTCCCATCATTCAACCCTCTAATTGACGGTATGTGTAAATATCCATGTGGAATTCTTAAAACTAACCAACTCAAGAAGGTTGTAGGACAAAAGTATATCTTCAGTCACAATCCAAACCAATTAGTCGCCCCTGAACATACTGCTGCCAAACTGTGAAACCCGTCCACAAATAAATGGCTCATAACCTGTCCACAAACAATGAAAGTTGCCGAATTGAGAAGGGAGCTTCAAAAGACTGAAAATAATACATGCCATCCATGACTCGGGTAAACAATTTGAAATTAACATTCTCAGCAGTTGGCTGGCATTACGGCCATCTACCGTAATTCCTCTAATAGTAACCGGTATTCAATTAAAAACCGGGTCTCTATTAATGACCGGGTGCGCTGTTGAGCTAAGCAATTATAAGCCGGCCTCCTAATACAAGCCGGGTTATTGTTGTTATATGCTGGCCTGGCTGTGCAGTAAATACCATATAATGGTATGGTGTTAATGTTTACCAAGAGAATAAGCCTACCTCAGAATTGTATAAAACGAAGTTATTATTATTATTATACCAGTATTGTGATTGCACTATTTTACTTTATTTAACTTTTTTTGACCACCTGTAATTGCACTGTTTACTACCGTATTTCATACAGTACTTGGTTTCAATAAATGAACCCAGTACATTTTACTGGGTTCAAACTGACACAAAATGTTGATTTATTCATTATGATCCGTTTGAAAATTAGAAATATAGGCCTCTCTCTTATACATGCCTCCTCCTAATACAAGCCTGGTATCCGCTACAGTTGAAACAAATACAAGCCGGGGTTACTATTAGAGGAATTACGGTAATTGGAGTTTTAACAAACACTCTAATTACTAGTATTGAAACTTGGACAATAAGGGTTTACTATTGAAGATATAATGTTTGTTTGCAAGGTTTGCTGGAGCCACTTCATCCAGGACGGCACACCCCGGTCAGAGAGCGGACGCAGACACAGAGAACAGTCCTTTCGTATTTTATTAAGGATTCTGTTGTTGAGTAATATCTCAAGAGTGCTTTCCATCCAGGTCGTAGGGCTGGATGGAGCAATCAAAGATTGAGTGAGTGATATTTTAGTTCATGAACGCACTCTCACTGGGAAAGCAGACAGCAATGGAACACATGGGCGGCAAGATGGCCGCTGTATTTAAACCCATTAGGACCCCTGGGCTGTCCAGAGAGATGCCAGACTATAAATAATAGGACCCCTGGGCCATCAAAGAAGTGCCTGACTGGAAATAACAATACACAGCATAACAAATAATGGGGAATTTACAACATTTACATTACGTACAATTTACCATTACAACATTTTCAATTACTGTGACACGGCCGATCCAGTCCAGTGGCTATGTGGCTGTGAATGAGGCCATTATTTCTGCTGTAAAAGGCAAATAGGATTCAGAATTGGCAACAACATACACTCCCCTCAGAGTAATTATGAGAGTCTCGTCCCCACAGAAGCTCACTTCACGATTTCCATACAACTTCATACGAGTAGCTATTTGGCGTGTTGTTTGCATATGACTTTGTTGCTCATCATGAACCACTACCTGGTTGTTTGCATATGACTTTGTTGCTCATCATGAACCACTACCTGGTTGTTTGCATATGACTTTGTTGCTCATCATGAACCACTACCTGGTTGTTTGCATATGACTTTGTTGCTCATCATGAACCACTACCTGGTTGTTTGCATATTACTTTGTTGCTTATCATGAACCACTACCTGGTTGTTTGTTTTATGTGCCCATGTCCTGTTGTGTGTTATGTTGCTTTGCATGGTGTCTGTCAGTTATTTATCAGTGGAAAGAAACATATGGGAAATGATCATTTCCAGGTATTCTCTGTAAACCTGTGGAAAATGTAGGCTCCTGTATGAAATGTGCACTCTCTCAAATCCCGGCCACTTTTCTTGATCCTCCTATCACAACCGTTGCTTTCCTCGGACAAACTTTGTTTCTTTGATACAGTGTCCTCAGATGATATCATGGGAGGATATATTCATTACCTCTCAATGAAAATAAATTGGCATTGTGTTTTGGTGAAATGCCCCTTTAGTGCTGTATGTGGTATTTATTTGTAGAAATTATTGTTAAATAGCTCTACATTCCGACAGCCATCACTGATTGATATAGATATAGAGTGTTTGATCAGTACATGGGTCTCCCAGTCCCTCCACTCTGCAGTAAACACAAAATCAATTTTCTAGTATCCCTCTTCACTTTATCCAATCAGGAGAGAGAACCCTAGAAATATCGTCTAGCCAAATTAGCTGGCTGATTATTTTACTTGTTTCAAGTATTTCTTATTTTTGTAGTGTGGACTGTGGAGTTCTCTCTCCTGATTGGATAAAGTGAGAACGGTAATGCCAATGCCAATACTAAGGCCTCCAAATAATCAGTCAATCTATAAAGATCAACTTGGCTTAATGCTTTGCTTTTTCTATTTAATTAATAAGAATGTATGAATTTAATGAGGAATTAAATGCTAAACCGGTAGGGAGCCTCCAGGAAGCAAAAGGATGTTTATGGCCACACAGTTTCACAGTTATGTATAATGACAAATATATTTAGCTAGTGATGTTCATTTTTGTTCTTCATCTGTGTTGTTGCCATATATATCATACAGTGATCCCATGCAGTGTAATATGACATCAATAGAATATCTATTTATCTATCAATAAATCCATCTGTACATCCAAATTAGCTTTTTTAAACTAACCTTAAAAAGGGGAACTACGCCCAATTTCATAATTCATACATACGTTATTTCTCTGGTCTAAGACAGTAGAAACATAATGTAAATGAGCAACTTGCCCCCAAATCCAAAAACGAGAGTGCTAAAACTCTAACTTGTGATGTCCTCAAATATAAAGTCTGAAGCTGCTCCATAGACAATGAATTGGGAAAGATTTGTATAGATGACAGAACTGAGATCACTACTATAGAATAAAGCTCAATCGGGTATAAAAAATAAAAATACAAAAAAATTCTGTGGGTCCACAAAATCAGTCTCCCATTCATTGTCAACTACAAGTTTGATTCTTGCATCTCTGGTTTCTGGCTTTGGGAGAGAGTAGTTCATGTTCACAAATATTGATAGAACTGTCTTAGGTCATGGAAATAACATATTAGAGTGGTGTTCCCCTTTAAGAGGTATAAACCAGAAAACCCATTTACCTGTAAAAATCATTCTGGGTGAGAAATCCACGTGTCCAAAAACGTGTCCCACTCAATATCTAGGAAGCAGCTCCAGGATTTGTCTCTTGATGACATCACAAAACGGAACCTCAGTTCTCTTCGCTTTGAGAGACTTCATATAAATAAAATGTAAATATCTGTTTTTAGATAGAAACGCACTCTAATGATATTTGATAAGATGATGTTCACTTTGTGGCGTTCCAATTCCACACACAAGCATATCATACTGTATATGCCCAACAAAATGGTGACAAGCTTTTGTCTCGACTTTGTCCCTAACGAATGGTCACCTGGGACGATGCCTGAAGCCCTCGGGGTGCGATACAGTAGATGGCTCGACAGACGAGTAAACAAAACAAACATGTTGTGATGTCAAATGCTGTTGACAAAAACGTAGCAAATTATGAAACGCTATAATTTTCTACAGATTTCCAGGGGTGAATAGCCCCGAAAATTTTCACATGGCCCCCGGGCTCATTATTAGCAGCAATGCAAGCCAATGAAGTTAATAAATGCTTTGCTGTTTGAGGTTGGGGCACATATGCTTCTCTCTATTTTCTGCTCATTAGGTCACTTTATGAGTGCACGAATGGCACCTTTGGCCCTGAAGGCCATAGTTGAATGTTGTCACGTTGAACACATTTTGTTCCGAGGAGGAATGACGCTTACAAAACACTTCCCAGACCGAGGCCCCCGGTGGAATATTGTCAACCTGGATCCCGTGATCGCCAAGGCTCGCTGGAGATGGCGAGGAGAGAGAGAGAGGTGCTCTTTCATTGCTACAGGGAGCAGGGGAAAAGTTCAAAGGTTGTTCTCATAACTGGGCACCAAAGTGCTGCAGCAAAATAACAACAACAAGGAGAAAAGGGAGGGAGAAGTGGGGTGAAAAGGGCTGCTCCATATCCGTCAGGCTGCATTAGCCGGGAGCCTTGCAGCAGGTAACAGCCACACGACACCTACCGTGACCAAGCAGAAAGTTACCGCTCGACAGTAATTCAATTACGATCAGCACAGCAAAGCTCGGCTAAGAATAGGGCTGGGAGGTATACCGAATATGAAGGTATACCGTCCTTGGATCCATGCAAAGGTATGGATTTCTATAATACCAAGATATATACATATTGTAATTTATTTATAATATAAATGTAATGTTAATCACAAGAAGATTCCTTGCAGCTGTATTATCCCTTAAACCCCCCCCCCTCCTTATACCTAGGGAAGTCTGTTAGAAAATGGTAATTTAGCCTGTTGTCAGCCTTCATTGCCTCTCCTGGACATCTCTACGTTGTGTATTGTTTGTGGTTCATGGCGGCAATCATTCGGTGGAATTCTCACTCCCACGCACTGACTGGCTAAAACACTATCTCTTCTCCCCTGTTGCATCCGGAAAATAACGTAAGTTAAGTCGTCATTTCATATCAGAAGGCTGGTTTATTTACATAAACAAAGGTTATATATCATACTGGTCATCGCGTCTCGCTCTTGCCATTATGAGATAACTCTTATCTCCTAGCACCTACTGTGCTCATGAACAAACAATTTGCACTCATGCACGTGACCAGGCCACGCCCCAGCGTCCTCCTATAAGACACCGGACATGGTCACACTCTACCTTCCTCTTTTTTTGTTTCCAACATGGACACTGCAGTGCACTCCATGAACTAGTTGTTATGAAATGCAGAGAGAAATTACACAATGTTGGGTTTTCGCCGGAGATTCACCAGCCCCTCGAATCTTCTCAGCACATCCTAACAGCGCATCGGGCCTGTCCTGGGGTTTCCTCGTCTCATGACAGCGGATCGAGGGACGGATCGAGGGACGTCTCGTGGCGGCTAGCTGTCGGGCTAGGTCGCGCACAGGTAGGGCCTGCGCTGCCAGGCATTAATGCTAGCATTTGTGATACTGCTCGTTGTCCGGTGAGACAGCCGAGTTGTGTATTGTCGCGAGGGGCAGGATATTTGGGAAAACATGGTCGTCATGACTCTGTTTTGGGTGTTTTCCCAACTATCCTAGTGCGCGCGGCTAATGCTAAAATGCTGGGTCTCCATTCTTGTTCCCCGCAGAGGGCTGTCTTTACTAAAAGGTCTTCCCTCCTCTTAACTAGGGGTGCACCGATGTATCGGTCGGGTATCGATATCGGCCGATAAGTGCCTTGTTGACTGCCATCGATAGGCTCAAATGTGCCGATGGCAGTAGCCGATAAATATCCATCAATTTGTGTTGCGTCAATCTGACCCACACGTTCAAACTTTGAAAAAAGTTTAAGTCAAGCGACCTGCACAACGCCGCCCCCCACACACACACACGCTACTGCATCAAAGTTACTTATGATTAACAAAGGCATTCGTTTTGTGGCATTAACGTTAGTTACACGTTCAATAGCATAAGCATATTATTTACCCGACCAGATAGCAAGCATTACTCATTCATATCTCTCACGTCCTTCCTTTGCTCAGAGAGCCTGTACTGAATTGTACCCATTCTGCAATCTGTTAATAAAGTTTTCAATCAGACAAATGTATAGAAAAGCTTTTATTATAACATTCGTTGCAGTAAAATCATTATGCCTCGTTTAGTCATCCTGCGGAGCGCTGGTAGTCTACTCGGGAGCCGCGGGGAGCTAACGTTATTAGCTTTGTTGTTGATCTCTCGTCAAAATCAATGGCGGACGTCCCGGAAGTAAAAAACGAATAAGCGCTTGCCGATTGGTGATAAGAACACCAGGAGGTGGGTGCTAGCGGTGTGACGTAATTGGCAGAATCGACTGTCAATCAAAATGGTTCTGTTGTTCCTGACACGACACTTGCGTTGCAAACTCAGATTATGGAGATATTACTGGAGAACATGGAGCTTTGTTTGAGAGAGATACAGTGAGTGCTGTCTCTTAAACTCTTAAAACTCTAACTTTTTTGTCTTTTTAGTCAAGTTAGTCTGTTGAAGATGAAAGCCAGTGGGTATTATGACTCAGACTTCAGCAATAATCATGAGTAGGCCTGCCACGATAACACATTTTGCTGGGCGATTAATTGCCCCCGAAAATATCGCGATAAGCGATATTATTGCGACCGGTTAGAGAATTTTTTTTTGAGAAATTTCCCAAAACTTTTATTTTGAAGCCCACCGCTCCGTCTTTTCCGGTTTTAGACTTTTATTTTGAAGCCCACCGACCAGAGCGGAAGTATTGTTGTTATTATCCTAGCAGCATCTCGTCCGGTTCTGTGTTTTTGAGCTAATGAATAAAACAAATGTTGAGATTGTTGGTGAGCAACTAACTTTAGGTTAGTTTTAACGTTAGCTACTAACGTTAGATGCAGCTACTACAGGCAATCAACAATGAGGAGGAAGCGTCAAAGCCGTATAGAATAGAATAGCCCTGTGGTGCGTAGGCACGGGAGCGCAACTCGATTACCTGTTATAATAAATGTATTCATGTTTAACTTGTCCCCGTGTCCAGTCCTTTGACTAGTCCCACCCGTTCATTGTAAACAATGATGCATGTAATTGTATTAACGTTATTCTGTGTTGTAGCTATGCTATACGTTGTATTTCGTTTGTTAGCTATTTAGCTAATGTTGTTGGCATTGAATGAGCATCAACACTAGATCTTTAATCTTTATTTAGCAGTCCAGTTTCTCCGGGCAGTAGCGAGTAACTACTTGGGTCTAAAAATAGCTAACTTTACACTACAAAGAACGCTATTTGGTTAAAAGGAGCAACACTATTGAGAAATGTAGTTAAGCTATATGTGGCGTTGCTAGTGCCCCACGGAGCTCCCGTGCTGTGCTCTGTAGTAAGGCCAGCGGCCCCCCACACGGAGTGACTGACGAGGGGTACTGGACTGGTTCCGCCTCATTAAAACAAACACGCAAATAGCAATTAATCGCGCCCGTCAAAATCATTGCATTAATTTTAATTATCACGGCAATTAATCTATTTATTGCTTATCGCGGCAGGCCTAATCATGAGCATTATAAAATATATAAAAAACACACATGGCATGATGGAATACCATAAACATATTTCTTGATGTTTCCTTTTTTAAGTAAGTAAAGAGGCCTATGTTGATATCGGTGAGCACAATTTGTAACACAAAAAGAGACGTGTAGCCTATTTATTTATTTAATATTTTATTTATTCATTTTATTATAATTTTATTTGTTGCCATGCCTAAAATAATAGTCAAGCATAGGGCTAACACATTTTCATAAACAATAATATCATTTTTTGTTATATGGTTATAATAAAAGCTTTTCTATACATTTATCTGATTGATTGATTGAAAACTTTATTAACACTTTGATCGCCATGGTTAAATTCATAATTTACCATCCCTCGCCATCTCTATTTGTCTATGGAGAAGTTCCCCTTCTTTGCAGGGCTATAACTTTTTAAATTGTATTGCTAAATTGACATTATTATGGCCCATTCAATGTCCTATATCTATTGTTCAGGGTGTAGCAACGTTATACTTTTTCATTCACATATTTATACTAAAATACGGTCTAAAGTATAAGTATGTTTTTATCGTTTTCTGCAGCTTTCTCCAGAACGTGATTTATAGCTCCAAATGCGTTATATTGATGATGAAATACAGTTTGATAGCAATCGGCGCGAGATAAAAAATTTCAACTGGACGTGGTTCTAGAAGTTACTACGTATCATCTGATGTTGACCGGATGGGCGGGGGGTCGTTTATAATTCCGTGGGCAACGTTATATCATTCATCTAGTGTGGGTGATATGATCATCAGAGCAGTTAGTAAAGAACACGTTGGAAAATAACGCTGGATCTTACCGTATCTTCCTCGCGCCGTTGGGCGTTGAGCGTGGAGCAGAGATATTCCTATTATGGGATGTCGAAATACCCGATCCATCTCCAGGTTGTATAATAGTATATACGTCCAAATCATGTTGTTTGTCGAGTTATTTGCACCGATCGGTGTTCACTGTGTCAAGATGGAGTACTGCTAATGATAGCGAGTGCCCGGACGAAATATGGATGAGCACCACTTCATCCACATGACTTCCTGTTGGGCGATCTGCCGATCGGCCACCAGATGGCGCTCTTGAACCGTTAGAGAGTTGAGTGGAGCTCAGCAGTATATCTCAGGTCCCCGGAGGAGAAATATGATTTCGATCACAGATTTTTGAAATATTGATATCAAAGACGTGTTACGGCGTCTTCGGCAGAATGAGCATGGCGGGCAATGACGAGTTTCGGCGTTTCCGGCGATTAAAGTGTTAACAGATTGCAGAATGGGTACAATACAGTACAGCTCAATACAACAACAGTGCTAAGACTGGAGGATGAAGACCAGAAAAAGACTTGTCTTTTTTACATAAGGGTCCTCCATTTTCAATTAATCAAAACATTTAGAGACATACAAATATACAGTAGTTTCATTAAAAAAATAATAAAAAAAATTATATATATATATATATATATATATATATATTTTTTTTTTCTTCTTTTTTTTTTGCCACAAATATCGGTATCGGTCGATTGTGTTAGTTGAACAATCGGTATCGGTCGCAAATTTTCATATCGGTGTATCCCTACTCTTAACCATTCATGCTGACGGTCAATCGGTGTCTAATGTTGGGAGTTTTGACGGGGGCTTGTTTACCATTTTCATGGGTGGATGGGCTGAGGCCTAGGGCTGGTGTGCTTTTTGTGAATCTATGAATTGTGTGCGGGACTGGTGTTTTTCTCTGGTCTGCATCCCCTTAACATTTGTGTTAGTGGAGTTTTCGTTCATTTATTCATTTACCCCTTCATGGGTGCACACCACAGTGGAGGTTGCTGCATTCATACTAGTGAGGCAGTGCTTCACTAGTAGTAGTCTTTTGTCTGCAGCCACCACTGGTGTTCCGTGCTTGTGAAGCAGGTGGCATCAGTCATTTGCCTCTGACATGGTGGAACGGTGTCCCACCCGGCCAACGCCATGAGGCGAGTCAGCCCGGCAGGTGGCTGGTGGGCTGTTAAAGCCTATACCGCCGCGGTATAGAATTAGCAGCGACTGGGCGGCTAAGTGGCGCAGTGGGCAAGATGCTCGCCACTAGTGCAGGAGATGCTGGGTTCGCCTCGGCATTGCTACCAGCTTGGCTGGTCGTTCATACTAACACAATTGGTGTTAGGGGTGGGAAAGCTGGTGGGTGGGTCCTGGTCATTGTAAACAGCGACTCCTACAGTTCGGTCGGGGCGCCTGCTCAGCGAGGAAAGGATCTAAGGGGGGTAGTGTGATCCTTCCACACGTTACACCCTCTCAGTGAGAGTCTGCGCTGCCAGGTGAAAAGAAGCGGTTGATTGGCTACACATGTGTCGGAGGAAGCATATGATAGCCTCCACTCTCCCAGACCGACCGTAGGGGGTAGGTGCGCAGCGACCAGGAGGGGGATTGGGAATTGGCATAACGACTAACATTGGGATGGGAGAAAAACGGAGGAAAAAGGAGGGGGGAAAAGATAAAAAATAAAATAAAAAAGAATTAGCAGCGACTAGCAACATTGTTCGAATTGCTGTTTTTTCTGTCAAAAATGGTGTCGGGTGGTGGGGCCAGCCGACGTCGAAACATCGCGCAAGGTTTTGTGGTTATTAGCTTTTGACCTAGCCGCAAACTATAACCGGAGGGAGGGCTAGGATGCTGTCAACGCTTGTTACAGACATCTTGGTTGGATCAGTCTCCCCTTGAGGAGGAGAGAAGTTTTTTCCCTCCTCAGGGCTCCACTCTCCGCAGAGGGACTTTGGTCTTTCCGCAGGAGCGCAGGCGGTATTTGACCTAGGCCCCACACCGCCTCACACCTCGCAGCCAGAGGTGAGGGCGCGGCCTCGCCAGCGGCTGTGGCGAGGCCCCCAACCAGCGGCCATGTTTCCCCCGCCTTAGGTGCCCTGGACACAAAGACAACAGGTGATCTCAAGGCCGACAGCCTTGGCGGCCGAGGGATCGGCTACATTAGATGAGCACGCCCTAAAAAACCGTTGCCGTCTAGCTGTGTATAGCTCGCTCTCCGGTCACTCCCCCCCCCCAACACCAGCGGGATACGGGCTCTGATTTGTTCCCTTTGGCTGCAGGCCGCGTGCCTTCAGTGAAGCACGAGCGGCCCCACGTTTCGCTTCTCATGGGGACAGGGGCTGACACCCAGTTGCTGGCTAGGCCTGGGTCTGTCCGTGAGAATGCTGTGCTGTCAAGCGGCTCCCACGCCACACGTTCTGCATCTGTGTTGGTGAGCCTGGTGTTGTGTCTGTCAACGACAAAGGTTGTCAGCAGGGGGAACTCGAGGCCCAGGGGGTCGCAGCGCGAGTTCCCCCAGCCCCGCCCTCGCCAGGCCGGGTATCACGTTAGTGCCTCCCATGGCCGGAAGACCGGCGGTGGTCAGGCAGGCACGCGTGATTTGGGTGGTAGTAATATCACTGCAGGGCTACGGTGTGTAGGAACCCACCCTATCGGGCAGTGTGGGGACCTCACGCCTTGCATGTCCAGCTGAAGAACAGTTCCTCAGCAATCCATGCCGGGGAGGTGTTCAGTGGGGGAGCTTTTGTCACCCAGTGTGATGTCAGCTTCCCCCGTATCAAACCGGCCCTTTCTGTCGGGGTCCCCCCTTTGGTGCAATTGCCTCGTTGGTAGTGTCAGGGTGCGATATCCCAGCTCCACGAGACGCCCTGCTCGCACGGTTGGCGAGTCCAGGGTTGGCAACGCACAGCGGGTGGGACCGGGCCGCCTATCTACGGTTCCTGGCGGTATTCACTGACATATTTAACCTGTCCTTAGAACAGGCTGTCATCCCCACCTGCCTGAAGAAGTCCACTATCATCCCTGTACCTAAAAAATCCAAGCCTGCTTGCCTCAACGATTACCGCCCTGTAGCTCTCACCTCCATAGCCATGAAGTGCTTTGAGAAGCTAGTAAAGGGCTACATCTGCTCCTCCCTCCCCATCAACCTGGACCCCCTGCAATTTGCATACTGCCCCAACAGGTCCACGGAGGATGCCATAGCCCATGTGCTGCACACAGCAGCATCACACCTGGACAAGAGGAAGGGGAACTATGTGAGAATGCTATTCATCGACTACAGCTCGGCATTCAATACCATAGTCCCCTCCAAACTCATAGCCAAGCTCAGGGACCTGGGCTTGAACTATGACCTCTGCCAGTGGGTCTTGGACTTCCTGACGGGCAGACCCCAGGTGGTGAGAGCAGGCAACTGCACCTCCTCATCCATCACCCTCAACATAGGGGCCCCCCAGGGCTGTGTTCTGAGTCCCCTCCTCTACTCCCTGTACACACACGACTGTGTGGCTCAGCGGAGTAACAACACAATCATCAAATTTGCTGACGACACAGTAGTGGTGGGCCTGATCTCTGCAAACGACGAGAGGGCCTACCTGGAAGAGGTCAAGGTCCTGGCGGGATGGTGCCAGGAGAACAGCCTCTCCCTGAACGTCAGCAAAACAAAGGAGATGATTGTGGACTTTAGGAGGTCGGGGGTCAAGGACTACAGCCCCCTCAGCATCGACGGGGCACCGGTTGAGAGAGTGAACAGTTTTAAGTACCTCGGAGCCCACATATCCGAGGACTTGACATGGACCACACACATTGACAGTGTTGTGAAGAAGGCACGACAACGCCTCTACTTCCTCAGGCGCCTAAGGAAGTTCCAAGTCAGTAAGAAGATCCTTAAGAACTTCTACTCATGTACAATAGAGAGCATCCTGACTGGCAACATCACCTCCTGGTTTGGGAATAGCACTGCACAAGACCGAAGCAGACTACAAAGAGTGACACGTTCAGCCGAACGCACAATTGGAGGGGGGCTCCCCACCCTCAAGAACATTTACAACAAGCGGTGCAGGGGTAAGGCTAAGAGAATCATCAAGGACTCCAGCCACCCGAACAACTGCCTCTTTGAACTGCTGCGGTCAGGCAAGCGATACCGGAGTCTCAAGGCGAGCACAGAAAGACTCAGAAGAAGCTTCTATCCCCAGGCCATCAGGCTGCTCAACGAACAATAAACACTATACAACAACCATCAAATGCACACACATCCACACGCACACACTCACTTTAAACAAACAACACACTGCAGCACCCACTCTCCACACTTTAGATCACCTAAACACACTTTATATTTATTGGTAAAGGATTTGCACTACAACTCGTACACCTTACTGTAAATTGTACCTAAATTGTACCTCATCCCATTTCTGCTTTGCACTATATAGTATTGTATATTAGTACACTGCATAGTATATTGTATATTATATGGTAACTCAGTTACTTCTATTCTGCATCGAACAATGTACATATGTCTATACTGAACACTGTGACCTCTATTTTTACTTCTAATTTACATGCTATACTATTTTATTTCATACTTATCTTGTCTAGCACAGTCTCTGGATTGTAACAGTAAGAAGCATTTTGTATAAAAGTATTCTGTACTTCTGTATGACAACTATTAAAGAAACTTGAAACTTGAAACCAGCGCCAAGTGGCGGCGGGTGCGGTTGGGATTATCATCACATATGGCTACAGCAGTACCATATGTCAAGGTGGATGGAGAGAACGCTGAGGTGGGGACTTGTGTTCAGTTTGCACAACCCCACCCTCCATTTTCAGGTTTGGTACAGAACCTATTGTCAGGGTCAACAGCAGTGACAGCTCTGGCCGACGATATTCCAATCTCTGTTGGCGAAGCAAGCCATCGTCGTGGTCCCAAAGGAGGACGCGATGCGTGGCGTTTCCTCCCGGTATTCTCTGGTGCCCGAGAAATCGGGGGGGGGGGGGGGTGTCAGACCCATACTGGACCTATCCCATGGAAGGTTCAGAATGTTGACCGTCTCCCACCTGTTAGACGCTGTCAGGTGGGGGACTGGTTCCCCTCCATAGACCTGTAGGATGCGTATTCGCATCCCGATCTTCCATCCTAGGGCTTACCTACGCTTCCTTTGCAGGGCTTAGCGTACGGGTACCAGAGGCTGCCGTTCGGCTATTCTCTGGCTCCCCGCATCTTCACCAAGTGCATGTAGACCCAGGGCTGTACAGTGCGACGAGCTCGTCGCAAATTGCCCCTTTAATTGGCCGTTGCGATTGGTAAATAATATTTGGGGGCGGGCTTGCGAGTAGGGATTTCAAGCCTTGCATTCGCATTTCACTCCTAAATTATCCAAGCCGTGTGATGACGCCACTCACGCGAGCTGAGCACTGATTTAGCTATGCCTATGAAGAAAAGTAAAGTTAGTATTGCTTCATATTTTCGACGCGTTCCACCTCCTAGTGAGCCGTCGAATGAAAATGTGACCGTCGAGAACATTGAGCCAGCAGTGGCAGTAGCCACCACCGCAGACCTGCCTTTGTACTAGGGTTGGATGCAGTTCCCTGTTGGTCAGTCTGTGTCTGTTATTCCATCTTCTTCTGCTCTGTTTAACGTTATACACTTCAAATAGTGCAGCATGTTTGAGAGTGCTCCCTTGACTGAGAGGATGGCTAGAGGATGGCCGGAACCACGAGAACTTTTATTAAACATTCTATTAAACATTCTGATATTTCCGCGGGTCTTGTGCCACTGTCAACTAAAGCGAGCACTCGGAAGACATGCACCGTTTGACAGTGATATGCGCACTGACAGTCGGCGCAGTTGACATTTTCCAAGTGGGGGAAAATAAATCCTCTTCGTCCCGACTGTGTCCCGGCCCCGTGGAGGATTTTTCTTCATCCCAAATACATGTTTTATTTCCCCCGGGACGACGGGACGGTGTTAGTCTCAAGCCCTGTCGTCGTATACCATTATCGATCCCCAGGTACTGGTTCAAATGTGAACGGTACCCAACCCTAACTGTTCAAAACGAAACGTCCCATTAAACTAAATAGTTCAGATAGCTCCTGATATCAATGTCTTATAACACTGAGTCGATGCGTATTCGAGCTGAGGGCACGCTGAATATAGTCAATAGGGTCCAGGTCCAGCGCCGGAGAATCCTGGCCGTAGCTGGAGGCTACAGTATAGGGCCCAGCTGCAGCTCCGGAGAATCCTGGCCGTAGCTGGAGGCTACTCGAGTACACACAGACAGTGGAGCTGGTTGCATATAGCGAGCATTTTGACTTGTTGCGTGGTGGCGATGTCTCGCAGATAATACAACTACAAGTATGATTATATAATATATATATTTTATTAAAAAAAAATTATATAAAATAATTTTCTTTATTTTTTTTAAAATCAAAAACAATCGATATAAATAATGGTAAAATTGTTATTTAAAAATTTGCCCCTAAAAAATATTTTTTGCCCCTAAATTTCTCATTTAGGGGCAAGTGTGCCCCTAGTGAAAAAGCTTAGCGTACAGCCCTGTGTAGACCGCACTGGGGCCTCTGCGTCGTCGGGGGTTACGAATTGTATTCTGCCCTGGACGACGTTCTGGTCCTTGGCCGGTCAGGGTAGATTGCCAGGTCTCATACCAGGCAGGTGATGTCTCACCAGCCTGGGTTTTGCTGTAGACTGGAAGTAGAGTTCTCCTCTTCCCAGTCAACGGGTGGAGTACTTGGGCTTTTTTTAAGCTCAAGGTCTATATGGGAGCGGCGGCGAGTGGTTGGGTTCTCGGCGCGCTCGGGAGGTTCCGTCCTAGGACGGTTACGGCGCTGTCCGTGATGCGCCTGCTGCTGGGGTCCCTCTTGGCCTCCTCTTCATGAGGCGTCAGGCGTTCGTGAGTTGGAGGCCCCTCTTGGCCTCCTCTTCATGAGTTCGTCAGGCGTTCATGAGTTGGAGGCGGGCTTTCAACTGTTGTGTCCTGTCCGTGCACTGGGGGTTTACCTCAGGACTCTGGCTCTCAGGGCTTCCGTTCAACTGGTTTGTTTGTTGCGGTGGCCCTGGCGCGGGTGAGGCGCTGTCCATGTAGCACCCGTCACATTGGTTGTGCGGGGGCGTTGCCTTTTGCTGCACATTGGCTGGACAGGTCCCCCCTCGGGCTGCTGCACCAGAAACGTCCGTGGCCAATCAGATCGCAGAACACGCACGCAGAACTGGAAATGTGTTGGGGAAAGAATAGACGCAGCAGGGGTGTGTAGGTGTGTGCCACGGGGTGATGTGTCACACGTGGTCTCGCCTGTGCTGTGCGTTTTTCAGGGGTCTCTGGTTCCCCCTTTTTCGCACTTTGGTGGAGTTGACTGCCTCCCCCCCTTCGTTAGGACGGGCGGATGGACGGGACTCCCCTCCTCCCTGGTAGTGGGGCTTACGGGCCCTCAGGGGGTACACTTGTCGGGTCACGCGTCCGCTCTGTCCCATATCTCATCATGGCAAGAGCGAGACGCGATGACCAGTATGATATATAACGAAAGGTTATCCTATAACCTAGTTATATGAATACTGGCAGAGCGTCTCGCTCTTAGCGCCCTGAGGTCCCTTGGTTAGGTTTTCAATGTTGGAAACTTTTTTTTCCGAGGAAGGTAGAGTGTGACCATGTCCAGTGTCTTATAGGAGGACGCTGGGCCGTGGCCTGGTCACATGCATGAGTTCAAATTGTTTGTTCATGAGCACAGTAGGTGCTAGGAGATAAGAGTTATCTCATAATGGCAAGAGCGAGACGCTCTGCCAGTATTCATATAACTAGGTTATAGAATAACCTTTCATTCTTGTACAGAATGAAACAAAGTATTTAACCCCTTAAGCCCGAGCTGTCCGGTATGGGATTGATATCATGCCATAAATACTTAATACAGAACATATTAATTAATGTTGCGTTTCTTTTTCAAATGTAGCCAAGAGTAAAGACCCTAACCCTGTCAAAACAGCAGTCAACGTGTATATTTTCTGCACTATGTTTGTTAACCAATGATTTTTAAGTGTTATATGAATACATAAGCCCGAACGGTCCGGTACCGGTACGGGATTGATATCACGCCATAAATAGATGAATACAGAACGTATTAATTAATGTTGTGTTTCTTGTTCAAATGTAGCCAAGAGTAAACACCTAACCCTGTCAAAACAGCAGTTAATGTGTATATTTTCTGCACTACGTTTGCTTACCAATGATTTTAAGTGTTATATGAATACATAGGAGTTTGTAGAAATCTCAGCACGTATATTGAAGCGAGGACATGGCGCAACTCAACTTGAGTGTAGTCTTTTGAAATAAGAGAACCAGGGCTTTCGATGGGCTTTCGACTTTCATAAAACTACACTTCCCAGCTCACGCCAGCCCGTCAATCATCTGACTTCCAGCGTGAACCTTCTTTTTTTTGTTTGTTATTTTCGAGATCATATCTCACGGGTCAACAACAACCTGAACGTTATTGCCATAAAATAGAACGTAGTTCATTTCTTTAACTTTCTGTGTAAAATGGCGGAGATATTTACATTATAAAAAAGTAACTGTACTTACAGTAGATTTCATTCACGTTTTTTGCTGCCCTGTCAGGGGCGCCTGGTGGTACTAAATCCAGATTGAACTCTGCCATTGGAAAGGGGAGATTTGGCCTGATCCATAGATGTGTGACTTGGCCATAATAAGGTAATTTATAGGCCTGATATTATATATTATATATTCATATTTCAAATTGCATGTGTCCGGGTGGCAAAATGCAGTACTGTATCTACAAAAAACCCTGTAAATCATCTGCCCTTTATTCATTTGCTGAGATTTTTTTGTACACCTAATCTCAAGAAGGTGCTGAATGAGCTCAGTGGCAATTTTAGCATGCAGTTATTCACCGTCAAATATATATTTTTTAAAGAAAATAATTTGATATTCTCCTCTGGTTCATTACAATTTACTCAAATTGGCTAGGGCTTAATTTAAGAGGTTAAAAGGTTAAGAAACTAAATTAATAAGTTCCATCTCTTTTGGTTGTGTTATCTCTCCTCACTCGCTAGTGGCCTATCCCCTAGCTAGTGGTCAACTCCCCCCCCCCCCCCCCTCCAAATAGGAGGATGCTCTGCTTCTCTCAGTGTGTCGGTCGGTTCTGGTAGTTAAAACTTTTCTTAATGAGCGGTCTATAACTCCCTTTTCTGTGTCTTGTTACGGAATGTAGCTTTGGCTAGCTCATCTGACTTCTCCCCGGGTTGCTATCTCGTCACCAGGGGCGGACCTTCCTACAGGCGAGGGGGGCGCCAAAAAAAAAACAAAAAAAAAAACGGCCTAACTTCATAGCATTATTTAGCCCCCTTACTGACATGGTAGCATGACAACAACAAGCTACTGTAGCATGACACCAATTATTTCCCAAGGTCCTCTAGTAGTCTAGTTCGATATGATACCAGTATTTTTCCTGCCAACGCCCCCGTTGAATGAAATAGGATCATGACAATTGTTACAAGACATAAAAAAAAGAAAGTCACATTCATCACATTGAAATTTGTACCTGAAAACCATTGTCAAATATGGTTATACCATCAAAACTTGTGAAAATATCGTGATATAATATTTGGGGCATGCCGCCCAACTCACTCTATATTGTCAAATACGGTTATACCATCAAAACTCGTGAAAATATCATGAAATTATATTTTGGGCATACCGCCCAGCCTTAGCTCACTCCTCATCAGGAAGAAACACATGAGAAAAGGGCAAGGGAATAGCTGGCCCATAACCAGCTGACCACATTTTGCTGGGACAAGGCCAGACGTTCTTGGTGAGGCTATTAGCTCACGGCCAAGTATATCTTGTGTTCTCTTCTCTCATTTGCATTCTATGAGCGATAGGCCAATGTCTTCCGCAGCCGAATTGCCATAATGGATCCACGATGAAGGCCCAAAGGGTATGAGAGCGCTGGATTTGGCCAGGAGAGGTATACACATGAGGTGGGACGTGTAGGATGCAGCTCTGTGCCAGTTCAGCCATGACGCTCGTCCATCAGAACGCACTCGCTCCATGAGCTCTTTTAACTCAGTGCAACATTTGTTGCCATGTTACAGGTGGCTTTGTCCAGCTGAGCTGTGGACCATGTGCAACAACAAAAATAGAAGATCATTTTAAAATATGATCTGACAAGTTGTAAGTCTCCCCAACAGTCAACTCCTCATTATACTTTTGGAATGGCTTGGAAAAGGCAACCTGTGTCAAACTGGCTGTGCAGCCTCCTAAAATGGACTATTGGCTAATAGTTATTGATAAATTACATTTTGACAATGACAGCTAGGGCATGCACCAGATCAATAGTTGGTGGCATATCAGGCTGTTACCAGGCCAAAACATGGAATCTGTGTCTGATCATTTCCCCAATATTAAAATCCAATACCAACAACCATTATGTAACATGTCACATATGAAAGCAAAGCAACTTTTCTTTTGCTTGTTTGGTATATTTTTGATACAAAGAAAAAGATGGAAAGGAAAATGGGTTATATCTAGAATATCTTTTGTTCAATAGTCTACAGTCTAAACTGTTCTGTAAAGGTAATGGATCGGATCAATACTCTGTATCTGCAGATACTTCAAGTTTTGAACTCCGGATCGCTCAGGGCAGTGAAATGGTAGAATTGGTGGATGACAACCAAATGGAACAGATTCTGGTGCTGCTGGGTGACACTGGTCCGGTGCTAGTCACCTAAGAATCCCCTCCCCCACTGACCTCAGGCTGTTCTTGGCGATAGTGGCATGGGAGCAGGTTGGCAACGACACTGGGCCCCAGCGTGGCCAGGAGGGCACCTCTGTGATCGGACACCTTGGCCTTCTGCCACACCACCACCTGCAACAATAAGGACACTGGTTAACTTCAATCAGTCCCCCTGTAGGAGAAAAACTAGATCGCAGACCCACCTGTCAGGATACTTAATTGGGCCGCAGATCCTCAATTCTATAGTTCATACCTTACCTCTGTGGAGAGCCAGCAGGATGTGGGAATGTGGGGGTGGGTTACTATTTGAATGTTCTAGGAGAAGACATTTTCAAAACAAAGCCCCAACAATGAAACGTTAACTACCTGACAGCAGGCAACCAAGCTTCCTCTGTCAGACTATTCCGAGAACTAGGGCAAGGAATGGTCACGATGTGATTCAGCAATTCTATAAGCATTGAAGATTTATTCTGCCAGTGTTTGAGTTTGGCACTGCAAATCAAAATCAAATGATGTCACATACTCCATCATACAGGTACAATGAAATGCTTGTTGCAGAAGTGTGCGACTCTACAATAAATAAAATAAGAGAAGGAAATTATATACCATCGTGGATGGGCTGTCAATATAATCATATGGGTTGTATTGTGCAGTTGGGTTAGATGGAACCGACAGTGTGTGTCAAGGATTGGATAGGTGTATTTATGTACAAGTTCATGAGTATTCACAGAATATATCATTTTATAAATATAAGAATATAGAATATTATATGAGTAATATAGAATAATATAAGAATATAGGACATAGGAATATTCAATGCTGGTGTTTTGTGTGTGTGTGTGTGTGTGTGTGTGTGTGTGTGTGTGTGTGTGTGTGTGTGTCCTATTAGGAACAACAAGCAATTAAAGATGGTATGTATTGGATTGCCGTCAGCAATATAATGTACATAAAAAAGAAGGTAGCCAAGAGTGTTTTTGTTTTGAACAAGGCAAATAATGTGCTTGATTATAATTTGTATGTGAATATTATATTGTTCACTCATCCTACCATATTTGAGTTACTGTGTGGAAGTGTGGGGTAACACTTATGAAAGCAACATAAAGCCATTATTTATATTACAGAAGAGAGCAGTAAGAATAGTTCACAAAGTAGATTCAAGAGAACATACTAATGAATTATTTATTAAATCCAGACTATTGAAACTTAAAGAGCTAGCTGAAATACAGACTTTATTGGTTTTGTTTAGAGCTAAATGCAGAGTATTACCAGCAAATATACAGAGGTTGTTCGTTCCCTGTCCAGATGACAGCAGAAGGAAATTCAATTTTAAGCACCAATTTGCACGAACCACCTTAAAACAAAGGTTCACCTCAGTTATAGGTATCAAACTATGGAACTCTTTGCAGAATGATGAAAAGAGTTCTACTAATATATTTAACTTCAAAAGGTTGTACAAAGAAAAGATAAATAGACAGTATAGCACAGTTTAGTATAATATTGCAGTTTAGCATAACAGGATAACATAGCATAGAATTGCAGTATAGGCCAGTATGAGTATAGTAATATAGTATATAGCAGCATAACATAGAATAATAATATATTAAAATATTGTATAATACTGTATACCAATATGGTGTAGTATAAATAGTATGATTTAGTTATATTATAATAAAATTAAAATTATAAAATTATATAGTATATAGAAGTATAATATAGAATAATACATTATATAAATGTATAGATGTGTGTGTGTGTGTGTGTGTGTGTGTGTGTGTGTGTGTGTGTGTGTGTGTGTGTGTGTGTGTGTGTGTGTGTGTGTGTATAAATGAATGAACCTAATTATGTAGTTTGACTGATAGATACACAAAATGGGTTTATTTTAGGGATGTCCGATATTATCGGCCTACCGATATTATCGGCCGATATCAGCATTAAAATGTGATATCGGTTGATATCGGTATCGGAAATTAAGAGTTGGACAATATCGGTATATCGGTATCGGTAAAAAAGCCAATATCGAGCATCCCTAGTTTATTTATGTTGATTTTATTTAGTTGTGTTGATGTTTCCATTTTTCCAAAATATGTGTGTAGGGGCATATACGAATTGTTATATGTGTGTAGGGGCATATAAGAATTTTTCTTCTTCCTGTTCTTTTCGGCCATGGAATTTGGTGAATTATATTAATATGTACTGTTGGACTGTGGTAATTCCATGTACGAATACATAAATGATGATGAAATGATGATGATGATGACTCTACAATAAATAAAATAAGAGAAAGAAATGGAATGGAACCGACAGTGTCAGGGCTCCAGACTAACTTTTTTCACCACCGTCCCAGAACCGTCCCGAAATACAATCTTAACCGTCCCAAAGTGAATGTAACCGTCCCAAAAATCAAATGTTGTTTCTTTACTTTGGTTTTGTCGTCTATAGTTGTTATTGCCATAAGAAACCCCATTCAGAGAAGGGGAGAATAAATTGATTTAGTCAAAAGGCTCCCAGGTGGAAAGATTTCACAAGAATAATTATGATTAAAAATAAATAAATATACCGGTATATATATATAAAAAAAGTGTTTAACAAGGTGCTAGTATAGGGATATTTGGTCACGGTGCTGTTATAGTCAACCAATTGGAGTCATGTTGATTATTCCTTCCATAGGAAAATATATTTAAATGTATTTGTATTTTATTTCGTTTTTTTTTTTTTTTTCTCCATTTTCCTCCGATTTTTCTCCCATCCCAATGTTAGTCGTATGCCAATTCCCAGTCCCTTCCTGGTCGCTGCGCACTTACCCCCCACAGTCAGATCATCTGGGAGAGTGGAGGCTACCACGTGCTTCCTCCGACACACGTCCAGCCAATCACCGCTTCTTTTCACCTGGCAGCGCGGATTCTCATCGAGAGGGCGTAGCGTGTGGGAGGACCACACTATCCCCCTCAAGTCCTATCCGCGCTTAGCAGGCGCCCCGACCGAACTGTAGGAGTCGCTGTTTACAACGACCCGGACCCACCCCGCCAGCTTCTCCCACCCTCTAATACAGCCAATTGTATTAGTGCAGACGGCCAGCCAAGCTGGTGACAACCCCGGAGCTGTGAGCTGGATTCGAACAGGCGAATCCAGCTCACAGCTCCGGGGTTGGTGACGAACGCAATCTCCGCTCGGCCACCTAACCGCCGTATTTTATTTCGTTTTAGTTTTTTTTGTTATAATGTATTTATGGTTGAAAATGTTAGAGATAAATAAAGATCAAATCAAATCTAACTGAATAAGTTATCCCTCTCCTAACAAGAAAGAAAAACGTAGTTTAGCTTTAAACTATATAATGTCATTGCGTCCAGAGATTCCACCTTTGATAACTAAAGTAATGACACTTGACTAGTAATGAAACATGTCCCTTAGATCGCGCTGTCCTCCTGGTCGATATTGATAACTGCTGCTAAAATAAAATAAAATAAGTCCCGAGTCGAGACTCCGTGCTGCTGTTCCCAACGAATCCCAATAGTATGCAACTGCAGAGCCGCAGAGCCAGGGGCGCTTTCAGGTCCGGTCACAGGCCCGCTCAACAGCGCCCCCCACCCAACGGCTGAATTTCCAATGGCTGAATTGGAGTATTGCACAGTGCAATACTCCAATTCAGCCATTGGCAATTCAGCCGTTGTGTGGGGAGCGCTGTTGAGCGGGCCTGTGACCGGACCTGAAAGCGCCCCTGGCTCTGCGGCTCTGCAGCTGCATGCTATTCGCAAATCCAGCATGAGCCAGCTCCCGCTGCAGCTGTCGTTATCAGAACACTACACACATATCATAGTGTTTACAGCAAACTGTAGTTGATCACCAGGTATGTTTTATTAACGTAGAATAATTCATATATATATGCGCGCACTGACAGTCGGCTAATTGACATTTCCTGTGAAAAAAATTAAATCCTCTCGTCCCGTTTGCGTCCCAAAAAAGATTTCTGTTCGTCCCAAATCAATATTTGATCGTCCCCGGGACGACGGGACATCGTTAGTCTCGAGCCCTGGACAGTGTGTGTCAAGGATTGGATAGGTGTATTTATGTATATTCACAAGTTCATGAGTATTCACAGAATATATCATTTTATAAATATAAGAATATAGAATATTATATGAGTAATATAGAATATAAGAATTTATACAACGGCATGCACATTTCTCGATTCTGATTGGCTGAAACAGTCATTTTACACGTCTTTATTGGCAACAATTCCACGCTGCTGGCCCAGGACCCGCCCACAACCGAACCACATCACATCACTCCGCCGGATCACAAGAAGGTGGACAATAATCTTTACAAATGGATATGTTGATAGCGACTAAACGACTAAATATCAAGCGATTCTGTCACAGCGAATGTCTTAGTCGTTTAAACAATGTTGGATGATGTAATTGATGAGTCTTGAATCATTCTGTAACAAAAGAAAAATCGCGGATTGATTGATTGATTAATTTTCAATTTTTTTTTCAATTTTTTTTTCCTTTCGACTGTCAGCGCTCGCTCTAGTCTCCACCCACCGCCACACACCCCCCCCCACACACACACACACACACGCACACACACACACACACACACACACTCTGCCTGCAACACGGGGGATAGTCAGAGAGCTGGGTGCTGCGCTGTTCTAAGTGAGCATGGCCTATTGAGTTGATTGATTGATTGCTAATTTTATTACTGTACGCTTGGTTTCCAACTGGTTAAGTTTAGGCCCTCTACAGTAGGTTTAAAAAAATAAATAAAAGAATAGGGCGAAGAAAATGTTTTTTTCCTATAGGGCAAAGAAAACTTTTTAATTTGTTTTACCTACTTTATATAGAAGCATCTAAGAATGAAGTTCTATGGAAAGTAGGTCTGCATTCCCTTAACAATTGTGTGTATTGAGCCGTACTGTATTGTACCCATTCTGCATCTGGTAATAAAATTTTCAATCAATCATTCCAATAATACACAGTTGGATGTGTTAGTTGGTTGGATGCACTTCAAGCTGCTTCCACATGAGGCAACTTCTCTCAATCATTCCAATAATACACAGTTGGATGTGTTAGTTTGGTTGGATGCACTTCAAGCTGCTTCCACATGGAGGCAACTTGTCTTTTTTGTAGTTGTGGGAACTACTTTTTCTGGCGGATGGTTTTTTCAATAAATCTTCGATTAATGTGTGTTTATTGTATAGAAATAAGGTTGGATGAATCTGGCAGTTGTATAAAAGCTTTACACCACTTGCAGTCGTGATTTGTGAACAATAAACCATGCCTAGGGGGGTCTAACGACCACCCCTAGGCATGGTTTATTGTTCACAAACCACTCCTGCGCGTGATGTAATGCTTAAATAGGACATAGGAATATTCAATGCTGGTGTGTGTGTGTGGGGGGGGGGGTGTCCTATTAGGAACAACAAGCTATTAAAGATGGTATGTATTGGATTGCCGCCATCAATATATAAGATAAGATATTATTTTATTGATCCCCTTGGGGAAATTCAGGAAATATCAGAACCTAAAAAAGATAACCAGAATGGTGCTTTTTTGGCATGATGTGAGAGTTTTTGGGCTCATTGCTCCATTAAAAGTTGGTAGATGGCAGACTGAAAGGTTAAAAGCAGTGAAGAGGGAAATAAATAAATATGCCAAAATAGAAAGCAGCTCACAGGAGTTTTAAAATGTGTACAGATGGATCACATCAAAATTTAAAGGTGCACTATGCAGTTTCAGGGGAGGGGATTTGTTTACATTTGCAGAGCCTGAAATTGGTTTATAAAACACATTTACTACACAATTATCCTATGTCAACATAGACCAAAACAAAGATAATTTTAGGCACTCTGAACCAAACATAAGCCAGCACTGCTGCCTCTTAGCAAGAAGATCCTGGGTCTGAACCTGATGAGGGCCCTTTCTGGGGCCATTCCCACACCAAAAGACATGCATGGTATTGTACACCCCTGCCATTACCCTTGACCAAAGTACTGTCATTACAGCGGGAGTTGGCCCTTGGCTGCCTGTCTGTGGCCCACTGCTCCTAAGTGGTTAGGATGGGTCACATGCAGAGGAATAATTTCCCCACTGGGATTAATAAAGTATAACTTAACAACAACAACTAAATTATACATTTGCAGGCAGCTTTCAATCTTCAAACAATTGTTTATTCAGTTATGAAAAATATGACAGAACTAGATGCTAGCGCACATTTAACACAATTCTATATTTAGAGAAATTCTTACACACACACACCACCCACCCACACATTAATATATATATTATATATATATACGGTATATATAAAACAGAATTGTACTGCATTGGTTGAGAATCACAAATCACTCTTTTCTTTAAAGTTAAAAGTGGATACAAGTGTGAGATTTTTTAAGCAAAACATCGGGGTACATATTTTCACACCCCCGGGCGCGCCTGTCGTTGGTGTCCCACGATGAGTATATCTCCTGGGTGTTGATTTCTGAAGGCATGGCCCCGCGGCAGAGCGCGTCTCAGCTATGAAATATGCAATCGGGCCCGTGTAAACGGATCACTCCTGTAAACAGTTCCTGGAGAAGCTGTGAAACACGACACAGGCCGAAGAGCAAAGTTCGAGACACGGGATACGGGCTACCGAGTGCTGATAGGCACAAAACGGGGGCTCACTACCCTCCCCTGACGAGCTCCAGAATTGATTTCAACGAAAGGTATATGGCGGTCGTGTGCCCCCCCCCCCTCCCCTGACTCACCCATTACCCCCGTCCCTTCTCTGACCCCCGTTCCCTACTTGTGCGTAAACTGGCCACAGCCTGAAACAGATTGGGAGGCTAGGTCTGCAGCTGTGTTTAGCAGCTTACTCATACCTCATAATTGGCCAAATTCAAGCTCTGAATCGGCTAGGCATCGTTGCACAGAGGGCAAGCCAACAGTTATGCAGTAGCTGTGGGAGCAGGGCATCAACAGAAGTTCAGTGAATGAAAAATACTTTGCATTTCATCTCTGTATTCTTAAGTTTGCGGTATCGTTCCATTTCTCTGTACTTCTTGCATGCACCGTTACAAGGTCTTCTGACCAAATGGATGAATGGAACAGTCTTAAGTTTCAGGAGACATCCTCACTTTCAAAATAAAAAAGATGGGGTTAGTACAGGATACCTGCCTTACCCAGCACGGACATGACGATGGAAGGACAATTTAAAACCCAATCATAATTCGACATGGCCTAATTGACCTATATTAAGCCCTGCCCTCTTTTTTTTATCCTCCAATCCCAACTGTTGCATCTGAAGACACTGTACATTTTTAGAACAAATATGAATATATTAATGTTTCTTGTATGAGCCCAAATACATTCTCTGATGGTTGATTTCTTACTTTAGATTGAACAACAGACTGAATCACCTCCTTATCAAACTGCATTACATTTTTTATCAACCCTGCTGGTAGTGTAATTATCATAATCTTGATGGATGAAACATATACATTGTGCACCTTTATAAACATGCAACAGTATCTGGAAAGGTATGGGATCAGAGGAGTAGGGCTCAAATGGTTAAAGAGTTACTTAGAACAAAGACAACAGTTTGTGCAGTTGGGGGAGTACAGGTCCACTCAGTCAAACATAATCTGTGGTGTGCCGCAAGGGTCAATTCTGGGCCCGAAACTATTCATACTGTACATAAATGATATAGGTAATGCTTCTAAAATATTGAAAAATGTAATTTTTGCTGACGATACAAATGTCTTCTGTGAGGGAGAGAACCTCCAAATGCTTTTAAAGGATGTCGCAGCTGAGCTAACCAAGCTGAAAGTGTGGTTTGATGTAAATAAATTATCATTAAATATTAAAAAAAACAAATTCATTGTATTTGGTAAACGTGATATACAAGTAAATACACCGGTTGAACTAAGGATTGATAGTATTAAACTGGAGAGGGTATTTGAGAATACATTTCTGGGTGTGATAATAGACCACCAACTCAACTGGAAACCTCATATCAAATATGTCAGGACTAAATTGGCACAGAGTGTTGGTGTTTTATGCAAGATAAGACACATTCTAAACCAAAAAACACTGTATACACTGTACTGTACACTCTTCCTACCATATATGAGCTACTGTGCGGAGGTGTGGGGTAATACCTACAAAAGCACTCTACAGCCAATATGCACCATCCAAAAAAAAGCAATAAGAATAATCAACAATTTAGGATATTATGAACACACCAATAACTTATTTATAAAGCTACAAGCATTGAAATGTATGGACCTAGTGGATTACAAAACTGCCCTCATTGTATACAAAGCCAGATACAAGCTAATCCCAGGCAACATTCAAAAATGGTTCAGAGACAGGGAAGGTGAATATAATTTAAGAGGGAGAGGGAATCTCAAACAACCAATGGTACACACCACGCTGAAAAGCATGTGCATATCGTGTGTGGAGTGAAGTTGTGGAATAATTTACCCAATTACATCAAACTGAGTAAACATGTGGCACAATTTAAAAAGCAGTTAAAAAATACACATTAGAAAAATACAGAAATGAGTAGTGAGGATAAACAAAATTATGTTATATTGTGTATGTAGTGATGTACTATATTCACTGCTGTCAAGTGAATCATGTTTTTTATTGTAAACTTTTAATATAAGTAAAAATAATATTCTATATTGTAATATACTAAATTATGTAAATTCTATTAATATTAATGTGGGAACAAATACAAATGTAAGGGGGTAGGGATCAATAAGCTAAGCTTCCATCTACTCCTTTTTTTGGACATGTCTGCCAACCAAACACATTGCTCTTTTGTTTATAATTCCTGTTTTTTCTTTTTTTTTCTTTAAGGATTTTTTTAATTTGTTGTTATGATTGTTTGGTCTGACGGATCAAGACACTGAGTTGTTTGAAGAAATAAGAAGAACAACATGTCCAAGAAATAAACTTTTCATTCATTCATTCATTCATATCTGTGAACACATCAACACCAATATTTGGCTAATACAAAAATTGAAGAAAATATTGGCCATGTATCAGGTGTCCCATTATATCTAGCCCTATTATTTACAGTAATATATTATTGATACCAGTATGTAGCTTTTAATCCATTCCAGTTGTGCAGCATCAACAAAACAATTTAGTTGATTTAACTTTAATTGTTAAATTAAATGTAATACTTCCTGATTACAGAACTGGCTGTCTGTCTCACGGGGTAAACCGAGAAACACTGGAAATGCCTTACAGCACTGAACACAATTATCAAAAGGGAGAAAATTATCAAAGGGAGCCGTGCAACAACCTAGTCGGATCTCAAACACTTTCTGGCCAAAAGACATCGATGCCCAATGAACTAGTGGGGTGAAGACACCGTAATAAAGCCTACCACATGAGTGTAAGGTAGTGACACGCTGGGTGACAAAACAGTGTTACTAGCTTTTTATCCGGGGGGGGGGGGGGGGGGGGGGGCAGAGGGTATATAAAGTTTTTCAAAAATAAACAATGCACATATTTTCAGTTTTTCAGTTATCTGGCTATCTTGTTAATCACGCTTCTTGACATTTCCCCCAGATATACCTCAAACAACATGACACCTAACTAGGAATGACCCCCGGACCCCGGTTCTAAACGGGAACCGGTACTATATTAGAAAAGACCGGAGTATTTATAAGCTCCGACGTCATCGGTACTGCTATCGGTACTCGAGAAAGTATGGAGTTTTTTTTTGAGAAATTTAAACGTCGCAAACTAATCTTGTTGGCCGTTTTCTATATCTCTCCTCCCTCTGTCTCTCTCTGCCTGCGCGAGGAGCGGGCTGTGCTGTGCTCACACACACACTCACTCACACACACACACACACACGGGTGCTGTTGTAGGCTACAGAGTACAGACAGCTCTGCTCTCATCATGGCGGACAGAACGAAACGTTCAAAAGTCTGGGTCTATTTGACTAAAGTCGATGTGGACAACGCTCGTTGCCACAAGTGCAACAAGACATTTGCCAGTAATGTATAAGCGCTGGTACTTGTCAATGTGGCTGGCGGGGAGCTAACGTTATTAGCCTGAGCTGGCTCCGAGTAGAATAATGGCTGACAATCCGGAAGTAAATAAACGAACGAGAGCTTCCGATTGGTGGTAAGAAGAAGAGGTGGGTGCAAGCGGTGTGATGTAATTGGCAGATCGACTGTCAATCAAAATAGTATTGTCAGGGCTGTACAGTGCGACAAGATGGTCGCGAATTGCCCCTTTAATTGGCCGTTGCGATTGGTAAATATTATCTGGGGGCGGGCTTGCGAGTAGTGCTTTCAAGCCTTGCATTCGCATTTCACTCCTAAATTATCCAAGGCGCGTGATGACGGGATGCCGTCACTCACGCGAGCTGAGCAGTGAGCACTCAGCAGGTATGATCAGCGGGAACAATCGACTGAGCACTCACTCTGATAGACTGGCTGACTGTCTGATTTAGCTATGAAGAAAAGTAAAGTTAGTATTGCTTCATATTTTCGACGCGTTCAACCTCCTATAGTGAGCCGAACTGAACTGAACTCAGACACACGGAGAGAGCTGCGGCGTCTGCTGCTCCTCCTCCCTCCCGCACCCGTGGCTGTTGTAAACACTAGTCTCTAGTGGGACACTACCTCGGTGATCCTGCGAGCCGGCTAGCTACTGATATCAACAATTGCTAGTAGTGCATGATAGCTCGCGTTAGCTTACTGTTCAAAACGAAATGTCCCATTAAACTAAATAGTTCAGATAGCTCCTGATATCAATGTCTTATAACACTGAGTCGATGCGTATTCGAGCTGAGGGCACGCTGAATATAGTCAATAGGGTCCAGCTGCAGCGCCGGAGAATCCTGGCCGTAGCTGGAGGCTACAGTATAGGGTCCAGCTGCAACTCCAGAGAATCCTGGCCGTAGCTGGAGGCTACTCGAGTACACACAGACAGTGGAGCTGGTTGCATATAGCGAGCATTTTGACTTGTTGCGTGGTGGCGATGTCTCGCAGATAATACAACTACAAGTATGATTATATAATATATATATTTTATTTAAAAAAAAATGATATAAAATAAAAAAAAAAATCTTTTTTTTTTTAATCAAAAACAATCGATATAGGGGAGCTCCAGTAGCTCACCGCGTACCTCGAACGCTATTTCGGCGTCGGGGACAACCGTGCGCGTCACGGATCTGGGGTAGCGAGTTCGACTCCCGGACAAGCCGTACTTTCTCAGAGTGTCTTTCCCCCCATCTATACCCCCATTCAACCTGTTTCTGTTGGTCATACTTGACCAGAAAAAGCGATAAACGCGAAAAGAACCAGCTGACTGGTCAAAGTAAAAAAAATAAATAAATAAAAATCGATATAAATAATTAAAAAATTTGCCCCTAAAAAATCTTTTTTGCCCCTAAATTTCTCATTTAGGGGCAAGTGTGCCCCTAGTGAAAAAGCTTAGCGTACAGCCCTGATTGTATGACTCCAACTTTTTTATCTTACATTTGTTGTTAATTATAAAAAGTCTATAATTCAGACACATTTAAAACATTGCTGCTGCTATTGCTGCTGAAGAAATAATATGTATTTATATTTATATAGTTATATAAAAGAATAATAAAGCAATGTCGATTCTGTTCTTAATTAATTGGTTTTTTTTCTTGCAAAAGAATCAAAAAGAATCGATAAGAGTATCGATAAAGTACCGAACCGTTAAGCAGTATCGATAAGAGTAGTAGTATCGATAAAATCCTAACGATACCCATCCCTACACCTAACTGTCAACACTACTACTGGAACCTTGACAGTGATTGCAAGCCAAGACCTGTGGGACGTGAGAGACATTGGTAGACTTATGAGGACACCTTGTGGCTGCAGTATGGAAATGTACTACAGGGCTCGGTTTAAAGCAGGGATGAAGCCTTCCACACGTCAGGCACTCCAGCAAGATGTTTTAACAACTGTTCTAGAATCAGTCTGTATAGACCCGAGGAGTAAAGGTTCCACCTGTGATTTCCCCCCATTGTAGCCACCCATTGAAGATCAAAACTATTTGAAGTATTACAGCCAAACCGTGTTGTGTAGGTTCATAATCTTTGATGGAAGTATATATTCTTTGATTCTTATACTGTTAAAACCAATAATGGTAAATGTTTTAACTTAATCTTTGAGAGAATGTGTTTATATCGTAATCTTTACTCATTTCCATGGTAACTATGCCTCTGCAAACTTCTATCAATCACAAGAGCACAACTACTTTGACGTTCTTGTCATTCCGGGTCATTCTTGTTTGTTTTTGGGGCATTCACCCGCCATCTTTGTTTTCATTGTAGCTATGAATAAAACTTTCAAAACATGAACACTAAGAACAAACGAGCCAGGTAATCATGAGTATATGATTCCAATAGTGTATTCTGTCGTTTTTGACTACTTTGTTTTCGTAACGTCATCCTCTCAGCTCTGCAGCGTTCACTCAAGACTGGTCGTCAAATGCAGTAAGTAAGTAAGTAATAAGTAAAGATTAAATTGCATTAGGTACACAGTCTTGTACCCATGACTTCTTTCTTGTTTTTGTCAAATATAAAGATGTAGGTCTCATTTAACTATGCTTAACTCTGCTCCCGTCAAATGTCAGACCAATTGAATAAGTGGAACCATATAAAACCACTACCTTGAAAAACTCCTATGGTAAAAGACCATATAAAAATGTAAACGATCACGTGATTCCCCAGGTCTATAGCAAGGTGTGTGTGTGTGTGTGGGGGGGGGGGGGGTTCATGGTTCTTTGGTGGAAAAGACTTGCCCGCCATGAAAAAACACAATTCTAGATAATACAATCTTATATAATCTTTTTTTGATCCTCTAATCACAACTGTTCACAGTTGCGATTGGAGGATCAAGAAAAGAAGGTGGGCTTGAGATAAGCTGAATACTCGTTTCCCTTCTGACCACCGACTTGTTTCTTGTCATCACGAGTCAGACATGTAAGCGGAGAGCTGGTGGTACCTTGTTGTGAGTGAAGGTGAGCCGCAGGTCAGGTTTCACTACAGCATAGGCTATCAGGAGGTCCTGCACTTTCTTCACTTCCTCTTTGCACTTCTTGGAGGTGGCGTAGTACTGCCTCCTCACTGGGAGATTCTTAAACAGCCGCAGCACAGCCACCGTGGTGCCTGAAGAAAAGACGGTCATGGCATTAGTGTTACCATTATTCTCAGTAGGGATGCACTGAACAGATAACTGTTATGGAATATCGGCCAATAGCAGGGTATTACTTACTTACTTAGGCCTTTTATTCCTTTCGGAACATAGGCCATTGATGAAAAGTTTCCACCCCGTCTGTCTTGAGCCATCCTCTCCAGCTGTTTCCACGTCAGTCCCCTCGTCTTGAGTTCCTGCTCAGTGTCTCTTCTCCGGGTGTTTTTGGGTCTTCCTCTGCCTCGCTTGCCTTGTGGGTTACAGGTTAATGCCCGTTTAGTTATTGCGGTTTTGTGTCTTCGAAGTGTGTGCCCAATCCAGCTCCATTTTCTCCTGGTCAGCTGGACCTCCACTGATTCTTGCTTGGTGCATTCCCACAGCTTGATGTTGGTGATTGTGTTTGGCCAGAAGATCCTGAGGATACGTCTCAAACAATGGTTGATGAAGGTCTGCAGTTTATTGATGATGTTAGTGGTGGTTTTCCAGGTTTCAGAGCCATATAGCAGTACGGATTTGACGTTGGAGTTTAGGATTTTGAGCTTGGTGTTGAGTTTGATGTTTCGGGTTTTCCAGATCTTGTTTAACATGTTGAATGTTGCTCTTGCTTTTCCTATTCTTGTCCTTACGTCTTCCTCAGTCCCGCCATCCACAGCTATAACACTACCCAAGTATGTAAATTTGTTAATCTCTTCCGTGTCTGGCCCCTGATGGTTAAGAGGTTCGTGCTTTTATTATTGACTCTGATTACTTGAGTTTTTGGTCCATTTATTTTGAGCCCAAGTCCAGCTGCAGTTGTTTCTAGGAGCTGGGTTTTGTCTTGCATCTGTTGGTGGTTGTGTGAGACTAGTGCGATGTCATCCGCAAAGTCCAGCTGGGCCCTCATTCATCAACGTGTTCTACGCACAGATCTGTGCTTACCCTGTGCGTACGATCATTTCTAAGCAAAGAGTGGGATTCATCAATTTCGATTTGAACTTGACTCCGTGCTTACATCTACGCACATGTCAGACCAGGCGTACCTGGCGCCCAGTGGTAGAATATATTATTACAACAAGGAAATGAGCTTCTGTGCATAATAACACTGGCATGTTCTGTACGAACCGTAGTTCATTATAGTTCATTGTAAAATAGCAACAGTAGTGTAATTATGGTCAAAACCCTATAAATAGCATTTGGAATAATAGATCTTTCTCTCACAATGAATGCAGAATGGTTTATATAGCGTTATCGGAATATACGGGGTGTAGGCTACTGACTGACTGCGCTCCGCGTAGCTTGATTGATTGAAAAGTTTATTAACAGATTGCAGAATGGGTACAGTAGAGTACAGCTCAGTACATACAATTGTTAATTGGGGATGCAGACCAACTTTCGTCTTGTTTACATCAGGGTCCCCCATTTTCAATTAATCATAAAGCTCAACTCGTTATTATTTTGCGCAGACCGCAGAAACACAGGAACGTTTTGATTATATTTAAAATAAAAGGCTTTACGTTAAACGAAACAAGTGGAATTTCGAAGCTGTAAGCAGAATACAAGTCATATGAATATAGTGTTCTTCCCCCTTTTTACTGTATAAGAAAGAATAGAAAACGCATTGCAATGACACTATAGTGGACAGACTATGTATATGTACGATGGGATTCAAGTTCGCGTTTTTGTTGATCATAGGCATGCTGTCAGAGTATGATATCTTCAAACATTCTAGAACATTTGTAGTCACAGATCATGTCCTAATAGAACATAGGCTATGGCATGGATCGTGATATTGTGTGGACTGTAATTATTACTGTACCGGTACCACCCATTGTGACAACAGCCTTGTGAGTCCCGCACACAAACATGATGGAATTCAAGTTCATGTATTGAAAGGCAGGCTACATCATACATGCAGTGAGATTCATTGTTCTTGTATATGATCTCTATTATTGTTTATATAGGCTACCCAATACTGACATCAAAATAGATTAGTATGCCTCTAGAAATCATATGCAGCAGGTAGAAAATTGACGGGAGATCCATCGCGATTTGGAATAAAATTGAGGAGAACTTTAATCCCTGGCCCTGGGTATTAATCAAACAACACGGGAAAAGGCAGTCATATACCAGCGCGGTCTTTATTAGCCGACAACAAAATAGATGCCTCTAACAATCATATAGCCAATCGAACACAACTAATAAAGGCATTCATATTACAGCACGGTTATAATGACACACAACCAACGCCAAACAGTGGTCAACGAACGGTCTTTATTAGTATTTTGAGCTGTCCAGGCAGAATTGCAGCAATGGTCTTAAGGAGCCGTTGATATCTGACATCACCGTTTACAAATCCGCCTTTTATTTATCCCATAATACGCGATAGTGTCTTCTTGGTTCGACAGCAGTGAATTCTCCATGGAGTTTCTCAGAGTCCCGCTCGGGTCAGTCCATTATTTCACATCCCATGGGGGGTGTTTCCTCATTTTCATGACCATATATGGATAATCATGCACGAGCATTGACGGTAGAACAAAGTGGTATTCATCAACACGGAGGAGCATAGAGCCTGCTTACGCACCGTGTGATGAATCCCGACTTCCCTGTGCGTACACTAGTTCTACATTCCGTGCTTACGTGTGGAAATAGAAATGTTCTACGCACACTATTGATGAATGAGGGCCCAGGTCTTCGAGGTGCTCTGTTAGACTCCACTGGATGCCAGTCTTCTTATTGGTAGTGGTTTGTCTCATGATCCAGTCGATGCATAGGAGGAAGAGGAAGGGGAAAAGTAGGCAGCCCTGTTTCACGCCGGTGAGCACTTTGAAGTGTTCTCGTGCACATCAGTCATGTAACATTTGGCATTTCATGTCCTGATACATGTTCTGGATTATGCTGCTGTATTTTTTAGGGATTCCATAGTGTGCCATGAGTTTCCAAAGCAGCTCGCTGTCTACACTATTGAATGCCTTTTCAAAATGGATGAAATTGACAGACAGGTGCATGCCATTATTTTTTTCTTTTTATCTTTTTCCCCCTCCATTTTCCTCCGATTTTCTCCCATCCCAATGTTAGTCGTATGCCAATTCCCAATCCCTTCCTGGTCGCTGCGCACTTACCCCCCACAGTCAGATCATCTGGGAGAGTGGAGGCTACCACGTGCTTCCTCCGACACACGTCCAGCCAATCAACCGCTTCTTTTCACCCGGCAGCGCGGATCCTCCCCGAGAGGGCGTAGCGTGTGGAAGGATCACACTATCCCACTCAGGTCCTATCCGCACTTAGCAGACGCCCCGACCGAACTGTAGGAGTCGCTGTTTACAACGACCCGGACCCACCCCGACAGCTTCTCCCACCCTCTAATACAGCCAATTGTATTAGTGTGAACGGCCAGCCAAGCTGGTGACAACCCCGGATTCGAACAGGCGAATCCAGCTCACAGCTTCGGGGTTGGTGACGAACGCAATCTCCGCTACGCCACCTAACCGCCCTAGGTGCATGCCATTCTATGGATTGCTCGATGATGATCCTGAGGGTGGTAATTTGGTCACTGCACGATCTACCGTTCTGCTTGGTTTTCTCTCAGTCCATTCAATAGCAGGGTATAAAAAGTGTATAATATCAGCTGATAGTAGGCTAAAAAAGGGTATTATATTGGCTGATAGTAGGCTAAAAAGGGTATATCGGCTGATGGTAGGCTAAAAAAAAAAGGGTATAATATCGGCTGATGGCTGATAAAAGAATCCCAATATCTAAGAACAACAGGATTACCTTCAACTGGGCTAACAGTAGACCAATTAGTATTCTCCCGACTCCAAGTAAACTTATGGAAAAACTTGTCTACACTTTTCTGTCAACAACCTTGATTCTGAATTGAGTTCCAACATGCTTATAAAGAGGGCCACTCAACCAGCACTGCCTTAACACAAATGACTGACTAGCTGAGCCACATTGATGATACAAATATTATACAGTAGGTGCAGTCTTATTGGACTTCAGCGCTGCCTTCGATGTAATTGACCATGAACTATTATAGAAAGGAATTGCTGCATATGTTTCAATACAGCAGCAGTCAGCTGGATGGATAGTTACTTGTCAGACAGATCCCAGTGTGTGTATTTTAATGGTAGTTTATCAAAATCAAGATATCTAGTGTGCAGTGTTGCCTTGGCCCTCTGACAGTTCAATGACTGCTAATGTCAACTAATAGAATTGAAATACTTTATTCATCCCGATGTAAATTTGGCACTACAGATCGCTCACAGTAAACATTTAGGTAGTAAACAAAAGTCACAAATAAGAATAAAAATAAGACTAAGAGAATAAAATACGGTCCGGGATATACATTCCAATATAAAATACAGTAAAAATATACAGAAATATACAGTATGATTGTGTACAGTAAAAACTGTGGAATTGTACAGTGTCGATTTAAGAGTAAAGTAAAAGTCCAGGAAGATTTGATATTACCGTCACCCTGTGTTCAGTGATGCAGTGAGGCACAGTGATGCGTTATAGAGTCTGATGGCTGTCGGAATGAAGGACTTCCGGTGCCGTTCAGTGCTACATCTTGGGAGTCTTATAGTCTCCTTCTGTCAGCCAAGTCTGTGTATAGTGGGTGGGAGGGGTTGTTGTCCCTGATGGCATAGAGGCTAGCAAGGCTTCTCCTCTCCGCCACCACCGCTAGAGAGTCCAGCTCCACCCCTACCACGTTACTGGCCTTCCTGATCAGCTTATCCAGCCTGTTTGCATCCCCCGCTCTCAGTCCACTGCTCCAGCAGGTCACAGCGTACAAGAAGGTGCCCGCCACCACCGACTCGTAGAACAAGGGTTCTGGTCGCAAAACAGTTAAACTAATCCTCATAGCGCAGCAATCCTCTGGGCAAAGTTAGTTTCATATTTTGTGAGATCGTTATGATGCGCTCCAGCTCAAACAGTGAGGAATGGGAGGGGCTGCTGAACCAGAGACCCTTTCTCTCTCTTTCTCTCTGTAGTTCAATGATTTTAAGTTGCCAAATGTTACACTATAAAAACGAACTGGATAGTTGATGATAATAAGTATTTCACTTATTAACATTCTTATTCAACTCATTCTTATTATTTAAAGGGGACATGCATTGCTATTCCTTGCACTATTTGGGCAACTTTACACAATTCCTGAGAGTCTATGGAACACATCTGTACGTTTTTTTTTTATATAATAAATTCATTGTTTTATATTTTTGATCAAGTACTCAAAAGCATAATTTTTCAGCCTCAGGATTTCAGGCTAAACGCTTTGAGTGACAAGTCACCCACAGTCTGCGACTGGCAGACAGAGATTGAGATAGAGAGAGAGAGAGGAGAGAGAGGGACACGGAGCATAAAGTTATCTCTCCACTGCTTCCGCCGCGCGGTCCAGGTTGTGTGTAAATGTGTGTGTGCCACTGCTTCCCTGCGGGTCCAGGTTGTGGGTAAATGCGTGTGTGCCACTGCTTCCCCGCGGGTCCAGGTTGTGTGTAAATGTGTGTGTGCCACTTAGGGGTGTAACGATGCGACCTCACAACGATTAATTTCTATTACGATTATTCAGGCAACGATTCAATGCATCATGAAATCTCTTCATTTGACCACGATTCAATTCGATTCAATTCGATTCATTTTCGATACATTTTCTATCAGTTAATTCCCCCAAATATTTTGAATACACAAATGTGGCTGGGGGAACTGATTCACTCAGCATGAATAGACTATAGGTCAATAAAAACAATACACACAAATAAGATATTTTTTTATTAATTTCAATTATAAATTAATCGATTCTAACATTTTCAAATCGCTGCAGTTGAATCGTCACATTAGAATCGATGCATTTCGATTAATCGATGCATCGTTACACCCCTAGTGCCACTGCTTCCCGGCGGGTCCAGGTTGTGTGTAAATGCGTGTGTGCCACTCAAGGCTGGACTGGGACCAAAAATCGGCCCTGGCATTTTTGGCCCAGACCGGCCCACCATAACCGGTCGGACACCACCCACCAGTACACCATCCTTGCGGTCTGCATCATAGCAGGCTCAGGATGGGCAAAGTAGTCTATAGCCTGTTCATCCCTGTCTCTCTCCTCCACAACCTGGCTTGACTAGACATAAGGAGAGAGAGATGATTACAATTAACTGGTACATTCAGGTCCAGAATTGTTGGAATTCCCTGACAAAGATGTGCAAAAAGCTGTACAATTTAAACAATACCATACTGGTAATGATCAAATAGTTGTTTATTCAATGAATGCGTGGAGCTGTTCCATCTTATTTCAAGTATTCAAATATCAATGATGAATATTGCATAAGGTTTACACAGTTAATAGATCACCTTCTTGTTTGATATTCATGTTCAGAGAGGAGTAATAGTTAGATCTTTGTATGTGATTTATATGGCAATTAAATCAATGGTGTGCTTGTTTGTTTGGAGAGTTTGACCTACAGTTAATGTGCCTACCACGTGAAGGTGCATGATCAATGGACAGCACAAAAACTATTTGTGTAGGTGGAGACTAGAGCTACCACAGATAGTAATAAGTTATAAGAGTAAGTAATCCATACCATATATATCCTAATAGTTACCTTATTACCATACTTGGCTGAAAATAAACTTTGCTGCCTGTTGTGAATGTGTTTTTCCCTGTAGGCTAATACATAAGTAGGCATACATTTTTGCAGTTGAGCAAATATTTGCAGTTGAGTAGGCTATAATGTGCTGTGTTTTTATGTCTTCCATCAAGGACCACCTTGGAAATAAGTGTTTTAATGAATGCTTTAAAGGGGTTATGCACTGCTATTCCTAGCACTATTTGGGCAACTTTACACACTTCCTGTGAGTCTATGTAACACATCTGTAATTTTTATTCCAAAAATAATCATTGTTTTATATTTCTAATCTTGTACTCAAAACCAGCATTTTTCAGCCTCATGAAAGCAGGCTATTATTGGCTTGGCTCCACCCATACTAGCAGAATGCTTTGAGTGACAGCCACCCACCAAATAGCTCCGCCCATCTCCCCGTCAGAGATTAGGTTTCAGGTTACATACAAATATGGTATGTCATAAATATAGAGATGTAGCAGTACTGTCTATCTATATATATATAATATGTTACCATGAATTGAAATTGGGGGACCCTGATGTAAACAAGACGAAAGTCTTTCTCTGGTCTCCATCATAGCAGTACTGAGCAGTACTGTAGCAATACAAATATGGTATGTCATTGTGCTGCTTTACTCCCGCAGCTGGGGTGAAGGGATGAACAGGATGCCACTCAGTTGCAAAAAGCTTTTAATTCTTCCTCCAACAGGTTACAAACCTTGAAACAAGACACACATTCAATCAATAACTACCACAATACTACTATCATTCTTAAAACAAATCGCTTACACACATCCACTCACCGGTTCTCAATCGTCTCCCTTCGCTGCTGTCAAATTCCCCGCGACTTCCTGTATACAGTTTCACTGACACCACGTGACGTATCTCGACCAATTACAGCCCACTACTCGCTACATCCCTGGATCACATGTGAAATGACTACATCTCCATTCACAACTTTAATCAAGCATACAGTGCCTCCATACATCCGAAAATGAAAACATAATTACAATCATAGCTCAACTACCACTAAACATTCACATAAATGCACAGCATAAAAAACACCACAAAACATTACTTATTTACACACAGACTAAAGTGCACCTAAACTCCACCACCACAATAGAAAGCTGCACACCTCCCACTTGGTATCCTGGTCTTTAGACCCAAGGAGACCACAACAAATAACCGCTCTCCTTTGGCGGTGGAATCTTCGGATCAACCTTCTCATGGGGTGCTGTTATTGCTCTTCTACAGGTAAGAGCACCACGAGTCTTCGGACGTCTCTGCTGAGGACAATAGAGAGTCTATGATCGCTGCTGATCTTTTCCGGACGCTTGCCCGAGGCCACTGGACAGCTGGGGCACGTTCTCACTTTGACATCACGGACGACCCCATTCACGTCAGGGGCCACCTCCACAACCCGGCCCAGTCTGAACTGACCCCTTAGCGCGTTCTGATCGGCAAGCCAAACAAGATCTCCGACTGCCACATTGCGAGCCTTACTATGCCACTTAGGCCTGATAAACAAGCCTGGTCCAGCAAGCTGGCTCCACCGCTGCCAGAACTTGTTTACTTCAGTCTGGACTGCTCTCAATCTCACAAATGGGTAGCCCTGGAACTCGTAGCTCCGTGAGTCCCCTGTGGGTCCAGCCCTCCCCAGTAGCAGGGTGTTGGGGGTGATCACCTCTACCGCGTCATCTTGGACCTGGAGTCTGGCGCCGATCGGTCTCTCATTCGATAAGTTGGCTGCCATGTAGAGCATAGTTTGGAACTCTAGTCCTGTGAGGTCCCCGCCACCTCCCACATTACTCAGCGCTTGCTTGAGAATGCGGACTGCTGCTTCCGCCGCACCATTCCTGTGAGGTGAGTCGGCTGGGTGGAACACCCAGATCCACTCGGTTCCTTGTCTGGCAGCCTTTCCCCTTACTTCATCCTTGTCGAGACTTTCTAGGAAAACATAGAGTTCCTTCAGTGCAGGCCGAGCTCCAACAAAGTTTGTGCCCCGGTCTGACCAGATTTTCTTCGGGTGTCCTCTGAGCGCTGTGAATCTCTGGTAAGTGCCCATGAAGCTCTCTGTGGACAGTCCCTCCACCATATCGGCGTGCATAGCTCTAGAAGCCATACAAGAGAACACCACACCCCAGACTTTCATCCTAGACCTCTTCTTTACCACATCCCTGACCATGTATGGGCCAAACAGATCCAGAGTTGTAAACTCAAATGGGGCAGCCGGCTCAGTCCGCTCAGAGGGAAGGTCAGCCATAACCTGCTGGCACATCTTTGCTCTGGTCTTCCGGCAGGAGACGCAACAGTCCCCAACCTTCCTTGCAACCCGCTGAGCCTGAACCACCCAAGCCTTCCTCCTCATCCGCAACATAGTACCAGCGACTCCCTCATGGTTGGTTTCATGAGACTCTCGCGCCACGAGGGTGCTGACCCAAGCTCTATAGGGAACCAGAGGCACTCCTGACTCCCCCGCTGCCCGGGCCCTTCCAAAGCACATCAGAAGCCCTGACACCTCCTCCCTGACTACCACGAGCCTGTTCAGTGTTGACTCAGGGAATGCTACCCCTTTTTGAGCTGCCAAACAAAGTTCTCGGAAAGCGGCCCCAAGCTCCCATGCGTCGAGGACAGGCTTGCCCTCTTTCTCTTTTGAGTGCTTGGCCTCCCACTCTGCTCTCTCTATGGCTCTTCCTCGGATTAGCCACTTGTTCACCGCTCGGCGGACCCAGCTGATCACTCCACAGAGCTTGGTCAAGCTGCTGAACTTCTCAGGTTTGACGAGATTGACGATGGCTGCCCCCCAGAGCTTTTCCTCGCTTCCGGACTCGCTAGAGGGCTCTTTTTCTCCTTTCTTAGAGAGCCCGGGAGCCTTGTCCGCCTCGTTCAGAGATTTCTCGGACGAACTTGACGCCTTTTTCAGCTGGGCTCGAGTAAGAACCGCTGTGAACGCCCTCCTCTGGAGCCTACACACAGCCTCTCTGGTGTTAGCCGCTACCTCTGCCGCGGACTTCATGGGCCACTCTTCCACAGGCCTTATTAGAAACTCGGGTCCCTTTTGCCACTTGGAACCTTCATCCAGGTCTTCCGGGGGACATCCTCGAGTGACAAGGTCAGCGACATTCAGATCCCCTGGGATCCACCACCAGTCGGCTACTGGCCCTGCCTTCTGAATCTCCCCAACCCTGTTCGCAAAGAACGTCTGATACCCGTAACTCTCCCTCTGAATTGCTCCCAGTATAGTTTGGCTGTCTACAAAGTGAAACCACTTCTCTACCTCCAGACGGCCTTGCCTCTCCCAGAACCCTTTCAATCTGGCTGCAAAGACTGCACCACAGATCTCTGCTTTGATTACATCACCCTTCTGGTCAAGGGGTGTCAGCTTGGCCTTCGACTCGACGAGACGAGTGTCCACCCCTGCTGATGTCTCCCACCTCAGATACAGGACAGCTCCGAAAGCATCATCACTTCCATCAGAAAATGTCACACCCCACGGCCTCCCTCTCCATCCGGAAGGAGTGAGGCTTCTCTCAAAACCAACTTGACGAAGTCGACTGTACTCCTCAAAGAGCTTGATAGCTTCTGTTCGGAGGTCTGCTGGAAGAGGATGGTCCCACGTGTCTTTCTTCGAGCCCCCTCCCCCAGCCACCTGGAAAGCTCTCCTCACCAGAATGGCCCCTTTCTCTTTGACCGGGGTAGCAAGCCCGATAGGGTCATAGAGCCCTGCCACCTGACTCAGGAGCTCCCTTCTGGTCAGAGGATCTGGCGTCTGCTCTCTGACCTCCCCCTCAAGAAGGTCAACCCCTGTCCTCATCTTCTGCTTTCTTTTGGAGAAATTTATCGAGACCATCAGGAAGAGCCTGTCACTATCAACATAGTAGCCAACGCAGAGGGCCTTGTTGTCTTCCTGCCCTAGCTGGTTGGGCAACACCAGGGTTTGGAGCGCCATATTCGGAGTCTCAATAGATTGCTTGGGCTGACTTCTTTCACGCCTCCCACTTTGACCGGACCGAACCCATGGCTTGAGAGAAAAGCCTCCAGCGGTGAGGATCTCTTCCACTCCTCTCGTGATCTTGTCCAGCTTCCCTCGGTCATTGTGGGATGTGAGGATATCGTCCACATAGCTGTCCTCCTCAAGGACCCTCCTCTCCTCATCCATATGAGAGAACTTGGGAAGCCTCGCCGTTTCCCTCATAGCCAGCTGTGCTATGCACCCAGCTGGCCTGTCTCCGATGTTGACCCGAGTGATGGCGAAATCTTTGATCTCTTCCTCTGGTGAGTCCCTCCAGAGGAACCGATGAAGGTGGACCTCTCTTTCATTTAACCACACAGAATTATACATCTTTCTAATATCTCCTATGGCCGCATGCTCTCCTGTCCTGAACCTGAGCAGGACCGCCCGGATGGGATTTAGAACATCTGGACCCTTCAGCAGAATGCTGTTCATACTTGTCCCTTTGAACTCCTGGCTGCTGTTCCAGACAAGGCGCACTGGCGTAGTGACAGAATGTGGGTTTGGTGCGATTAGATGACTCACGTACCAAACAGGCCCTCTCCAACTGCTGATCATGTTCTTCTCCAACTCGATGGCTGCTCCTCTTTCCACCATCTCATGAACTTGTGCTGTATACGCCGTTCTCCATAATGGGTCCTTCATGAGGCGCTTTTCGGTCCTCAGGAACGTCGCTTCCACCACCTTCCTGTTGTATGGAAGCGAAACAGGATCTTCTGTCCAGGGGTATCCTGCATCCCAGTGAGGTGAGTTGCTATGGTTGTCAGTGGTCACATAGGACAGACCTTCTTTGATCTTTTCTAGTTCCCTTTCTTCTACTAGAGTCATCTCCTTTCCCCCTGGCTGGCAAGTCCCGCACCGACATCCCCCGCACTTTGGCTCGCAGGCGGCTCCGATGCTATCCCACCTCCACCATTCAAGAACTTCTTTGCTGGTCGTGGCTGTGTTTCTGACCTCCTTACTTTCTTGCTCCGGGCCCTGAGCCCCTTTTCTGGTGTTTACCAGCTCACAGGAGATCTCCTCCACCTTGACTGCCTTTGTTCTCATAGAACGTGCAAAATGAGTCCTCGAGTTGTGAATTGACATCTCCATCTCCTCAAACAGATCAGGGTGCGCTCCCCCCACAGTCTTCCCTAGTGGGCCGTCCCACAGCACCAGGTCTCCCACTCTTTTCATCCGCTGTGGAGCAAGCCGACCCTCCCGGTGGCTGATCAAGAGCTCGATCTTCTCTGGCCGGACCAGCTCCTCCGTCTTGACCTCTGGGAAGAACTTTTGAAGCTGCTTTGGGCTAACGACCTTGCCTGCTCGGGCGATTTCATTCAGGCCATAACAGACTATCTGGTGGGGACTCCACATGTCCTCTGAAATGCGCATCCTGACCTTGAGCAGGTACCTTTCAGTCTCGACTCTCACCTTCATTCCTCCAACCCCATGCACGACCAACGTTATTTTCTCCCCTCTCAGTCTGAGTCTTTCGGCAGCTTGGTGGGTTATGTAGTTAGTGTCGGACGCGAGGTCTACCAGGGTCCCAATAGTTTGCCCCCCGTTTGTCGTGACCTCCATGATCATCATAAGCACAGGATGCTCCCTCAGGCCAATCTCTTCAAGGAGACTACCACTCCAAGTGTTTGTACTCATTGACACCGTTGTTTGGTTGGTGAATGCCTTTATAATCTGGTCTGCTGCTTCGGGGGAGATATTAGCAAGCGCCCTCTGTTGTTCATCTGAGAGCATTCCCGCGTTTGCGCCACTTGTTTCCACCCTTTGCCTTCCCCTTTTCCTCTCATCTCCTCTCTGCCCCCCTTCCGCAGAGCACATGAGGTAGTGGTGGTCGGAGGTCTCTCCCTTTTGGCAGCACCTTTTCCTGCAGAGGAACCTGTCGCTGCATTCTCCATCCTCATGATGGGATGCCAAACATCTCTGGCAGGCTTCATTCTTTTCGACAATGTCTCTCTTCTCAGCCAGACTGAGCGCTTTGAACTTTTTACAGAAGAAAATCCTGCCTCCGTGTTTCTCATCCCCACACACGCTGCATTCTTCTCCAGCCGCACCCTTTCCTGTGGCCCTTGTGAACGCCTTCCACTCTGGCTTGCTTGGCTTCTCGAATACCTCCGAGGGTCTTAGCTGCACCAATGCCTCAAGGACTACTTCTTCGTTTTTTAGAAATTTTAGGAGAGCGTCAAAGTGGCCTTCAGGGGTGACGTTATTCACAGGTGCAGCTTTGAAGGTGAGCCAGCTCCTCAGCTCACATTCAGGCAGCTTGCTCTCAATAGATTTGATAATAAGTGGATTCTTTATAGCATCAATGCTCCCCAAGTCTGTCAGGTCAGTAAGGGCCTTCTCAACAGCTTGGATGAGCTCTATTGTTTTCCTCGGCTGGTTACCTTTTGCCACCGGCAACTTCTCCAACTCTTCAATTATTTGAATAGCGATGGTGGTCTTATTCCCGAACCGGTTTTCAAGGACCCTAAACATGTCATGAGCTGTGTCGTAGCTTGAGAGCCTAACGCCACTGACGACTCTCTCCTCCACACTGTCTAGGAGCTGGAATTTCTTCACTTCGGCTGACCCAGATGGATCTCCCTGTCGCTGGAGGTTTTCCCAGTCTCTTCGCCAACGGTGAAAGTCTCGCATGCAACCGTTGAATTTTGGTAGTTTTATTGGCTGGAGCCGAACTCTTGGTGAGGCTGATGCTTGCGAGCCTCCTGCTCCCAGGTTCGCCAGGCTAGCACTCTGTGCTTCCTCCCATGCTTTCCGCTGCCCCTTGGCCAGCTCGGCACGCTCTTCTGCGGCGGCCTCTGCCATTTCCAACTGAATCCCAGCTGCCTTTTCTCTGGCCTCTGCGGCCCTCTCCTCAGACCCAGCGCTAACTTCGGCTGCCTTAAGCCTGGTCTCGGCGGCTCTTCTTTCAGCCTCAGCGCCTCCCTTTTCAGCTTCTGCGATGTCAGAGGTGGCCTTTTGCCTGATTTCAATGGCTCTATCAGCCTGCTCTTTCTGGACCCTGCCGAAATCAACTACCCACCTTTGCCAGAGGTCAATTCTCTTGTCCTCCAGCACTTGCAGCTTCTTACTAACCTCGCACGCAGCGCCTTCAGGGATCCACCCTTCCCAGACAGCTAGCAGACTTCCTGCCTTGGTGATGAGAGATTCCACGAGTGTGACTTGTTCTTTACCATTTTCATAGGTGATTGTTTCCAGGTTAACTTCTCCCGCACCTTCATAGCTTCTTTCTGCCCGTCCAATGGCTGCTTTTAGCTCGGTCTCTGCATATTTTGACCAAAGGTTGGAATGGATTGCCTGCTTCACCTCTTTTAATGTTGTATCACACTCTATGGTTACCCTCTCCAAGTCTGCTTTGGCTTTTTCATCCACAGCCTCTATGTCGCCTGCTTCATCAATCAGACAGGCCTCACAAACATAATTAGCTGCATGAAGCCTTTCTGCGTCCTCAGAAAGGGATTTCCACTCACTTTTCAATTCCTCTCGCAGCATAGTTGGCGCCATTCGCAAGATGCTGTTGGCTTTTCTTGTGAAAGCTGCCTTCACTTTGGCCCTCTCTTTCTTTAATTGATCAATTTTTATTTATTTTTATTTATTTATTATTTATTTGACCATAAAATAAATAATTGTAATGATAAATAACCCAATAAAATAATAACCTAATTGAGCGTACCCGTAACTCCTTATCTACCTTGTGTCTTCCGCCCTCTCTAGCTGCCTAAACTAGCTCAGAAGCTTCTTCCCTGACTATCCTAACCTAACTAGTCTTCAGCGGCGTTACCAGGCTCACCAGAGGTCCCCCCAGGGATACCGCCCAAAAATGGAAAACAATACAAATAAACAAAGTGGAGTAGGTTTCACCTTCTCCCGCCGGCTTGCTACCCGGGTACACTCAAACTAAGCTAAAGGTCTTGACATTAGAGGGCTACTAAATCATCTATACCTAAATAATATAATTGGCACCATCACAGGGCTAGTAATGAGCTATAGTTTTTTTTTTTTTATCTTTAGCTGCCTTCATGTTTGTCCACGTTAGTGTTGGTATGCTATTTGATAGTTACTTTCAGTAGCTTGGCATTACTCCTGATCGCATTTGACGTTAGCACTGACATCTGTCAAACACCGTTTTCATTCATTCACTGATTTAGCTGCGTTGCTTCTTGTATTTAGCATTTGAACCAGGTGAACGTTCCTGCTCGCTGACCCGTATGGCCTGATGCGCGAGTTATTTCATTTACAACGACACAGGAGTACCTCATATCCCTCGGTTGTTTTGTCCTTATCTGACGGCGCGTTCAGCCACTCTTCTGCCGCCGCCCGCGGTTTGTAACTGTGCTGCTTTACTCCCGCAGCTGGGGTGAAGGGATGAACAGGATGCCACTCAGTTGCAAAAAGCTTTTAATTCTTCCTCCAACAGGTTACAAACCTTGAAACAAGACACACATTCAATCAATAACTACCACAATACTACTATCATTCTTAAAACAAATCGCTTACACACATCCACTCACCGGTTCTCAATCGTCTCCCTTCGCTGCTGTCAAATTCCCCGCGACTTCCTGTATACAGTTTCACTGACACCACGTGACGTATCTCGACCAATTACAGCCCACTACTCGCTACATCCCTGGATCACATGTGAAATGACTACATCTCCATTCACAACTTTAATCAAGCATACAGTGCCTCCATACATCCGAAAATGAAAACATAATTACAATCATAGCTCAACTACCACTAAACATTCACATAAATGCACAGCATAAAAAACACCACAAAACATTACTTATTTACACACAGACTAAAGTGCACCTAAACTCCACCACCACAATAGAAAGCTGCACAGTCATAAATATAGAGATGTAGCAGTACTGTCTATCTATATATATGTTACCACTATTTGTAAAAGCCACAACCACGTTACCATATTTATAATAATGTAAATCATTGTGTCGTTGTACATATTGTGTATACACCGTTAGAAGCTAACATAGCTTAGCTTGGTAGCTATTGTGCTAACAACATATCCCGACGTCCGGCTCGCTGGCCGGCATGCACGCCCGACACAAAATGGTTCTCTCCTCTCTGTACACCCCCGTCCCCACGGGTACCCTGCCGGGGAGCCCATGGACGCGACAACGGCGGCAGCCGTAGGGTGCTCGAGCCCGCCGTAACGCTAGTGGTACACAATAGCTATGAGCTAACTAACGCTACGGCCGCCGCTGTTGTCGCGTCCACAAGCTCCCCGGCAGGACACCCGCGAGAACGGGGGCACACAAGGAGGAGAGAACCACCCCAAATCGAGCACTCATGCCGGCCGACAAGCCGGACACCGCGGTTGTTGTTAGCACAATAGTAGCCCACTGTGATGCACCGAGTGGGCCACCATTGATCAACATGCAGCGATGTGTAGCTTGCATGATGCGTGTGCAGTGCTTTGCCACACAGGTCTGAGAAGAGGACCTGCACATGATAGCAACCGGGAGCGTCGCGGAGCATTCAGCCTGCTGGCTACCTAGATCCACTTCAACCAGCCGAGCGTCGGGAGCTCCAGCAGCTTGTCGATGTGCTAATAGCCTGGAGCCAGCTACCGTTAGCTTGCAGAGGCTCCAGCACACCGACAAGCTGTGTAGCCAGCTACCGTTAGCTTGCAAAGGCTCCAGCACACCGACAAGCTGTTTAGCCAGCTACCGTTAGCTTGCAGAGGCTATTAGCACACCGACAAGCTGTGTAGCCAGCAGGCTGAATGCTCCGCGACGCTGGTTGAAGTGGATCTAGGTAGCCAGCAGGCTGAATGCTCAACGACGCTCCCGGTTGCTAACGCCGGCCCCGGCTGGTGCTAAGTAGCTAGCGATCGCTCCCGAGTCCCGAGAGCTAACGCCGGTCTGTCTGTCGAAGACCGAGGGAACCGCATCAGGCTTCAGCTGATTAGTGATCTTCTGGACAAGCCTTCCACCCTGCAGGTAGCAAGAATGGAGGCGGGCATTACTAAAACCACAGAGCCAATCACATCACCGTGCGCTATAAACAGCGCCCTGTGACGTGCACCAGGTCGTCAAATCAACATGACCTGATTTACTAGAGGCAAAGAGGGGATGGGCTGTAGCTGAGGAATTCGCCAATATAGTATTTAGGCCCAAAAACACATTGATACGAACTCCTATTACTATAATACAATGCTAGAGACTGAAAAATGACATTTATAATGCATAGCACCTTTAAGGTGATATCCTCAGGAATACAAATTGGTCAAGATAATTAGTTTTTAATGATGTGTTTTTAATTTCCAAATACAAATCTAATCAAATCAAAAAAGCAGTTTTTGCAGTTGAGCTACAGGTGTTGTATATTATACAGCCTTTTCATGCATCTTTATCAAGGGAACCCTTATCCTAATGATTTTTTAAATAATATTATGATGATACGATATGGACCTAGTAGTTGGGTCATCTGTGGCACTTCGTTTCTCAATGGATTTGTCATCTAGGAGGGTTAATAAACAAATTTAGCCAGGGTGTATTTTTTAAAAAGGTGGGGGAAATTTGTGAGAGACCAAAATCCAAAATGGCTGATGTGGAAATTAACTTTTTAATGGTTTGACCTACAATGATGCACAATACATGGTACCAGCCCCCTCTCAGTCATGTACCAGCCCCCTCTCAGTCATGTACCAGCCAGCCCCCTCTCAGTCATGTACCAGCCAGCCCCCTCTCAGTCATGTACCAGCCCCCTCTCAGTCATGTACCAGCCAGCCCCCTCTCAGTCCTGTATATCAGCCCCCTCTCAGTCATGTATACCAGCCCACTCTCAGTCATGTACCAGCATCCCTCTCAGTCATGTACCAGCCCCCTCTCAGTCATGTACCACAGCCCCCTCTCAGTCATGTACCAGCCAGCCCCCTCTCAGTCATGTACCAGCCAGCCCCCTCTCAGTCATGTATACCAGCCCCCCTCTCAGTCCTGTATACCAGCCCCCTCTCAGTCATGTACCAGCCCCCTCTGTCATGTACCAGCCCCCTCTCAGTCATGTACCACAGCCCCATCTCAGTCATGTACCACAGCCCCATCTCAGTCATGTACCACAGCCCCATCTCAGTCATGTACCAGCCCCCCTCTCAGTCATGTACCTGCACGACTGGCGGGGGCGGGGGGGGGGGGGGGGGGGGGGGGGGGGGGGTGCTTAGTAAGATATGTGATTGGGCCAGCCCAGTGTCAGTCAGTACCAATGGGCCGCTGTCCCAGCCTAGTAGTGGGCCGGTCGTTGGCCAAATGTAAAAAAACTAAAATAATCAAATTATTATTTTATATTTTTATAAATAATTTTTTTTATCAAATCATAACGGCCCAAATATGCGTCGGCCCACCGGGCAAATGCCCAGTATGCCAGATGGCCAGTCCAGGCCTGGTGCCACTGCTTCCCCGGCGGGTCCAGGTTGTGTGTAAATGTGTGTGTGTGTGTGTGTGTGTGTGTGTGTGTGTGCCACTGCTTCCCCGCGCGCGGTTTGTTTCCCCGACAGAAGCTCCCGTCTCGGTCTCTGTCTGTCTCTCTCCCTCTCTATCTCTCCCTCTCCCTCTCTCTCGCTCGCTGTTCTCTGCCTCGCTCTGTTTGAGGAAGTGAAGATATTTCCACTCGCTCTGCTGTCGCTGTCAACCATAGAGGGGGCGTTAGTTATGCAAATCAGTACCCTATTCACGTCAGCAATACCGTCAAATCAGAACGGCTTAGTTGAGTGAGGGAAGATCTCGTGAACTCGAGACTAGACTGATTAGTCAATATGGTAATTAGAGACACAGACCCATTGATACTAACCCCTATTGCTATAAAACATTGCTAAATACTGGAAAAATCCATTTATAATGCATGTCCCCTTTAACATTCTAAAATCATTAAGTCTGCTATAAACCATTCTCCCTCTCTTGTGTATGTGTGTGTGTGCAGGGGTGTGTGGGTGTTGTATTAGTGATTCTGCCTAAAGCCAGGACTTGACAGTGCGAGCGTTTCACTCACATTTGCGACTAAAATAGATGTGTGCAAGTAAAGATTATATCCTACAAGCTGACAGTTCAATGGCCGATAACACTTAAGTTCAATGTAAATGTTGTCATAATATACATATTACAGAATACTAATGGAAGAGACTAGTAGAAACCTCATAGTTAACCCCCTGGAAATAAATTGTTACCTAAAGCATTTTTTATTGTTATTATAAGTAAAACAAATATACTGTGATATATACTATTACCGTCCAAAATTCTAAATATACCGATATAAATTTTAGGCCATAGCACCCACACCTAATCATAAGTATTATTGTGCATCCTCGTTTTTTGAGAGCGAGTCAATCAGATTCAATTGACCCATCTCAAACCCTGCCCTCTTTACTTGATCCTCCAATCACAACTGTTGCTTCCCTCTGACAAGTTTGGTGACTTGTGATAGGTCAGTTCAAACAGCCTTACCTTGACCTAAATGAGACGGCTTCTGAGAAACCACTTTCCCTGTGAGGTCGAGCGTGTATTGGGTGCTGATGTCTTCCTGTTCTGTCTTTGTGGTGATGGCTACCTGAAGGGAAAAGGCAAGACAGACAAAAACATGAGGATCGAGGTGAGGAAATTAAGACCAGCTACCAGTCAAACGCTGGTACATTTAGTCTGTGGCTGGATGATGCGTCACCTCCTTTAAACACTTTCATTTTAGACAACAACCAGATACTGCCAACCATAGTTCTGCATTGACAATCCTGAAGTAACAAAAATGTATTGAATGCTTCTAACCTCTGCCACTGCACAGAGAGAGCCCAGGGCCTCTCCCCTGAACCCATAGGTCTCCAGGCACTCCAGGTCGTCGTGGCTGAAAATCTTGGAGGTGTAATGTCTCACCGCCATCACAGCAGTATCTGCAGCCTGGACTCCCTGGCCGTTATCTCTCACCTCTATTCGATCCAACCCGTAGTTCTCCTGACATCAAATACAAAAACACAGAGAAACAGAGAATGGTGCCCATTAGCTCTATTTACGAGCTTTGTATGTATATACAATGTATATGTATATACTATAATGAACCGCCACGGATTCTGAGGGTCAAGTCAAAACTCATCCCAACTAATTATTGCAAGTTTGCATTGTGTTTTCGAAGGGATCAACAGAAAGCTCAGTCTCGACAAAGGCCAGTAAGTAAAAAATTAGGTTTCACTTTAGGATTACCTGTGCTCCACGAAGAAAAGTGTCACTGTTGAGGCAGACATGAAGTGATAGCAGCAGACGCGAGAGCTACAGTATGTTGGTGCCAGACGGGCAAACACATCAAGCACAGGGTTTTTTAATGTATTACAGAGTCACTGTGAGTGAATCTCCCAGTGTATTTCTATGGAGTCCACGTCCGGCGTGCTGAGAAAATACCATCAACGCAGACTTTATCCCTACCCCTTTGCGCGGCGCAGCCTCCATGCCAGCCAGGCATGACCCATCAGAAGTGGGTGACAGTCTGTTCCACTTCCACTTTGTTTCAAGGGTTATAGGTTGCTAGCCAGGTGATAAGAGACTCATACAAGAGATAAGTTAGATAGAGACTCATCATACCAGTTTAATGTCAATGCTAGAAGCTCCAGCATCCAGGGAATTCTCCATCAATTCTTTCACAACATTCACCACAGAGGTGATGACCTGTGAGCTGGACAGCAGCCGCACCGTGTCTGGAGGCAGCTGCTTCATACCAGGTGCCTGCAAAAACAGCCTGTTAGTCATTCCATCTTCACTGGGTGTGTTATTCATATACTGTAGCCATGATTGATCATGGTTGATTAACCCTTTCACCGCTGCACTACAAAACGGTTAACCCTTTCACTGCGACAATACACAGAAGGTTAACCCTGTCACTGCCACACGACAGCCGGTTAACCCTTTCACTGCCACACGACTGCAGTTAGAAAGTAGCTTTATACCTGAAACCAGACTGATGTAAACGTTTTTTTAGGTGCGAAGCAGCATCTCTATGACCGGCAGTCACAAACTCACTCGCCGATCTGCCCCTAGTGGTGGCTTGCAGGAAGTGTGCTTTGGGTAAAAGGTGCTTTTCATCTATGACACTGTTCTGTTTGACACAATGTTTTTTGTAACATTCAAATGTTTTTTTTTTTACCTCAGGATGCAATGAGATAGAGGACAACCTTCTGGGGCTACACTGATAATGAATAGAAAGAGTCTGCACACTGATTAAGGTGCTCCCAGTGGATTTAATGAACCCTCTGCCTAGATACATTTGTTCACATTCTTAAATGTGCTATTAGATCGATTTTTATTTCTTTCTTTCCTTTTGATTATTATTTTGTTGTTACGTTGTTCCCTGTCCCCCTCCCTTAGCTGTTAAGCGCCTTGGGTCTCCTGAAAGGCGCTATATAAATTTAAGATATTATTATTATTATTATTATTATTATTATTATTATTATTATTATTATTATTATGTAGATAAAAATTGTATGTAGAGTAATCATTTACAAAAAAAATAAGGAATACAACCACAGAGCTATTAGAAAGGTGCAGAACAAAAGTATTGCTTTCCCCCCCAAATTAAATATTGATTAATGAATTTATCATTTAAAAAATGTTGGCGGGTCCAAAATGAATGTTGTTGTTTACATGTTGCAGGCATGTATCCCCTCTCTACTTCCCATTTCCCCACATAGAATGCACCCGATTGGATAATGACATGCTGGTACTCTAGTGTGACATCTAGAGGGGGCGACAGTAGCGACAGGGGCTCAGAAGGTAGAGTGGTCATCTGGTAATCGTAAGGTTCCTGGTTTTATTCCGGCAGCGTGTCGAAATGAGCAAGACACTTGCCTAACTGCTCCCAAATTGAGCAGGTTGTCACCTTGTGTGGTTGGTTGCCTTTGCCGTTGATGTTGTGTTGTGAATGTGTGAGTGAATGAGTAAATGTGAGACATAAGTTGTAAAGTGCTTTGGATAAAAGTGCTATATAAATACAGTCCATTTACATGCAGTGGCTGAATGTTATCTATAGCACCTTTAATGACATTTAAATCTATAATCATGTATATACTACAATCATGTATCTTAATCCTCCATGTATTGTTTATCATTAAAATTGTCTTTCCTGTACTGGCTGCAGCCTTTGTTTTGGTTTATTAAATCAACTGTCTGGATGTATTCTCTGTGTCAGTGTGGACTGTTTTTTTTTCTTCTTTTTTTTAAGCATTTTTACAGCTTTATTGGTCACGCAGGACCGACAGAGGAGAGGGCGAACGGGAGGAGAGGTGGGGAGGACAGGCGACAAATAACGACGGGAGCTGGGATCGAACCCGGGTCGGCCGCGTAGGTGCGCAAGGCACTATGGTATGCGCCACGAGGGCGCCCCAGTGTGGACTGTTTTACGTGCATTTCTTCTGCATGTGTGAGTTATTTGGATGTATGAATTGTACTTTTACTCTACTCTGATATTGCACTTGGATTTACACCTGCTTTCCCTTTCTCCCAAAGCCAGACACCAGAGAACTAAGACTTGAACCAGTGATGTCATCAAGATGTAAAATCTAGAGCTGCTCTACTGATAATGAGGGGGACAGATTTTTCGGACCTGCATCATTGTTCCGCAGTTTTTACAGCAAAAAATGTGCGTTATTCTGTTCATAGTATCCCATTACATCATCATCACAGACGTCTTGGTAGGCAAACAAAGGGTGATTGTCCTCAAATAGCAGGTGTCATCAGTACATGACAGCTGTCACCATTATTGATCGGACTCTCCTAGGCCACACGAATGACATCACTTAATGTGTTGTTTATTAAGCATAATTTAGTATAATTATTATTAAGTATCAATAAGCTAAAAGAAAATGACACATTTAAATCTCAGTAAATGAGATGTTACACTGGGGTCAAGCCAGCCTGCAATTCGGATATCAGTCAAATGGTCCACCCGTTTATTTTCTTTTGCGCATACACTTGCCTTATTACGGTAAAAAGGTTTTTAGTTCATGCTAACGTTACCTTTTCCTTAATGCCTTCCTGTGTACAGAGTACAGTTGCCATCCTGTTTCCCCTTCACCCCTTTGTATCTCATACGATTTAGCAAGAGATGTTATGTTCAGTTACAAATTAATATTTCATATCGTATACACGACGACATGAAACGCTACATTCAGAAAGGGAAAAGACGTTCTGATGTGGCATTTCAACATAAAAGCCCTCGGAAACGTTCAGTACATTCTGATGTGGCATTTCAAAACAAAAGCCCTCTAAAATGTCATAAACTAGCTATCTTTCCTCAACTTTCAGATTATAATTTAAAGGAAAGCACCCATAGTTCAAGGCCAATTCCACTTCAGAGTCATAGCAGAACACCTCAGAGTGTCACCCAGAAACGTTCAGTACATTCTGATGTGGCATTTCAAAACAAAGCCCTCTAAAATGTCATAACCTAGCAATCTTTCCTCAACTTTCAGATTATAATTTAAAGGAAAGCACCCATAGTTCAAGGCCAATTCCACTTCAGAGTCATAGCAGAACACCTCAGAGTGTCATCCAGAAACGTTCAGTACATTCTGATGTGGCATTTCAAAATTAAAGCCCTCGAAAATGTTATATAAATTTACCTTAAATTTCAGATTATAATTTAAAGGAAAGCACCCATAGTTCAAGGCCAATTCCACTTCAGAGTCATAGCAGAACAGGGCGGCTAGGTGGTGTAGTGGGCAAGGCGCTCGCCACCAATGCAGGAGACGCTGGGTTCGAGCCCAGCTCTCCGCATTGCTATCAGCTTGGCTGGTCGTTCATACTAACACAATTGGCAGTGTTAGGGGTGGGAAAGCTGATGGGTGGGGATCGGACGTTGTGGACAGCGACTCCTACAGGTCGGTTGGTGCGCCTGCACAGCAGAATCAGGAAGCGATGGGGGCGGCGTGTCCCTCCCACGCAGACCCCCGCCGCTGAGAGATCGCGCTGTGCAGGTGAAAAGATGCGACGGCTGCTTCCTCGAGTACCGGAGGGGACACGTGATGTAAGGCTTCGTCCACATTGCAGCCGGCTTGTAGGAGGCATGGGGATGGCCTAACAACGTTCGAGACAGGGGAGGGTAGAATTGGATGATACGAAATTGGGATGGGAGAAAAATAGAAAATGGGAGAAAAAGTAGATACAAAAAAAAGTCATAGCAGAACACCTCAGAGTGTCACCCAGAAACATTCAGTACATTCTGATGTGGCATTTCAAAATTAAAGCCCTCGACAATTTTATATAAATTTACCTTAAATTTCAGATTATAATTTAAAGGAAAGCACCCATAGTTCAAGGCCAATTCCACGTCAGAGTCATAGCAGAACACCTCAGTGTCACCCAGAAACATTCAGTACATTCTGATGTGGCATTTCTTTTTAAAAGCCCTCTAAAATGTCATAAACTAGCAATCTTTCCTCAACCTTCAGATTATAATTTAAAAGGAAAGCACCCATAGTTCAAGGCCAATTCCACTTCAGAGTCATAGCAGAACACCTCAGTGTCACCCAGAAACATTCAGTACATTCTGATGTGGCATTTCTAAATTAAAGCCCTCGAAAATGTTATATAAATGTACCTCAACTTTCAGATTATAATTTAAAGTGGAGATGAAGCAGTGAACAATGTGATCCTAGTTTGTTTGTTGTGTACCTTGTGTAAGACAGGGTCCTTTAATAAAATGTGAAATCCTGCTTATTTGTCTGAAAAATCAAATATAATTTCCCTGTTTTCGCCATGGGCGGCGCCATTTTGTTGCTGACGTCACGGTGTTGGTTTGGTGTATACACTGCTGATTAGCTGCATAGTAAACATGGACTGTCGGGTCAGTCAAATGTTGCCTACCAAACAACGGGACCGCGTGGTTCTTTTTGTATTGCTCCTGGCTGTTCAAACTAATTTTACCGTGTGAAAGAGAGAGGAAAGTTGGTTAATTTCCACAAACTACCACTGAAAAAAACAGTGTTGTTGGCACGTTGGCTCAGGCTGGCTGCACTCAGGCGGCGCGATCAGCCTGTTGGACAGGGAAGGAGGATCTGCAGCGAACACTTCATTGCCTCGGATTATGTTGTTGTGGGTGGGAGGTTTGTCCAGAATACCACTAATCAGCTGAAGCCTGATGCGGTTCCCTCGGTCTTCGACAGACAGACTTGCGCATTGGGCGCAGGCAGTTCAGCGTCTGGAGCATTTAGCCTGCTGGCTACCTAGCTCCAGTTCAACCAGCCGAGCGACGGGACCATTTAGCCTGCTGGCTACCTAGCTCCAGGTACCAGCGTTAGCTCCGGGAGCGATGGCTAGCTAAGCCAGGTACCAGCGTCAGCTCCCGGAGCGATGGCTAGTTAGTTAGCAGCACCAGCCGGGTACCAGCGTTAGCAAATGAATGAATGTGGACGAGAGCCTTGACAGAAGCAGTCGCATTTTTATCTCCTCTCCCTCCTCCAGAGAAACACCTCAAGGCCTCTCTCTTATCGGTTTGGAGACGTCCGTACCAGCCCTTACAGCTCGTTTCACCGGAGCCTAGATCTGCACTCGCTGGAGACGCTCAGACGTTTTTGACCTTTTTCTTCTTTCTTTTTTTACAACAGAATCCTCAACTCGACTCGACTTTTGACCGTAATATGGATCTAATAAGCTGGGCTTTTACAGCGATTGATCGCATATTCTCTACAAGGAAGCAGAATGCGGATGACCCATTATGCCCTCTTGGGAGCTATCAGGCGGGATACACCATAAATTCATACGGGACCTGGCTCGCGATATGCTTTTTCCCGCTGGAGATAAACGACGTTGATGACGTATATCTTCTAATTGTCATGCTGCTCGGCCTGGGCTCCGTCAGCTGCTGGATCTGGTACTGCCTGAAGCTAATTCGGAAGAAGTTGATTTCCCTGGCCAGGGATCTGGCCGGGATCAAGGAAAACCTAATGGAACTGTTTAAGAAGATCGCTGACCTAAGTACCCTGTGCGGTGATGAACAATTGAGCTCCAAGACCATGTTGGAAAGAGGCGAACTCTACCATGTAGACGAACAGTCATGCTTGAAGACAATTCTTGAGAGACTTGCTTCTAACCATGCAGAGGAACTTTCGCGGTCACAGGCCATACTGGATATCACGTCGGAAATTAGGGACGTGAAAATTAAGATGCCACCGTACCGTAATAGGGGATACGACGATGGTGACGATGATTAGACAAAATTCACCTGATTCTGACCATATGCAGCATATCTGCCTCGAGCTGCATGTTATCACCCCCTCCCCCTTCCCACACCCCCCTTATCCTTTTCTGCTGTGGAACAGACCGAGGCCAAGGTCAACGCGGAGGAGTTGACTCTCCGGCGATGTGATTTCTGGGAAAGAGGAGACGAACTGTACTGTCTGGAAGCAATAAGATTGATGAGGCCCCCCTACCCCCACCCCCATCCGCCCCTGTTGTTGTAAGTCAACTGGCGCCATACGCTGTTGGCAGGCTGCCTCTGATGCGCGTCGGTGGGGGCCCCCTTGACTGCTTCACAACCAAATTCCTTACCCGAGTCTCCAATGCCCCCCCCCCCCCTCCACTCCGCCCCCCCTCCAGTTCACCAGGCGCGATCCACTTTGTTTCTACATGGTGGAATGCAGCCGACTATCGCGCATACAGTGTCTCAGGCCTCCTGTAATGATGACATGTGTCAACAAATGTACATGTCTGTTGAATTTATGCTGTGCCATTGTTACTGTAAAAATGTAATGATTGTGTTGTTAATATCATTAATGAGACGTTGAGCTGTATGTGTGTGTCACGAATTTCCCCAAGGGGATTAATAAAGGAATATCTTATCTCATCTTATCTTATCTTATTAAGTGATTGCAGATACGGCTGTGGGAAGTCTACAGTAAGTGTAATATTGCACAGTGTTGTGCATTTATAATCAGTAGCTTAGGCTACATAGTAGGCTAATGACAGCCTATTCTAGTCTAGCAGGTGCTGGTATAGACGTATAATATATGACATATATGATGACATATGAAATTTTTTGCCTAGATGTATCTAGGCAAAAAATTTCATAGATGACTGAAAATCAACATTACTAGTCTATACCAGCACCTGCTAGACTAGAATAGGCTGTCATTAGCCTACTATGTAGCCTAAGCCAGTGGTTCCCAAAGTCGGGGTCGCGACCCAAAGGTGGGCCGCGAGCAGCCACGGATGGGCCGCGAGATGATTTAAAAAAAATTAAAAAAAATTAATTTTTTTTTTTTTTTTTTTTTTTTTTTTTTTTTTTTGTCAGGCCACTGAACTTAGAAGCAGGCCAGGACAGTGTTTCTAGTTGTATTCTAAAATTCTATTCTATTGTATTCTAAAATGTGACTATATGGTTTTATATTAACTTAATAAATAAACAAAAACGAAAAATCTACTTATTTCAACGAACATTTCAAACTAAATAACAGATTATGCACATAAAACGCTGAAAACAACCGAAGCAACAATAGTATTTTAATGAGGCTATTATTATTATCATTATTATTTTGCAACAAGTTAGCCCTCTCATAAATAGCACATATAAATGAATAACTAACTTGAACTAAATTAATAGGATTGAAGTGATATTTGGCTTAAAAAATCGGTCGCCTGGCAGGGCCCCGGCCTGAAATGTTTGGGAACCCCTGGCCTAAGCTACTGATTATAAATGCACAACACTGTGCATTATTACACTTACTGTAGACTTCTGTATATTTGTACTGTATTCCTTTTACTGTATATTTAATTCTATCTTAGCATTCTCACAACACAACACCCCCTCTAATGCCCCTCTAATGGAACATTCCAGTGTGGATGTGCGTTGCTTCACACTCTGTGGCCAATCTGCGCATGTGCATGGGGAATCGATGCTTAAAAACGGTCTTTTTCGCTGCCAATTTAGTTCTGATCGATTAGGAATGTCTTGCGCCGTGTTCAGGAGAGTCAGGCGCATACAAGTCTATTCGATCATGTCTCTAGCACCCCCACAGCCGTATCTGCAATCACTTAATAGGCGTGTTCGAGATGGATTTCGGTTCGCCTCGAAAGTAGACGAGAGTAGCCGAGTGAAGCCGGGGGAGGAGTTAAAAAGGCGGACACTTCTCGCCTAGTCTCGCATGGCAGATACGCTTTCACGTCACCACGCACACATTACACACCTGTCCAGGTCATTATAATGCGATGGCCGTGTGCAAAATTAGATCAGATTCAAATGTACAGCACACCATATACTGCTATAGTGGAATATTGTCACGTTTTAAACTCAGTCGTGAAAGTTGTAATAAGATAATTAAAGATATAAGAGATGAAACACTTTTGAAGGTATTTATTATAAAAAGTGAACAAGCAATGTAATATAAAAAGTGAATAAGCAAAGTATTTATAAAAGGTGAATATAGCAAGGTAACCAGGATTCGAAATTAACGGGGGCTTCGGGCAAAAATGCCCTCGAAAATTGACCAAATGCACTCTAAAATCAGTTAAGGGGGGCAAGAAAAGCCCCCGACAGTTTACTAATTATACATATAATTATATATAGCTCTACAGTGCGAGCATTTCCCTCGTATTTGCCCCTAATAATATGTGTGTGTGCGAACCGGAAAAATTATTTACTCGCAGTGTGCGAGACGAGTGAATATTACAAAACAGCTCCGCTGTTAATAGTTCAGAAACTGGACTAAAATTCAGTTTTTGGGTGGAACGTTTGTTGCAAGGGAGGGAGGCGGGGACCGCTGCGTGTTACAGGTACTTGAGAGGTGCGAACGCAGACAGACAGAGAGCTCTGCTTTCATCAAGCATGCATAGTGTAACATTAAGTTACACTGCTATCTTAACGTTAGCAAGCTAAGCATCTGCATAGCGCAACCTGTGTAACGTTAAGTAACTTGTGTTCCGCGGGGAAAGACCGTTCCATTTGTAACACAACTCCAAAGAATAACATCCAAATCCGATCCCGATGCGCATTTCCTTCATTCCACAGCGCTGAGCGCGCAACGTATTTCATGATACTCTGGCCAGAGCCTATACTCACAAACGTTCCAATGCCGTCTTCGGGATAATTTTTATCCAAACGTCCATTCAAAACTTTGTGTTATGAAATAATTCTGGGATGTCTGACTATTTCCCTATGCATTGGTGCGAGTTCAGCTGACAGTCCATAAAGTCCATGACATAAGTTCATGAGATGCTCTGTTCTTTTGTTGTGTTTGAGGTGGATGTTGTTGAGTGGGTGGGGTTTTTCATGTATCAATTTGAAACAAGCCTCTTGACTGTTGGAATTAGGGATGTTAAAAATAGCTAATAATATTAGACATTCATTGATCCAGAGGCAACCGGCTATTCGTCTGCTATTTGTAGATATATCAAGACAACAACACAACTTGCCCTCAGGGACAATAATATTTCATCTATTTAGATACAGTATGTATGTATTATTTACAGATAATTGAAGGTACCTCAAAATAGGGGTGGACGGTATGGTCTAAAATGTATATCACGGTATAATTTGAAGCATAGACGGTAACGGTATATATCACGGTATCAGTGTTTCCGTTAGAATAATTTTTTTTGCCTGATAGGCAGGCTATATAAAGAATGACATCCTCAAGGCATGTAGATTTATAATATTTTAACTTAAAACTAGGTTACTTTTGCGTATAAAGTCATTATATTCCAAATAAAATAAGTCCTGAGTCCGTGCTGCTCCCATTGCAAACAGCGGGCTGGATGCTGGATTTTGCTAGAAGCATATGTAGCTGCAGAGCCGCAGAGCCAGCGGCGCTTTCAGGTCTGGTCACAGCTTTCAGCCGTTGGGTGGGGGGGCGCTGTTGAGCGGGCCTGTGAGACCTGAAAGCGCCGCTGGCTCTGCGGCTCTGCAGCTGCATGCTATTCGCAAATCCACTGCTGCCGCCGTCCTCCCGTCCTCTCGTTATCATAACACTACACGCATATCATAATGTTTACAGCAAACTGTAGTTGATCACCAGGTATGTTTTATTAACACTTTGGTTGCCTAAGGTTAAATTAATGATATACCATAGATTGCCAGCGCTATTTGTCTATGGAGAAAGTCCCCTTCTTTGCAGGGCTATAACTTTTTAAATTCTATTGCTACATTGCCATTATTAGGGCCCATTCAAAGTCCTATATGTATTGTTCATTGTGTAGCAACGTTAAACTTTTTCATTCACATATTCATAGTAAAGTATGGTCTAATGTATAAGTATGTTTTCATCTCTTTCTGCAGCTTTCTCCAGAACGTGATATATAGCCCCAAATGCATTATATTGATGATGAAATACAGTTTGATGGCAATCAGCGCGATATAAAAAATTCCAACTAGACGTACTTCTAGAAGTTACTACACGTCATCTGATGTTGACCGGATGGGCGAGGGGGCGTTTATAATTCCGTGGGCAGCGTTATACCAATCATCTAATGTGGGTCAAATGTTCATCATAGCAGTTAGTGTCGAACACGGTAATATTACACGCTAAAACTCACCCCAGTCTCCGCGGGCCGTTGGGCGATCAGCGTGGGGTAGACAGTTTTCCATTATGGGATGTTGAAATAGTCGGTCCATTTCCAGGTTGTATAATAATATATACGTCCAAATCATGTTGTTTTTTCGAGTTATTTGCAGCGATCGATGTTCACTGTGTGAAGACGGAGTCTCTCTAACATTAGCGAGTGCCCGGACCCCATATGGAGTGAGTCCTACCGGGTTAAAGGTTGACATCCGGTTTCGATCTGCCGATCGGCCACCAGATGGCGGTCTTGAACCGCTAGAGGATTGAGAGGAGATCACACTTGTGTCTCAGGCCAGCGGAGGGACATTATGAATCCGATCGCAGATTTTTGAAATATTGATATAAAGACGACGTACAGCGTCCCCCGGCAACTTTAGCATGGCCAGCAAAGACGTCTAAAGACGCCCCCTGGCAGTCAAAGTGTTAATGTAGAATAATTCATATAAGAAAAACGATAGGGACATCTCTTACCTTTCTCCACTGGTTAAAAATGCCAGGAACTGAAATTGAAACTTGCTGTGCGCCGCGGTGATATGTGTTTATTATGAAATGACAATTGCGTGTCGACACGCCCACTGCGCGAAGCCTCCTAAATAACGTTTTCCAGTTTGCACATATCTAGTATCTATGACTAATTCTATCTATTTTTAGGGGCAAATGCGATTGAAATAGTCGCGCTGTGGTTACATGACGTCATTGCCATTTTAGAGCTGCACTACCGGTTACACGGTATAGTCAAAATCCATACCGTAGAGCAAATTAATACCGTTTATACCGTATACCGTTTATACCGTCCACCCCTACCTCAAAACATGAAACCAAGCCATGTCACACATCGTGTGTGTGTGTGTGTGTGTGTGTGTTACTTGAACAATTTTCACTGTGCTCCTGAATTTCTTTGTGTGCTCCTAAATTTGTATTTAGATTTTATTTATTAACATTTTATTTAGGAGCACATGTGCTCCTTGGGAAAAAGGTTAGCGTAGAGCCCTTTTTATGGAGACATTAACATTACGTTATCAAACATAGGGACGAAGGCTGTAAAAAAGTGTCAACAATGTTTTATAATCTTTATGTTAATTTTCATCATAAAAATGCTGTGCCCCCGAAATACAAAAAAAGCCCCCGAAAATCAATTAAGGGGGGCAAAAAAAGCCCTTGAATTTTTTTTTTATTTCTAACCCTGCAAGGTACAATTGAAATCTAGATTGTTACAACCGGCCAGTCGAGTATAAAAGAAAGAAAAATCAGTCAAGTCATTGTTCCGTCAGTCCAGTGTCGTCCGTCCAGTCCAGTCAGTGCAGTCGTGTCCAAGTCAAGCAGAGAAGTGAAGAAGCAGTCCAGTGGTTTCTCTGTCAGGGTGTTTTATTGGTCCCCCAATCGATCAGTGTGGTTGTGATCTTCGTCCTGCGTGCACGTTGTGTGTCTGTGTGTATTGGTCCGCCTGTATGTCCGCCGTGCACGAGTGCGTGGTACGCACATTTACGTGCGCATTTGTGCGTGTGTGTCTATGATAACGATCTGTGATTAATGGAGACTGGAGTATGTGACCAGTAACTGACCGGGTCGTATATTAGTTGGCTTGTGGCATTTTGTCACAATGAGTTGAATTATTTGATCCTGGCTAGTCTGGTGAGATCTCTCACCAAAGGAGTCACTGTGTGCGCGTTGAGAGTGAGGGTGTATGTATGTCTGTGTGTGTGTGTGTGTGTGTGTGTGTGTGTGTGGGAGATGTGTGCGTGTGTGCTTTGAGAGTATGGGGGGTGTGGAGTGAGAGCAGGGAGCGAAATTAACTTTTTGACTCACCGGCCAGTGGCGGGTAGATGGGAAGAATCTACCCGCCAAGCATATTTCTTACCTGCTAAATTTTTTTGATTAAAAAAAAATATATATATATATTTTATATTAAAAAAAATAAAGTTAAATAAAATATATATTATATAATCATACTTGTAGTTGTATTATCTGCGAGACATCGCCACCACGCAATAAGTCAAAATGCTCGCTATCTGCAAACAGCTCCACTGTCTGTGTATACTTGAGTAGCCTCCAGCTCCAGCAAGGATTATCCGGCGATGCAGCTAGACCCTATACTAATACTCTACATTCAGCATGCAAGGATTCTCCGGCGCTGCAGCTGGACCCTATTGGTATAATATTGCGGTTCTTTGGTCTAATCACATTCATCAAGCCCTCAGCTAGAATACGCGTTGAATCAATGTTATAAGACATTGATATCAGGAGCTATCTGTAGCTACTGCTAGCCCGCTAGATAACGTTAAGACAATTTAGTTTACTGGGATATATAGATCTAACGTGAGCTAGCTAACAGCTAGCTAACGAGGGAACGGAGGTATTATGCACTCGAGTCGACTATTGCTGGAGCATGTTGATATCGACAGTAGCTAGCCAGCTAGATACCGTTAGACAATGCCTCGTCATGTATTAAACTAAAAGTGAATAGTTGACTGGGTCATTGTTTAAACAGTAACGGTAGCTCATGGAGGTCCGATCTAGACTAGAGCAGACTGCTACCATTCTGAGAGCTTAACGTTAGCACTAGATGCTGCGGGCAAGCTGCTACCATTCTGAGAGCTTAACGTTAGCACTAGATGCTGCGGGCGAGCTGCTACCATTCTGAGAGCTTAACGTTAGCACTAGATGCTGCGGGCGAGCTGCTACCATTCTGAGAGCTTAACGTTAGCACTAGATGCTGCGGGCGAGCTGCTACCATTCTGAGAGCTTAACGTTAGCAGTGGCACTAGAGCTGCGGGCCGCTCTGTGTTGATACGAGCAGAAGCCAATAGTATCCCGCTGCAGGGCTGGCCCGGCTGGGCGGATATGACTCCTTGCCACGTTTTATTTCAAAATAAGAATATCATACGAACCGAATGCTGCTAACTGCCGGAGCCATCGATATTATGACTCTAGCTGCGCTTGGGCCGGAAATGAGACCCGCACAGATTTTCAAAATAAGAGTATCGTTATGAACTACACGTCTACACGCCACACGGCGGGCAGGGCTCTCAGTGGCAAGCGCCAAAGGTAAAAACTGACCGCCCCTGGCGGGCGGCGGGCTTTAATTTCGCCCCCTGAGTGAGAGTGTATGTGTGTGTGTGTTTGAGTTTTTATTGTCACTGATAAGAATCTGTGAGTGGCCCTCTGGCTAGCTAAGTGTCCGTAGAGAGAGAGAATTTAAGGGAACTGGGCTTTTTATGGTGGAGTGATGGGAGAATGTCTCTGCTATAAATGTACGTGATATACGTGTCATATTTCAACAATATACTATTCATATACCATAATGTATACCATCTTGTTGCGCGCTCCTGGCCGCACGCACACACAACACACTGCTGAATAATTCTGTTTTGCATCAATATATATATGTATACTGTGTATATTGAGGCAAAACAACATGATATGATGATAACGCATAACATAATAAAGTTTTCAATCAATCAATCAATCAAACGTCTCATAACTCCCTGGCTGTCACGTGCCTGGTGACTGACAACTTTTCTGAGCCAATAGGCGATTTGCGCGACCATAGCAAATTGCTTCCCAGCCGGGAGCAGCCAGCTGAGAGGTACTGTGGCGCCTCGCTCTGAAGGCTGTGCGTGGCTCGCTCCCGCGAGAGTTCCGCGCCTCGTCAGATTTTCAGAGCAAGTCGGACAACATTCTAACCGTCATGCAACGCGCTTGGCGAGGCCGTAGTAAAACCTGCGCAGATCTGCGTCCGCCTATCCCATCTAGAACGCGCCTAATAGGCGTGTTCGAGATGGATTTCGGTTCGCCTCGAAAGTAGACGAGTAGCCGAGTGAAGCCGGGGGAGGAGTTAAAAAGGCGGACACTTCCGATTAGGGCTGGGCGATATAACGATAACGATAAATATCGCGATATATTTTAATAATCGATATCGAATATCGAAATAAAAAAAAATCGAAATTTTTTTTTTTTTTTTTTTGTGACCTGCAACAGGGCAGTTTTAAAACCAGAGGTGGTGGACAGACTTGTCTTTCTTGCCTGCAACTTAAAGTAATGGCTTTGCTTGTCCAAATGACAATACTGACCAAATTGAGATTTATTTTTCTCTTGTCCATTTATTTTGTTTGCTTTCTAATTTAAAATAGTTTGAAACCGTCTGTACACAGTAGGCTATGTGTGCTAGCAGAACTAGACTCCAGTCACGAGTCACGGTGCACATGTGCGGTGGTTTGTCCACCAAAAAAGCGCCAAAAGATCGAAAATAAACGAGCAGAGCCAGAACTGTTCAACTCCCCTGGAGCCACAGCCAGCAGAGAAGCCGGTTTACTTTCGCTTTTAAACCAGCTGCAGCCTGAGAACTGGAGTGTGAGGGGATGTAACACTAAAGATGGCGGCAATGACAAAGAATTGCTGCAAAATAAACATACATCTGTTGTTAAAAAAAAAAAAAAAAAAAAAAATTTTTTTTTTATACTTATAACAATTCGATAATTATCGATATCGAGAAATATGATAACATTATCATATCGTTATCGCGATATGATTTTTTTCCATATCGCCCAGCCCTACTTCCGATTTCACAAGAGCCTCTCGCCTAGTCTCGCATGGCAGATACTAGGGGTGGACGGTATAAACGGTATACGGTATAAACGGTATGAATTTGCTCTACGGTATGGATTTTGAGTATACCGTGTAACCGGTAGTGCAGCTCTAAAATAGCAATGACGTCATGTAACCACAGCGCGACTATTTCACTGGCATTTGCCCCTAAAAATAGATAGAATTAGTCATGGATAATAGATATGTGCGAACTGGAAAAAGTTATTTAGGAGGCTTCGCGCAGTGGGCGTGCCAGCCCCTACCGCACGCATGTAAACACGGGTCTAGTAGTCTAGTGGGACGGGACACGGGAGCTGTCGGCATCTCCCTGAGCTAACGTTAGCTTAGCTACCGTTACAAAATGACCCAGTCAACTATTCACTTTTAGTTTAATACATGATGGGGCATTGTCTAACCGAACGGTATCTAGTCGGCCAGCTACCGATAGCTCCTGACATCAACAAACGCTCCACAAAGTCTAGTACTAGAGACGTGTATGCTACCTGTTAGCTCACGTTAACACAAGTTAGTTCACCGTTCAAAACGAAATGTCCCATTGAACTAAATAATTCACTGAGGCGTTGTATTAACGTTATATATGCAGTAGCTACAGATAGCTCATGATATCAATGTCTTATAACACTGATTCGATGCGTATTCGAGCTGAGGGCTTGCTAACGTTATAATACCAATACAATAGGGTCCAGGTGCAGCGCCGGAGAATCCTGGCCGTAGCTCTGCTCAAGGCTACTCGAGTATAGGTCCAGGTGCAGCTCCGGAGAATTCTGGCCGTAGCTGGAGGCTACTAGAGTACACACAGACAGTGGAGCTTGTTGCGTGGTGGCGATGTCTCGCAGATAATACCAGTACAAGTCTAATTATATAATATATATATTTTATAAAAAAAAAAAAATTATATAAAATTAAAAAAAAAAATTTATCAAAAACGATGATACCGTGATATATACCGTTACCGTCTATGCTTCAAATTATACCGTGATATAAATTTTAGACCATACCGTCCACCCCTAGCAGATACTAGGGGTGGGAACCACCAGTTTCATCACGATACGATACGATATTGATTCTTTGGACAACGATACGATATTATCCGATATCACACAGTCTGCCACGATACGATACGATTCGATTCAGGTGCCTGCGATCGATATGAGACGATATTATATGCCCATTTAACACAATCAGTAACATTTAAAACAACAAAAAAAGGCAATGGAAATATCATTTGACATTTTTATTTTTGAGCTCTTCCAGACATTTAAATGAAAACCAATCTATTGTTTTTAATACAAATAGACCTCCTGTTCACTGTTTTTGGTTTGTTTTTCTTTTTTTTCTCGATATTAATATCCTATTCACTGTCACAGAGCTGTATTTTGGCTGGAAAAGCCGTCCAGATCCTGTTAGTGGGGCTATCCCGAGAATGCACCCTCCTTCCCAGTCCCCACTTCTCTCTGCCTATGGCTCTGGGTTAGCTTATTAGCTTACGCTAATGTAACGTTATCTTCGATCTTTAACGCGACGTGCAGGGGAGGAAATTAGGCCACTTTACTCGCCAAATGCGAGTATTTTTTAGGTTTGGCGAGTGATTCATGAAGACCACTCGCCAGTCTGGCGACTAGTAAACAAAAAAAAAATACATTCTGCAATCACTGCACTGGCAAACGGTGCACGTCTTCAGTCGCTTTAGTTGACAGTGCCACGAGAGCACTGCACAAGACCCGCGGACATATATAATGTTTAATAAAAGTTCCCGCAGTACTGGCCAACCCGCAGACATATATAATGTTTAATAAAAGTTCCCGCCGTACTGGCCAACCCGCGGCGGACATATATAATGTTGAATAAAAGTCCCGCGGTACTAGCCATCAGTCAAGGAAGCACTCAGATAACGTTAAACACAGCAGAAGATGGAAAACAGACAGACTGACCAACAGGGAACTGCATCCAACCCTAGTACAACCCTCGAGTCTAAGGCAAGAACACATTTAAATAACAGAGGTGTATTGTTAGTCTATTGGAACTGTATACAGTGGTTAGCTTCTAATTAGCGGTTTAGCTATATAGCTGCTTGCTAGCTAACGTTAGCCCTGTGTGTGTGTGCGTGTGCTCAAAGCAACCAGCTATTTATCCTCATGTTAGCTAGGTGTATCTGTTATGACTATAATGTTTCCAAAAACGCACCGGACTACGACGTAAGGTTATATGTTTTATTGCATGCTCAACCAGTGCACAACAACACACCAACCAAACTGACGATACCACAACACTGACGGTATTTCACAGCCCTGTCATCCAGCCCACTGTGCCGTCTTAAAGGCACAGTGAACACCCAGATGCATACACAACATTGACGCGGCTTGACAACCGAGGTTCAAAGTTAACTTGATTGATTGAAAACTTTATTAACAGATTGCAGAATGGGTACAATACAGTACGGCTCAATACACACAATTGTTAAGGGGATGCAGACCAGAGAAAGACTTGTCTTGTTTACATCAGGGTCCCCCATTTTCAATTCATCATAACATATGACATACACGACATACAGATAGACAGTACTGCTACATCTATACATTTCACATCTATCTATATACACTTCACAACATACTTCAGGTTTTTTCTTTCACTGCCCAACCCAGTCCAACCCAGCATCTTTCACTGCCCTGTTCAGGCCAACCCAGTCCAGAACAGATCCCTCTTTCATGTTAATATGTTTTATGCTAATATTGTGAAGAGTAGAGACACTGTTATTAATGTTTTATGCTAATAAATATTTTTTAGAGTAGAGACACGGTGTGATTATTACTATGATTGAAAATCAATTTAGACGAAGACATACAAAGAAGTAATTATCACAATTAGCGATTTTGTTTTTGGCTGGTAAAAAAAAATTGGGCTGGTAAAAAAAATCAGCTACTCACCAGTTGGCTGGTAATCCAAAAAGTTAGTTTCCTCCCCTGGCGACGTGGGCATAATGGAGTGGCAAGGATTGCAAAGCAGGTTAGATGCATTGGACCCGTTGCGGAATAAAACAGCAGGGACATGTTTTGGGTCACAGAATAGGCACAATAGTCTTGCTCGGCTCTGGGTTAGCTTGTCGCTAACGTAACGTTATCTTCGATCTTTAACGCGACGTGGGCATAATGGAGTGGCAAGGATTGCAAAGCAGGTTAGATGCATTGGACCCGTTGCGGAATAAAACAGCAGGGACATGTTTTGGGTCACAGAATAGGCACAATAGTCTTGCTCTAGTGACGCTGTGTGCTGTTGATGTTAAACGGAGTTTCACAACACTGGGCGCGAGGCGATGACGTCGCCGACGCCGGCTTTTCAAAATAAGAGTATCGCAATATGAATCGATCTTTTTACGTGGCATCGATCCCATATTGATCGATGTATCGTCCCACCCCTAGCAGATACGCTTTCACGTCACCACACACACATTACACACCTGTCCAGCTCATTATAATGCGATGGCCGTGTACAAAATTAGATCAGATTCAAATGTACAGCACACCATATACTGCTATAGTGGAATATACTATTCATATACCATAATGCAGGGTTAGAAATTAAAAAAAAATTTCAAGGGCTTTTTTTGCCCCCCTTAATTGATTTTCGGGGGCTTTTTTTTGTATTTCGGGGGCACTGAATTTTTATGATAAACGGTAGGGGTGGGACGGTTCACAAAATGGACGGTTTGGTTCGTATCACGATTTTAGGGTCACGGTTTTCAGTTCGATATACGTTAATTTTTATTAAAAAAAATGTAACACTCAAATCTAAACATGCTTCTCATTTATTAAAAATAAAATAAAAGGTTTACAGTGTTTACAGCCTTAAATAATGTTTGGCACACAAAGACCGAACTGACTGAAAAATATAGGCTACATTTGTCAAAGTATTAACTTAGTGCAAACAAACAATATGCTCAGCCAGCACTAGACTTTCCTTTCTTTAATTAATATAAACACACAAAAACAATAATAATAATAATAATAATTATAATAATAATAATAATAATAATAATAATAATAATAATAATAATAATAATAATAATAATAATAATAATAATAATAATAATAATAATAATAATAATAATGACTTGGATTTATATAGCGCTCTTCATGAGACCCAGAGCGCTTCACAGAGTCCATTATTCATTCATACACAGTCATACCGGTGGTGGTAAGCTACAATTGCAGCCAGAGCTGCCCTGAGGCAGACTCACGGAAGCGTGGCGAATAATCATCGCCTACGGCCCCTCCGACCACCACCAACATTCATTCATATGCATACACATTCATACGAGGCAAGTAGGTCTTGCCCAAGGACACAACGGCAGTGGGATGGACATGGGCTTGAGCGGGATTCGAACCACCAACCCTTCGATCATTGGACAACCCGCTCTACCCCTGAGCCACGCCGCCCAATTCCCTGATTGTCAGTTCTTAATGGAAAGATTCATTTTCTGCTTGAAATTATTATGTTTCTGTCTACATTTATTTAGACTAACATTATTTAAATATTGAGTGCAACTGTGGTGGATTAAGTAATTCGGTGAGTTGGAACTATCTATGGGTTGGCGCCGGGTCCCCACGGACATTTTAGCGTGTGGCACCTTCAGTTCCGGTCACGTTCATAACATCAACAAGCAGCGCGAAAGCGGCAATAGTCCCGGTTGGAGATAGTAAAACACAGTTGTATGTTAGCCTTCTTGGATGTTGAATAAACGCCTATCATTGTCTTTAAACACCCCGCCTCTCAGACTCCCATTTCCTCCTCTGCTACAGTAGCTAGTAGCTACGGTGACATTTCATTGACTGTACAGTATTAGCTTGCGGGCTGCGTCGGGCTACCATAGTTAAAACGTGCGTTGTGTTTACAAACTGCTAACGCTATGGCAAGATGTGTGTAGGCCTATGTAATGTTAATGGCTATGTTTTTAAAGTCGTAATGAAGATTGATTTATATTGTGCGTGCCATTTTTACACAAACTGACTGCTGCTGCTGCTGCTGCCTGCAGCCAGTGCAGAACACAGGCTCCGCCAAATGATTTTTTTTATTTGCGCGTCATCTGAACCGTACGATACAGACGCTCCATTACCGGATAAATATATATAATTAGTAAACTGTCGGGGGCATTAAGTGCCCCCCTTAACTGGTTTTCGAGGGCATTTTGTCCATTTTCAAGGGCATTATGCCCCAAGCCCCCGTTAATTTCGAACCCTGCCATAATGTATACCATCTTGTTGCGCGCTCCTGGCCGCACGCACACACAACACACTGCTGAATAATTCTGTTTTGCATCAATATATATATGTATACTGTGTATATTGAGGCAAAACAGAATTATATATACAGTATTGAGGCAAAACAGACAACGCATGTGTGTATGTGTGTGTGTCTGACAGCTTGAAGTTTATCATGATGATATGATGATAACGCATAACATAATAAAGTTTTCAATCAATCAATCAAACGTCTCATAACTCCCTGGCTGTCACGTGGCTGGTGACTGACAACTTTTCTGAGCCAATAGGCGCTTTGCTCGACCGTAGCAAGTCGCTTCCCAGCCGGGAGCAGCCGGCTGAGAGGTAATAGGCGTGTTCGAGATGGATTTCGGTTCGCCTCGAAAGTAGACGAGAGTAGCCGAGTGAAGCCGGGGGAGGAGTTAAAAAGGCGGACACTTCAGATTTCACAAGAGCCTCTCGCCTAGTCTCGCATGGCAGATACGCTTTCACGTCACCACACACACATTACACACCTGTCCAGCTCATTATAATGCGATGGCTGTTACAAAGGGTCAGATTAAACCGAATATATATATATTTATTACTTGAGATATATTGTATAATATTTGTATATCGTCTGATATCCCTTGTATATTCTTTGTATATATACACGGAATATCCCTTTACCTAGGTACAGGCCAGACCATAATGTTCGTTCTCCTATTGGACAGCGACCCCTAGGCGCCAACGGCCATACCCCCAATGGCAAGTTCAAAGCTACCGCTAAGACATGTCTCAACATGTCCAGGTTTGCGCAGTAATACGAGACAGAACTGAGGTTGGCACTAGATTATTCACCTTACGTATAAATACGTCGCAGGTGGATACAGAAGCACTTAGCCTAAAAGTGAGTTGACCCAAAACGTTGAAGCCTTCACCACGATACAACGTGCCGTGAAGTGGGCCCCTTTTGCCCCTAAATAGAGCCTTGAGAACCGCGTGCGAATTGATAGCTAAAGTGTCAGAGTTTAACGCTGTATCGTCGAGTTCGACTTATTCTATTGTAAAGTAATAGTCTATTATTTATAGTGTATCGTGCGGCTACCGTTCTGCAGTGACCAGCATTACCACCGGTTCGTCGTACCGAGCTAGTGCACTTATCCAGGCTGGGCGGCCTAGACTCGTGCCGCCATCCGAGGAGTCCTAGACGAGAACCGTTGGATATGTACACCGGAGAACCTACACCGGCGAATGCAGAGCCTTTTCCGGCTGGATTATATTGCTTTGGTACTGTGGCTGCTGGAGCAGAGAACCGTCTACCCCACTGCTGTGTGGGATCTACCCTGTGAGGAGCACCGTCGAGCCCGCCTCTAGGACCCACAGAGGCTGGCTAGCTTTCATCCATGCTGTCTTGCATACCGGAGTATAGCTGTTGCTTTGTCTACGGACCAAAGGATTATTGCACTGTCTCCTGTATCTGGAGTCTCTTTATTCCTCGTTGATCCAGACTTTGCTCCCGACCATTCCTCTCCCCTGCTGGCTTACAACCGGAGGGAACCCCCTTAGTATCTCCAGCTGACTACGAGTGTGCCTTATGTAATTCTTATGCTACAGGTGGTGTCAATTATACCCATCTTATTATGCTCATGGACTTACGCTCTTGACCTACTTAAGTGTTCTTCGCCATATAAGCGCAACTCATAATTCTCAATATTGTAACCTATTGTTGCTGCTCTAATAATAAATACTTCTAAATATAACTTTCTTTGTTAAGCCGTATTCTTGTGTGGGTGTTCACCAGATACTGTATGGCCAGTAATTAAAGTACATAACCAGGGACCGAAACTAAAGCCCGCCGCCCGCCAGGGGCGGTCTGTTTTTACCTTTGGCGCATGATAAGCAGGCCCCTAAAAATATTTGTATGCGAACGGTAAAAATCAATTACGCGCACGCTGTGCGAATACAGATTATAGCCTCTCTCGTCTTTTTTTTCCTCCGCTGCGAGATCGTTAAAAAACTACAAGTCCCACATTGCACTCAAGCCAATCACAGTAGAGTGAAGTGACTGCTTTCATGGGAAATAAAGCAAATGACCAATCGGAAGCTCTCATTTTTCTTGTTTACTTCCTGAAACTCCGCGATCAGGGCTCTCGTTTTCCGAGACACCAACTTATTATAGTCTCTCTTACCAATAGCAATAGATTTTAGAACACCTAGATTTATCGATAGCAATAGTAATATAACGTTAATGCAACAAAACGAATGCCTTGCTTTGTTAATCATAACGTTGATGCAGTAGCGTATGTCGGTGTGTTGGCTGTAACGGACATGACAATAACATAACGTGTACACATTAAAATTGCGATAATCTATTCTAACATTTTCAAATCGATGCAGTTGAATTTCCCCCTTAGGATCGATGCATTGTTACACCCCTACACCAAAGTCACTGGCCCACTGTGTATCTGTGTGTATAATAACTTGGCTAGCGTTATCAACAGCAGAGGTGGGCAATGGGTCCAGCTGCAGCTAGAGCTGCCGCGGTATTGATATTTTCCTTACCGCACGAATTTGCGAAATATTTTCTACCGCCGCGGTATTACCGCACAGTGCGCACAAAAAAAAAAAAATTTGAATGCATTTTTTTTTTTTTTTAGTAGTCTACTCTTATAGCCTGCCTCTAGTCTAATGGCGCTTTTCCACTGCATAGTACCTACTCGACTCGACCCGCTTTAGGCACCTGGTACTTCGTTCCTTTTCCACTGCAGCCAGATACTACTCCGTTTGTCTCCGTGTGGGGACGCAGGCGGCGCCGCTTGTGTACACTGAAAGCTCCGTGGGCATAGATGTCCGAGGGCTTGCAGCAAGCCAGAGTTTAACACAGTTTCAATCAATCAATCAATAACAACATTAACCAGACTCTCGTTGCGTCTATTCTGCAGGGCTCTACGCTAACCTTTTTCACTAGGGGCACAGGTGCTCCTAAATGAAAAAATTTAGGAGCACACAAAGAAATTTAGGAGCACCCAAAAATATTTAGGAGCACAGTGAAAATATTTCAAGTAACAGAGTTTTTTTTTTTTTAAATAAATGTATATTTGTACTGTGCGTGCATGTGTGTAAATTAGCTCTTGCTACAACCCTGCATGTTTACATTTTGTATTTTGCACTTGATGTTCATTAACATGTGCTGTCCCTATCAAATAAACTATCAAATCAAACTACTGCTACAAAAGGTTCAGTCACTTAACTTTAGCCCCTTTTATGCATACAATGCTTATGTTTTGGCTGTGTTGCTCTTCTAGAAAAATAATCCTTTCAGGGTTGCCTATTGAAATACTGTACACTTTCCTACTGTACACTTTCCTGATTAATTGAAAATGGGGGACCCTGATGTAAACAAGACGAAAGTCTTTCTCTGGTCTGCATCCCCTTAACAATTGTGTGTATTGAGCTGTACTGTATTGTACCCATTCTGCAATCTGTTAATAAAGTTGTCAATCAATCAATCAATCACACCTCCAGTACAGAAACATTGTTTGAGTTTGCGTGTCAGGTAGACCATTGATTGACAGTCGAGTCTGCCAATTACATCACATCGCTTGCACTCCGGCGCTGCAGCTGGACCCATTGCCCACCTCTGCTGTTGATAACGCTAGCCAAGTTATTATACACACAGATACACAGTGGGCCAGTGACTTTGGTGTAGGGGTGTAACAATGCATCGATCCTAAGGGGGAAATTCAACTGCATCGATTTGAAAATGTTAGAATAGATTATCGCAATTTTAATGTGTACACGTTATGTTATTGTCATGTCCGTTACAGCCAACACACCGACATACGCTACTGCATCAACGTTATGATTAACAAAGCAAGGCATTCGTTTTGTTGCATTAACGTTATATTACTATTGCTATCGATAAATCTAGGTGTTCTAAAATCTATTGCTATTGGTAAGAGAGAGACTATAATAAGTTGGTGTCTCGGAAAACGAGAGCCCTGATCGCGGAGTTTCAGGAAGTAAACAAGCAAAACGAGAGCTTCCGAATCTTGGTCATTTGCTTTATTTCCCATGAAACCAGTCACTTCACTCTACTGTGATTGGACCGTTGGCTTGAGTGCAATGTGGGACTTGTAGTTTTTTAACGATCTCGCAGCGGAGGGGAAAAAAGACGAGAGAGGCTATAATCTGTATTCGCACAGCGTGCGCGTAATTGATTTTTACGGTTCGCATACAAATATTTTTAGGGGCATATGCGAGCAATTTGGTCGCACTGTAGAGCCCTGTTCTGCCAAAGCTAACGTTACCTCTCATTGTGTATTCTACCAAGCAAACCCGGGTTTAACGTTACCTCTCGTGTACATATCGGCTGACGGTAGCATTAGGCTAATAACAACAACAAACTTAACACATCAGCGATCTTGTTGTGACACTAAACTCTCCGCTCGGTGGTAAATTGGGTTGATGTCGGTTTTGTTTCATCAATAAATAAGGCAGAATACACAGTGAATCCATTCTTTTTTGTTTATTGCACTTGGTTCTGTCGCAAACAAATCCTGAATGAAATGCATCCTTAGCGAGGCAGTAAAGATGGCGGCGCGGCGTTCTGTTTTTGTTCAGAGGCTACAAAGTGTGACGCGTCGAGTAGGGGGTATCTGCAGAGCCGCAGAGCCAGGCTGGACCAATAGGGTCGCTTGGAACCGAGTAGGGTATATCTGCAGAGCCGCAAGCCGCAAGCCAACTTTATCATTATGATAAAAAACAGCTGTGACGCGGTATTCAGCCTAACTCTGCGGTGAGCGTGATGCAACAGCGATACCGCGGTAATGCGGTTATCGCGGCAGCTCTAGCTGCAGCACCGGAGTGCAAGCGATGTGATGTAATTGGCAGACTCGACTGTCAATCAATGGTCTACCTGACACGCAAACTCAAACAATGTTTCTGTACTGGAGGTGTGATTGATTGATTGATTGAAAACTTTATTAACAGATTGCAGAATGGGTACAATACAGTACATTATGATGAATTGAAAATGGGGGACCCTGATGGAAACAAGACGAAAGTCTTTCTCTGGTCTGCATCCCCTTAACAATTGTATGTATTGAGCTGTACTGTACTGTACCCATTCTGCAATCTGTTAATAAACTTTTCAATCAATCAATCAATCAGCTCAATACACACAATTGTTAAGGGGATGCAGACCAGAGAAAGACTTTCGTCTTGTTTACATCAGGGTCCCCCATTTCAATTAATCAGGAAAGTGTACAGTAGGAAAGTGTACAGTATTTCAATAGGCAACCCTGAAAGGATTATTTTTCTAGAAGAGCAACACAGCCAAAACAGACAGTGGAGCTGTTTGCAGATAGCAAGCATTTTGACTTATTGCGTGGTGGCGATGTCTCGCAGATAATACAACTACAAGTATGATTATATAATATATATTTTATTTAAAAAAAATTGTATATATAAAATATATATTGGCAGGTAAGAAATATGCTTGGCGGGTAGACTCTTCCCATCTACCCGCCACTGGCCGGTGAGTCAAAAAGTTAATTTCGCTCCCTGTACATAACTAAGTAGTGGTTTAATGATACCATACTCTCAATACAGTCAGGGAATTGTACCCCTCAGTTACAATTGGTCCTTCGAGCCGGAGGAATATCAGTGTAATATCTAAATATAATATTGATATTAACCATGGCCAGCGGTGAACACTCCACAAACGGCTCTCCTAAGCTAGAACGCCCGCAGCGCAGACGTCAGCCACCTCCTTACCTAGAGGACTACGCTGCCAGTCTAATACCTAGCTTTATACAGACGTTAAATGCGGGAAAAGCGGATAGTAAAAGCATGTCAAACCCTACCGACCAGGCGACCTTGCCAGTAGAGACCCTAGTGGGTTCTAACGTAACTGACCAAGCTCACGGGGGGGGACCAGGAGGGACATGACATGACTATACCCCCAGACAACATCAACGGGACGGTCCCCGGAGAGCTCCAGGATAAAGAAAGCGATCCAGGGACGGAACCCGACCCACTACCAGAAGAGAAGCGCGCCCAGGAGATAGACCTCCTCGGAGCACGCCAGGAGAACGGATCTCCAACGAGCACTGTCAGAAGCCGATCACCTCCATCAGTGTCTTCCCCCAGCGAGGCGGACAAGATGCTGGCGCAGGCATTCATCGCCACCCTGGCAGCGATCGACTCCAAGCACAGACGCTTAGCGAGCGTGAACATTCTTCCATGGAACAAGAGCGCCTCCGGGCGCAACAGCTAAGTGAGCGCGAACACTCTACCATGGAAAGAGAACGCCTGCAGGCTCAACAACTGAGTGAGCGCGAACAATCTGCAGACCAAAGAGAGCGCCTTCACGCGCAACTCCAAGCGCAAGCCCTTAGTGAACGCGAACACTCTGCAACCCAGCGAGAGCGCTTCCAGGCGCAGCAAAGGAGTGAAGACGACCGCATACGCCTGGAGACCAGACGCCTCCAGACGGAAGAGAATATTGAAAGAGACCGCGCCGATGCCCAGCGCGCCGCCGCCGATGCACAGCGCGACGCCGCCAATGCACAGCGCGACGCAGCCCAAGCCCAGCGCGAAGCAGAGCGCGACCTCGCTCACATCAAGCGCGAAGCAGAGCGCGACCGGCTACAAGCGCAGATAATGGAGCAATTGATTGCCAGGGCGACACCCCCTCTCTCCGCACGGAGCTCCAGGGCATCATCAAGACAAGGGTCGAGGGCACCTTCCCCTACCCGACCAAGTGACCCGGAGCCCGGCCAACAGAAAGAGCCTATCCACGTCTCCGAACCCCCTCCCCGACCGGTCCATGCGAGACCCAGCAACCGGGAAGAACCGGCCTATGCCGCCGAGAGACTGAATAGACGACTTCAAGATCTAGAAGACCTAGCAGAGGAAGAGGAAGAGGAGGAAGGTCAAGCCCACCAGCAGCATCGTACTCCACAGGACCAGGAGGTCCAGTACAGCCCAGACTTTACCCCCGAGGCCCTGCGTTACAGACCCCCGACTCAACTCAAGGGTGAGTTTGACGCACGACCAGCCCCGAGGAACAGCACCTGGGTACCCGGGCTTTGGTACCCACCAAGTACCAGCCCACGACGACACGTACGGGGAGACTCGCCCAGGAGGCCTCTCCCCCAACGCTCACCGATGTGCCAGCCATCCATGGCATCGTACCTTGGCACACCGACGTTCCCGGATTTTACGCACGAGGACAGAGCACAGTACACGGAATTACGGATGTGCTTAGAGACTATGATGTCCGACGTCCCTGATGAGTCGTACAAATATGCTATCCTCCTCAAGCACCTGAAGGTGCCCAGAGTGCATAATATAGCGCTGGCATATTCCAACTCAAGTACCCCATACACCGCGGCTCTAGTAGCCCTCGACCAGCGTTATGGACGCATATGGGACTAAGTGATACAAGAGATAAGGAATATTGACCGTCTCCCCCCCGCCACAGACAATTGCTCATTGGATGACCTCTCTATCAAGGTACAATCCCTGGTAGGGATGCTGGGGGCCCAAAAGGAAAAGGGTAGAAACGAACTGTACGCTAACTCTAATGTAGAAAGGATATTAGAGAAGCTCCCTCCCGCTAGGGATGGGAATTGATAGGATTTTATCGATACGATTCCATTATCGATTCTGCTTATCGATTCGATTCTTTATCGATTCCCTTATCGATACCTGATCAATTTATAATTTAAATAAATAAATTGGAAATGCAACAGAACTACATTTAGTCATTTAGCTGACGCTTTTATCCAAAGCGACTTACAAGTTCTGTACGACAAGCCATCAGGAAGGGCACAACTCTATCAGCTGAGCAACAATGTTCATCAAAGTGTTGAGTGCTACAGTGTAGGTTAGTTTATTAGGACAAGTGCATGACGGTACGGTTAGTTAGGGTTAGATATATTTTTTTTAATTCAGATAATGGTTGAAGAAGTGCGTCTTTAGTCGACGGCGAAAGATTGGACGTGATTCGGCTGTCCTAACTGGGGTGGGTAGTTCATTCCACCATTGTGGGGCAAGGACTGAGAATAGGCGACTTCTCTTTGATGACCCTCCCGGAGCTCGGATAGGAGTAGGTCTGAGGCGGCCAGAAGATGCAGAGCGTCGGGGTCTAAGCTGGTTAGAATAACAACATGCAACTTGACATTTCTGATTGTCATTTATTGTTGAGCCCCCATGTCAGAAAAATACAAAAACTGTAAAAAATAAAACATTAACTATAGCCTACACTTAAATAAAATAATGTATTTGAGATTCTCTTAAAATGTATTTATTTTTTTATTCTTAAACGAATTTAATCTATTGAATAACAGGTTGTTATTCCTCTGACTTCTGTCTCTCACTCACACTCTCTCTCACTCACACACACACACACACACACACACACACACACACACACAGAGAGAGAGAGAGCTCCCTCCCCGGGCCCCTGTCCTTTAAAGTATTGGCTTGTGTTGCTACACGGACACATTTGTATGTTGCACCACTCTTCCTGGCTTACAGACTTGTAAACAAGCACTCACGTCTCTCATTATATGTGAACTAAAGAGTACAAGGTTTACACAACAGCCCCCACCTGCTGTTTTATTGTATTTGTACCTGTACTATCCGCTGTCAGCTGTTTATCTCTCTTTGTGAGCTTGATTAAATAGCGTTAGCTCACGTTAGCTCCGCGGCTAATTTTTGCTCACCCTGATCTAAATCAATGACTAGGTTCTAAAGCATTCAAGTAGTTTTCACTGCACATAGAAGTAGCCAAACAGCGGGAGCATTTCGGGAGCATATTACCAAAACCCAGGCAATTTCGAGCCCTTAAGGAATCAAATAGAGTCTGCCATGGCTACATGCTAACGTAACGTTATTGCGCAACTGTAGGCAGCGATAAGGGAATCGAAAGTCACAGGAGCCACACGGTTCCAGGAACCGGTTTTCGATTCCCATCCCTACCTCCCGCCCGACAAGAGCGCTTCAGGCGGCAAAGAGACCACCGTGATCCCGACGGTCCCGAGCCATCCCTCCTAGACCTGGCCGACTTCCTCGCGAGAGAAGTCAGCAGCCTACGACTGGATACGTTCGTGCGGAGTGGACCAAGCCCCAGAGATGGACCTCGGAGATCCAACGATAACCGCAGGCTGGTGACCGTCATGTACCAAGCCGAATCAGTACCGCGGAACAAGAACCACAACACCCCCTCGATGAAAGAGAAGTGGAAGATTGTATGCCAGTACTGCGAGAAAGAACATTGGCTGTCACAATGTGACACTTTCAAGAAGATGACCGCCGACGAGGTGAGTCAATGGATAAAGTCCAACCGCCGCTGTTACCGCTGTGCGCGCAGCCATATGGCAGCCGAGTGCCGCTTGAAGAAGAGGTGCAGCCGGTGTGACGGCGCCCACTTGGACGTCTTGCATGACAGCAACAGGAAGAAACTCGCACCCCCAAGCAGCACCAGAGTAAGCGTCATGTATATTGACCCCGCCAGCAGCGGGAGCTCCCGAGTGCTCTTGAAAGTGGTCCGAGTGACATTAAGCTACGAGGACAAGGTCATGGACACTTACGCCGTCCTTGACGACGGGTCAGAAAAGACTCTCCTCCTCGCATCCGCTGCAGCCCAGCTGGGTCTGCGGGGGAGCGAAGAAACGATGACAATTCGTACTATAAGAAGAGACCTGAAGACAATAAAGGGTGAGAACGTCTCCTTCACTATCGCAGCAAGCGGGCAGCCAGAGAGGCGGTATAGGATCACTAACGCTTTCACCAGCCAAGACATAGGCCTGTCGCGGTACACCTACCCCATCTCCAAGCTGATGGAAAAATACGTGCACCTGCGTCAACTACCTATACCGCTCATCGACGGCGCCACCCCGACCCTACTCATAGGATCCGACCACGCACACCTCATCGTCCCAACGGACCGGGTCCACATTGGGCCCAGAGGCTGTCCAGCAGCAGTCGAGACCCGCCTAGGATGGACACTACAAGGCCCCCTCTCCAGGTCTCCCAACCGACCAGCAGCCACTCGCTGCCTCCACTCCAGAGTGACAGAAGAAGACACCCTCTTACAGCACGTCGAGAGGCTATGGACACTAGAGACAATGCCCTTTAAGAACGAAAAGAAACACATTCGTTCCAAGGAAGACACTTATGCCATAGCCCTCCTCGAGCAGAGGACAAAGAGAGTCGAGGTCAATGGAGTGATGAGATACGCAACTCCACTCTTGAGGCGAGAGGGTATGCCCACCTTCCACGCCTCAAAAGAAACGACGGATCGATATCTACTGAACACCGAGCGGCGCCTAGCCAGAGACCCCGCTCAAGCCACTGTGTACCGCGCTGAGATTGACAAGCTAATCACAGCGGGACACATAAAGAAAATTGACATTCAAGAGGCCGATCAGACGACCGAATCATGGTACGTGCCCCACCACAAGGTCCACCACAACGGCAAGGATCGTATTGTGTTTAACTGCAGCTACCAGATCGGATTACAAAATCTGAATAAAGAACTCTTGCCCGGTCCAACACTCGGCCCCTCTCTACTAGGCGTGTTGCTACGTTTCCGCCAGAACAAGGTGGCCATCAGCGGCGACATCAAAGGGATGTTCCTGCAGGTGCGACTAGTGGAAGAGGACAAGCCCCTGCTGCGGTTCTTATGGAGAGAGAGGATCGGGGATGAGCAACCATCCATCTATCAATGGGAAGTCCTCCCTTTCGGAACCACATGCAGCCCATGCTGTGCTACGTTCGCACTGCAAAAACATGTCGCAGAGGACCCAGCAGCTGACGAGGAGGTCCGACAAAGTGTAGAGAAGAGTTTCTACGTGGACAACTGTCTGCAAAGCGTCTCGACGCCAGAAGAGGCCGAGGCCCTCCTACTCAAGCTCCGCGCCTCCCTGATCAAAGGCGGCTTTGATCTCCGGCAGTGGGCCAGCAGCGACCCTCAAGTACTGCGCAGCCTCTCCCCAGAGAACAAGGCAGCAAGCAGCGAGACCTGGATGGCGACCATCCCAGGTGAAGCCCAAGAAATGACATTAGGACTAGTCTGGCGCTTCAAAACAGACTCGCTCCATTATAGACACACACCCCTGACCAAGGAGCAGGGAAGGTCGATTTCACTACCGACCACCAGACGGAGTGTATACAGAACACTCGCCAGACAATATGACCCGTTGGGATGTATTCTACCTTACACCACCAGGGCAAAAATGATTGTGCGAGAGCTGTGGGACAAGGACCAGGGCTGGGACGACCCCATACCCGACCACCTTGCTTCCACATGGAGAGAGTGGGAAACAGAACTCAACTCGCTCCCAGGTGTCAACATACGCCGCAGCTACTTCCCACCCACAGTGCGGCTGGAGACGTGCCAGATGGACCTGCACGTCTTCAGCGACGCCTCCGAAGTAGCCTACGGTTCGGTGGCCTACTTGCGGGCCCGAGAGGAGGGAGGAGAAATACATACCGCCTTCATCCTGGCTCGTTCAAGAATAGCCCCCCGCAAGCAACAATCGATCCCGCGTCTAGAGCTCTGCGCAGCCCTAGTAGGAGCGCAACTCGCCACGTTAATCCAACGTGAACTCACCATCCCGGTGCAAAGAACAATCCTGTGGTCAGACTCCATGACCGTACTCACATGGATCCAGTCCGATTCGTGTAGATACAAGGTCTTCGTGGGAGTCAGAATCACAGAGATCCAAGATTTAACAGAATCAGCATGCTGGAGGTACGTGGACACAAAACAGAACCCAGCAGACGTCATCACACAGGGAATGTCCCTGGATGACCTCACACGTCACAATATCTACAGTGACGGTCCTGAGTTCCTCAAGCTCCCGGAAGAAGAGTGGCCTAACCCCACCCCACGGGAGGCTAGTCAAGAGGAGGCAGAGATGAAGAAATCTATGTTCTGTGGGTTGACGCACACACCAGTCCCCACAGACCCCAACATAGACGACTGCCCCACCCTTGAGAGTGCACAGTTAAAGACATTCCTGTGGCACCACCCTGAGGTTCCCTCCACTACTGACATTAATGCAGCTAATTACGAAGAAGCAGAACTCCTTCTGCTACAGCGAGCCCAAAGAGACTCGTTCCCCGGCGAGCTAGACTGTCTGCAGGGATCAAAGCCAGTCCCGTCAGACAGCAGACTGCTCCACTTGGCCCCTGAGCGCGACGCCCATGATCTCATCAGAGTGGGTGGTCGTCTGAGAAGGGCCCCGGACCTAACGGAGGACGTCAAGTTCCCTATAGTTCTCAACAGCCGACACAAGGTCACAGAGCTCATCATAAAGAAATACGACGAGGACGTGCACCACGCTGGGGCAGAGAGAGCACAGCCCAGTATACCCAGGATGGCTGACCTACCCCCCTGTCGCCTCCGACTCGGCGACAAGCCCTTTCACTCCACCGGTATGGACTGCTTCGGCCCGCTGTATGTGAAGAAAGGAAGAGGGACGGAGAAGAGGTGGGGTATTGTATTCAAATGCATGACCACCCGAGCGATACACATAGAACTCCTTCCAACCATGAGTACGGACTCATTCCTTATGGCCTTCCGGAGATTCACAGCGCGGAAAGGAAAACCGTCTATATTATTGTCTGATCACGGGACAAACTTCAAAGGCGGAGAAAGAGAGCTGAGAGAGAGCTTCCAAGCTATGGGCCCAGAACTTAAGACCCACCTCGCTCCCTCTCAGATTGATTTCCAGTTTAACCCCCCGAACGCCCCTCACTTCGGGGGAACCTGGGAACGAGAAGTACGTTCAATAAAGACAGCCCTGTACGCCGTGCTTGGGGCCCAGACCGTGGCGGAAGAAGTCCTCACGACAGTCCTCACAGAGATCGAGGGAGTATTGAACTCAAAGCCCCTCGGTTACGTCTCAAGTGATGTAGCAGATGTCGACCCAGTCACCCCCAACACTCTCTTTATTAAAGGAGCTCCCGTCTTATACGGAGCTACTGAGAAATCTTGATCCCCAGTTAGACTGGCTGACGCGCCGTTATATTCCTGGTCTCATACCAAACAGTCCTTGTCCCAATGACACAATGCAGGCAGCTTTCTTGGAAAATGATATTTATTTGCTTCACCGTGCAAACAGAATATCCTTGTTTTTTGTTCCTTAAACTGATTAAATGATAATGAATATGATACCTAATTGGATACAAACATTTCGACCTGAGACCTGCGTCGTACGTGCGGTCAAAAACCGTTGCCTTTTCCGGGTCAAAACTCCTCCTCCTACAGGTGTACCTGACGCTTATATAAAAGAAGCGCCACCCCCTGGTCACATAAATCCATTGCACATTAAGTCCATTTTGGCCGTTACACTCTTGATGGGGCGGCTGGACCCTGCGCTCCCACAGACAGTGTACAGACCTGAGGAAGCGAACGGCCGAAGAATGTGGAGGTACAGTCAAGTATTGGCTGACAAGTTTTGGAACAGTTTCCTCCTCCACTATCTACCGTCTCTACAGACCCGCCAGAAATGGGTAAAAGAAAGAGACAATTTGACGGAGGGCACAGTCGTCATGATCATAGACCAGTCACTACCCCGAGCTATGTGGCCGGCCGGCCGCGTAAGCAAAGTGATCACTGGTGCCGACGGAAAGGTCAGAGCGGCAGAAGTGCTCGTCCAGGGACGGACATACACCCGACCCGTGGCGAGGCTGATAGAGTTGCCAAAGCTACCTGACTCCCTTGATGACGACCATGACCCACTGACTTTGTGAATTGCCCTACTCCTCACAACGGACATTGAGTAGTGGACAAGACGGTTAATCTGTCTCTGCTTATCTAAATAGGTGCGGACTAATTAGGAGGCGGCTGTTACAAAGGGTCAGATTAAACCGAATATATATATATATTTATTACTTGAGATATATTGTATAATATTTGTATATCGTCTGATATCCCTTGTATATTCTTTGTATATATATACACGGAATATCCCTTTACCTAGGTACAGGCCAGACCATAATGTTCGTTCTATTGGACAGCGACCCCTAGGCGCCAACGGCCATACCCCCAATGGCAAGTTCAAAGCTACCGCTAAGACATGTCTCAACATGTCCAGGTTTGCGCAGTAATACGAGACAGAACTGAGGTTGGCACTAGATTATTCACCTTACGTATAAATACGTCGCAGGTGGATACAGAAGCACTTAGCCTAAAAGTGAGTTGACCCAAAACGTTGAAGCCTTCACCACGATACAACGTGCCGTGAAGTGGGCCCCTTTTGCCCCTAAATAGAGCCTTGAGAACCGCGTGCGAATTGATAGCTAAAGTGTCAGAGTTTAACGCTGTATCGTCGAGTTCGACTTATTCTATTGTAAAGTAATAGTCTATTATTTATAGTGTATCGTGCGGCTACCGTTCTGCAGTGACCAGCATTACCACTAGAGATGTTCCGATACCATTTTTTCCTTTCCGATCCGATTCCGATACCTAAGCTTTGGGTATCGGTAGGGATGCCCCCCGGACCCCGGTTTTAAACGGGAACCGGTACTATATTAGAAAATACCGGAGTATTTATAAGCTCCGACGTCCTCGGTACTGCTATCGATACTCTAGAGAAATTATTATTATTATTATTATTATTTAAAAGTTGCGAACGATCCTCTCTCCGTCTCTGCACGAGAAGCGAGCCGCAGCCAGCGAGTCAATTATTACACACACTCCTCGCGAGTCGCTCGCTAGTGCTACACATAGACATACGGGTACTACATACGGGTACTCCTTAATGAAAGTGCTCCCCGACGCCCCGTGCTATAGCGCGCTGCACACAGACAGCAGCTCTGCATGCACTGAGTCGTGATCATGGCGGATAGAGCGAAGCGTTCTAAAGTATGGATATACTTTACAAGGGTCAATGCCGACAATGCACGTTGCCACAAGTGCAACAAAACATTTGCCAGTAAGGGTGGCAATACGAGCAAATCAATTTATCAAAACATCTGTTGGCAAAACATGATATTAGTGTGCAGAAATGCGCGTATTCGACTGCCTTGCGCGCAGTGTTCCATCTGCATACTGCAGCCGTAAGCCAAGATACGGAGTTGCCTAGGCTAATAACGAATTATTACAAATAGGCTAATAAACAAAACAATTGTTTAGCTACAAATACTACAATCTAAACTTTTTATAGATCGTCAAGCTGAAGCGTCAGCCACTATGTCCCAGCCCAGTGAGCCCAGGGCCACCACACATCCTCCCTCTACCTCCCTCCACCACCCAAAGTCCTTTCTCCCTAGCAGCTAGAGGAAGGATGACAGAGGATAGGGTGAACGAGTGTCACAGTTCTGTTAGCCTTTTGCATTTGTTGTTTATTATAAAAAGTCTATAATTCAGAGTCACACATTTAAAACATTGTTGCTGCTGTTGCTGAAGAAATTATATTAATTTATTATATTTATTTATAAAGTTATATAAAAGAACATTGCTGCTGCTGTTGCTGAAGAAATTATATTTATTTATAATACTTATTTATAAAGTTGTATTTATAAATAATAAAGCAATGTTGATTCTGTTCTTAATTAATTGTCTTTTTTTCTTGCAAAAAAATAACCAAAAAGAGCCGATAAGAGTATCGATAAAGTACCGAACCGTTAAGCAGTATCGATAAGAGTAGTAGTATCGATAAAATCCTAACGATACCCATCCCTAGGTATCGGCCGATACCGATACTTATCCGATACCAGTGCATACATAAAAAAAAAAAAAAACGATATTATATAAATTTTTTATAAATATAATTTTTTTTTTTTTAACAAATACTGTTTTATATATACTGTTTTTTAGTCATAACTAGAAAGTAATGGTATTTATTCAACAACAGGTGATTGTATAGATTTGTATTAGTATCATTAATCAATGAGTATGGGGCTTCAGCACTGCAGATATACCCTACTCCAATGATCCACACGGACATTATACGTTGCTGCACTCGCTACCCACTGGCTCTGCAGATATACCCTACTCAGTCTGTCTACAAGGCTCCGTTCAGTAGCAGTCGGATCTGTTGTGATTTTTGCACAATAAATATTCAACATTCTCTTTTGAGACTCCGCCTCAGACTCTTATCATTTGGCACTAAAAGCTAAACATTGTCGCCGATATGGCTGTCCGCAACATGTCATTAATTGTGTACGCGACGTGCAATTGTGCAATGACGACGTTACCGTTAGCTAGCATGAGCTACCGGTATATGGGAAGACCATAGAAGACTGTAACGTTACTGGTGACATTGTGATTTAACTTGGAATACTCCTTTGCCAACTTGCTGTACTTTGCTTGCAGGTCTGCAGCCATTATTGCTGGATTATATGAATAGCCCCAACTTTAGCCAAGGTAATGTTAAAGCTAACTTTCGGTTAGCTGTTCAATGCTAATAACACCAGCCACCAAGCGAACCCATGAGCTCCCCGTCAACACCGCTCTGTCGGGACGATGACATTTAAGAAAGTATCTGCTGTTAAAATGACAAATGGCATTGACACTTTAATCGATTAAGCACACGTTTGTTTTATAATGCTTACTCAACAGACCACAGTGTTGTTGATAAATTACGTCATATGGTATCGGAGCGCAGCATTAGAGGGTACTCGCCGATACCAGCATTTTAGCCAGTATCGGCGGCTTTTCCGATACTGGTATCGGTATCGGAACAACTCTAATTACCACCGGTTCGTCGTACCAAGCTAGTGCACTTATCCAGGCTGGGCGGCCTAGACTCGTGCCGCCATCCGAGGAGTCCTAGACGAGAACCGTTGGATATGTACACCGGAGAACCTACACCGGCGAATGCAGAGCCTTTTCCGGCTGGATTATATTGCTTTGGTACTGTGGCTGCTGGAGCAGAGAACCGTCTACCCCACTGCTGTGTGGGATCTACCCTGTGAGGAGCACCGTCGAGCCCGCCTCTAGGACCCACAGAGGCTGGCTAGCTTTCATCCATGCTGTCTTGCATACCGGAGTATAGCTGTTGCTTTGTCTACGGACCAAAGGATTATTGCACTGTCAGTGTCTCCTGTATCTGGAGTCTCTTTATTCCTCGTTGATCCAGACTTTGCTCCCGACCATTCCTCTCCCCTGCTGGCTTACAACCGGAGGGAACCCCCTTAGTATCTCCAGCTGACTACGAGTGTGCCTTATGTAATTCTTATGCTACAGGTAGAGCTGCCGCGGTATTGATGTTTTCCTTACCGCACACATTTGCAAAATATTTCCTACCGCCGCGGTATTACCGCACACACACACACAAAAAAAAAGTTTGAATGCATTTTTTTTGTAGTCTACTCTTTATATAGCATATAGCCTGCCTCTAGTCTAAATGTCTATCTTTAGAGGATGACTTTGCAGCATGAATATTGTTTGGGATTCGGCATGCACGCATTCGTTATTAAAAGTGAAACACGGATTCGAAGTCTCCCCTCGGTGTCGCGCCCGCCGGTTACCCCCCCGACCCTTTCTTCTTCTTATTATTATAACGTTACTACTTATGATTACAAAGGCATTCGATTTGTGGGATTAACGTTAGTATAGTTACACGTTCGTATTTACCAGACCACATAGCAAGGCAAGCGTTACTCAATTAATATCTAAGTTCCTTTCTTTGCTCAGAGCGTGCCGAGTTGTACCCATTCTGCGGTCTGTTAATAAAGTTTTCAATCAGACAAGTGTATAGAACGAAGGGCTTTTATTATAACATTTCGTTGCAGTAAAATCATTATGCCTCGTTCCCTGAGGAGCGACGGCGTCGGTAATCCACTCCGGTCTCCGGTGGGAGCTAACGTACTATTAGCCGTGTTCATTGTGATGGCTGAGATTCAGGAAGTAAACGCACTGCAAGATGCTCCAAGCATGTGACGCGTATCTCTTCTGACCAATCAGTGGTCTGCAGTGTTTCATGTGACTTTTCTGGTACCCAATAGGGTCGCTTGGAATCTCGACAGAGAAGTAGGGTATATCTGCAGAGCCGCAAGCCCAACGAGAGCGTAATAATAATAATAATATAATAAAAAAGAGCGGTGATGCCGGTATTCAGCCCAACGCTGCGGTGGGCATGATGTAACAGCGATACCGCGGTAATACCGATACCGCGGCAGCTCTAGCTACAGGTGGTGTCAATTATACCCATCTTATTATGCTCATGGACTTACGCTCTTGACCTACTTAAGTGTTCTTCGCCATATAAGCGCAATTCATAATTCTCAATATTGTAACCTATTGTTGCTGCTCTAATAATAAATACTTCTAAATATAACTTTCTTTGTTAAGCCGTATTCTTGTGTGGGTGTTCACCAGATATACCGTGTACTGTATGGCCAGTAATTAAAGTACATAACTAAGTAGTGGTTTAATGATACCATACTCTCAATACAGTCAGGGAATTGTACCCCTCAGTTACTGTTACAAAGGATCAGATTAAACCGAATATATATATTTATTTATTGATATATATTGCATAGTATTTGTATATCGTTTGATATCCCTTGTATATTCCTTGTACATATACACGGAATATCCCTTTAGCCTACTACAGACCATAATAGTTCATTCTCCTATTGGACAGCGGTCCACCGGCGCCAGGGACCGGCCTCCGGAGTCAGGTTCAAAGTCACCGTCAAGACATGTCTGGACATGCCCGGCCTTGCCCAGGGATACGCGACAGAAATGAGATTGGCACTAGTTTGTTCACGTGCATATAAATACGGCGCAGGTGAATACAGAAGCACTTAGTCTTACTTAGTCAGAAGTCAAGAGTTACCAATAAGTTGAAGCCTCACCCACGATACAACGTGCGGTGAAGTATGGCCTGTTTGGCCCCAGAATAGAGCATTGAGACCGCGTGCGAATTAATAACTGAATTGTCAGAGTTTGGCGCTATACCGTCGAGTGCGACATATTTCTATTAAGTCAATAATAGTCTATTTGTGTATAGTGTATCGTGCGGTTAAAGTTCTACAGTGACCAGCATCTCCAACGCTTCCTCGTATTAGCTAGAGTTCTTATCCAGGCTGGGCTGACCACATGGCGCTTTCACCCGAGGAGACCTAGACGAGAACCGTATGGACATGTACACTGGATTAATCTACCCGACGACTACATAGCCCTTTGCGGCTGGAATATATTTGCTTTGGTCCTGTGATTTATGGAGCGGATAATCGCTGACGCCTGCACGTGTTGGATTTACCCCGCGAGGAGTCAAGTCGAGTCGGCGCCTCAGAGAGCCTGAGGCCGACTAGCTTTCTTCACTGTGGAGCTACAGTCTACGGAGAACAGCTGTATTCGTCTGTGGATCAAGAGGCTATTGCACCGGCTCCTGTACCTGGAGTCTCCTTAGTCATCGTTGACCAGACTATCTACTACCGACAGATCTTCTACCCCTGCTGGCTTACAACCAGGGGGACCCTTCCAGTATCTCCCGCTATATTACTAGTGTACCATAGATATAATTCCCTAAGATTCAGGTTGTATAATTACCTCCTGCGTAACCAGAGAATGGACATTCATTGTTGATTTGCCTACGCACATTCCTTTGCCTTACAAGTGCATTCAAAGAATAATGTAAAGTATATTATGTACCTTTTGCTCCATTAAATACTTGATTATACCTTTGTGTGGAACCGATTTCATTGTGGGAAGTGTTCATCATATTCATATATCGTGTACTGTATGGCCAGTAATTAAAGTACATAAAGCGGTAGTGGTTTAATGATACCATACTTATCAATACAGTCAGGGAATTGTACCCCTCAGTTACAGTTACAATGGCCGTGTGCAAAATTAGATCAGATTCAAATGTACAGCACACCATATACTGCTATAGTGGAATATACTATTCATATACCATAATGTATACCATCTTGTTGCGCGCTCCTGGCCGCACGCACACACAACACACTGCTGAATAATTCTGTTTTGCATCAATATATATGTATACTGTGTATATTGAGGCAAAACAGAATTATATATACAGTATTGAGGCAAAACAGACGACGCATGTGTGTATGTGTGTGTGTGTCTGACAGCTTGAAGTTTATCATGATGATATGATGATAACGCATAACATAATAAAGTTTTCAATCAATCAATCAATCAATCAAACGTCTCATAACTCCCTGGCTGTCACGTGGTGGTGACTGACAACTTTTCTGAGCCAATAGGCGCTTTGCGCGACCGTAGCAAGTCGCTTCCCAGCCGGGAGCAGCCGGCTGAGAGGTACTGTGGCGCCTGGCTCTGAAGGCTGTGCGTGGCTCGCTCCCGCCAGAGTTCCGCGCCTCGTCTCGTCAGATTTTCAGAGCAAGTCGGACAACATTCTAACCGACATGCAACGCGCTTGGCGAGGCCGTAGTAAAACCGCGTCTCTACATTCCGTAGCCGCATTTCTGCAGACCCCTCTCTGATTGGTTGAGCCCATTTCTGCAGACCCCTCTCTGATTGGCCGAGCGCGCGCATGAGCCGCGACAAGCTCCTCTAGCCAGGAGTCAAAACTCTGTTAAGCTCCAGAGAGAGAGGCTGAAAACCCACAGTTCTTGCCCAACGGATGGGAGCCGAATCCCGGATCCGAGTTTTCTGATGAATAGCCCCAAAACATGGAGGTCGCGAACGCAATTTATACGCATGGAAGTATTGATTACGCCATAACGAATCATTAAGAAAATATACCGTTAACTGGAATATGTTGTGTGTGCCTTTACACATATGTTGGATAGGCTTATGTAATTGGTTTGTCATTAAAAACCAATAATAATCGCTCGCCGGCTTCGCTGACCAGAGCTCTCTCAGATTCAAAGTTTTAATTGCAGCCTGGAACATACATGTTTCGGAACCAATGTGTAACTAGACAGTTACAATATAACATTTATATTAATTAACCCAGTTAATGCCTTAAGAGAAAGAGTCTGGTGGTCAATTGCTACGGAAATGTTGCGTCTTACTAATAATAACTAATTCCTTGGTCAATAGAAGTCTCTGTGATACTTTCTGAATATGATTTGGGAACATCAAATGGGCAGGCCGCGAAATAACATAACGTTACAATGTACAGTTTCTGACAGCTGGCTGTGTTGTGAAATGTGCATAACGTTATGAATAAACCGCGAAGTCACGCGATATAATGTTATACGCGATTGATATGATAACATTACATCCGCCTTTTACTGCGTGACGAGCTAAACCAATCAGAGAGGGGCTTCGCTCAACCAATCAGAGAGGGGTCTGCAGAAATGGAGTTCAACCAATCAGAGAGTGGTCTGCAGAAATGCGGCTACGAAATGTAGACGCAGTAAAACCTGCGCAGATCTGCGTCCGCCTATCCCATCTCGAACACGCGTACTGTGGAGCCTCGCTCTGAAGGCTGTGCGTGGCTCGCTTCCGTGAGAGTTCCGCGCATCGTCGTCAGATTTTCAGAGCAAGTCGGACAACATTCTAACCGTCATGCAAAGCGCTTGGCGAGGCCGTAGTAAAACCGTGTCTCTACAATTCATAGCCATTTCTGCAGACCCCTCTCTGATTGGTTGAGGCCATTTCTGCAGACCCCTCTCTGATTGGCCGAGCGCACGCATGCGCATGAGCCGCGACAAGCTCCTCTAGCCAGGAGTCGAAACTCCGTTAAGCTCCAGAGAGAGAGGCTGAAAACCCACAGTTGTTGCCAGGCACGCGGGAACTATAAAACGGCAGGGGGTGCTGGGGGGTCGCCAGATTTTTTATTTTTTTTTGCGGTCAGGCCACTGAACTTAGAAGCAGGCCAGGCCAGTGTTTCTATTTGCACCAGCGCAATGGTTAGATAACCTAGGTGGGGAACAACCAGGAGATCACTGCAACTCACACAAGTTGGAGAACTATCTCTCTCTCTCTTGCTCTCACACACACATAAAGGGAGCCGCATGTGATTGGTGGAGGCGGGATCCTTATGAAAAACTGCTAATCATTGACACATGCTAGCCTGTAATAATCCCCCCCAGAAAAATTTACTTTGCATTTGATATATTGCAAATATATGCCATCACACACACTGGCATTTAAAGGGTTAGAATTATAAAATGAATATGTGGTGTTATGACCAGGGCTGAAGTTGAATAAAATATTGTATTTATCAATTACAAAAAACTGAAAATCCATAAAAATCTGTGTTGTTGCTAATCATACATATGCTAGCCTGTTTTTTAACAATAAGTTGTGATGCCATCACAAACACTGGCATTTAAAGGGTACAAATAAAAAAAAATCCTGCACCAGAATGCAGGAAATTAAGTCTTTGTAACAAAAAAAATCCTGGTGGGGGACCCCCAGACCCCCTGCTTAAAAAGTGGCCTGACTGGGGCTATATTTCCTGGCCTGAATGATTTCCCCAGTCCGGCCCTGGTTAAAAGCCTCCAATGCTTATTAGTGTGTGTGCGTTTGAACGTTTGCATGTTTCAACCATACATTTCCATTTAAAATATTTTTTTTTACCTCCTATAATAGTGGGGGTCGCGGCTCTCTGACACCGTTTTTTTTGGGTCGCGGCCTGAAAAGTTTGGGAACCCCTGGTCTAGCCTGTACCCCCCAGACATGTTGCTGGCCCCGTCAAAACAGTATCCTATCAGCCTCTCCATGGGCAGGTCGAGGCGTAAAAGTATTTTATACACAAAAACAGCGTCTCGGCTGTTGTGTCTGGGCCGGGCATTGTAAAAACCCCAAAAGAAGTTCTGAGCTTCCAAGTTGTCATCGGCGAACTGTATATTACACGAGAATTGTTCTTTTCCAGTGAGTGACATCAGTGGTTCCGTCAGCGCTCAAGCCAAAGATTGGGCTTTTGGATGCTTTGCCTCTAATTTGTCGCTGAATATCATGGGCAAGCAGCTGTAAGATTTCGTTTTGGATGTTGTTGGACAATGATTTCAGAATCCCGGAAGTGTTGCGGTGGTCTATTGCAGGCTGGCTTGACCGCAGTGATGTTACGGGACATAATGATTGACAGCCTAGCTACAGTAATGTGGTTGTATTTCAAGGTAGTTAGCTCACGTTAGCTGCTCTGCCTGGGTAACTAGCTTTACAAGTAAAGTCTTTTTAAATAGACCTTTTCGTATAACTGCTAGCAATCATGCAAACGCGTATATAGTTAGATGTGTAATGTGCTCATATAAATAGCTAACGTTACTTACCTGCGGGTGACTTCCAATCTTGAACTGAAATGAGGCGGCGCCCTCGTGGAGCTTCTCATCAACAATAACAACAACGGAGCTGCAATAAAGCTGGGAACGAGGTTACGTGCAGAGCGCGCTTTACGCGGAGCCCCTGATTGGCTGTACGTGGGGTGGAGGCGGGTTGAGAACGGCTTCACGCTGAGACCCTGATTGGCTGTACGTGGGGTGGAGGCGGGTTGAGAACGGCTTCACGCTGAGCCCCTGATTGGCTGTAAGTGGGTGGAGGCGGGTTGAGAACGGCCTCACGCGGAGCCCCTGATTGGCTGTACGTGGGGTGGAGGCGGGTCGAGAACGTCGCGAAGCTGCGTACACTTCCGGTGTTATTTTCTTCCCCACGCCCAGTGGCGTCTCTACAAATCACAAATCGTAGCTCCAGTTCTGCAGACCCCTCTCTGATTGGTTGAGCTCCATTTCTGCAGCCCCCTCTCTGATTGGTTGAGCGAAGCCCCTCTCTGATTGGTTGAGCGAAGCCCCTCTCTAAGGTACGCGAGGGAGGTGAATGAATGAATGAATGAATGAAAACTTTATTTAACAGATTGCAGAATGGGTACAATACAGTACGGCTCAATACATACAATTGTTAAGGGGATGCAGACCTGAGAAAGACGTTTGTCTTGTTTCCATCAGGGTCCCCTGGTGCGCGTAAGGTTATCGAGGTGCTCTCGCCAAGAAAAGAAAAAGATGTCGCAAATGTATTGCCGCAAATATAATGTTATGTTATGTTGGCTCGCTGCGGGGAGGCCGAAGAAAAGTGTGGTGAGCACAGACCATCGCTATAGTTTCCCAACAGGAGTAAAGTCTGGAACGCACCTCCTGTCACAAGCAGTAGAGATGTGTCGTAGCAATCCGAAGTGACATTGACCACCAATATAGCATGTACATAAAGACCCAGTGCCTCATCCGGAGCTAACAGTGTATTGCACTATCACAGGACCTAGCATGTCCTACCATGCTCTGTAAATAACTTATGTACATATACCGATATGCCCTACTCTGTTTACTTGTTTTATTGCACAATGTCGTTCTATTGGATTCTATTATATGTTATTACTATTGTATTATGCACATCGTTGCGGGCAAGACCACCCGCATTTCATTGTAAACTTGTATGCAAATAAACAACTTGTGACAAATAAAACTCTTGACTTGACTTGACCACCAGCCTCTCTCTCTTAATGCATTAACTGGGTTAATTCATCTAAATGTTATATTGTTAACTGTCTAGTTAGGCATTAACTGTGTTAATCTAAATGTTATATTGTAACTGTCTAGTTAGGCATTAACGTTACTGTGTTAATCTAAATGTTACATTGTAACTGTCTAGTTAAGGCATTAAGTGGGGAGTGCGTCATGGTACAATTTCAGTAAGTGGGGAGTGTAAACAAGTTGAACGCGTCACGTGAAATAACGTTATGTGAATAAACCTATAACGTTACAATGTACAGTTTCGGACAGCTGGCTGTGTTGTGAACTGTGCATAACGTTATGAATAAACCGCGAAGTCACGCGAAATAACGTTATAAACGCGAATCTGGTAGTACATTTATTTTTATCTTCTTGAGATGATAACATAACATTACATCCGCCTTTTACCGCATGACGAGCTAAACCAATCAGAGAGGGGCTTCGCTCAACCAATCAAAGAGGGGGCTGCAGAAATGGAGCTCAACCAATCAGAGAGGGGTCTGCAGAACTGGAGCTACGATTTGTAGAGACGCCACACGCTGCGACTCGATCCACTCACATCAACAAGACAGAAAGGTCGCTCTTCTTTGTAGCGGTGTGGCCACGGATCATATAGCCTGTGTACACAGTTGGCTACTTCAGTAAGTAATGCAACTTTCAGTTCTATTTGTCAGTGTTCACGCTACGTTAGTGTAACTTTATTTACCTGATGATGGCAAGCCTATTATTAGCTAGCTAACGGCAGTTAGTGGTGATGTGGCTGCGACTATTTCCTGCAAACGAAAACATGTTTACTAACGTTTCCTTTACAAAACATCTAGCCAACCAACATTTACATACCCCCCCCCCCCATCATCTTGTCAATTTCAGGCCCCTGTGTTTACAGTTAACATCAGCTAGCTAGCTCTGGTGGCCTAGCCAGCTCGAGGAAAAAGTAAAGTTGCATCTTGGACTGGTATTTTCTATAGTTAAACCAAACCAACCAGCTGAGCAGCATGACTTGTCTCGCCAGTTTATTATCCAGTGTTAATGGGGTGATTGAAACCACGTAGTTTCCAGAACATCTACAGTGTTTTTCAGTAAATATTACCAGAAACTTCTCCAGTAGTCTTCTATTTGTCAATTGCATTCTTCATGTAGTTCTCACTAACGTTAGCCCTTCATGGTCTCTAGGAGCTGACATGATGCCTGCTGAACCAACAGCCTGACTGTCAAATGTCATGTTATCAGCTTTGTCTAGCCAGAATAAACCATACATTGTAACTTATCGTGCAACATTGACCTTTGAATCTCAAGTAGAGGTTCTCAAGTAGGCTGAGCTGAGCACAAGGTTAAAGGGATAGTTCAGATTTTTGGAATCATAGCCCAATTTATTATTTAACCAATGATGGTGTTGATTGGTCCTTTGAGTCCTTTCTCGGCACCATTCATGCAGTTCCTCACACTAGCTCCGGAATGTTGGCCACAAACCAATGTAAAGTCAATGGGGTCAAGCTCCTGTCTGTACAAGCTGACTGAGGCTCACTGAAATGTACTCCTCACAGTGCACACAAAGTAAATTTCAGCGAGCCTCTGTCTCTAGTCTCTACCAATCAACATCATCATTGGTAAATAAGCAATAGGGTTCCAAACATCAGAAGAAGTATCCGATTGTGTGGGGGGGTGCAGGTGGGAAAAGTCACTCTACGAGTACGAAACCCATGTGTCCGAACATCCACAGTGATCAAGTTTCTTTATTAGTTGTCATACCTAAGTACAGAATACTTTTATACAAAATGCTTCTTTCTGTTACGCTCCAGAGACTGTGCTAGACAAAAATAGATAAGTATAAAATAAGTATAGCAAGTAAAAAATAGAAGTCACGTATGTAGACACAAGTGTTCGTTATGTACGTACAATGTTCAATGCAGAGTAGAAGTAACTGAGTTACCATACATACAATATACTATACAATAGAATATACTAATATACAATATACTATAATAATAATAATAATAATAATGACTTGGATTTATATAGCGCTCTTCACTGACCCAGAGCGCTTCACAGAGTCCATTATTCATTCATACACAGTCATACCGGTGGTGGTAAGCTACAATTGCAGCCAGAGCTGCCCTGAGGCAGACTCACGGAAGCGTGGCGAATAAGATAAGATAAGATATTCCTTTATTGATCCCCTTGGGGAAATTCAGGCATCATAGCAGCATGGGGGGGAGGGGGGGAGGGGTACAGGTAGTAAAACAACACAGTATACAGGTAGTAAAAAAGTAAAGTAAAGTAAAAGTAAAATCAACGCCTACGGCCCCTCCGACCACCACCAACATTCATTCACATGCATACACATTCATACGAGGCAAGTAGGTTAAGTGTCTTGCCCAAGGACACAACGGCAGTGGGATGGACATGGGCTTGAGCGGGATTCGAACCACCAACCCTTGGATCATTGGACAACCCGCTCTACCCCTGAGCCACGCCGCCCCACTATATAGTGCAAAGCAGAAATGGGATGAGGTACGATTTAGGTACAATTTACAGTAAGGTGTAATGAGGTATGGGTTGTAGTGCAAATTCTTTCCCAATAAATATAAAGTGTGTTTAGGTGTTCTAAAGTGTGTAAAGTGGGTGCTGCAGTGAGTTGTTTGTTTAAAGTGTGAGTGTGGATGTGTGTGCTGTGAGTGCATTTGATGGTTGTTACATAGTGTTATTGTTCGTTGAGCATCCTGATGGCCTGGTTGATGGGGAGGGAGGAACAGATGTAGCCCTTCACTAGCTTCTCAAAGCACTTCATGGCTATGGAGGTGAGAGCTACAGGGCGGTAGTCGTTGAGGCAAGCGGGCGTAGATTTCTTGGGTACAGGGATAATGGTGATGTAGTGTAGGGTGTGAAGGGGGCGTGGCACAAGTTAACATTTGTATTTAAACCAGAGCTGTAAATTAAATTCATGGTTCCCTCAAGCAACAGTGCACGTTGTATTACTGTAGTGTGCTGTGTTAAGTATTGCAATCTTTCTTCATTTTATTGAACTCTATCATAGTCTATGTGAACGTGTGCCAGGGGGCAAAGTAGCTCAGGATCAGACAAGTTGTCTGTTAATGTTAACGGTCACCTACTTGCAGCCAGGGTATGAGCTGATGTATTGCAGCTCTTGCCTGAACTGTCTCAGTGCAGTTATTATGCCTGTTGTTTGGGCATTGGGGTCAAAGTAGGGGTGGACGGTATGGTCTAAAATTTATATCACGGTATCATCGTTTTTGATTAATTTTTTTTTTTTTTTTTATATTTTTTTTTATATAAAATATATATATTATATAATTAGACTTGTACTTGTATTATCTGCGAGACATCGCCACCACGCAACAAGCTCCACTGTCTGTGTGTACTCTAGTAGCCTCCAGCTACGGCCAGGATTCTCCGGAGCTGCACCTGGACCTATACTCGAGTAGCCTCGAGCAGAGCTACGGCCAGGATTCTCCGGCGCTGCACCTGGACCCTATTGGTATAACGTTACTTAACTGTGCTCAGCAAGCCCTCAGCTCGAATACGCATCGAATCAGTGTTATAAGACATTGATATCAGGAGCTATCTGTAGCTACTGCTAGCCGGATATATAACGTTAATACTAGTGATGGCGAGATGAAGCTTCATGAAGCATTGAGGCTTTCCATCCAATAGTACCACACATGTGTTGAAGCTTCATGGTGTATTTGCTCTACTGTGCCATCAAGTGGACAATAAATGTAGAACAGGCAGAGTGATGATGATGCCAATAAACAAATAATAATGTGTCTGTTTTTCTAACAGAATGATGGCAGGGACAGAGGAGAAAGCGCTTGTGTTACTACAACATTCTATAATTTAATATAGTGTGTTTTTCTAACAGAATGATGGCAGGGACAAGTGCTTGCTTCATTCATTTTTATTCAGAAAAAGCAACTCAAAATCGACATGCCATCCTGCATTTGGATCATACAGATGTGATCAGATTAGGCACAGCAAGTTACATTACAGCAAGTTTATATGTAACGGAGATGATATCATATGGTCACCTTTTTTGCGTTGTGTTTAACTTTCTTCGATGCCCCGAGGGAGTTTAGAACCCGGGTCTGCCGTGACACGGGCGACAGGTGACAGCACAGACCGCTACACCAAGGTGAATTCACTCTTCATGACGTGTAAAGTGTGTCTTTTTAAGTGGAGTGAGTTTAACTCGCAGTACCGCTACTCGCCAGTCACTTCACAACGCTTGAAGTCCATCGTGACTGACAGTGCCTCGCGCTACCATCTGTTATATATATGTTGGGATTATTAGGATACACATTTATTTGTCTTTCCCAGTACTCCACAGGATTCTCCAACGCAAAGAAACTCGTAATGAATTCCTATGTCGACACTTGTGTTGCGGGGATGTTCCGGGGAACATAGGGATGATCCCGTGTTGGAGACGCGTTGGGAACCAACCCCGAAGCCATTTCCTGAATCAGTGACGCGGAGTGAGGCTTCGGGGGCGGTACACCCCCGACCGAGGCTTCGGACGTCATCAGTACGTCACCTGATACGCGCTTCGATACAGGCTCCACATAAAAAAAGCTGGATTGCTCGACACAAGCTCCGAAGCCTCGCTTCAAACGTCACATCACTAGTTAATACAACGCCTCAGTGAATTATTTAGTTCAATGGGACATTTCGTTTTGAACGGTGAACTAACTTGCGTTAACGTGAGCTAACAGCTAACAGGTAGCACACACGTCTCTACTAGACTTTGTGGAGCGTTTGTTGATGTCAGGAGCTATGGGTAGCTGGCCGACTAGATACCGTTCGGTTAGACAATGCCTCATCATGTATTAAACTAAAAGTGAATAGTTGAGTCAGTCAAAGCTTACCAAAAGCACGAGCAGTGAACTCCAAGACCACGTGACTGAACTCAAACTAGAAAGAAACAGACTAAGAAATGACGTAAACTCCATGATCAAAACTGCAAAAAAAAATGTCATCAATGACAAAACCGAGGAAAACAAAAATAAACCACGTGAACTTTGGAAATTACTCAACAATCAACTAGGCTGCAGTAAAAAACTCAACCAGGTTCTCAAACATAAACATAAAGACGGACAACACGCTCATCACAGACAAGCTGGATGTAGCCAATTACTTAAACACTTTCTTCACAAACATAGCCACAACACTGGTAAACAAACTACCCTCCCACTCAGGGCAGTATGGGGTAGAACACATAGTAGCATACTACATGAACCTAGGCGTCCACAAAGACGACTTCAAACTGGAAATAGTAACTACAGATGAGGTACTCAAAAAACTGAGCGCCCTCTAACCAAACAAGGCCACTGGCCATGACAACATCCCCTCCAAATTCCTCAGAGACTCAGCAGCAGCCATCACCCCAGTCATCACACACATAATAAACCTCTCCATAAAACAGGGACACGTCCCCAAGGACTTCAAAATTGCGAGAGTAACACCCCTGCACAAAAAGGGCAGCAAATTAGACCCGGGTAACTACCGCCCTGTTTCTATCCTTACATCCATCTCGAAAGTCATGGAAAAAATAGTATACGAACAGATCGAAAAATACCTCGCGGAAAAAAATCTAATCTACGAATTCCAATCTGGCTTCAGAACATCCCACTCCACTGACACATGCCTTCTCTACTTGAACGACCACATCAAACAAGAGGTGGACGCGGGCAAATACTGCGGCATGGTCATGCTGGACCTACAAAAGGCCTTCGACACTGTCAATCACACCATTCTGATTGACAAGCTAAAAGCAATTGGTTTTGATAGTTTATCAGTGAGCTGGATACAATCCTACCTGGAGGGGAGGGAACAGATGGTGGAAGTAAACGGTACCCTATCCCCCCCCCTCACAGTGAGCTGTGGTGTTCCACAAGGAAGCATACTAGGACCGCTACTATTCCTAATTTATGCAAATGACATGTCGTCAGCTTGTGACTGCAACTTGTTCCTGTTTGCGGACGACTCAGCCCTGCTGGTCTCTGACAAGAACAAGTTACAGGTTGAAAAAGCCCTCAGCTCGGAACTAGGCAAAATCTGCATATGGCTCGCCGACAACAAACTATCATTACACATGGGCAAAACAGAGTCCATTCTCTTCGGTTCAAATAACAAACTCAGCAAGACTGACGGCTTCTCGGTTACAGTGGGTGACAATATTGTCACAAGGAAAGATGAAATTACCTACCTGGGTTCCATCCTAGAGGCTAATCTTTCCTGTGACAAAATGGCATCCAATGTAATAAAAAAAGTCAACCAACGAACGCGATTCTTGTACCGGATCTCCTCTCTGGTAAACAAGAATACCCTGAAGACTCTAGCAGGAGCACTCATTCAAGGGTACTACGACTATGCTTGCACCTCATGGTACCAAAGCACCTCAAAGGCACTAAAAAACAAATTACAAACATCTCAAAACAAGCTAGTCAGACTACTACTTGACCTGACTCCTAGAACCCACCTCACCCCTGCCCACTTTGACAACCTAGGATGGCTTAGAGTAGACGACAGAGTACAGCAACTTGCAATGGGCCTGGTCTACAAGATACACTACGCGACCAAGGTACCCATGTACATGTCAAAATACTTCCCAAAGGTCAGTGAATACCACGATCACAACACCAGAGGGAGCTCCACAAATCATGTAAAACCCAGATTCGGCTCAAACAAGGGACTAAACACGTTTCGCAATTATGCCACATCAATGTGGAACGCCCTGCCTAAAGCTGTAAAGGAATGTGAATCACTACCCACCTTCAAAAACACTCTCAAAAAACACCTACGTGAGACTGCAATTCGAAACTGGCCCCTACAAATGTCCTAACCTAGTTGTACAGTAAATGACCAAGTAAGGCTTTGTCAACATTCCAATGTACAGTGTAAAATGTGTGTGTGTCCCCTACCCAACCCCCCCCCCCCCCCCCCCCCCCCCCCACCTCCAATGTACAGCCCTCACCCAACCCACCCAACCCCACCCCACCAACCTCCTCCAATGTACAGTTTCTACGCCAAATGTATATACACTCCTTTTCTGGACACTTTTGTATCACAAACAGTACTGTATTTGCAAATCTGATATGTCATAAATGTATAGATGTAGCAGTACTGTCTATCTGTATGTCATGTATGTCATATATGTTATGATGAATTGAAAATGGGGGACCCTGGTGGAAACAAGACGAAAGTCTTTCTCTGGTCTGCATCCCCTTAACAATTGTATGTATTGAGATGTACTGTACTGTACCCATTCTGCAATCTGTTAATAAACTTTTCAATCAATCAATCAATCAATCAATTGACTGGGTCATTTTGTAACGGTAGCTAAGCTAACGTTAGCTCAGGGAGACGCCGCCGTCCTCCTGTGTCCCGTCCCACTAGACTACTAGACCCGTGTTTACATGCGTGCGGTAGGGGCTGGCACGCCCACTGCGCGAAGCCTCCTTTCCAGTTCGCACATATCTATTATCTATGACTAATTCTATCTATTTTTAGGGGCAAATGCGAGTGAAATAGTCGCGCTGTGGTTACATGACGTCATTGCTATCTACCGGTTACACGGTATAGTCAAAATCCATACCGTAGAGCAAATTCATACCGTTTATACCGTATACCGTTTATACCATCCACCCCTAGGTCAAAGTTTCACTTTTGGTATGTTTTAAGTAGGGATGCACCAATCCAACTTTTTCAGCCCCGATACTGATACCTGGGCTTTGGGTAACGACCAATACAAAGTACAGATCCAATGAATCCATTACTTAATGAACAGTATAGACTTGAGATCAAATGTATTTTTCTCCATTAGAGAGGTTTAACATGTCAAAAACGTGATTTAGGCTAGTATTGTGGAAATTATCTTTGTGGATACGATACCAATATTCTATATTAGTGTTGGACCGATAATCCAAAACCAGTATCGGTGCATCCCTAATTTAAAATTCTCTATACACTTGGTTAACTGTAACTTGATTAGCTGTTGCTAACCTAATTATTGGTATTAGTAAGTCAAGTTTCAAGTTTGTTTTTAGTTGTCACATTATCACATATGTACATGTACTTCAGTGAAATGCTTTGTTCTGTATGAGCCTCTGAGAAGTTGGTAGCATTACTTGCCCACTGGAGTACGGCTTCACCACAGGCATTCACGTTGTTTTCCCGCTTCATTAACAAATGCAGTCTAAAAAAAAAACAAATTAAGTTAAGAATTTTGGACCCATATGTGCTACTTGTAAAAGATGTTGTTAATGAGGAGTCCTTTCTCAGCACAATCCATGCTGTTGGTCATACTGGATACCCACAGTACTGGCTGGGTTAGCCACAGACCCAAGTCAATGGGGCCACGCTCTTGTCTGCTGCACCCAAGCCTTGAAATAAACACTGAAACCTACTCCACAGCGCACCCAAAGTAGGTTTCCGTGTTTATTTCGGGGCTTGTGGGTAATATATCCAGTATGAAGCACGGCATGGATCGCACTGAGAGAGGACTCGGCTGATACTCGCAGCACTCCGGATCAGTATCACCGACTGAAAGAAAAAAATAGGTAGGTGTATTTCTACCCATTTTAACTGGGAGTTTGGATGTGTAAAAAATAAAATTTTATTTGTTTTGCACACAGAGACCAAGATGAATGTGGGCGTGGCACACAGCGAGGTGAACCCCAACACGCGGGTGATGAACAGCCGAGGGATCTGGCTGACCTACGCTCTGGGCGTCGGAATGCTTCACATCGTGCTCCTGAGCATCCCGTTCTTCAGTGTGCCCGTGGTGTGGACACTCACCAACGTCATTCACAACTTTGTACGTTCATTTTCCTCTCTTGTCTTAACCCACTTGTACCCCAGCACCCCACCTAACACCTAACAGGATCACTTGTTATTAATACATTTACGACGGCCAGGCTTTGTTTATATCTACACAACTTAAAAGGGTGTCACATTTTTTCAGTTTTTGATTACAGTGGGAGAAAAGGGGTCACCGAAAAATAGTATTACAGGACGCACATGCATGCTGTAAGCATAAGACACAACAAAAGCAAATTTGCAATAGCTGCGACCTTCTGCGATAGGCCATTCCCATTGCCACGCCCCCTTTTAGCCAATTGGCATGAACACACACACACTTGACTGCCATGCCCAATTTCAGTCTCCTAGGATGAAACCTGTGGCCGCTGGAGGGTGAGAAAAGGTTGTACTAACTGACCGACAGAGCTATAGCTATAGAGCTGCTGGTCACAGCTAAAAACAGTGCACTGTCTGTGTAAGCAGGCCCTTGTGCTTCAAGTTGATTGGTTTGTCAATCAAATGTCATCCCGTCAAATTACTGCGTGGAAATGTGAATACAATCAAAAACGATTCATTTTAAATGAAAGATGAGATCCCAGGGTTACCAAAGATATCAATACGTCATACTAAATAGATAAGAAGGTTCCTAAAGCAATCAAACATTTTAATTTGATCTAAGGGCTCTGCCAGTATGAATACGTCTCAATATTGTCATGCCATAACACTAGAGAAGCGCTGGAATCGGTTGATAAATAATGTGTGTGTAAATCTGGCCTACAGGACATGGGGTGGAATGCCAACAGAGCAAACGCTCCATAACGTAATGGGCTTGTGTTCCTGATCCAGATTATAGCCTCATTTTGATTTCAAAGTGCTATAAATAACACTTAAGTAACACGGAGGTGTAGGGGACACATATTAGGCAATTTAGCTGATCTATGTAGGGATAAGTGGTTTATCGTAAAAATCACTTCTCGGGCTCATTTAGTGACCATTATGGTTTTTCCGTCATTGCAGGTCTCGCTCAATGGAATGTTGCTTAATAGATTACTCTTGGACACATAAGCCAGCAAACCAAAGGTTAGTCTAGAGTCCAGTTCCCTCTACTTGGCTTTATAACATAGTGTTACATTATACTTCAGTGATACACGCTTGTAAACGTTACGGAAAGTGATAAATATAGTTTTTGGAAAGGTCATGGACATTTTTTCAAAATCTTTTTCCTGATTTTCAGTTGTAGTAGGTAAACTAAACCAGGGGACATGCCTGTAAATATGGACACTGACAAATATTGATAGTGGAAATTCCACTGTATGCCAGGGAAATGTCATGGAGGTTGATTAACAAATGTGTAGGAAGTTCGGAACCGGGTTGATTTTAAAAAGTTATGCTCTGTTCAGGGAGACTATCCTGGTGACTGCCTGACTGGTGGTGATCTATTACAACGATTTCCTTGCTCAGCACAGAATAGACTAGCCTCTCATTGTTATGTGGATTGCCTCAAGTAAAGAAACAAGGTCAGCATACATGACATCATTCACTACCCCAAGCTTGAAGCAGCTGGCAAGGGCTGTTAGAGTGACTGCAATGTGCTGCAATAGCCTGTTGTTTTACTTATGTGTTGCTGTCAACAAGCTCCAAAAATAAAAACAGGCCTGAGGACAGTTCTTGTACACAACACACTGTCAAATTGGGGATTGTATTTAGGCCTAGTCTTATCAAAATTCCATATTTAGTGTCGTCGTTTTTTAATTCTAGAAATAACCCAATAATTTAGCACTACAAGTTAAGAGTCCATTGCTCCTTATCCAGATACATTATAGTTTGATGTCATATCAGTGACCCCACCAAGATATAAGGATATTTAGTCTTACAATTGACTTATTTGTTGTACTTAAAGGAAAACGCCAACACGCTAACGTTACAACTAACCTAAAGTACAAAATAAGCGTATTTCCGCTGCTATAGACGTCGCTCTTTTATTTTGGAACCCCCTGACCGGAAGTTATTACCTTTGTTATCTGCTTGAGTGTCCGGTTGTTGGTTTTCGTTAACTACAGTAGCAGCATATCAACACCAGCCATGGGAATACTGTTTTCTAAATTGGGGAGGCTTTTAATCGTCAAGGTAAGAGGATTTTAAGTCATGGTGGTATCCATAAACTTCAATCGGTTCGGATCCTTTGAATGAAATGAGAATGTAAACAAACACGGCGTCACATTAGTAAGTATCACTGCGTTGCATGAAATCACTGACTGCGCCCCGAGAGGAGTGGTTTGGCAAAAAATTGTTCAGAGTATATTTGCTTAGAAAACGTAATTGTCGAATTCAATTATTTTTTATTTCTCCACGTGGTAAATACACAGGTCACAACATGTTTACAGGAACGTTTTGGAGTTGTATTTGGAGTGTATTTCGTGACTGTAGGGAACGTCAGGGTACAGGTCTGACCCACTTCCAGTGATGAAGCTAAGCTACGCTAACGGAGCGGCTGTTCCTTAAGCCTAATGCACGCACAGAGAAGAAAAGGGTATGTATCTTCTTGTCTAACTCCAGGGAAGATGGCAAATAAGCTAATTTCCCAAAATGTTGGCGTTTTCCTTTAAATAACAGTCAATACAATATGGTAGCTGGCTAATCAATAGTACAGGCATTCTCATTCCCCTTTCTGCTTTAGTGATGGGGCTAATGTCCCTGCACTTATGAAACTGAACCCCAGCATCCGTTTCTAGACTTAATTGCGATGTAGGCACCTTAACAAAATGTAATGTGTGAGCTTGTGATTTATATGTATTGTTGGAACAATACCGTAATTTTTGGACTATAAGGCGCACCTGAATATAAGCCGCAGCAGCTAAATTGAATGATGTTTACATATATAAGCCGCACTGGACTATAAACTGTAGGTGTTTTAATGTTTAATTACCATATGTAAGGATTCGTGCACAGGGGATTGTCAGGAAAGAGATGGCTGTTTGAGGAAGCTCCCATTTATTAACATTTCAACAAACAAGTTGCATATTTGCACAACGTATTCAAGTGTTACCATTTAGTGCAATAGTAGCTACAGAACATGTACTGTGCTGTGTAGCTGTAAAAATCCATAGATTAGCCGCACCGTTATATAAGCCGCAGGGTCGAAAAATGGGTGGAAAGGCGCGGCTTATAGTCCGAAAATTACGCTACCTCTTTTCTCTGTCAGGTGAACACAGTGGTCACTGGAGCTCTTGAAATCTTTCCCCATATCATCACCTGTTTAACTGTGTAAAGGATCAACACAGATTTAACAACTCAAACTGGGGGATGTTCTTTCACCATTATGCTTAGAGCACCTTTCTTAATCCTACCGTTATGTTGTGAGGAAGACACGTGATGATTGAACATAAACCTTACCAACGTATTCTGTCTCAAGGTTTTATGTCTAATGTCCACATGTCCTCACAACAGAATGATAGAATTTGGGTACAAAATCTGTTAAATGCTCCTTTTTTAAGAGCAATTTTTTGGGAGGTCCTTGAAGTTATTTTAAAGGGATAGTCCACATTTATATACTTTCACCTTGTGCATGAAAAGGACAAATTACTGGCGTCGGCACATACTGTAATCACTTTCAGAAACTTTGTTTTAATACGCCAAAACTTCCAACGCTGCATGCACCATTTCAACCCTCCTCAGTTATATTCTCCTTAAGGCTCAGACATAGTCTGGAAAAACAAAGTGTATGCACTGTGTGGATGGACAGTCCGCAGTCCTTTCATAGTCCAGGAGTACCAGCCAATGTCCTTTGATCAGCGTGCAGGCCGAGCCATGCTGTAAGAAAACGCTTAGTACGCATTGGACGTAAAAATTCAGCAGTGCGCAGACGTGCCTACGCTGAGGTCCCCCTATTGCATCGTTTTAGCCCACATCGAGCTGGTCTGCGTACAGTATTTCTGGACTATCTTTGGGTCTTTACACACAGTGACTTGTGATTCAGCACTCACTAATATCCAGTTTGTTGTTTTCATAGGGGATGTATGTCTTTATGCATGCGGTGAAAGGCACTCCGTTCGAGACGCCAGACCAAGGCAAAGCCAGACTTCTCACACACTGGGAACAGCTTGATTATGGCGTGCAGTTCACTTCATCTAGAAAATTCTTCACCATCTCTCCTATCATTCTGTACGTACTAAGACCAGTTTCACTTCCCATCTGTTTTGTCTTTGGAGATCCGAGCTTTACTGTGCACCGCAAATGTAACAATAACATCCAGTCGCTAGCTTTGTGGTGGTGGTGACTTGCTATGAACACCACGGTGCTAAACACAGACGGAGGAAGAGTGTAAGAAGAAACAATATGCCTGTAAAACAGTTGCCTAATTGTTCTTGTTTTGATTTTAAGAAACTAAAGCCTGTAAGCAGGATTCCTACTAGGGGCATTTTGCCAAAAAACAATGCTGATGTATTTTGCACATAATCTCACACATCCAAAAACTCTAAACCGTTTTGCACACATGAATTTCGTTGGCATTAGTTATTGAGAGTGAATTCGTTTTAACATGGGCACCAGTGATGTCATCTGGGACATTAAATCCTTGCGTTGTGTTAATTACAGCACCATGAAATGTAGATGAAAAGATAGCAATACCTTGTCTTATAGGGCCCTCATTTCCATGAGCTGTAATTAACACAAGGATTCAACGTTCCCAATGACATTACTGGTGGCCCATATTAAAACTAATTTGCGCTCTGTCAAACTAAATTAATGTGTTAACTGTTTAGAGTTTTTGGATGTGTGTGAAATGATGTACCAAATAAATCTGCATTGTTTCTTTGAAGTGTTAAATCTTGAAATGTATTTGACCATTTCCAATTTTGGGAATTGTACAAGTCAGGACAAGTGTGTGTGTGGGGGGTGTAATTCACATACTGTGATATTTATTGCCGGAGGAATAATCTTCAGCTGTAGATTGACATGGTGTAGTTTACAGTCATATTGTAATATTTGTTGCTGTGAAGAATAATCTTAAACTATAGTGATACAGCTGGTAGACCCTCCAGTATTTGGGACAGCCCTAATGAGTATACATAACACCGGCCAAGATCTTCAAATCAAATTTAAAAACTGAGGTCAGATAAAAGTATGGATTTCCCTAAAGGAAACATTTTTAGTAGGAACCCTGTGTAATTTAACTATTATAAGTATGTGTGGTCTAACTGTCCGTTGTGTATAGTGCAGTGCATGTGGTCTAACTGTCTATTGTACAGTACATACTGCAGGGCTTTCAATTGCTTTTTCAGAAACCTAACTTTTCCATTTTCCTCCCCAGATATTTCCTGGCCAGCTTCTACACAAAGTATGACACGACACACTTTGTCATAAACACTGCCTCACTGCTGAGTGTGCTCATCCCAAAGCTGCCACAGTTACACGGAGTGCGAATCTTTGGCATCAACAAGTATTAAGCCGAGTGTTTAGATAGTGCTGTGCCTCCATAGCAAGGGTAGTTAACCCCTCTGTAATCTGTACAACCAAAGTGTGTACTAAGCAGTTTTGTACAGTGTGCGTAAATGTCACTCATTTGTTAAGATATAGCTATTAAGTTGAGTTGTTGGGGGGGGGGGGGAGAGAGAGAGAGAGAAAAAAAAATATGGGAGACTTGTGAGAGTACAGAATGCCATATGCATTACTAACTTAAGTGAATATTTAATGATGTATTTTTCGCCTGTGTGGACATTTGGCTGGCCCAGGTTTCAGAGGTGATGCTTTTTGTTTGCCCTCACTTAAACACGGTGACACGAAAGACTGAGTTAGTTAGAATTTCTAGCCACAAAAAAAATGTCCAATGTATTTTTAAAGATGATTTATTCATGTAATGTAGGAGCCTATGGCTCGTTGTTTATTGGCACTCTCATTTTGTGACTGGTGTCGATCTCGTTAATGCAGTGTGAAGAATATGAATTCCAATTTTTTTTTTTTTTTTTTTTTTTGCATGATTTCCTTGGTATGTGAATCATTTCTCATTTGTAACTCAATCAAATAGGGCAGGCATTTTTTCATTGTACATAAGTTTACTTTTTGTGAATGTCCTGTATGTAAAAATGGAGATGATTTGTTATTGTTGGATTAAATGTTTACTGAGGCAGGTCTGAGGTATGTCTATTAATTATGTACTTATATTCATGTAGCTACTTAGTTTATGAGCTCTTGCCATTACCAAGGCAGCTAGTCCTGTTTCGTTTGGCCATGGCTCAGTTAGTCCCGTTTCATTTGGCCATGGCTCATAGTAAGTATTCTTGATGCTTTTTCAGTCCTTGTTCCTAACATCATTAAATCATTTGTGCCCTCAAGAGGTTTACATCTCTTTTTCTGACACATCCTCAAACATCCATACCGGAAGCAATGGAATAATTCAACACTGTCAAACGTTTATTTACATGCAAAATGGTCTATGGAGTAAAAGAAATAAAAAAGGTCTGTTCAGTTTGAGCAGGGTAATTAACTTCATCAGATCCCACAATAGTTTCATTGCATTACAGTATTTGACTACAGGCCCACAAATGTAAAACACTAGCAGGTGTTCTTTGTTACCCTGTCAATCTGCTAACTCTTCTCGGTTATTTCTCAGACTCAAGCTCCTCGCACTGCTTCATCAAGACTCCTTTATAAACCTCAAAGCGATGGTTGAGGTCTTTCTGTGTGTGTATTTTATATTTGGTCCCCAAGGCCCCATCAGCAGTGGGAGTCCCATAGAAGACGCGGCCTATCCGTGAGTGGACCAGTGCCATGGCACACATAACGCAAGGTTCTCTGGTCACATACAGGTCGTATCCGGTGCATATGTACGGCAGGCCACAGTTCTCCGCAGTGGGCGTGTTTTGTGAGATCTCGTTTAGTCTTGGTGTAGTGGCACTTGTTGAGCTGGGCAATGCAAACTGGCAAGCGGGGAACTTCTCAAAAGAGTAGGCTCCACCGCCCTGTCCACGAGCCACGAGGTCAATACAGACCATGACCGCGTGATGGAGCGGGTGTTCCCCTCTGCAGTCATGGCCGACTGCGATGACTTGTTCTGCCTTTGAGTCAACCACCACGGCCCCCACAGCAGCCATGCCCATCTCCTGCCCTGCTCTAGCGGCAGTCAAAGCAGACAACATGTACATTTGCATCTTGGCTTTCTGAGGCGGGCTGAAAAGCTCTCCTCTGAGGGCAACAGTCACTTGCTTGTCCTCATGAAAGGACGTGGGCCAGTGCTCGTTTGCTAGCTCAAACTGAGGTCTGGTCAAAGGAGGGCATGCAGGGACCTTAACCAAGAAAGGCTCCCCTAATCCGTCATGTGTAACTCTATTTGAGGGCAATAGAGAGTCTATACTGGCCACCGTTCCACAGTCAATGTCTGGTACGTCACTGACGAGGCATACAATGACCTCCAGAGGGTGAGGGCTACTCTTATCCTTGCATGCCCGCACTCTCTTGATGTGTTGAAGGCCAGGTAAAGGGTAGAGTGAATGCAACTCCTTGACCAGACGAGAAGTCTCTTTCTTGTTGAGGATTGGCGCAGCAAATGCCTTGATCAGCTCAGTGTCTTGGGACTGCTTGTCAGACAGGACAGGGTAAGCCACCCAAAGGCCAGTGTCGTATTCGGACTCCTTCCTTCGTTTTGACTGTGGCTCCATTACTTCAGGGTGCTGCTGAATTTGGCCAATTGCAGTACAACAGGATTATTAACCACATTTTACAGATCATGCCTTGCAACTGCTAATCAGTTGTCAATCAGAGCAGACTAACGTTCGTTTTCTGATAAATACATACAAATAGAAAAGTAAAAAATCAAACGACTTGTTTTCCTATCGACTAGTTATGAGTTTACTGGCTGTTACGGCGAAACAGCGTTGGTAAAGATCCTTGTGATATGGCACGTTGAGCTCTTCTGTGAGACAAACAAAACGACTAGTTTGTTTTAAAAAATAAATGTAGTTTACATATAAATAAAGACACAGACAGCTACTTAACTTTACTGTATGAATGACTAACCTGAGTCGTGCTCGTTGATGCTCCAGCGGACCGACACGCGCATGCGTTGTGTGCAACTGATTACAATATCCTCTGAAACGAGGCACGGACAGCATTGGTAACACATGCATAACTTTCTTACTGATAAGATTGCATAACCGTTGGAAATCATATCAGTAAATATTATGTCATTGCATTCATTAACATGGAAATGTAACTGGTATTTCTTGGCAGTTTTGCTTTGATATATTCACTGTCTAGCTTCATGTAGCTGTTCGTAGTCGGAATTATTTACACGCGACACAGTCCTCAAACTTGGAAGCAGAGCTTATTCGCTTCGCAATTTGTGTATGTAATTCATATTCATATCTGAAGACTAATGTGAGATTATGGTCTATTGTAAAATTACAAGCAACATTGTTTTGGTAAGATTTCCATAGCACAAGCTGAAGCAAGGTGAACGTATCGAGCTAATTAAACAGTTGACGTTAGCACCATGTTTACATCAAAAGCCATAACACCACTTTTGCAGAGGGTGCCACAGTTAAGACGCCAACTTTCGTGCATTTCTGCACGTGGACAAGCGACATCTGCTAGACTCGTTTTGGGCATTGAGACAAGCTGTGACGACACAGGGGCTGCTGTCATGGACGAGACAGGTGTAATCCTGGGAGAATCCCTGCGTTCTCAGAAGGAAGTGCATCTGAGGTGGGTCAGATCATTGTTATTTTACACTCTGTATTTGTCAACGTTGTCTTAAGTTTGGGATCTTTGAATGTCTCCCCTACTTGAATGTTGCAGGACTGGTGGCATTATCCCCATAGTGGCACAACAGCTTCACAAAGAAAACATAGCTTGCGTGGTCCAGGAGGCTATGGAGAGGAGTGGAGTAACCCCAAATCAGCTTTCGGCCGTGGCCACCACAGTGATGCCAGGCTTGGCCTTGAGCTTAGGCGTCGGCCTGGAATTCAGTCAGCGCTTTGTGAGGCATCACAGCAAACCCTTCATCCCCATCCATCACATGGAAGCCCATGCCTTGACTGTCAGGTTGTTGCATCCTGTCCCCTTCCCCTTTCTGGTTCTCCTGATTTCAGGCGGCCATTCACTCCTGGCTCTGGCGAGAGGAATCGACGACTTCCTTCTCCTGGGTCAAACGCTGGATGAGGCTCCAGGTGACACCATGGACAAAGTACAAACTCTTATTTAATTTTTTTAAGGCAAATGGGTAACTCCACCCTTAGTATTTATCTTAATACTTCAGATAGTAGGGTGGCTAGAACATTCTGGTGGGTTTCAATCTGGCCCGCTTTGTTACATGCGGTTCCAGAGAGGCAGGGGTCCCAATACACACCTATAAAGTTACGGGGATGCAGACCAGAGAAAGATGTTTTGTCTTGTTTACATCAGGGTCCCCCATTTTCAATTCATAGTGACATTTATGACATACACAACATACATGACATCATGACATTTGTGGCATAGGGACATACATGACATACAGGTATACAGTACTGTTACATTTGTGACATATACGATATGCAAATATACAGTACTGTTACCCAGAGATCCTAACAGAAAATATATACATATGATGGGGAGGAGACTGAACATTAGGAGGGGGTGGGTGGGTGGGTGGGAGAAAATATATACATACGGTGGGGAGGAGACTGTCTATTAGGAGGGGGTGGGGGGGTTGGACATTTACGGTGGCCAGTTTCGAATTGCAGCCTCCCGTAGGTGCTCTTTAAGAGCGGTTTTGAATGTGGGTAGGGATTCACATCTTTTTACGGCTGTGGGTAGGGCGTTCCACATTGTTGTGGCATAATTGCGAAATGTCCCTTGTTTGTGCCGAATCTGGGTTGCACATGATTTGTGGAACTCCCTCTGGTGGTATTCACTGACCTTTGGGAAGTATTTAGACATGTACATAGGGGTGGGAATCACCAGTTTCATCATGATATGATACGATATCGATTCTTTGGACAACGATACGATATTTGCCGATATCACAAAGTCTGCCGATACGATTCGATTCAGGTGCCTGCGATCGATATGAGGCGATATTATGTGCCCATTTAACACATTCAGTCACATTTAGATCAACTAAAAAAAGGCGACGGAAATATCAATTGACGTTTTTATTTTTGAGCTCTTCCAGACATTTAAATGAAAAGCAATATTGTTTTTAATACAAATAGACCTCCTGTTCACTTTTTATGAAATTTAACTTCATGTAGTTTCGCATTTATTTATGCCGGGGATAATTACGATAATGAATTATGTATTTCATTTAAATCTTAGGGACTGCCACTGGACTTGAATTCCATCCATAAATAACCACATATCCCAAGCTATGATACCCTGACAGAGAGCCCACCCCTACACCATGTCTCAAACTCTACCCTCTGTTCTTGATCCTCCAAACATCAGAGGAAAGCGACAGTCATGATTGGAGGATCAAGAAAACAGGGGCGGGTTTGAGATAGGTGCATTCATTGAGTCTAGAGGGGAACAGGTCTAAGTTAGAAAAGAAAGAAAGACAGAATTAAAACAATCCTGAATAGGAAATATCTTTCAAATCCCATAAGTACCATCTATAGATTATATAAATGACATGATATGGGGCGGCTGGGTGGCGCAGCGGACTAAGCACTCGTCACCAACGCGAGAGACACTGGTATCGAATCCGGCTGTCAGCGTTGCCTCTGGCTTGGCCGGCGGTCATACTGGCTCAATTGGCAGAGTCAGCGGGAGGGAAGCCGGTGGGGTGGTATTCTGGTCGTTGTAAACAGCGACTCCTACAGATCGGTCAGGGCGCCTGCACAGCGAAGGAGGGAGATGGTGAGTGTAGTGTGACCTCCCACACGTTACACCTCACCAATGAGAGTCTGCGCTGGCAGGTGAAAAGATGCTGCTGGCTGTCTCCTATGTCTCGGAGGAAGCATCTGATAGACTTCAGGGCTCCCTAGACCGACCAGTGGGGGGCACATGCGAGCAACGACCAGGAAGGGGAGGGGGGGAATTGGCATAACGACAAAAAATTGGGATGGGAGAAAAACACAGAAAAACAGGAGGAGAAAAAGTGGATCAAAAAAATATATATGAATTGTTGGAACAAAATGGATTAGGAAATTAATCAGGAGTGAATTTAAAGGTGCTATAGATAACATTTTTAAGATTCAGAATACAATTATTACTTTACCCCCCAAAAAGAGTATTCATTAATTAACAATTGTGTGTATTGAGCTGTACTGTATTGTACCTATTCTGCAATCTGTTAAATAAAGTTTTCATTCATTCATTCATTCATATACCTCTATTTTAAATTTAGGGACATTCTGGACAGCACTTGATACTAGGCGAAGGTAACCGAACAGTTTCATCCAGACTGTCCCTGGAGCCAAAACATCGTTATTTATACAGTAACAAGGTATATTGGTCACTAGTAATTATAAGCACCAGGTGATTCATATCTTAACTAACGAGCATCTCACAGACTGAATGAAAAATAGGAAGTAAATAACGATTTTGTGTAGATGTTTGATATTGGCTTTTTTATCGATATCCGATATACCGATATTGTCCAACTCTTAATTTCCGCTACCGATATCAACCGATACCGATATATGCGGGGTCCCCCCCCCCCCCCCCCCCCCTTCCCCAAATAACGGAATCATTTCAGGTAATTAACATTACATATCTCTTGTCGTGGAATTAACACAACATTATGCATACTTTTCACAATAAATAAAATAAGAATTTGTACTTACTTGATTGCCTGGGTAAATAAAGTTTAAATAAATGTAAACAAATTTACCGATCATTTCCGATATTACATCTTAACCCATTCTCTGCCACGCTTATATCCATCGCTGTTTGATCTCTGCCAGCACTGTAAGTCTATGGAGATGTTCACCTTCTTTGCAGGGCTATAACTTTTTAAATTGTATTGCTAAATTGACATTACTATGGCCCATTCAACATCGATTATCTATCGTTCAGGATGTAGGAACGTTTTACTTTTTCATTCACACATTCATACGAAAATACCGTCTAGACTAGAGTATAAATATGTTTTTATCGTTTTCTGCAGTATTTCCCAGAACGTGAGATATAGGCACAAATGCATATATTAGATAATCAAATGCAGTTTGATACCGATCGACGCTATATTAAAAATGTCAACTGTACATGGTCCTAAGGGTTATGACTGATCATGCGTGGGTGAACGGAGGGGGGGGGGGGGGGTCGTTTATAATTCCGTGATAGTCGTTAGATGCTTCATGTAGTATGGGTGATATATTGATCAGAGCAGTTTGTATCGAAAATGATAAACAAAAACGCTGAAACTCACGTCAGTCTCCTCGTACCGTTGGGCGATGAGAGTGGAGCAAACGGATCCCAGTTATGTGGTGGGGATCTAGGCGATCCATTTCCGGTTTGTATATTACTAATACACGCCCAAATCATGTAGATTATTGAGTTATGGCAAAGATCCATATCCACGGTGTGTGTATTGAGTCCCGCGACGATAAACGAGTGGCCGGACAGAATAGGGAGACGCACCGGGATCACAAGAGATCCACTTCCGGTTGCAACTCGCCGATCAGCCACCAGGTGGCAGTATTGAAGCGTTGCAGAGTTGTGCTGGCTCACACAGCATCCGACAAGGCTCCGTGAGTGAAATATGAATACCATGGCGAAAATATGAAATTATCAGAATCACGTCGTACGCCGTTATTGGCAGAATTTGCATTAACTTGAAACCCGTTGTACGACGTTATTGGCGGGGAAAGGGTTAACACTTCCAATGCCACGCCTCTTATACATCATTGGCACCTCATGCCAGCCATTAACCCCATGTAAACGATCACCTTGTTTGTAGAGCTATAACCATGTTCTATATTATAGCTATGGATACAGTACTATAGTCATTTGACACTGGGTTTCTTCCGGTCAAGATGCAAAAAAGAAATAATTTTCTCATCCATACGTATGGTTTTAGAGCGGTCTATCGTAATCCATGAAATGCTGAGTAATAGCCCTACACATCGATTACATTGTAGACTCTAGCGTTCCTCGCCTGAACCCCCTATTGTTCCGGATTCAAGTCCACATTATCGGTATTATGTCCCATCATGAATGCATGAAAGGGGGCGGGGGTCGTTTCTGATTATTCAAGCGTCAGTAACGGCATTCGCCGGGTAACAGCCCGATCGCTATGAAAGCATTGCAGGATCAAGCTAGAATTTACGTCAAACGCTCTTACCTTTGGCCGAAAGTAATCCAAAAAGAATATTCCAATTTCTTGATCGCCATCTGGTAGATCCAATCCCCATTTGCTCGACGTTATAAACGACCATAACATACGGATCAAGCATAGTTGACAGGCTTCGATGTAACCGGCTGAACTGTGCCGCTTCCCGAGAACAAAAAATGAAATCGGAGACATGGGGTCATTCCACAGCACAGGATACAGTGTTAGAAATGTAGCTCGATACCGCCGCCTGGTAGGATGCGGTCGGTACTGCACCTTCGGATTCCCACTATGCATTTTTCAGCCAACACACAGCATCCTGAGATTAAATAGGGTATTAAAAAATTCAAAAAACAACCCAGAAACGAGAATCTTTGTTTATGGCACTGAACGGTTGGGGCACAGAAACGACAATCTTCATTTTTGGCAATTAATGTGTTAATGCCAATATCGGTAGGCCGGTAATATCGGACATCCCTAGTTGTGTGCATTGATACATGAGTCAAATAATAGAAACATTTTATTTGAGCTTAAAAAAGATAGACATACACCTGATAGGTACACCATCTCTGGACACCCAAACCTTTATTTTCTAGGATAACTGTAACATTGATTTGTTGGTTTATTGAATTTATGATCATAAAGGAGATCTTTTTTGGTGTATTCACAGGTTGCAAGGCGGTTATCCCTCTTAAAACACCCAAGATGCTCTTCATTAAGTGGGGGACAAGCTATAGAGCTTCTCGCCAAGGACGGTGACCGGTCCAAATTCCACTTCAAGCCACCTATGGGACAGCATTATGACTGTAACTTCTCTTTCGCTGGCCTACGGAACCAGGTTACAATGGCCATAAGGAAAAAAGAGATGGAGGAAGGTAAAAGACATGTAGGTTTAATGATTAAATGGCATTTCATAGATGTTGAATCTTAAATCTATTTTATCTAGCCTTTGATGTAATTGATTCTTTAAGAACGGTTTTTGCCATCAGTCTTTAGGTCATTAGAGATTTGATAGCAATGTTGTGTTTGAATTTAATTCATAAGAAGCCATTTTCATTGTTTAAGTGTAAAAAATCTAATTTTTATTTTTATATGTGACCAGTGGTCGTTGGCTGGTCCACAAAAAATTGTGGTCGCAGCTATTGTGAATGTGTGCTTGTTTTAAACAGTATCCCCCTGTGAGCCTTCAGGCTGTGTTATTTCAATTTTCAATATTTAACTATCTGATTGCTGATTATCTGATTTGCTCATTATGTCTATTTTTGTCAGTGGTTCCCAACCTTGGGGTCTGGTACCATCTTGGGGTGGCTCCAAATATCTCAAGGGGGTGGGAGCATGAAGCCTCAGAGAATGTGAGGCAAAGAAATCATATTGGAAAAGTCAAGGACTCTAAATGCTAAATGGGTAAATTGTAATCCAGTCATTTCTAGATGTGAAGCACCTCTATGACATGCAATGTCACTTCATTCAGTAATTCAGCAACTCGCACTTAGCCACTCTTCCCCTAGTGGTGGCTCACAGGCATGGCACATTTGTTTAAGACCAGTTCACTGCAACTCTGTTTTCACTGTACAACTCGGGCCTAATTGACAAGCAATGTGTGTTTATAAATAATTGTCACAAAAATTCAGGAGGGCCAGAGGAAAAAAGGTTGGGAACCAACCATTGGGTTTTTAACCATACAGTTTGGATGGATTTGATTCCACTGTAAAATGTAACACCCACCCCCTCCTAATGTACAGTTCCCTCCCCCTCGTATGTATATATTTACTGTTAGGATCTGTTTAACAGTACTGTAAATTTGCATATCTTGTATGTCACAAATGTAACAGTACTGTATATCTGTGTACAAAAGGCTGGGAGATTTAAGAGACTGTCCCTTTAAGACGCCGGTTGTCTTGTTGTGTGTGGCTCGCGACCCGCGAGTAATAAGATAGTACATTAGAGAGTTGAAGTTCAGTCCGTACTCGTTGAAAGTGAACGTTAACTTGAATAATTATTTCATTTATGTGGGATCCATCCTGTAAGATTCAGATTGTTAGAAGTCAATGATATAAAACTAAATGTGATGACAACTGGATATTGGCAGAAAGAAATTAAACCCTGATGGACAAGAATTCCACAAAAGGAAATATACATCTCCTCACCTTCCTTCATGTCCTGATCGATGCACCATCCTGTAAAACTGTTAAAATATATATGCACTAGCCCTAACTAAATTACCTCACTAACAATCTGTATGTCATGTATGTTATAAATGTCATTATGAATTGAAAATGGGGGACCCTGATGTAAACAAGATGAAAGTCTTTCTCTGGTCTGCATCCCCTTAACAATTGTGTGTATTGGGGCGGCTACGTGGCGTAGTGGGCAAGGCGCTCGCCACGAAATGCTGGAGACGCTGGGCTCGTCAGTTCGAGCCCAGCGCTCCACATTTGCTTTCAGTTTAGCTGGTCGTCCGTACTAATACACATTGGCCGTATTAGGGGGTGGGAAACTGATGGGTGGGGATCGGGCATTGTGGACAGCGACTCCTACAGGTCGGTTGGTGCGCCTGCGCACTAGAATCAGGAAGTGTCGGGGGCAGCGTGAGCCTCCCACGCGTTACTCCTCGCCACTGAGAGATCGAGCTGCGCAGGTGAAAAGATGCGACTGCTGTTACCTCAAGTACCGGAGGGGACTTGTGCTATGTATGACTTAGTCCACATTGCAGCCGGCTTGTGGGAGGCAAGAAACAGCGTCCGTGACAGGGGAGGGTTGAATTGGATGATATGAAATTGGGATGGGAGAAAAATATAGAAAAATGGGAGAAAAAGTGGATCAAAAAAAAACAATTGTGTGTATTGAGCTGTACTGTACTGTATCCATTCTGCAATCTGTTCATTAAAGTTTTCAATCAATCAATCAACAGAAATTCATCAAAGAACTTTATGCTTCTGTTCTAGGTGTAGAGCAGGGGACTCTGTTGTCATGCGTGAATGACATAGCAGCTGCTACTCAACACACAGTGGCCTCTCACCTTGCAAAGCGAACACACCGTGCCATCTTGTTCTGTAAGGCAAAGGGCCTTCTGCCTTCATGCAATCCCACCTTGGTAAGTGAGTTAATGTTATCGCTAATGCTAACTATACATGCATTTATCCTTTTTAGTATTCCATAAAGATGATTTTTATTTTAAATCAAATTCAGGATTGTTATAACTATGATTGACTACTAACCAAGCATACACTTGGGGCATTCAAAATGTTTCATTCCTTTTTATTTTTATTGCTGAGAAATTGCCACCCACCTCCTTTTGACATTTGTTAGCAATGCTAGTGCTCACAATATTGAAAGCAACATTAATGTTGACTTCCATACACTTTAATGACTATGAATGAGTGATAGAATGTCTCAAAAGGATTTGAATGAAATGCATTCAATGCACACCGATTTGCACTAGCATTGCTAAGAAATGTATCAAGAAAAGAGGGTGGGGCTTGAGATAGGTCAATTGTTCATTAATGTACGCTCCTTTTAAACTTGACATAATCCAGTCCAAAAACATAGCGTTAAGAAGCTGTTCTTTGAGAGTTTCTCATCTAAAAGAAATCTCAATGAAAACACCCTAGCTGTTCTTGTTTCATCATCACAAGATATAATGTGGTAATTATTGACCATATTCACAAGGGCAACAGGGTGGAAACCCGAGCATGACATAAGAGCAAAATGGCCGCCGTGTGAATATGGTCAATGGTGGTGGCACGCCAAGCATTCATCAGAGACCCTTTGTCTTCCAGGTGGTGTCTGGAGGAGTTGCCAGTAACCAGTACATCAGGAATACTTTAATGATTGTCACAGAGGCCACAGAACTATGTCTGTTTTGTCCTCCTGCCAAGTTCTGCACTGACAACGGAGTGATGATCGCATGGTGTGTTATGATGAGGGCTGGCCTTTCATAGTTGATGATTCCATTGCCCTGTCTAATCGGACATTTTCAGCTGCTTTCAATTATTTGTCTCATTTTGCATTTGTTTTGAAAATCTTAGGCAGCCCTCTAGCATCACAACTCCCCCCCCCCCCCCCCAGTAATTTGCAAAGGGTCGAAATGTTTTTTATTGAAATAATTGACCTATCTGAACCCTGCCCTCTTTTCTTGATCCTCCAATCACAACTGGTCAGAGGGAAGCAACCGTTGTGATTGGAGGATCAAGAGGCTGGGGTTTGAGATCAATTTGATTAGTCAATGAAAGCGGGTAGATTTAGAGATTCTACCCTGATTTGGAGTCCATTGTCCATTTACGCCAAGCCTTTTCTTTTCTCTTCAGGAATGGTGTTGAGCGACTGAGAGAAGGAAAGGGAATACTGTCTCACAATGAGGATGTGAAATATGAGCCAAAGTAAGTCTAAGCTAAACACCAGGCATTTCATGTAAAATCTCACAGGAAAGGTGAATTGGCACACCAATTGAACAATTCTTCTGTAGGATTTTTAATACATAAACACGGATTAAAACCAAACTATATTTATTCAAAATAATTAAAAAGTTATGCTTATCTTTGCCACTAGTAGAAGTCATTTCAGAACCAGGGGTTCAGTGTTTGCCTGAAAGTAGATGTAACGACTCAAACATTACTTAAAGGTTAATGTGGGAGCTTGAGTAAAATCACTGCAATCATTTTCTCTGTTCTTGCGAGAATGCTCTAATTTAACACAGAGAATCATGCACATGAATGAGTTGGACATGCCATCAAACCTCAGGAACATTATGATGTTTCAAGTTCAAGTTTCAAGTTTCTTTAATAGTTGTCATACAGAAGTACAGAATACTTTCATACAAAATGCTTCTTACTGTTACGCTCCTGAGACTGTGCTAGACAAGATAGTATCAAATAACATAGTATAGCATGTAAATTAGAAGTAGAAAATGAGGTCCCAGTGTTCAGTATAGACATATGTACAATGTTCGATGCAGAATAGACGTAACTGAGTTACCATATAATATACAATACTATGCAGTGTACTAATGTACAATACTATATAGTGCAAAGCAGAAATGGGATGAGGTACAATTTAGGTACAATTTACAGTAAGGTGTACGAGTTGTAGTGCAATCCTTCATCAATAAATATAAAGTGTGGGGAGTGGGTGCTACAGTGTGTTTGTTTAAAGTGAGTGTGTGCTATAAAGTGTGGGGAGTGGGTGCTACAGTGTGTTTGTTTAAAGTGAGTGTGTGCGTGTGGATGTGTGTGCTATGTGCGTTTGATGGTTGTTGTTGTGTAGTGTTCATTGTTCGTTGAGCAGCCTGATGGCCTGGGGATAGAAGCTTCTTCTGAGTCTTTCTGTGCTCGCCTTGAGACTCCGGTATCGCTTGCCTGACCGCAGCAGTTCAAAGAGGCAGTTGTTCGGGTGACTGGAGTCTTTAATGATTCTCTTAGCCTTGCCCCTGCACTGCTTGTTGTAAATGTTCTGGAGGGTGGGGAGCCCCCCTCCAATTGTGCGTTCGGCTGAACGTGTCACTCTTTGTAGTCTGCTTCGGTCTTGTGCAGTGCTATTCCCAAACCAGGAGGTGATGTTGCCAGTCAGGATGCTCTCTATTGTACATGAGTAGAAGTTCTTAAGGATCTTCTGACTGACTTGGAACTTCCTTAGGCGCCTGAGGAAGTAGAGGCGTTGTCGTGCCTTCTTCACAACACTGTCAATGTGTGTGGTCCATGTCAAGTCCTCGGATATGTAGGCTCCGAGGTACTTAAAGCTGTTGACTCTCTCAACCGGTGCCCCGTCGATGCTGAGGGGGCTGTAGTCCTTGACCCCCGACCTCCTGAAGTCCACAATCATCTCCTTTGTTTTGCTGACGTTCAGGGAGAGGCTGTTCTCCTGGCACCATCCCGCCAGGAAGGCACGTGCACACATAGACGTGAAGGGGTGCCCGGGCACCTGCCTTTTTCATTTTTCATTAGAAAGTGCCCTTTTTATGCCCCTTTTTTAATTTCTTTTTACTGTTGCACATATAGATAGACTGCCCTGCCCTTCCAAATGAAAGATGTCATGATAGAATCTAAATATTAGGTAAAGAAAGAGAGATAGTGCCATGTAGGGGGGGGGACAGTTTTCACTGAGTGGGCTTACCTGTTGATTGGGGTTGTTGGGGACAGTAGGCGTGTATTTATTTAATCTCCCACCTCACGTATTTAGGGTCATACGACCTGGCTTGTGTATCGGACCTGGAGTTGCACTTATGTTTCATTATATCCATAGCAAATATACTTATCCTTTAAGAGTACCATATTGCTGTTAAAGTGGATCCTAATGTCACATTTTGTATTTGTCTTATTTTATTTTGTATGTATTTATTTACTTTTGTACTGTCTTTTTTATTTTTCTGGGTGGGGAGGGAGGGATATTCAGTAAGGAAAAAACAAAGGAAAAAACAAAGGACATGACATCTGTATGCAAGATATGAATGTAAATGTAATCTTTGAATAAAAAACGTTGTTTATAAAAAAAAAAAAAAGAGAGATAAATGCCCCTACCCCTCTCCTGCAAGGACCTATTATTTACGCGCGCTGCCAGACGCCTGTATACTTTCCGTAGCCGCATTTCTGGCAGACGCTCTCTGTTTGGCCGACGTCAGTTTCTACACTGGTTAAGCCTAGCCACTCTTCGAAGTAGGTTCAGGTTAGAGTTTGTCTTAGAGCGTGACGGCAAGTTCTTTCGACGGTTAAGCTTAGGCACTCTTTCAAAGTTGGTTAAGGTTAGAGTTTGTCTTAGAGCATGGCGATAGAACGCCAGGTAGTTTGCAGGCTTGTATTAACCCCAAAAATCGGGCTTGTGCGCTATGCGCGCTCGCATTGCATTTAATAATTGATGCCCTTTTCTCCTTTTGGGCACCTGCCTTTCTAAAGTCCTGTGCACGTCCCTGCCGCCAGGACCTTGACCTCTTCCAGGTAGGCCCTCTCGTCGTTTGCATAGATCAGGCCCACCACTACTGTGTCGTCAGCAAATTTGATGATTGTGTTGTTACTCCGCTGAGCCACACAGTCGTGTGTGTACAGGGAGTAGAGGAGGGGACTCAGAACACAGCCCTGGGGGGCCCCTATGTTGAGGGTGATGGATGAGGATGTGCAGTTGCCTGCTCTCACCACCTGGGGTCTGCCCGTCAGGAAGTCCAAGACCCACTGGCAGAGGTCATAGTTCAAGCCCAGGTCCCTGAGCTTGGCTATGAGTTTGGAGGGGACTATGGTATTGAATGCCGAGCTGTAGTCAATGAATAGCATTCTCAGTTCCCCTTCCTCTTGTCCAGGTGTGATGCTGCTGTGTGCAGCACATGGGCTATGGCGTCCTCCGTGGACCTGTTGGGGCGGTATGCAAATTGCAGGGGGTCCAGGTTGATGGGGAGGGAGGAGCAGATGTAGCCCTTTACTAGCTTCTCAAAGCACTTCATGGCTATGGAGGTGAGAGCTACAGGGCGGTACTCATTGAGGCAAGCAGGCTTGGACACATAAGCAAAGACTGCAGGAGTTGATTGGATTGCAGTGTGTGTCAGCAAAAGCATCCATCAGTCCTTCACATTGAGCAGAAGGGTATAAGTACACCTTTTTAATGAAGCACAAGAACCTGTGAGCCATCTGAGTGTAACATCTGGTCAGTCTCAAACATGTGGCCATATAGGGGCCGGAGATGAGGACAATGCTGTGTTTTCAATTGTTGCAGTTCAAGTGAAAAGCCAAATGAGTGACAGTTGTGCAGACATATGCATTTTTGGATCCGGGGAGTTCCGGTACTTTTTGCACTCATAACCTGGCAAAGAGACTGGGGCTAAGTGGCAAGCCAGCCAATATTCTATTACGAACAATGGGGCAAGAGAAGATTGTGAGCACCAATGTATTGTCTCACTTGGAAGTGTCTGGCATGGATATGGAGGATTTTATTGAATTGCCCAATGTCTTAACCCAAAGAGCTATGCCAGTGTCACGTGTGAACATTCCACGACAGGATGATGTGGGAAAAATGGCCTTACTTGAGTAACATAAAGCTGCACGACTTGAATGCAGATGTGGATTTGCTCATCGGAACCGATGCAGCAAAAGTAATGGAACCATGGGAGCTGATCAACAGCCAAGATGAAGGACCATACGCAGTCAGAACAAGAGTCGGCTGGATCATCAATGGACCACGTAGGAGTGGAAGTAACAGCAGAGTTAACTCACTGGAGGCCAAACCCGAGATAGTCCGGGTTAACTCGCCATGCTCTGGGCGCCAAACCTGAGAAATCCCAGGTTTTAATCCATATTTCTTTTATTAGCGATATATATAGTCAAGTTAGACTGCGCTCACAAGTTCTCACACTGGGTGCTGTAATCCCATAAAGTTCAGTATATCAAAAAGCAGGGTAGCCGGACCAGCACTCACAGGTTCAATGTTTTTTAATGGCAGCCTGAATAAAAAGCAGACATGTTTCGGACAATGTCCTTCTTCAGTGATATGGCTAGCACTGGAAATACATTCAAGGTGATAGTTAAATACACCTGGCAGGTAATTACATGACATGACACGGCAGGAAATGACATCACAACGCAGGTAGATGCAGCTGGATACTATTGCATTGACTGTGGGGACTGGGAGCAGCGTGGATCTATGTGTTTTTGGATATAATGTTGGATCAATAAACGCGACCAATATTTGGAATGGCAATCAGGAATTGGATTCATCTTTTTGCATGACATCAGATGTGAGGTAAGGCTTTTATGTTACGAGTCTTGGGGTAATCAGATGTTCCTACTATCACCACCATCGGAGCGTGTGTGAGGTTTGTGCCGACCAAAGTACGGAGAACCGATTTTCAGACCCCGCTGCTCTTCGTGCATAAGTACACATATAATAGCGATAATCTAGCGTTTATTTGAAAACGATTCATAAATCAAGCGACAAATGGCACGATTTCTAAGGAAATACATTTAAGCTTGATTTGCTGGGGTTTATTGAGATGAGACAGAACGCTCTAGAAATATATTGATATTCATCACGGTATAAAATGGAAATGTATGTATGAAAAAATTATCTGTTTCATGCATGTTGACTGGAAGCAACTCATTGACGACCACTGTGTTATTTAGATCTATTGCTATTATATTTGATATGTTTTAAGTAGGGATGTTCGATATTGGCTTTTTTACCGATATACCGATATTGTGGCCATATTCAAACTCATTTACTGTCTCCAAATAACTGTTACTAAATGAATGTGTGCAAAACTAGAGTTTTTGGATGTGTGTGAGATTATGTGTAAAATAAATCAGCTTTGTTTTTTGGTGAAGTGTCCCTTTTAAACATACTCCAAAACAAATCTCTTTACTTTGGGTGCACTGTGGAATAGGTTTCAGCATTTATTTTCAGGGCTTGTACAGACTGACCCCATTACTTGATGTTAGTTTTGTGCTAACCAGCCAGAGATGCAGGTATACAATATGAAGAACAGAAGGGATTGTGCGGAGAAAGGACTGCACCAATTGACAACATTGTTAGTAAGAAGGAAATGGAGCTAGGGGTCCAAAATTAATTCCCTTTCATTTTGACTGTCGTCTTGTTTAATATGCAATTCTTAATAGCCATTTGATACATATTTTGTTCTAGGGCTCCACTGGGTGTTGACATCACAGCAGAGGTAAATGAGGCTGCAATCAAGGTACCACCATTGAAGCTGAGGATAATGGACTGATACTGAGGATAATGGACTCATACTATTTGTTGTTCACCTTTTGGCCCGTTTGAGCCAAGCTTTGGTCATACTTTATTTACATATTTTAAGTGAGATATTTTCCCGGGAATGTGGCCACGAACACCCAATTTATAATACTTGGTAATGCTGCATAGGCAAGGTCTCTCATCAGTGGGCCATAGGCTCTTTCACCATTGTGTCACCTCATCCTGCCATAGATTGCGACTTGACAAACATGTATTAAATAGAGATATTCGAGATTGGCACTTTAAAGAAAAAGTTTTTTCCGTTTTACACTTCATTGTGTCAGAAAATATTACTATTGCATGTAGCAATTTCAATGAAGGTTGGGGTTTTGAATAAAATAAAATCGTGTGTCTTTGCACTTTGACCCTGACTATTTTTCTTACCATATCTATTTGACTGACATGGAACTGCAATTTCTTTTTTTATAAAAGGGATGTATCTGAAACCACAACAATTTATTTTGCATGCAATTATATTTACATTTTGTAACATAACATTTTTATATTTGGGTTGATTTATCACTTACTCCTAGTAAGTGACGTTTAGGAGTTCAGGAATTAAAACATGGATGTTTGCAAGGTAGAAAACGCTTGAAGTTTTAGGAGAAAATTTATGTAATAGTAAACAGAACATACAAAACAGGACACTGACACCTGTCCACAAAAACGTGTTAAATAATACATTCAATGTTTTTATTTCATTGTATACACACACTTGTTTCTGCTATTCTGCTATGTATGATCTCAGACTTAGTTTGAAACGCCAGATCTTTACTGGAAACATAGGTCCACCTGCATAGGGTGGATTTTTTTCCACCACCTGTTTTTTCTTAATCCTTGAAGTGTATATTTTAAGATTCTGACTGGTAACAGGTTGGAATAATGTCCCATGGGGTTTATTTTTAACCCTTTATTACACCCATCCTGAAGTACCAAAACCTGAAAAATAAGAAAAAGAAAACGGCATCACTTTTGAAGTTAACAACATATAGAGACAAATTAAAACATTTCCCAAACAAGTTTGACCCAAGGAATTCAGTACAATTGTTATTTTTAAGATTCAAACACATCTTGGTTAAATTTCAGGGCAGAAAAAGCAAAAAAACGTATATCTCATCTCTATTTTCCCTTTTTACTAAAATAGTGCATTGGACGAGATTGATTTAGGTTAATATTGGAAATAATATTGTAATAAAGATTGTCTCCATGCCGTTATGCCCTGAATATTATAGATTTTGTGTAAACATGGCCAAAAGTGGAAGACTAATGTGAAAAGACAAATTTGTCCTACATAGACAAAAATGAACACATTTTCCTATACAATTTGAAATCCAGTGAAATATGTTTTGTTAAGGTTCAAACAAAGTACTATTACAGTACATATTCTCTGTTGGCACAACATTCAAACCTAAACTACTAATCATCATCATGATCATCATCGCCAAAGAGATTGTCAAAGTATATCTCTCCAATCTCCATCTCTTCCTCCTCATCACACTCGTAATCTCCATCCTCATCCATGTTACGTTTTGCATAATCTGCCTCCTTATTAAGAGCTTCTTGCTCTTCTAACTCCGCTTTCTGGGCCAGTACCACAACAAGAGAAGGAGGGAGGATGGGTCCAACCGACCAGACAGGCTCTAACACCCCCTCATCCATCATCTTCTCCCAGCCCATATCCTGATCATAGGGTTTGGGCCTCTCAAATATTGGCTGGTCTGCTCTTTTGTAGCAGGCAACTCTGAAGTTGACTCGCTGTACTTGTGGGATGAGACAGACCTTGGGAGGAGGCAGGCGTTCAAGGTCTACTTTGGATCTGGATATGCCCATCAACCTCCAAGAACTCATGCATTACCCCCTCTCGCCTCATGCACTTGGCTCTCCCGATGGCTTTTTTGCCAAGACAAACAATGATGATCCTCCTCTACCAGCATGACCAACCTCTCTATATACTGAAGATCCTCATCTACCATGTCAGCATGACCTACCTCTCTATATACTAGGGGTGTAACGGTACACAAAATCTACGGTTCGGTACGTACCTCGGTTTTGAAGTCACGGTTCGGTATTATTTTCGGTACAGTGGGGGGAATACAAAAAAATTGCTTTTCATTTATCTATTTATTTAACTATTAAACAATATAAAACGAATTGGCCATAATTTACTGAGCAAACTAATGCTTACTGCTGTAACCTACTAATAACAGTAAATCTGAAGATTATTATATAGCAGATGCCTTGGAGGATAAGTCGTGGACAACTAGCGTGTGCTTGTTTATACATAGCCCCTTTCATGATTGTGATGCTTGAATACAGGGGCAGCCAGGGCTTGCATCACAGTCACGAAAGGGGCTAGTTTATACAGAGCTGGTGGTATGACTTGCTGGCTGAAATACGGACGAGAGGGAACTAGGTAGCGGGGCTATATTACTTTTAACGTGCTTAAACCCAGTGTTCTCGACAGCGGAGTATGGTCTCAGATCTGCTGCTATAAAAACGCCTATGGCGTTTGTTATTGCTTTGGCCCGGTCTGAATTAACAGCGAGATGCTGCTTGAATGCCACAGGGAGCTGGCTTTGCACTAGGATCTGTTTCTTCCGTGTACCAGTGATATTCACATTCGGGTGATGCCGTTTCAAATGCGTGATAAAGTTCGCTCTGGCTTGTCGGTTAGTATTGACTCGCCATACTAAGGCTAATAGCTGCGTGTTGCGTGGGATGAACAAACAACATCCGGTTAGTTGTGCACGTTATATTAGGGCCGGAGGGATTTATGTTCCGCAAAAAAAGGTTCCGTACCGTTGCAATCGTTCGGTGCACAGCGCGTACTGTACCGGAGGACCACATTGAGGCGGTACAGTACGTATTCGCGTACCGTTACACCCCTACTATATACTGATGATCCTCCTCTACCAGCATGACCAACCTCTCCATATACTGATGATCCTCCTCTACCATGTCAGCATGACCTACCTCTATATACTGATGATCCTCCTCTACCAGCATGACCAACCTCTCCATATACTGATGATCCTCCTCTACCATGTCAGCATGACCAACCTCTATACTGATGATCCTCCTCTACCATGTCAGCATGACCAACCTCTCTATATACTGATGATCCTCCTCTACCATGTCAGCATGACCAACCTCTATATACCGATGATCCTCCTCTACCAGCATGACCAACCTCTCTATATACCGATGATCCTCCTCTACCATGTCAGCATGACCTACCTCTCCATATACCGATGATCCTCATCTACCATGTCAGCATGACCTACCTCTCCATATACTGATGATCCTCCTCTACCATGTCAGCATGACCTACCTCTCCATATACTGATAATCCGCCTCTACCAGCATGATCAACCTCTCATACTGATGATCCTCTTCTACCATGTCAGCATGACCAACCTCTCTATATACTGATGATCCTCCGCTACCATGTCAGCATGACCAACCTCTATATACCTATGATCCTCCTCTACCAGCATGACCAACCTCTCTATATACCGATGATCCTCCTCTACCATGTCAGCATGACCTACCTCTCCATATACCGATGATCCTCCTCTACCATGTCAGCATGACCTACCTCTCCATATACTGATGATCCTCCTCTACCATGTCAGCATGACCAACCTCTCTATACTGATGATCCTCTATGAGCATGACCTACCTCTCTATATTCTGATGATCCTCCTCTACCATGTCAGCATGACCAACCTCTATATACCGATGATCCTCCTCTACCAGCATGACCAACCTCTCTATATACTGATGATCCTCCTCTACCATGTCAGCATGACCAACCTCTCTATACTGATAATCCTCTACGAGCATGACCTACCTCTCCATACACTGATGATCCTCATCTACCATGTCAGCATGACCAACCTCTCATATACTGATGATCCTCCTCTACCATGTCAGCATGACCAACATCTCTATTTACTGATGATCCTCTACCATGTCAGCATGACCAACCTCTCTATATACTGATGATCCTCCTCTACCAGCATGACCAACCTCTCCATATACTGATGATCCTCCTCTACCATGTCAGCATGACCAACCTCTATACTGATGATCCTCCTCTACCATGTCAGCATGACCAACCTCTATATACTGATGATCCTCCTCTACCAGCATGACCAACATCTCCATATACTGATGATCCCCCTCTACCATGTCAGCATGACCAACCTCTATACTGATGATCCTCCTCTACCATGTCAGCATGACCAACCTCTCTATATACTGATGATCCGCCTCTACCAGCATGATCAACCTCTCATACTGATGATCCTCTTCTACCATGTCAGCATGACCAACCTCTTCATATACTGATGATCCTCTACCAGCCAGCATGACCAACCTCTCCATATGCTGATGATCCTCCTCTACCATGTCAGCATGACCAACCTCTCCATATACCGATGATCCTCCTCTACCATGTCAGCATGACCTACCTCTCCATATACTGATGATCCTCCTCTACCATGTCAGCATGACCTACCTCTCCATATACTGATAATCCGCCTCTACCAGCATGATCAACCTCTCATACCGATGATCCTCTTCTACCATGTCAGCATGACCAACCTCTCTATATACTGATGATCCTCCTCTACCATGTCAGCATGACCTACCTCTCCATATACCGATGATCCTCCTCTACCATGTCAGCATGACCTACCTCTCCATATACCGATGATCCTCCTCTACCATGTCAGCATGACCTACCTCTCCATATACTGATGATCCTCCTCTACCATGTCAGCATGACCAACCTCTCTATACTGATGATCCTCTATGAGCATGACCTACCTCTCTATATTCTGATGAATGAATGAATGAATGAAAACTTTATTAACAGATTGCAGAATGGGTACAGTACAGTACAGCTCAATACATACAATTGTTAAGGGGATGCAGACCAGAGAAAGACTTTCGTCTTGTTTACATCAGGGTCCCCCATTTTCAATTCATCGTAACATATATGACATACATGACATACAGATAGACAGTACTGCTACATCTATACATTTATGACATACCAGATTTGCAATTACAGTACTGTTTGTGATACAAAAAGAGTCCAGAAAGAAAAGAGTATATACATTAGGCGTAGAAACTGTACATTGGATTGGGTAGGTGGGGGTGGGGGGGGACTGTACCTTGGAGGTGGTTGGGTGGGTGGGGGGGGGGGGGTTGGGTAGGAGTGGGGGGGGGGGGGGGGGGGGGGGGTTGGGTAGGAGTGGGGGGGGGGGGGGTTGGGTAGGAGGGGTGGGTGGGGGACACTGTACAACTGTACAAACAACACTGTACATTGGATTATTGACAAGACCATACTTGGTAATTTACTGTACATTGGAGGGGGTTGTGTTCGGACATTTACAGGGGCCAGTTTCGAGTTGCAGTCTCCCTTAGGTGTTTTTTGAGAGTGTTTTTGAAAGTGGGTAGTGATTCACATTCCTTTACAGCTTTGGGTAGGGCGTTCCACATTGATGTGGCATAATTGCGAAACGTGTTTAGTCCCTTGTTTGAGCCGAATCTGGGTTTAACATGATTTGTGGAGCTCCCTCTGGTGTTGTGATCGTGGTATTCACTGACCTTTGGGAAGTATTTTGTCATGTACATGGGTACCTTGGTCGTGTAGTGTATCTTGTAGACCAGGCCCATTGCAAGTTGCTGTACTCTGTCGTCTACTCTAAGCCATCCTAGGTTGTCAAAGTGGGTAGGGGTGAGGTGGGTTCTAGGAGTAAGGTCAAGCAGTATGAATGAATGAATGAAAACTTTATTTAACAGATTGCAGAATGGGTACAATACAGTACGGCTCAATACATACAATTGTTAAGGGGATGCAGACCTGAGAAAGACGTTTGTCTTGTTTCCATCAGGGTCCCCCATTTTCAATTCATATAGACATATATGACATACATGACATACAGATAGTCAGTACTGCTACATCTATACATTTATGACATACCAGATTTGCAAATACAGTACTTTTTGTGATACAGAAGGAGTCAAGAAAAGGGAGTATATACATTTGACGTAGAAACTGTACATTGGAGGAGGTTGGGTGGGGGGGGTTGGGTACATTGGGATATTGACAACCATACTGGGTAATTTACATTGGAGGTGGTTGGGGGGGGGGGGGGGGGCGGGGGGCACACTGTATAAACAAGTAACACTGTACATTGGGGGGGGGGGGGAGGAGACACTGTACAAACAAACACAATTGTACATTGAACTATTGACAAAACCATACTAGGTAAATGACTGTACATTGGAGGGGGTTGGGTTAGGATATTTACAGGGGCCAGTGTTGTTTTGTCTGACCAGTTTGTTTTGAGATGTTTGTAATTTTGTTTTTAGCGCCTTTGAGGTGCTTTGGTACCATGAGGTGCAAGCATAGTCGTAGTACCCTTGAATGAGTGCTCCTGCTAGAGTCTTCAGGGTGTTCTTGTTTACCAGTGAGGAGATCCGGTACAAGAATCGTGTTCGTTGGTTGACTTTTTTTATTACATTGGATGCCATTTTGTCACAGGAAAGATTTGCCTCTAGGATGGAACCCAGGTAGGTAATATCTTCTTTCCTTGTGACAATATTGTCACCCACTGTAACTGAGAAGCCGTCGGTCTTGCTGAGTTTGTTATTTGAACCGAAGAGAATGGACTCTGTTTTGCCCATGTGTAATGATAGTTTGTTATCAGCGAGCCATATGCAGATTTTGCCTAGTTCTGAGCTGAGGGTTTTTTCAACCTGTAACTTGTTCTTGTCAGAGACCAGCAGGGCTGAGTCGTCCGCAAACAGGAACAAGTTGCAGTCACAAGCTGACGACATGTCATTTGCATAAATTAGGAACAGTAGCGGACCTAGTATGCTTCCTTGTGGAACACCACAGTTTACTGTGAGGGGGGGGGATAGGGTACCATTTACCTCCACCATCTGCTCTCTCCCCTCCAGGTAGGATTGCATCCAGCTCACTGATTGACAAGCTAAAAGCAATTGGTTTTGATAGTCTATCAGAATGGTGTGATTGACAGTGTCGAAGGCCTTTTGTAGGTCCAGCATGACCATGCCGCAGTATTTGCCCGCGTCCACCAGAGATGATCCTCCTCTACCATGTCAGCATGACCAACCTCTATATACCGATGATCCTCCTCTACCAGCATGACCAACCTCTCTATATACTGATGATCCTCCTCTACCATGTCAGCATGACCAACCTCTCTATACTGATAATCCTCTACGAGCATGACCTACCTCTCCATACACTGATGATCCTCATCTACCATGTCAGCATGACCAACCTCTCATATACTGATGATCCTCCTCTACCATGTCAGCATGACCAACATCTCTATTTACTGATGATCCTCTACCATGTCAGCATGACCAACCTCTCTATATACTGATGATCCTCCTCTACCAGCATGACCAACCTCTCCATATACTGATGATCCTCCTCTACCATGTCAGCATGACCAACCTCTATACTGATGATCCTCCTCTACCATGTCAGCATGACCAACCTCTCCATATACTGATGATCCTCCTCTACCATGTCAGCATGACCTACCTCTATATACTGATGATCCTCCTCTACCAGCATGACCAACATCTCCATATACTGATGATCCCCCTCTACCATGTCAGCATGACCAACCTCTATACTGATGATCCTCCTCTACCATGTCAGCATGACCAACCTCTCTATATACTGATGATCCGCCTCTACCAGCATGATCAACCTCTCATACTGATGATCCTCTTCTACCATGTCAGCATGACCAACCTCTTCATATACTGATGATCCTCTACCAGCCAGCATGACCAACCTCTCCATATGCTGATGATCCTCCTCTACCATGTCAGCATGACCAACCTCTTCATATACTGATGATCCTCCTCTACCATGTCAGCATGACCAACCTCTCCATACACTGATGATCCTCCTCTACCAGCATGACCAACCTCTATATACTTATGATCCTCCTCTACCATGTCAGCATGACCAACCTCTCTATATACTGATTATCCTCCTCTACCATGTCAGCATGACCAACCTCTCCATATACTGATGATCCTCCTCTACCATGTCAGCATGACCAACCTCTCCATACACTGATGATCCTCCTCTACCAGCATGACCAACCTCTATATACTTATGATCCTCCTCTACCAGCATGACCAACTTCTCTATATACTGATGATCCTCCTCTACCATGTCAGCATGACCAACCTCTCTATATACTGATGATCCTCCTCTACCATGTCAGCATGACCTACCTCTCCAGATACTGATGATCCTCCTCTACCATGTCAGCATGACCAATCTCGATATACTGATGATCCTCCTCTACCATGTCAGCATGACCAACCTCTCTATATACTGATGATCCTCCTCTACCAGCATGACCAACCTCTCTATATACTGGTGATCATCCTACCAGCATGGCCAACCTCTCTATATACTGGTGATCCTCCTCGCAGCATGACCAACCTCTCCATATACTGATGATCCTCCTCTACCATGTCAGCATGACTAACCTTTATATACTGGTGATCCTCCTCTACCATGTCAGCATGACCAACCTCTATATACTGATGATCCTCATCTACCATGTCAGCATGACCAACCTCTCCAGATACCTGGACCACGGCACTGGCACCTTGACCACGGCACTGCAAGCTAATACATGTGTCCAAACTGGCTGAGTCTCTGACTTTTCTGGGGATGACTGTGCCAGCGCTTTCAAAGGAAAGAGACGGGTGAATCCGTTGAATAATCGGCAGAAGAACCCTAGATTCCAGAAGGCTTTTAGTCAGCTTGGCGCATTGTCGCTGGTAACAGATGAGCTCCAACAGGAGATGGAGTCCTTCACATGCATTATGGATGGCCATGGTTGGATGAAGTCAGTTGATGCTGTGTGAGCCAAGATGCTGTAGAAAATTATGGGTGCTGATAAAGTCCTGGATGCAAAGTAGACATTGAACGCCTGCCTCCCCCCAAGGTCTGTCTCATCCCACATGTACAGCGAGCCAACTTCAGAGTCGCCTGCTACAAAAGAGCAGAACAGCCAATATTCAAGAGGCCCAAAGCCTATGATTAAAGTATGGACTGGGGAAAACAATGGATGAGGAGGTGTTAGAAGAACCTGTCTGGACGGTTGGACTCATCCTCCATCCTTCTCTTGTTGAGGTACTGGCCCAACAAGACTGGAGTCAAAAGAGCAAGAAGCTCTTAATAAGGAGGCAGATTACGCAAAAAATAACATGGATGAGGAGGATGGAGAGTACGAGTGTGATGAGGCGGAGGAAGAGATCGAAGAGATAGACTTTGACAATTGTTTTAGTGATGATGATGATTAGTAGTTTAGGGCACAAAATACAAATAGAAAAAAAGACTTGAATGTTGTGTCAACAAAGAAGATATCCAGTCCATGATATCCAGTGCATATGAAAACATATAGTTTGAACCTTAACAATAAATAAATCACTGATCAAAATCGCATGGGAAAATGTGTTAATTTGACTCTATAGAATTGTTCATGGAAAACTATAATATTTAGTGCATAACAGCATGGAGACAATCTTTATTACAATATTATTTCCAATATTAACCTAAATCGATCTTGTCCAATGCACTACATTTTAGTAAAAAGGGAAAATATAGATGTGATATATGGATTTTTTTCCAGCTGTTTTTTTCCAGCTGTCCATCAAGATGTGTTTGAATCTTAAAAATAACAATTGTACTGAATTCCTTGGGTCAAACTTGTTTGGGAAAATGTTTTAATTTGTCTCTATATGTTGTTAACTTCAAAAGTCATGCTGTTTTCTTTTTCTTATTTTTCAGGTTTTGGGCCGTTTCTGACCATTTTGGTGCCCTAGGCCATCCACTGGCGCCCCCCCCCCCCACACCCCCCTTTGTCGATTTTTTTATCGAATTAAATAACACATTTTTTATTTTGCAATATTTTTAATTGCAATTATTATAACAAGATAATCAGTAATAGAATTAAGGCAAATGATAAAATAAAACAAACTGAATTGTACATTAAATGATAAAACTATAAATAATATAATTAACATTAACAAAATAATGTGTGCATTTTGTGTCAGGTGCATTTATTATAGTATATCAGTTATGCATTTGTCTTCCAAATTTAACCCGACAAGTATTTGCATGTTAAGTGCAGTCAATTTGAATTGAGGAGGACTGTGGAGAGAGAATCCCTGACTCAATATCTTTGGGAACTATAAGAAAAAAAGAAATGACTGAGATGGTAAACAAATGCTTGAACAAAACTTCAACAGATGGAGACAACATTGATATGACCCTGGTAAAGAATATAATTGAGGGAATTGTGGATCTATTAACTCACATATTTAATCTTCCATTCAAAACGGGAACATTTCCACAAAAAAATGGTATTGCAAAAGTTATCCCAAAGCTGGAGATAAACACCTCTTCACCAACTACAGACCGGTATCATTATTATCACAGTTCTCAAAAATACTTGAGAAACTATATGATGAAAGACTGGCTATGTCAACTATTAATGGATAGTCAGTATGGTTTCAGAACAGCTAGATCTACTTCCATGGCATTAATGGAGCTAGTAGAGCAAATAACCACATGTCGTCATGGTGACCGGAAACAAGATGGCGCCGCCCACGGCTGCCTTGGCGCTACAGTGTGCTGCGTTTTGTTTGTTCAGTGTTGTATCTGTGTCCTGTCTAACGTCCTACACCAAAGAAGAACTTCTGCACATCGGGTGTTCAAACCCATCGGACACTTTCCCAACACTTCTCACCCGTTCCACGGATTTATTGGATATACTGGTCAGGGGGACTGCGTTCTTCGCCAGTGCTGTGCGCTGGATCAGACGGCAACGGGGAAGGAGAGGTGGCTGTCTGGTTCGCCTCCGGCGACGGGGCTCGCGGCCACCACTTCCCGGTATATTCCTCGGAAACGTGAACTCTTTACCAAATAAAATGGACGAACTCCGGTGGCTGGTTGCAGGAAACAAGGACTTCCACTCCACAGCTGTCTTTGCGTTCGTGGAGACCCATCTGAAGCCATCAGTCCCAGACGGGGCTGTACAGCTTGAGGGCTTTTCTGCGTTTCGTGCCGACAGGGACTTCGAGGCGGCGGGTAAGTCGCGTGGAGGGGGTCTTATGTTTTTTATTAACAATCGCTGGTGTTCCGATGTGACAGTGATTCACCAACACTGTTCCTCTGCTATTGAATCCCTCTTCATCCGCTGTCGTCCATTCTATTCCCCCCGTGAGTTCAACTCTTACATCCTCGTCTGTGTTTACATTCCTCCTGACGCTGACGTCACCGCAGCGGTAGACACACTAGCCGAACAGCTGACGAATGTTGAACGCAACCACCCGGACAGTTTTGTTGTTGTATTGGGGGATTTTAACCAGGCTCATCTGAGCCGGTCTCTCCCTAAATACAGGCAGCAAGTCACTTGCCCAACTCGGGGAGTGAACACTCTGGATCACTGCTACTGTACTATTCGGCAGGCCTACCATTCTGTCCCCCGTGCTGCACTGGGCAACAGTGATCATCATCTCATCCACCTGATCCCTCGCTACAGGCAGAGATTAAAACAATCAAAACCTGTAGTGCGGAGCTTCAGAGTGTGGTCCAGTGAGGCATGCGAGTGTCTCCGCGCCTGGCTGGAGAGGGCAGGCTGTGACCAGGACTTTGTTGAGTGGGCGGGGCCTGAGGCTGGTAACAACTTGGATGACTACACAGACACTGTGACATCCTTCATCAGCCTCGGCGAGGAGGTGTGTGTCCCCCTCCGCACTAGGAAGATCTACAACAACAACAAACCCTGGTTTTCAGCCCAACTCAGGCGGCTGAGGTCGGAGAAGGAGGTGGCCAGGCTCAGTGGTGATGCTCATCGGTTCAGGCAGGCCAAGTACAAGTTCGCCAAAGAGGTGAGGGAGGCGAAACTTCGCTTCTCAGAGAAACTGCGGCAGCAGCTCTCTGAGGGGAATTCCTCCTCCGTTTGGAAAGGCCTCAAGACCATTACAAACTACAAGCCGAAGTCACCACAGGCGCCTGATAGCCTCCCCCTGGCGAACGAGCTAAACACATTTTACTGTAGGTTTGAGAAAGAGGTTCCCCCCCGCCCTCTTCCTTCACCCACTCGGTCACATCCTCCATCCCCCCACCCCAGTGGGCCCCCCCCCCCCCCCCCCCACATCCCCCCCCCCCTCTCTCTGTCAGTGTGAGAGAGGTGAAACGGCTGTTTTCCCGTCAGAATCCCCGGAAGGCGGCCGGCCCGGACTCTGTCTCCCCCTCTGCCCTGAAGCACTGCGCTGACCAGCTCGCACCGGTGTTTACCACCATTTTTAATGCATCGCTGGAGCTGTGTCACGTCCCAGCATGCTTCAAGGCCTCAACCATCATCCCCGTCCCCAAGAAGGCCAAGGTCACGGGCCTTAATGACTACAGACCTGTCGCCCTGACCTCTGTGGTCATGAAGGTCCTGGAGCGCTTTGTCCTGGCCCACCTGAAGCTCATCACAGATCCTGTGCTGGACCCGCTGCAGTTCGCGTACAGAGCCAACAGATCCACAGAGGATGCTGTGAACATGGCTCTGCACTACACGCTGGAACATCTGGACTACGCGGGCAACTATGTCAGGATCCTGTATGTGGACTTCAGCTCGGCCTTCAACACCATCCTTCCACCCATCCTGGAGCACCAGCTATCCCTGCTGCAGGTGCCGGCCTCCACTCGCAGGTGGATTACCGACTTCCTGTCCAACAGGTCTCAGCGGGTGAGGCTGGGGAAGAGCATTTCCAGCTCTAGGTCCACCAGCACCGGTTCCCCGCAGGGCTGCGTTCTATCCCCACTACTGTTCTCCCTGTACACAAACAGCTGTGCCTCTCTACACCCCTCGGTCAAACTCCTGAAATTCGCTGACGACACCACCCTGGTGGGTCTCATCTCCAGGGGGGATGAGTCGGCCTACAGGAGGGAGATCGAGAGGCTGCAGAGCTGGTGCAGCTGCAACAACCTGGAGCTCAACGCTCAAAAGACAGTGGAGATGGTAGTGGATTTCAGGAAGAAAGCAGCCCTGCCCCCTCCCATCATACTGGCATGACCATCTCCCGGGATTTGAAGTGGGAGCTTAACATCACGGGCCTGCTCAAGAAGGCCCAGGGGAGGATGTTCTTCCTCCGGCAGTTGAAGAAGTATAAACTGCCGAGGACCATGATGGCCCAATTCTACACGGCCATCATTGAGTCCATCCTCACCCACTCCATCATCTCCTGGTTCCCTGCTGCAGCGGCAAAAGATCTTGCCAAGCTGCAGCGGGTGATTCGCTCCGCGGAGAGGGTGATCGGCTGTCCCCTGCCCTCCCTCAGGTCCCTGCACGACTCCAGGGCGCTGAAGAGGGCGAGAAAGATCATGGCCGACCCATCCCACCCCGGTCACAGCCTCTTCACCCTGCTCCCCTCTGGGAGAAGGCTGAGGATCCCAAAGGCTGTGAAAGCTCGACACAGACTGAGCTTCTTCCCCTCAGCCGCCAGGCTGATCAATGCCTCAGGCCCCCCCCCCCCCCCCCCCCCCCCTCGGTACCCCCCCCCCCCCCTGCCCCCAAGTGACACTGGCTAAATGACATTGACTGCACTGCACTAGTCCGTACTGGATCTCTGCACACTTCACTTTATATATATATATATGTATTTTATTTATTGATTAATCCCCCACTGCACTGTTTTCGTTTCTTGTCTGTGTTGGTGTTTGTTTACTGTGAAAAAAGAAAAATGCATACACTGTATTGCTGCAACAATTACCAATGTGTTTTACACAAATGGCTCAATAAAGGAATCTGAATCTGAATCTGAATAGAGAGAAAGAAATACGCACTTCGTATATTCATTGATGTTAAAAAAGATTTGATACAATAGATCATGAGATTCTACTTAAAAAGATGGACAGGTATGGTGTCAGAGGGGTCGCATTTGAATGGCTTAAAAGCTATATTAGTAATGGACAGCAATTTGTTCAAATAGGCCAGAACAAGTCAAGGTGCTTCAATATTACCGGTGGTGTCCCACAGGGGTCAGTGTTGGGACCCAAATTGCTGCTGGAAACCACACATAAAATATCTATGCTAAAAAATTGCGAAAAGCTTGGGAATTCTGGGTAAAACGAATCGGAAAAACTTAAATCGGAAATCACTGTAGTACACTCTGTATTGCACACTCATTGTACCCTACCCCCTGTCATATTGTGTTGAAGTTTGGGGAAATGCATATAAAACCAACCTACAAAAGATATGCACACTGCAAAAAAGAGCTATAAGGATTGTACATCATGCTGGTTATAGAGATCATACCAATTGTTTATTTGTTAAAAGTCAAACTCTGAAATTTTAAGATTCAAAACTGCACAATTCATGTTTAAAGTAATGTAATAAATACGTGAGTTATACCAGTAGCAGGAGAAACTGCTATTTAGCAGGGAAACTGCTATTTGTCCTAATGCCCTGAAATAACCAACTTCACAACCGGGGTACAAGGAGTAACAACTTTATTTCATTCAAGTACCTATACTAAGCGATTATACCGAGGACACGGGATCTATTAATTAAGAGGATCAATTGGGTACCGTAGGGCTCCTATTATACAACACCCTCTTATATGAGGCACTGCAATTACAAAACACGGTGTGTCTAATCCCACCTATTAAACACCCTCTTATATGAGGCACTGCAACTGCACACCACGGTGTGTCTAATCCCACGCATTAAACACCCTCGGTAAGAGGCACAGCCCTTGGAACAAAAGGCTTAATAAACCACGCACTTCAGACACCCTCTCGACGAGGCATTTGCAAAACATCTCGAACTATAGTAGTTAATTAAGGAACACTCTTCCGGCAATAATTAATCCCCCCTCTCGTCTTCCCATGTCCCTCCTCAATCGGTCATACTCAATATCCTACCGGCTTGGCTATACAATAAATAGGGCATAAATAGGGGATAGGAAGAAATAGCCTATATGCAGATAAAATTAAGAGGCACGGTAGAATACAGAGAGCATAACTATAGGATACCCTAATAATACCATATACAATACAATATACCAATTTACACAGTAGGCCTATACAGTTTATAAAAATAGAGCATAATACAACATCCTATATAAGTGCAAATGTGGGTAACAGTGGACTTAACTCGCCGCACGGCGCGACCCCCCCCCCCCGAGGGTCGAAGCTTGGACCCCGTCCAACTCTCCGGGCGAATGTTCCGGCACACGGTGGTCCTCCAGGTTATAGTGTGATTTAACCTGGTAATCGTACCCGGTGTCCGCGAGGACGTTCCAAGTATAAGGTCTTTGGGAGCGATGTAACTCAGTACCCTCTATGTCCCGTGACTCCCGTCCCTATCTGTCTCCAGGAGGGTAAGCCTCCCCTCCTCACGCTACCGATACCTGTGAACGGCTGGCTAACTTATCTTCATCGCCGGTGGATAACTCTCCACGATCGACCCCACCCCCCGGGCCCTAACAGAGTCTGGTTACTGCTTGCGTGCTCCAACCCCGATATCTGAGTCCCACTCGCTTATCAATAGTCTCAGCGTCTCATCCCCGCACACAATCAGCAACACCTGAGTTCAATAATGAAGCCACTTGAGTCCCTGCTCCTGACGTCATTACTTCGGCCCATTCACATCACACTTCCCCCCCCCTTAAAGAAAGGACTCGTCCTCGAGTCCTACGCCGACATGTCGTAGTCTAAAGACCAACGCGGTGCCCTCCGCTGGCGTACTGGACGTCCTATTGAACGTAGTATTGAAAATTGGCCCTAAAGTCATAGGACTTTTTCTGCTGTTCCGAGGCCCTGGCCTGGTGCCTTTTAACTGCTTCCACCACCGCGGACAATGTATCCCGCAACCTAGACACATAATTGTCCACCGCGTCACAGGACTCCTGATTGCCCACCTTCAGCATAATATCCACTGGCAGAACAATTTCCTGTCCAAACAGTACTTTATATGGGGTGAAGGAGGTGCTAGCATGCACACTACTACGATAGGCCAACATAACATAAGGCAACAGTGTGTCCCAGTTTAACTGATTGTCCTCCACAAAGAGAGACAACATGGACAAAAGGGTTCGATTAAAGCGCTCCACCAGGCCATCTGACTGGGGGTGGTAGGGGGATGTCCTTGTTTTCTGCATGTGCAGAAGCCTACATAACTCCCTGAATAGATTTGACTCGAAGTTACGACCTTGGTCGGAGTGGATACTCCTTGGCGCCCCAAAACGACACACCCACTCCTCGGTCAAGACTTTGGCAATTGTCCGTGCTTCCTGGTTAGGCAATGGAAAAGACTCTGTCCACTTGGAAAAATAGTCCCCCACAACCAAAATATACTTATTTTTCCCAGGGGTCTCGGGGAGGGGGCCAAGAATGTCGAGTGCCACCCGTTCAAAAGGTCTAGATACCCTGGATGTCTGTAGGGGTGCACATGGCCGCTTCCCCTGACTCTTCCTTGAACCACAATCAACACATTCTCTCACCCATCTCTTGACATCGCCAAACCAGCCTGGCCAATAGAACCGGTCTTTAACTTTCCCTTGCAGCTTCTGCACCCCCAAGTGCCCCCCGGTGGAGACATTGTGCAGCTGCTCTAAAACCCCAGGCACCATTGACTGAGGGAGCACCACCTGTACCCGAGAGGCTGCATCGGAATTTGCAGGAGGAATCCGCACCAGCCTATCCCCCTGCACCTGGAGCTGACTCCACACAGTAGCATTATTCTGCAGGCCAGCGTCTACCGGTATTGAACCAGAACCAACCTGATTTTTAAAGTTAATTATTTGTCTTAACTCACTATCGGCCATCTGTGCATCGGCTAACTCATCAGTCTCTTTTTCCCCACTGGACACTACAGAAGGCAGAGCTTCCTGTACTGCGCACATCCTTACAGCAGCCCTGTCTGTTATTGCCTGAGAGGCCTTCTGGTCAGATATTTCTTTTTCCAAAAAACCCGGCAGCCTAGAAAGGGCATCAGCATTGCTGTGTAGCTTGCCTGGACGATGCACAATTTTATACTGGAAATTGGCCAATTGTTCAAGCCAACGAGCCAACTGCCCCTCCAAGTCCTGAAAGTTATGAAGCCAACGGAGAGAATTGTGGTCAGTTCGCAACACAAACTCCCTACCCAACAAATAGTGCTTGAAGTATTTGGTAAACGCTACCATACTCAAAAGCTCTTTCTTAGTGGTGGCATATTTACGTTCCTGTTTTGTAAGAGCCCTGCTAGCATATGCTATTACTCTCTCGAGTCCTCCCTCCTCTTGAGACAATACTGCCCCAATCCCCACGTCACTTGCATCCGTATCCAGGATAAATGGTTTACTGGGGTCGGGATAAGCCAAAACAGGGGTGGTAATCAGACTACACTTGAGCTGCTCAAAGGCTCCCTGACAGTCCTCACTCCAGCGAAAGTGCCTCCCCTTTTCTGTCAACTGGTGCAGAGGCCGGCCAATGTCAGCAAACCCTTTCACAAAGCGCCTATAATATGAGGCTACCCTCTGAGCAATTTTACGTTGAATAGACGTTTAAAATACGTCTAAATGGCCCATAGACGTCTAGGCTAAATTCGGTCTAGAATGGGGTTTTGAACTTCTAAGCTTAGACGTGTTTTGAACGTCTAAGCTTAGAATTGTTTCAACGTCATGACATAGACGTCTAAAATCAGTCTAGAATGGGGTGAAAAGTGAAAGTTTGGTAGACGTCTATTCTAGACGTGTTTTTAACGTCTAAGCTTAGACGTTTAAACAATGTCTAAAATGGGGTGAAAAGTGAAAGTTTGGTAGACGTCTAAGCTTATACAAGATTCTCCTGGGCTAAATGAGAGCTATGGATAGACACACACACACACACACACACACACACACACAGTCAGAAGAACGGTCAGACATGTTATTTAATCATGCAGGATTGTGATCAGTCAGGTTTCCCAGCACTATCAGCGCCACCTGCTGATCAAATGGCAAACCATCTGCACAGCAGACTCACGGGCTTCCCCGTTACACTCACCTCTCTAAACTCACGCCCCTCAGGACATCTGGGTCACTCACTGCGCACCACTGTGATTGTCTCTGTGCATATTGTTAATATTTTCAGATGTGAATGCATTGAAATAATATACTTAGTGCATAGTTTAAAATACGTCTAAGCTTAGACAAGATTATCCTGGGCTAAATGCGAGTGATGGATTGTCGTACAGAACTTGTAAGTCGCTTTGGATAAAAGCGTCAGCTAAATGACTAAATGTAAAAATGTAAATGGATAGACGTCATGTAAAATCTTCGAAAATATCGTGCTCATATATTTGTAGGTGCGTTTGCAGGATGTCTCTGTGCATATTGTTAATATTTTCAGATGTGAATGCATTGAAATAATATACTTAGTGCATAGTTTAAAATACGTCTACAAAAGAACACGATTTGGCTCGGTTATACGAGAGCTATGCAAAGACGCTTGGTTGAAAAGATGTGTTTTGCTCACTGGGTAGTCCCAAAAAACTCTTAACCTCAGTCTGGCTGGTAGGAACAGGCCACTCTCTGACTGCCTCCACTTTAGCAGCATCTGGCATCACTCCCTCACTAGAGATTACATGTCCGAGGTACTGGACTCTCGTTGAAAACAAGTCACACTTGGATGGTTTAACCTTAAGGTTGGCCTGCTGAAGTTTTTCCAGCACACCACTCAGGCGTGTTAGATGTTCATGGAAAGTGCACCCAAATACAATTATATCATCCAAATACACTAAGCAGGTAGTCCACTGCAGATCAGCCAGAATTAGGTCCATCAACCTCTGAAAAGTGCTGGGTGCATTGCAAAGGCCAAAACTCATCACATTGAACTCAAATAGCCCCTGACGGGTGGTGAATGCAGTTTTATGGCGGTCTTTCGGGTCTACTTCCACCTGCCAATAGCCGCTCGCTAAATCCAGGGTGGAAAACCAACAAGCATGACAAAGGCTATCCAGGGCATCATCAATCCTAGGGAGGGGGTATGCGTCCTTTCTAGTAACCTCATTGAGTTTCCTATAATCAACACAGAACCGGAGCCCACCCCCTTTCTTTTTTACCAGTACAATGGGAGACGCCCATGGGCTACAAGATGGCCGAACTATCCCACTATCGAGCATTTGCTTCAAGTGGCTCGTCACCTCTTGCTGTAAATGGAGGGGGACCCTTCTGGGGTGCATCTTTATTGGCTTTGCATCCCCCGTATCAATCTCATGCGGGGTCAGATGAGTCCTGCCTAAGTCAGTCTCCCCCTGACTAAACACAGTGATGTTCTTATGCAGTAACTCCCTGACTGCCTTTAACTCATCAGGGGCAAGACCCCTCTCCCCCACGCCAAACTGACGCATGAGTGTATCAACTGTCCAAGGCTGCAAGGTTTTTCCCCCCTCCCTCTCGTCATGCAGCTCTGCCCCCCCTTCCTCTATTTCAATATCAGTGAATAGGGTGCCTACTTTCATGCCACGCTTTAGCATAATATCCTCATTAGTGACATTAATAACCCTCACCGGTAATATGCCCTGCTGGACTCTACAAACCACCCGAGCTACCAAAACATCACACTGTTTGGAAATGGAAGTGGAGGGTTCCAGCATTGCTGCTGCATAATCTCCCCATCTGCTCTGGACCTGACCCAAAATAATAATTTCACTGCGTGGGGGCACCAGGGTGTCAGACAGCACTATCACAGCCTGAGGCTCTAAGGATGGGTTAGGGTCAACCAGGGGAAATTTCCTGCCCATTATCTGACATTGTTTCTTTCCCAAATCAACCACCGCACCATATGTTGAAAGAAAATCAAATCCAAGCAAAATCTCATCAGAGGGAATGTCAGCAACCAAAAATGTTGCTACCAGCGCGAGTGACATACCGTCTGCCAGCATCCCAGAATGCTCATCCCCCCCCCATTAGCTGCTGTAGCCTGCCCAACATAATCTAACAGATCACATCCCCCTTTTGTAGCAGAGAGCCACAGTTGTTTAGGAATGACAGAGCTAGAAGCTCCAGTATCTACAAGTACATGACAGTCTAACCCACCTATCTTAGCTTGGAGATATCCCGAACCACCCTTCAAGCTGTCAGGGGCCACAGTATACTCAGAAATGGGGGCGGGCATTGGACCCTCTGTGCACACCCCCTCTAGTTTTCCTGTAAATAAGGGCAGTCGCGTCGGAAGTGACGATTACACCCACATTCCCAGCAACCCCTCTCTCTTTCTCCCTCACGTCTAGTCGGGGGAATGGGGGCACTAACAGAGTATGGAAGGGGAGCAGACACGGTAGGTGTAGGTTTAGGAACAGATTGGCTTGAATTGGCTATAGTCTGTACAGTGGTTTTCAGAGACTTAACTTCCTGCCGCAGGCCCTCTACGACCCCAAGCAGCGTATCCATTTGTTTGTCACGCCCAGATTGCTCAGTGACTCCACGCACCTGTGCATCAGAGGCCAATTTACTACCCTCCAACTCCCTAATCAGCTCCAATTCTGCAGCAAGATTAATGGCATCCTCTAAGGTTGTAGGTTTGGCACTGCGAAGGCTAACTCGCAATTCCCCATTCCCAACATTGGAAATAAAATGATCCTTAGCCAATAAATCTTGGGTGTGGGCGTCCGCTGAGGGGTACGCTTTAACAACCAGCCTCCGAAGCGCAATACCAAATTCTCGGATATTCTCCTTATGTAGCCTCTTACGAGAAGAGAAGGTGGCCCTGCTCCAATCATCACTATCACATGGTTCTAAGCATCTACCCATTGCTTCTTTCAGTAAGGCATAATTAGCTTTAGATGCGGCAGATAACCCACCATATACCTCTCGGGCTCGACCTGACAAGAGAAGACTCATACATTTTAGTCTCAATGATTCGCTCCAATTATTAACCCCAGCGGCCATTTCAAACTGTTCAGCCCAATCAGACCATTCCCGGCCGGCACCAGTGAAAGTCTCAGGCATAAAAATGGGTCTGGACATAGCCAGATTACTACTAGGGGAAGGAGACGCGTCTGATCGACTTGGGCCGGCAATTGCGGCCCACGGTGTGTTTAATCCAACACATTAAACACCCTCTGTAAGAGGCACAGCCCTTGGAACAAAAGGCTTAATAAACCACGCACTTCAGACACCCTCTCGACGAGGCATTTGCAAAACATCTCGAACTATAGTAGTTAATTAAGGAACACTCTTCCGGCAATAATTAATCCCCCCTCTCGTCTTCCCATGTCCCGCCTCAATCGGTCATACTCAATATCCTACCGGCTTGGCTATACAATAAATAGGGCATAAATAGGGGATAGGAAGAAATAGCCTATATGCAGATAAAATTAAGAGGCACGGTAGAATACAGAGAGCATAACTATAGGATACCCTAATAATACCATATACAATACAATATACCAATTTACACAGTAGGCCTATACAGTTTATAAAAATAGAGCATAATACAACATCCTATATAAGTGCAAATGTGGGTAACAGTGGACTTAACTCGCCGCACGGCGCGACCTCCCCCGAGGGTCGAAGCTTGGACCCCGTCCAACTCTCCGGGCGAATGTTCCGGCACACGGTGGTCCTCCAGGTTATAGTGTGATTTAACCTGGTAATCGTACCCGGTGTCCGCGAGGATGTTCTAAGTATAAGGTCTTTGGGAGCGATGTAACTCAGTACCCTCTATGTCCCGTCCCTATCTGTCTCCAGGAGGGTAAGCCTCCCCTCCTCACGCTACCGGTACCTGTGAATGGCTGGCTAACTTATCTTCATCTCCACGATCGACCCCACCCCCCAGGCCCTAACAGAGTCTGGTTACTGCTTGCGTGCTCCAACCCCGATATCTGAGTCCCACTCGCTTATCAATAGTCTCAGCGTCTCATCCCCGCACACAATCAGCAACACCTTCAATAATGAAGCCACTTGAGTCCCTGCTCCTGACGTCATTACTTCGGCCCATTCACATCACAGTAACACAAAATATAATCCCGGGCAACATACAAAAAATTTTCATGGGCAGAGATGGGGGTTATAATCTAGAGGGGGATTTAATTTAAAACAACCTATTGTCACGATCGGAGCTCGAGTCTGCCAGATGAGGAGCAATCAGCGCGGCTGCAAGAGATCACCTCATCAAGCGTTCCCTACTTCAACTGGCAGATCCCGTCATCCGACGTCGCAGTGTTAAACTGCCTACCGAGGTACGACGACGCTACCTGAAGACCAGCTGTAACTACCCCTGTTTATGCTTTCCCTAACCTTCTGTTTCTTGTGCCCCAGGACTTCGCTCCAGCGCCCTTCCACCCTGACGTCTCGAGCCCCAGCGTCCTTCCACCCTGACATCTCGAGCCAAGCAAAGAGGACTCCTGCTCGCTCTCAAGCGCAAGACCTGTGTCCTCTCTCTCTCGCTGCCGACAGCTGCACTGAAGTGCACCTGCTCTCATTCTTCTCCCCCCCAAGAACATTATAACCTCCGTGTTGTTCACATTCCTGTTTCACATTCCTGTTATACTCTGCTTGGTTGGGAAGAATAATTAAAGAACCCTAAAACTGCTCCATTCTCTCCTCCTGTGTTTTGCTATTGGGCTCTGCAAGAACCCCATCCTCACACCTATTGTCCGTATACTACTCTCAAAAGCAAGTGCATCTCAGTTTGTGGGGTATCCATTTGGAATGGCCTTGATGTAGCAATAAAAACAAGTACCTACTATATACTACACTTCCTTAACAGATCGGCTTGGGAACATTCACTTCTGTTTCGACAATGAAATGGGACCCTACTTTGAGCAGCCTTAAAATCGGACACGCCTTGACTTCCTTGCTGCAAAATCATCAATAATGTCATCATATGAAAGCTTGCTAGACACATCTCTGTTAATACTCATCATAGCCAGGCCCAGTGGCGGTTCTAGGCCCTTTTTATAGCGGGGCTGTAATTAAGATTTTTTTTTGGCGTTTTATCGCTTTATTACTACTGGGCAGTCCAGTAGGGAGAGACAGAGGAGAAATGGGAGACAGAGTGGGGGGAAGACATTCGGGAAATAACGACGGATTCGGGAATCGAACCCGGGTCGCCCGTGTTGCGGCTGAGCGCGCTATGTGGTTCGCCACTGGGGCGCCCATAATAAAAAAATTTAATGTTTTATTCTTGTTTTATTATTATTATTACACATTATTACACATTATTACACATATTTCATCTTAATACAAATAGCCTGAGACCTAAACTGGCTGAAATCAAACAGTTGTTTTTAAACGGTAAGGCTAACATATTGTGTTTCACAGAAACAAAATTAGACTCAGCTGTACAGGATCCAGAGATTGAAATTGAAAACTACTCAATAGTCAGGAGGGATAGGAACCAGTATGGAGGTGGTGTCTGTGTGTATATACACAAGGATACCAAATACATCAACCGTACTGACCTTAACCATGATGAAATTGAAACTGTTTGGATTGAAATCTTATTAGACAGGGCGAAACCAGTACTAGTAGGCACAATCTATAGACCACCAGAACAGAGTGGCTTTTATGACACACTTGATGGGTGTTTAGCTGGGGTGGAGGGGGTAGAAAAAATTCTTATTGGGGACTGGAACACGGATATGCTGCGTAAAGCAGCACCCGTCTTCAAGGCCTTCAGTAGATTTTCTGATCTGCACGGTTTCAGCCAGCTAATCACCCAACCCACAAGGGTATGCGATTCGACACAAACCACCATTGACCTCATTTTGACCTCTGACAAGTCAATGATCTCCAATAAAGGGGTGATAGCATGCGGGTTAAGTGATCATTATATGATTTTCTGTACCCGCAAAAAGCTAAAACAGAAGGCCGGCTGTCACAAAACAGTCACATCTAGAGACCTCAAAACTTACTCTAGAGAGGCCTTTAACCTAGAACTGGGGAGCTTGGACTGGTCAGATGAACTCAGTGGTACACAGGTTGAAGAAACATGGCTTGGATTCAAAACCAAATTCACAGAAATACTCAACAACATGGCACCCATAAGAACCACCAGGGTTAAAAATCGCGCTGAGGCATGGATGCACACTGAAATACTGGCCGCTATGAAAACCAGAGACAAAAAATGCTCTGAACTTCATAAAAGTCAGACAAAGCTTTCCAAAAGCTCAAACAGTGAACTCCAAGCCCACGTGGTTGAACAAAAAAATCAAAGAAACGGACTAAGAAATGACGTAAACACCATGATCAGAACCGCAAAAAGAAATTTCATCAACGACAAAACTGAGGAAAACAAAAACAAACCCAGCGAACTTTGGAAATTACTCAATAATCAACTAGGCTGCAGTAAAAAACTTAAAACCAGATTCTCAAACATAAACATAAAGACGGACAACACGCTCATCACAGACAAGCTGGATGTAGCCAATTACTTAAACATCTTTTTCACAAACATAGCCACAACACTGGTAAACAAACTACCCTCCCACTCAGGGCATTATGGGGTAGAACACATAGTAGCATACTACAAAAACCTAGGGGTCCACAAAGACGACTTCAAACTTGAAATGGTAACAACCGATGAGGTACTCAAAAAATGTAGCGCCCTCCAACCTAACAAGGCCACTGGCCATGACAACATCCCCTCCAAATTCCTCAGAGACGCAGCAGCCGCCATCACCCCAGTCATCACACACATAATAAACCTCTCTATAAAACAGGGGCACGTCCCCAAGGACTTCAAAATTGCGAGAGTGACCCCTCTGCACAAAAAGGGCAGCAAATTAGACCCAGGCAACTACCGCCCTGTTTCTATTCTTACCTCCATCTCGAAAGTCATGGAGAAAATAGTCTACGAACAGGTCGAAAAGTACCTGGCGGAAAAAAATCTAATCTACGAATTCCAATCTGGCTTCAGAACGTCCCACTCCACTGACACATGCCTCCTCTATTTGAACGACCACATCAAACAAGAGGTGGACGCGGGCAAATACTGCGGCATGGTCATGCTGGACCTACAAAAGGCCTTCGACACTGTCAATCACTCCATTCTAATGGACAAGCTAAAAGCAATTGGTTTTGATAGCTTATCAGTGAGCTGGATGCAATCATACCTGGAGGGGAGAGAACAGATGGTAGAGGTAAACGGTACTCTATCCCCCCCCCCCTCACAGTGAGCTGTGGTGTTCCACAAGGAAGCATACTAGGACCGCTACTCTTCCTAATTTATGCAAATGACATGTCGTCAGCCTGTGACTGCAACTTGTTCCTGTTTGCGGACGACTCAGCCCTGCTGGTCTCTGACAAGAACAAGTTGCAGGTTGAAAAAACCCTCAGCACGGAACTAGGCAAAATCTGCATATGGCTCGCTCATAACAAACTATCATTACACATGGGCAAAACAGAGTCCATTCTCTTCGGTTCAAATAACAAACTCAGCAAGACCGACGGCTTCTCAGTTACAGTGGGTGACAATATTGTCACAAGGAAAGACGAAATTACCTACCTGGGTTCCATCCTAGAGGCAAATCTTTCCTGTGACAAAATGGCATCCAATGTAATAAAAAAAAGTCAACCAACTAACTAGATTCTTGTACCGGATCTCCTCTCTGGTAAACAAGAATACCCTGAAGACTCTGGCAGGAGCACTCATTCAAGGGTACTATGACTATGCGTGCACCTCATGGTACCAAAGCACCTCAAAGGCGCTTAAAACAAAATTACAAACATCACAAAACAAACTGGTCAGACTACTACTTGACCTGAACCCCAGAACCCACCTCACCCCTGCCCACTTTGACAACCTAGGATGGCTTAGAGTAGACGACAGAGTACAGCAACTTGCAATGGGCCTGGTCTACAAGATACACTATACGACCGGGGTGCCCATGTACATGTCAAAATACTTCCCAAAGGTCAGTGAATACCACAACCACTACACCAGAGGAAGCTCAACAAATCATGTTAAACCCAGATTCGGCTCAAACAAGGGACTAAACACGTTTCGCAATTATGCCACAACAATGTGGAACGCCCTACCCACAGCTGTAAAGGAATGTGAATCCCTGCCCACATTCAAAACCGCTCTTAAAGAGCACCTACGGGAGGCTGCAATTCGAAACTGGCCACCGTAAATGCCCAAAACCCCCACCACCTCCTAATAGACAGTCTCCTCCCCACCGCATGTATATATTCCCTCCCCGCCGTATGTATATTTCCCTCCCACCCACCCACCCCCTCCTAATGTACAGTCCCCTCCCCATCATATGTATATACTCTGTCAGGATCTAGGGGTAACAGTACTGTATATTTGAATACCGCTTATGTCACAAATGTATCAGTACTAAATACCTATATGTCCCTATGCCATAAATGTCATGTATGTTGTGTATGTCATAAATGTCTATATGAATTGAAAATGGGGGACCCTGATGGAAACAAGACAAACGTCTTTCTCAGGTCTGCATTCCCTTAACAATTGTATGTATTGAGCCGTACTGTATTGTACCCATTCTGCAATCTGTTAAATAAAGTTTTCATTCATTCATTCATTCACAGACATGGATTGCCGGTAGTAGCCTGTTGACCTCATTGGTCAACTATAAAAAATTCAAAATTCAAAATGTCAAAGACGTTGCTAATGTCATGTCAAGTCCCAGTCCGACATTCAACACAAGACGTGGAAGCAGATGTAGCTATAACTACCTACTGTAACTAGTTTAGTAATAGTGCATTTGCCAGTGCTGATGGGCAACAAGACAAGTATGTTGAAACGTTAGCTAGCACTATATAAAATTACTGACTATTCTGACGGAGAATGTTGTCAAATTGGTCATTAGTTCCATGGTGTTTGTGTAATCAGAGGTGCATTGCTCATGGGGCGGGGTTGCACGCCGGGCAACCAAGCTTTTGTGAGCAGAAGCGCGTGCACGCACATGCACGGATGTGCGCGCGCGTGCACGCAAGAACGCGCTGCACTCGACTCGTCGCGTGTACCTGGCTACCTTGCATAAGCATAACAATTCATGGCAATCACATTCACAGGTTTGGTGTGAACGGTGCTCTGCCTGAGTCAGACCATCGTTCACACCAAACCTGAGGAATGCGCTGCACTCGACTGATGCGCCAACTCGCTAAGTACCCACCTGGCTACCTTGCATAACAATAGCTCAGGTCGTCAAGTGTGTTCAAATACGTTCTCAGATACATTCACACAACTTGTGAATGAAATGTGTTACATTCCATTCGTAGAGGCAATTAGGCATTGTCTTTAGTCTGTGCAAACGCGAGGGAAAATGAATGCACATGCGCGGAGCGCGCGCACACGCCCGGGAGCGCGGGTGCACGTGGTGTCATTAAAACACTGTGCAGCCAGTCAGCCAATCAGCAACGCATGCCTGGGTGTAATAATAGTGTCAAAGAACATTAGCTAATCTTAGCTAGCTGATGCTATTCGCTAGTTAGCTATCAAGCTAGTGTCAGTTCAGCTAATGTTAGCTAGCTAGCCCAGCTAATCTGCTTGCTACAAAGGCTTATTGCTGCCACGCAAAATGAAAAAAATATGTCGTGGCCTCAAAATAGTATTTTGTTACCTCAAACTGTATTTAGTTACCTCAAATTAATAAATTTTGGGCCTCAAAAAAATATTTTGTGGCTTCAAAATCGAAAAATATTTTGTGGCCTCAAAATAGTTACGTCAAGTATTTTGTTCCCTCAAATTAATTTGAGGCCTCAAAATTATATTTTGTGGCCTCAAAATAGTATTTTGTTCCCTCATGATTTGAACAAACCTTCACTCACTGGAAATGTCTTTTCCCATAGATGGATACAGGGGCGGACTGGGACACAAATTCAGCCCGGGACATTCAGACGCACCAGCCCACACACCGGCCCACGCACCGGCCCTGAAACCGGCCCACACAACGGCCGTTATGAAACACTCGTCCAGTATTAAACAACCCAAGGCTGTAGCTAAGGAGTCAACATTAGGGAGACCAAATCTACACCCCGCCCCTAGATGTGCACTCGTGCACAGTGCAAGCACACACACACACACACACACGCACACACACACACATATACCGTTACTTCCTGTCATTGGCATACGTTCTTTTTTTTTTTACTAACATTTTAGTGCCTCATTAGCCTAGGGATTAAGGATACATGAAGTATTAAATATACAGTTACTTCAGGGCGGCTACGTGGCGTAGTGGGCAAGGCGCTCGCCACGAAATGCTGGAGACGCTGGGCTCGTCAGTTCGAGCCCAGCGCTCCACATTTGCTTTCAGTTTAGCTGGTCGTCCGTACTAATACACATTGGCCGTATTAGGGGGTGGGAAACTGATGGGTGGGGATCGGGCGTTGTGGACAACGACTCCTACAGGTCGGTTGGTGCGCCTGCGCAGTAGAATCAGGAAGTGTCGGGGGCAGCGTGAGCCTCCCACGCGTTACTCCTCGCCACTGAGAGATCGAGCTGCGCAGGTGAAAAGATGCGACTGCTGTTACCTCAAGTACCGGAGGGGACTTGTGCTATGTATGACTTAGTCCACATTGCAGCCGGCTTGTGGGAGGCAAGAAACGGCGTCCGTGACAGGGGAGGGTTGAATTGGATGATACGAAATTGGGATGGGAGAAAATATAGAAAAAAATGGGAGAAAAAGTGGATAAAAAAAATATATACCGTTACTTCCTGTCATTGGCATACGTTTTTTTTTTTTTTACTAACATCTTAGTGCCTCATTAGCCTAGGGATTAAGGATACATGAAGTATTAACTACACTATAATAATATTGAGGTTTTGATCCATAGAAAGGTCTGTGCTACACAATTTCAGTTAGATTAGATTTACTGTCCTTTAATTTTGCACTCATGACATTAGTTGCTTGCCGTTTAATCAACATCGAAAGACCCCCCACTTCCTCCGAGACACCCATTCCAAGAGCCTGTTCACTTTCCAGGTCTCTCTCTCTCGCTCTCTCTCAGTCTGTGTGTGTGTCTCTCTCTCTCTCTCTCTCTCTCTCTCTCTCTCTCTCTCTCTCTCTCTCTCTCTCTCTCTCTCTCTCTCTCTCTCTCTCTCTGTCTGTGTGTGTGTCTCTCTCTCTCTCTCTCTCTCTCTCACTCACACCTTTGTAAAACAGCTTGGAATGATGGAATCATCCACGATAAATTTACTTTGACTTGAATGAATGCCCATTTTTTCTCTAGAACAATACAGATTGACAAACGTTTCATTATGCACTATACAACTATGGTTAATAAGTTATAATTAAGATATCAATTGTATAAGATTTATTTACGATAACTAAAGACAGGACTTTACTAAAGGTTGAAACTCACAGTAATTTCTTCCAGAACAAGTTTAAAATAGCAAAGGATAATATGGTTGATCATTTGCCTGTCTATATCGTGTCTGTTTGTCTCTCTCTCTCTCTCTCTCTCTCTCTCTCTCTCTCTCTCTCTCTCTCTCTCTCTCTCTCTCTCTCTCTCTCTCTCTCTCTCTCTCTCTCTCACTCACACCTTTGTAAAACACTCATGAGACAAAAAAAAAATGCCTTTGAAAACAATATGTAAAGATATATAAGATGGTATATATATATACACATATTCAGGGTGCGATCCAGGAGGGGAGCCCGGGGAGCTATAGCTCCCCTAGATCAGACATCAGCTCCCCTGCAAACTTGATTTGCGATTTTTTGGGGGGTCTCTAAATTACTATTATATATTATTCACTGACAGTGAAGCTGACAGAGCAGCAGGAGGCGGGAATCGGATCATCTACAGGGGCGCCGCGCAATTACACCTGCGGCTGGTGCTGCTCCGGTGGCCGTGGGGACTATTATTAGTTAAATATAAATCATTGTTTTGAGATTCACGTACCTCACAGTGGTGACTGTGGTGGGCGTCAGCGTCACTGCAGGCAGCCAATGTATCGATTCGTCGCAGCCAATGTAAATGCAGCAAGCAAATAAATGTAGCCTATTAGGGTCTTCAAATATGATATGAAATATGGGCGCGTTTCCTAGTGGTCGAAGCAAGCTCAGTGACTCGTCAGTCGAGAAAATAATGCAGGGACCAGTAGTATTTCATATTGTTAGTAAGTCAGGAGTCTGAGAGATAATCATCTCTATCTAACTAAATAGATTTTTTTTTTTATCATGGAATGTGCTGTGGAAGCCCCGTCCAGACGGCCGGACGGTAAGTGAGTTGTCCTGAGCACTCCGCGCCGTCTCTTGTCCATTTATTTAGTTTGCTTTCTAATGTAAAATACAGTTTGAAACCTGTGGTAACCTTGACTTCATAATTTCATGATTTCATAATCAAAAATGTTAGATTAACCCAGAAAACTGAAAGTATCTGTAGTGATGGTAAATAGTTCATCACACATAGACTCTCAGAGTGATGGAACAAGCAGCCATTCCAAACCCCCCCAGGAAACCGAACACCTAGACATGTGACAGTTGAGCACAGCAAGAATGGACCAAACAGCGGAAATGCCTCTGTAAGAATGTGGTTGCAATAATAGATTCAGAAAATACAAAGTGCCAGTTTGGTAGATGGGGTTTTTGGGATGGCTCTTGTGAATTGAATAGTATTAACCTAAGACGCACTGACTATACTGGGTTAATATTATATCAACACAAACACTATTAAGGCAGAAGACACCAGACCTCATCATGTTGAAAATCACCAGGCGACACCTCTCATGACGACATTGTTTACTCAGTCACACACCACAGAAAAACGGTGACTACAGCAGTAAAGACAGTTGTCTAACCAAGATTAGAGGTCACAGGAAACATAATTGCATTATATTAGTTTAGAAATGAAAAACAATGTTGGAATAATAAAACAAGAGTATAGTAACCTATTAGAAAAGTAACTTACAGAAGAACCAAATAGAAGGAATGTTAACATGAGTGATTCATTCAAAGGAGGCCACAGTCCAACCCCCCCCCTCTGGCCAAAAAGGAGGGGGCTACCCATGGCTGTTACAGACACATACGACCAGGAGACACCAAATGAGGACTGCCTATGTTTAGATACTGGTGATTGGTGGAACTAGGTTAAGAAAAGTGAGGTCATGAAATCTATAAGTATGGAACAGTAAGAATAGAGAGGCAGGCCAGCTCAGGACACCCGCCACACACCGTTACCCAGGGGGTCTGAGTCTGCGTCCTCCACCACCACCACGACCATGGTCTACTTTGTCCCTATGTGAGTAGAAACTGTATATGGAATAATGTGATAAACTAGAGTAAGATGCCTATCTTAGGCCCAGGTTTCATCATGTGGTGACAGAGAGTACTATGGTCTTATTTCATTAACATAACATGACTAAAATGTATGTACAATACTGTCTTTTGATGTAAAAAGCCAACGAGGGCTATTGTGATTTACCTGCATCAAATCCTTTTGTACAAATCATGTATTATGTTTGAAGTGTCCTGTGTGTAACCAATGCATTATTCCACTCGGCCCACGCTGCAATTAAATGAATATTGGACCATAGCTGTTGGTTGTCTGGCTGTACACACTTATTCTCTACTGGCTAAATTTGGGAGCTCAGATGAGGACCATGTTTTCTATCACACTGTGATCTTTCCCTTCCTCTAGTTAACAACCTCACTACTGTGCTGTAATTAATGGATATTCATATAGGAATATACAACAGTTAGTGCCGTTTTTAAGACCCGTTCTGATTTGTTCACATAATGAGCATGCAGAAAAAGAACCGGGAAGTTGGAAATTTGCAGTACAGTGAGAGGCTGTCTGGAGGATGAGAGAGACATGGGGTGTATAGGAATATTGATGGTCGTGTATAGCCACAGTAGGACCCAGGGTGGATATGTGTATTGTTTGCTTACAGGACTGGTGGTGATGTTAGATTAGGATGTCCAAAACTGAACCTGCTTATTTTGAGTTGTATTACAGTGAATGCGAGCAGCGTGTTTGTGCAATGTCGTTGTGAGCAGGAGGATGAAACTTGCGAATTTTTTATTTTTATTTTTTTTAGATTATATAAGAGCGGCAGCCGACGAAGAGTTATTAGTCATATTTGAGGGGACCGGCGTAGGAGCAGTAGAACGGAGATTAGTCACAGATAGCGGGAAGTGGGACTGTGCGTGACGTAGTGGTTCATAAGAAGGGTAAAGAGGAGTAGTCAGATTTTAAGGAGTGGAATAGGAAAACCGTGGTGAAGTACGGGGGTGGCCTGGTTCCGCGAAGAGAAACAGAGAACAGGGAGATAATTGGTTGCTTTTTTTGCCGCGCCATCATTCGCGGACTTCACTCTTAGAATCGGCACGTATAACAGACGAGTTTAGAAAGACGTTTTCATACAGATCTGTTGTAGTGTGACCCGACGGAATCTGCTTAAAAAATTCGCCTTTGGTACGGATTTTTAAGAAGGTATTTGGTCGATTTGGGGGTGAGACAGGTAAAAGCTCCCCAAACGGCGCTGAATATGAAGATTGAGAGGCTGAGAAGAGGAATGATGGGGGGGGGGAAAGTAACCTTTGGAGATAATGCACTTGTGGGAGAAATGCGTGGGGTAACTGCACAGGGGATTAGAAAATAGGAGGATATTGTGTGAAATGGGCAGCAAATGCGTTTAGGATAAATGTGGGCTAATGAATGGTGTTTATGAATGGGACATTGTTTTGCTTAGTATATGTGTTTGAATGGATGAATGTTAGGAGCTCTGAGTGGATGCCAAGGTATTTTTTGTATTATTATGAACCAGGTGGCCAGGGCTGCAACGGAGAAACCACACCCCTGTCCTGCCAGCATTAGCTGGGCGCGACGCGACTAGCGTGTGGTCGCTGTGTTGCGTTGTCGAGTGAATTGAATGAATGACATATGTGATGGAACCTAGGAGATGTGTAATGTTCGTTGAAATTTTTCAAATCGGGGCTGTGGGGGTCTAAAAGTAATGTAGTAAAGATCAAAGAAAACGGGGATTTTGGAGCTGACGACGTCACCGGGAGCGTCGGAGCTTGGGGTGCGTTTGATACTGTGTATTTCGGTCAGGCGGGGCCAAGCGGGAGAGCATACTAGAATAAGGAGAAATGATTAATGTTGATCTGTGTAACGGCGTTGATATATGAGAATGTTTTTAAATTCTTTTACAATAGTTTGTTCTTTTAAAGTGGGTATTTAGACATATGTAAATTGTTTATTGTTAGATTGGTACTGGGCGGAGTGAATGAATGTACGGATCTTGAACGTGGCATAACTTGGGGCTTCCGGGATCGCATGGAGCCTCGCATGGAGGTTGGCTAGGCTATTAGCTTGCGTGCTGTTGTTGTGTGGCGTTTGCGAGCGACATGTTACGTTTCGTGTTTTGAGAATGATGTTTGGGGAGGGGTAGAGAACGTGGCATGTTGTGAATGTCGTGGCAGTGTGTAGTTATGCTTTGCCGGAATACATCGTCCGGGGAGCAACGTTGGCCACTGCGCATGCGCGATACAACGTGGATCAATGCATTCGTAATTCGTAATTCGCTCAGGGGACAGGAATAACGGGTGAGAGGATATTCTATATTATGTATTATGGTTATATTTGTATATTGTGCATTGTATTTATGTGTACGCAGGGGTAGAGATAGGTGACTTATCAGTGGTTGGTTTAAGGGAGGAAGTTGAGAATGAGTTGATGGACGTTGCCGGTAATAGGTAAAAATTTCACAAAACTAACCTTATCAGTGGCTATTTATTGAGAAGGGAAATACTGGGTGCACTGCACAAAACAAGTGTGTACATGTGTGATGTTGTAGATTATGGGAGATAGTCATTGGGGAGGAAATCAATTTGGGGTTTATACTGCAAAAACATTGCAGTGTGTCTATCAGTAGAGAATGATTTCGTTTGCCTGTGACCAAGTTAGACACACAATTTAACTACTCTGGGTAAATGTATCATTTAAAAGTGGGAACAAAATATATACATTACTTAAATGATGTTGTGTTAAAAAAGTTATTGTTTTAATCTGTGTGACATGTACAATTGTGAGCTTAGAATAATGATGTTGTGTTTGACTGGAGTTTAAAATATAGCTTGATAAAATGAAAATGCTTGTATAGGGTATACATTGATGTTAGGAATGTTATATCTTTATTGATTGCAGAATCCTTGGGTCACAGTGGGATAATAGTGACAGGGGGTTTGTTTAGTAGCTGTTTTGATGTAAGATTGTGTTTTAGCAGTTATTATAAATGATTTGTGTGTGTAATGACTAACCTTTTGTTGAATTTCAGGGGGGTCATGGGGTAAAGAGATTTATTTTAGGTCACGGGAACTCATAAAGAGTGACCCGGGCTATCTTTACTAAGCAGTAAACGGCCCAAGGGGGACCAAGCAGAGAATGAGAGAAGACGCAACAGGAGAGAGGTCACAGAGGTGAAGATAGGAGTGTACAGTTGTACAGCTGCAAACAGGGAGACGGAATGGAGCTAGGCAGTTAGAAGCGGGGGAAGTAGAGGTCAGAGGTGAAGATGCAGAAGACAGTTGTAAAGTGATGACAGTTATTTTTACGACGGGGGAGAGGTTGAGACAGGAAGCGGCTAATTTAAGAAAAGAGGGTAGGAGGCTGTTGAATGGGAGCCAAATCAGATGAGGTTATTTACATTTGATTAGGGCGGCCTGTTTGATTGAAGGAATAACCTGGAGATATCACCCAGTTCTAGCAGGCTGGGGTGTCTACAGGTTGAAAAAGAGGTTCTGCTAGACCTTTTTGAGTGCAGGGATAGAGAAGAGATGGTATTAGCCTGATAATGAGTGTAGCCTGATGGAAGAGAAGAAGAGGGAGAAGCAAACTAACCTTTGTTTGTCAAGAATGTGAAATGATTAACGAGTGTGGTGAAAGTATATGTTTATAGTATGAAGGATGAGGTTGAAATGATCTGTGTGGCTGAGAATGAGAGAAGATGTTGGTTATTTTGTGTGGTTGAGAGATTATTGAGTATGTATAAAAGGGATTTTGGTGCAGGAGTGGAGGAGTGAGCGATGTCATTTTTTTTATTTCAGTTCATATCATTTGAATGAAAGAGTTTGTTTTGTTTAGAAGTAACAGCCACTGTGGTGTGCTCAGGATGTGTGGATGATGTTGAATTGTGAGGTTTGATTGGCTTTGGATTTTATTTCTTTTCTAAGAACTCTGGTGTTCAGGATTGAATGGGTTGTGACAATGAGGAATTGGATGGAAGTGTTTATTTTATGTCATATTAATTTAAGTTTGATTTTTTGTATGTATGAGTGAGCGTGAATGTACATTTTTAAATTTATTTTCTAAGTGTTTTGATCTGTAGTTGTGTGGACTGAAAGGTGTTTGAATAGGAACCAGTAGGGGTGATTGTGCTGACTTGAGAGGTGTCGAGTCTCAGGGACAGGATGCTGTTCCAATTGAGGGTGTGTGTGAGAATTGATGATAGATGATAGATGATTCCTAATTTATGCAAATGACATGTCGTCAGCTTGTGACTGCAACTTGTTCCTGTTTGCGGACGACTCAGCCCTGCTGGTCTCTGACAAGAACAAGTTACAGGTTGAAAAAGCCCTCAGCTCGGAACTAGGCAAAATCTGCATATGGCTCGCCGACAACAAACTATCATTACACATGGGCAAAACAGAGTCCATTCTCTTCGGTTCAAATAACAAACTCAGCAAGACTGACGGCTTCTCGGTTACAGTGGGTGACAATATTGTCACAAGGAAAGATGAAATTACCTACCTGGGTTCCATCCTAGAGGCTAATCTTTCCTGTGACAAAATGGCATCCAATGTAATAAAAAAAGTCAACCAACGAACGCGATTCTTGTACCGGATCTCCTCTCTGGTAAACAAGAATACCCTGAAGACTCTAGCAGGAGCACTCATTCAAGGGTACTACGACTATGCTTGCACCTCATGGTACCAAAGCACCTCAAAGGCACTAAAAAACAAATTACAAACATCTCAAAACAAGCTAGTCAGACTACTACTTGACCTGACTCCTAGAACCCACCTCACCCCTGCCCACTTTGACAACCTAGGATGGCTTAGAGTAGACGACAGAGTACAGCAACTTGCAATGGGCCTGGTCTACAAGATACACTACGCGACCAAGGTACCCATGTACATGTCAAAATACTTCCCAAAGGTCAGTGAATACCACGATCACAACACCAGAGGGAGCTCCACAAATCATGTAAAACCCAGATTCGGCTCAAACAAGGGACTAAACACGTTTCGCAATTATGCCACATCAATGTGGAACGCCCTGCCTAAAGCTGTAAAGGAATGTGAATCACTACCCACCTTCAAAAACACTCTCAAAAAACACCTACGTGAGACTGCAATTCGAAACTGGCCCCTACAAATGTCCTAACCTAGTTGTACAGTAAATGACCAAGTAAGGCTTTGTCAACATTCCAATGTACAGTGTAAAATGTGTGTGTGTCCCCTACCCAACCCCCCCCCCCCACCTCCAATGTACAGCCCTCACCCAACCCCACCCCACCAACCTCCTCCAATGTACAGTTTCTACGCCAAATGTATATACACTCCTTTTCTGGACACTTTTGTATCACAAACAGTACTGTATTTGCAAATCTGATATGTCATAAATGTATAGATGTAGCAGTACTGTCTATCTGTATGTCATGTATGTCATATATGTTATGATGAATTGAAAATGGGGGACCCTGGTGGAAACAAGACGAAAGTCTTTCTCTGGTCTGCATCCCCTTAACAATTGTATGTATTGAGATGTACTGTACTGTACCCATTCTGCAATCTGTTAATAAACTTTTCAATCAATCAATCAATCAGATGATAAAATGGATGGTTTTGGAAAACCTGGATTTTATTTTATTTCATTGATTTGCTGTTTTAGGTATGGATGATAGTCTCACATGTAAAAATTGCAAGGCATGTGGTTGATAGTCTCGCATGTAGAAATTGCAAGGCATGTGGTCGGAGGATGTGTTATATTTGAATATTTGGTTAATTGTTTGATTTTTTTTCTCTTTTTCTTCCCAAATGTTTTTTTGTTAATGATCTGGGGAGAGGACTGTTGGAAGAGGAGATGCATTGGATCAAATCAATGACAGTTAAGTAGTGCCACCACGATTTGCATATGGAATTGATGGCTTCCCTTATTGAGTATGTTGACATATTGTGTAAAAAGTTTGCTCTGTGCTTGTGTCTTCCACAGCTCAGAAAAAGGGAGGGGGAAGGCAGATCGACGATGGGGGACACATGAATGCATTTCATTAGAAGCAGTGAAGTAGGATTTCATTTTTCCCTGTTACTCTGCAGTCCAATGAAGGTGAGAGAATTCTTGTAACACAGAGACCCCTGCCTGTACAAACCCCATGCGGGTGGGGCCAGGTTGTAAGAACTGAACAGATGTGGTTTGGAGGAACTTCCATGCTATAATCATCTGACGACGGGTTGTCATGAGATAAATCGATGACTGGACCTGGGATGACCTGGCCTGGAAGGGCGGGGCCAGTCTGAAGACTGAGCTGACAGTGTGTAAACAAGGTTCTCTGGGGAGTTGTGGTTGGACTGCAGGGGACAGAGGACGGGACTGGATAGATACTGATGGGCTTTGTCTTGTGCACATTGATTTGGTAAAATGCGCAGGCAAAGGGCGGATAAATTACACAACGCAGGGTCAGATATAGATGCATTCACATAAGTAAGGATATGGCCAGGGTGAGGAGAATGGGTAAAAGAAAATGTTCGTTGAAATTCTGCTTTCCTCTGCCAAAACTGAGCTGAGGGAACAAGAGGTGACAAGTTTATGACCGTTATGTGTCATAAAAGGGGGGAGGATAGGTGGGAAGCAATTAATTAAATATGCAAATGTGATTGTACTATCTTAAAGAAAAAAATTAGCAGAAAGAAGAGATTATTTCAGAAAATGAATGTAAAATGAAAATATTGTGATACTAATGGATCTTGTCTCCCCTCAGATCAGGTAAACGGATACTGTAATTTTAAAAAATTGTGATTGATTAGACTTTAAATGTATAAATGTTTAGATTAAATTGTTTTAATTGTTTTTAGCATATTCAACGTGCCCAGAAGAACGAGACCTGATGAGACAGTGGTAAACACTGTTTCATTTAAGGCAGAATAGGTTAAATAGGGATCTGGATGAATGGGTCACCAGGACTCCCGGGAGGGGCCATAGTCAGGGGAAATGCGGGAACAAAGAAAAGAAGAAGACAAGAAGGCAAAAATTGATGAGATGGACCAAAGAAGAATGGAAAAAATTGAGAAGAAAAAATTGAGAAAAATTCAAATTTTTATGATTTTTGTTATTATGTTAAATTGGATGGCTAGTATGTATAGAAATTAAGTCAAGATAATTGTAATATGACATTAGTAAAATGTCAAAGGGAGGAGCTGTGGTAACCTTGACTTCATAATTTCATGATTTCATAATCAAAAATGTTAGATTAACCCAGAAAACTGAAAGTATCTGTAGTGATGGTAAATAGTTCATCACACATAGACTCTCAGAGTGATGGAACAAGCAGCCATTCCAAACCCCCCCAGGAAACCGAACACCTAGACATGTGACAGTTGAGCACAGCAAGAATGGACCAAACAGCGGAAATGCCTCTGTAAGAATGTGGTTGCAATAATAGATTCAGAAAATACAAAGTGCCAGTTTGGTAGATGGGGTTTTTGGGATGGCTCTTGTGAATTGAATAGTATTAACCTAAGACGCACTGACTATACTGGGTTAATATTATATCAACACAAACACTATTAAGGCAGAAGACACCAGACCTCATCATGTTGAAAATCACCAGGCGACACCTCTCATGACGACATTGTTTACTCAGTCACACACCACAGAAAAACGGTGACTACAGCAGTAAAGACAGTTGTCTAACCAAGATTAGAGGTCACAGGAAACATAATTGCATTATATTAGTTTAGAAATGAAAAACAATGTTGGAATAATAAAACAAGAGTATAGTAACCTATTAGAAAAGTAACTTACAGAAGAACCAAATAGAAGGAATGTTAACATGAGTGATTCATTCAAAGGAGGCCACAGTCCAACCCCCCCCCTCTGGCCAAAAAGGAGGGGGCTACCCATGGCTGTTACAGACACATACGACCAGGAGACACCAAATGAGGACTGCCTATGTTTAGATACTGGTGATTGGTGGAACTAGGTTAAGAAAAGTGAGGTCATGAAATCTATAAGTATGGAACAGTAAGAATAGAGAGGCAGGCCAGCTCAGGACACCCGCCACACACCGTTACCCAGGGGGTCTGAGTCTGCGTCCTCCACCACCACCACGACCATGGTCTACTTTGTCCCTATGTGAGTAGAAACTGTATATGGAATAATGTGATAACTAGAGTAAGATGCCTATCTTAGGCCCAGGTTTATCATGTGGTGACAGAGAGTACTATGGTCTTATTTCATTAACATAACATGACTAAAATGTATGTACAATACTGTCTTTTGATGTAAAAAGCCAACGAGGGCTATTGTGATTTACCTGCATCAAATCCTTTTGTACAATCATGTATTATGTTTTGAAGTGTCCTGTGTGTAACCAATGCATTATTCCAATCTCGGCCCACGCTGCAATTAAATGAATATTGGACCATAGCTTTTGGTTGTCTGGCTGTACACACTTATTCTCTACTGGCTAAATTTGGGAGCTCAGATGAGGACCATGTTTTCTATCACACTGTGATCTTTCCCTTCCTCTAGTTAGCAACCTCACTACTGTGCTGTAATTAATGGATATTCATATAGGAATATACAACAAACCGTCTGTACACAGTAGGCTATGTGTGCTAGCAGAGCTAGTCTCCAGTCATGAGTCACGGTGCACATGTGCGGTGGTTTGTCCACCAAAAAAGCGCCAAAGATAGAAAAGAAACCTGTTGTTTAAAAAAAAATATATATACTTATAACAATATCGATAATTATGGATATCGCGTGAGACGATATTGTTATCGCGATATCATTTTTGGCCATATCGCCCAGCCCTACAAGTGGTTATAGTGTAACAGAGTATTTTCTGTTTCCCAAATAATAGATTCTTATCAAACTGGTGAACTACACGCCTGTAGCCCCTAAAGCTGCTAAAATACACATTTTGTTCACTGTTTTGTTTCTAGAAGTAGAGCAGGTTGTAAACCTTAAGTATTACTCTCCCCAAAACCAAGACTTCTCCCCAAGCAGAAACACCTGACGTGAACGCACCAATAATAGCACATTCGTGATGTCACAGTATGATGTCATAATAGCACATTCTAGAACATTTGTGATGGCACAGTATGATGTCATAATAGAACATTCTAGAACATTTGTGATGTCACAGTATGATGTCATAATAGAACATTCTAGAACATTTGTGATGGCACAGTATGATGTCATAATCAAACATTCTAGAACATTTGCGATGTCACAGTATGATGTCATAATAGAACATTCTAGAACATTTGTGATGTCACAGTATGATGTCATAATCAAACATTCTAGAACATTTGTCTTCTATATATTCAACAATTCTCTCGATGGATCTAATTGTGCATCTTTGAACAGTACTCAACAGTACTGAACAGATAGACTAAACAACATAGATTGAAGCCTGCATTTCTCAACCAAGGTGCCTTGCCTACCGTTTTGCTGTGGATAGGTGAGTGTCCACAACGGCTAGCTAGCTGTTCTACTTGAATACTGAATGTTAATATTGAATCAGACAATATTGAATACTGAATGTTAATATCAGACCATATTGAATACTGAATGTTAATTCAGGTTGACAGTTGACATCATTTGACAGTTGACAGGGAGCTGGAAAGTTGATTTAAAGGGGACATGCATTATAAATGCCTTTTTTCTGTGTTTAGCATGGTTTTATAGTAATACAGGTTAGTATCAATGGGTATGTGTCTCTAATTACCATATTGACTCATCAGTCTAGTCTCGAGTTCATGAGATCTTCCCTCACTCAACTAAACTGTTCTGATTTGACGGTTTCTGTGACGTCGACATAGCATTGATCTGCAGTAACGCCCCCTCTATGGTTGTAGTGCAGTGTAACCCGACACTTCCTCAAACGGGTTTTCACAGGCAGAGAACGAGCGAGAGAGATAGAGAAGTGTGTGTAATGTCACGAAAATGTGAGTCTCTCTCCCTCTCTATCTCTCTCTCTCTCCCTCTCTTTCTCTCCCTCTCGAACACAGTGAGCGCTCCGTAATATGATCATGATCATTATGATCGACTGGAATAAAAAATAATAATAGGTTTACTACTTACATACTGTAGTTGTTCACACAACTCACCAAAATTGACTATTGCACACTGATTTGACAAAAAAAATCCACCAAGGGTGGGGGGGGGGGGGGGGGGGGGGCCCTTTACCCCCCACCCCCGCACCCTCCCTTGCCTGACCATGGCATTTAGTGAAATTATGCTACTGCTCTAGGGGCTGAGCAGTGGAGACATCCATAACCTGGTTGAAGAAGGAAACTTCCATTTGTTTCAGTGCATCAAAGGGCTCATCAGGAGACTCGTAGGAGAATTGCTGTTTTGTTTTTCTCAGCCTCTTCTGCTTCAGCACAGCCTCCACATTCATCTCCTCACAGAGGTCTCTGGCAGTGGCTTGAGCAGAAGCAAATCCGGTGCTTCTGTAGCTGATCTAGATGCTTCATATCTGATACCAGCCTGATATCAATACTAGCCTAGTAGCCTTGTACCAGCCTGATATCTGATACTAGCCTTGGTCAGCCTGATATCTGATACTAGCCTCTACGCCTGTACGTCACACAGCCTGAAACACACTGCTACACAGAGCTGCCTGTACGTCTCACAGCCTGAAACACACTCCTACACAGAGCTGCCTCTACGTCACACAGCCTGAAACACACTCCTACACAGAGCTGCCTGTACGCCTGTACATCACACGCCTGAAACACACTCCTACACAGAGCTGCCTCTACGCCGTATACGTCACACAGCCTGAAACACACTACGTCACAGAGATGCCTTTACGCCTGTACATCACACAGCCTGAAACACACTCCTACACAGCTGCCTGTACATCACACAGCCTGAAACACACCGCCGCCTCTACGCCTGTATGTGTTTACTATTCTGGAAATTATAGATATTTTAGTTGATGAAATATTTTTTCATTTCAGTGTCACAGTATGACCTCGATCTCCAAAATAAGAGATGTGAATGACCTCGATCTCCAAAATAAGAGATGTGAAAAAAATAAAATGTAATTTTTTTTTTGCCCTCTCCAGCCATAGGCCTAGCTCGCCTATGCATAGAAACGGCCCTGGGTGTAATACAGGGTAATAAAGGGTTAAAGATAAACCCCATGCGACATTATTCCAACCTGTTACCTGTCAGAATCTTAAAATAGATACTTCAAGGATTAAGAAAAAATAGGTGGTGAAAAAAAATCCACCCTATGCAGGTGGAGGCAGCTATGTTTCCATCTAGACAAAAATATTTAGGTAACAGACCTTTCATTACAAAAATTCCAGAAAGGATCCTCCAGCGCGTGGCGGTAATGATGTGGAATGCTAACGTCTGTAGCTAAAACACCAGAAGAAGAAGAAGAAGAAGAAGAAGAAGAAGCAGTAAACGAAGAAGAAGAACCGCTCTTTGGGCACAAAATAGGCTTCCTTATTGACATGCTCATTGAATAAATAGTTGTTTAGTTTGCGTTAGCTGTTTCTTTACACCAACCACATTTGGTGGTCTTGCTTGAGAAAAACCAATCGAATTAGCGAGAGGTATTGTTTAAATCCTTGATTATAACGTGTGGTTGCTAACCGGCAGGTGGCTTCTAGACTGGCTAACGTAATTCTACTGCGATAGCTAATGTTAGCTTAGCTAGGTAATGTGAACTACCCAACAATTAAAGCAAGCTAACGTTAGTTGTTGAAATGCATCTTAAACTGTATTGTGCATACGTTTCGATACCTGTTTGGTTCTAGATGATACAGTAGTTAATGTGAAGTCGATTAGCAACTAACGACGTATTGTACTGTAACTCCATACAGGGCTAATTAACATTGGTGAACGAAGACGAACTTATAATATTTTTTTTATTTATTTGTATTCTGTGGTTCCAATATCTTATACGATGTTGAAGACTATGGTAAGCAGGTAGTGAAGGAAGTCCCGTAACGAGAACCAGCATCAACCATGGCATCCCAGCTCCCAGCAGAGGAGGGGGACACCCCCCATGTCGTTAACATGACCACCAGTGAAAAGGTAATGTGTCCAACACACTGGAGGTGGTTGGTTCATGCATCTATTTATCCAAGCCCTAACCTTATTATTTGTGGTCGTGGTGGTATCTGTTCTAAAGGTGTTAAATATAAACATAATATTGTAACTATATATGTGTGTGTAAATATATATATACACGCATGTAATAATACTTATTTAACCAGGCAAGTTTACTACACATTCAAACATTCTTATTCATAGCAAAGGCCTGGGGGAGAGAGACCGTTTCACACAAACATTACACACCTGGGAACTGCCCAGTACAATCACAGTCTTGTTGTACGTTTGGCCACTGAGCAGTTGGGAGATTTGATTGATTGAAAACTTTTATTAACAGTTTGCAGAATGGGTACAATACAGTACAGCTCAATACAAACAACTGCTACGAGAATGCAGACCAGAAAAATACTTTCGTCTTGTTTACACCAGGGTCCTCCATTTTCAATTCATCAGGACATTTATGACATACAAGACATACAAATATACAGTAGTACTGTTAGGGGAAAAAAAAAGATCATAAGAAAAATATATAAATCCAAAGGGGAATAAACTGTACATTGGAGGGGGCGGGGGATTTGGACATTTACCGGGGCCAGTTTCTAATTGCAGCCACCTGGTCTGAGAATTATGAAAGATAATTGTTATGGGCTTGATGGGCCCTTAGATTACATAATTGTATGTAATTGATTTTGCAAGCAGGGAAGTGGGCTTACAATGACAGGGTTCCCACGGTACCTGGAAAACATGGAAAACATGGAATTTATTTTTTCATTTTCCAGTATGGAAAAGTCATGGAAACTGAGCAAAAGTGAACACTTACATGGAAATTGAAACAGTTGTCCTGGAAAATGTTATTGGATGATGTGTAAAATAGTAATCAAATGAAACTATTGAGCACATAATTAAGATGAGTTTATAAAAACCCTTTACATGTGAACAGCTTTTAGAGCATGCTCTTGGCATCATATCTGGTATATTGGATGTTGGAATTGATGCAGGCAACCTGGTGATATGGACTTTAAAAGTATAGTTTCGGATTGGTGGACTTCCGGAATAATAACCGAGAACCGTTACTCGCGATCTCAATAGAACGGTCAAATACATGCATTTCCCAGCCAACACAGGAGCCTTGACATCTACAGTGAAACTTCTTATGCAAGTAGCTGTGTTTTAACTGTGTGGTAAACCTGGGTGTATCAACGTTAGTTAGTAAGCAGTGCAATCTTGCTAGCTAGCAGCTTACACTAGAATTGTTGAGGTAATTTTTACCTTGCTTTTAAAATACTAGAACTATGTTTGATCCCCATATGTACTATTTCACTCATTGACTTTTCCTAAAACCGTGTTATTCACCACATTTAGGGGAGTTTGTTTTGAATTTGGATTCATTAATGATGGTTAGCAAACACATGCAGTACAATCTTGCTAGCCAACATTCAGCTTGCTAACTAACTAGCTAGTGTTGGCTAGCTTGCATTGATAGCTAACTACCAATACATTTTCACATTAGGCTGTGACATTACTTCTATACTAGTTGACATGACCAGTCTAGTCTTGTTCTACTTTTAACTATTTTGTGATTTTTCATTTTTTTTTCGTTAAATAAATGATACTAATAATAGGAACATTTGGGGTGAGACATTTTTGAAAAATCATTGGTCATGATCATTCAGATCTTCAGACTGTAGAGGAGGAAGAGGAGTGGAGAGGGGGAGGAGCCAGGAAGGCACAGAAGGAAAGATGGAGGAGGAATTGAAGAGGGGCGAAGATGAAAGAGGAGAAGAAGAAGAAGAGGAGGATAAGAGAGTAGAGGATGACTGAGGAGAAGAGTGGAGAGGAGTTAAGAAGAGTAGGAAGAGAAGACAGGAGCGGACAGGATGAGGAGAGGAGTGGAAGAGAGAACATATATCAATCCCAGTGCTCATGTGTCTCAAAGTTCCAGTTCAATAAATTGTTGTTCATCTACAGCAGGGGTCCCCAAACTTTTTCCTGTGAGGGCCACATAACTTTTTCCTTCTCTGGTGGGGGCCGGGGTCAGTTTGTAACAGAAAAAGTGTGACGATCGCAGGGGTGCCTAAACGTAAACATTTATTGTTTTCCAGAAAGCCACACATAACCAAATATTAATAACCCTTTCCGGGATCTTCACAGAAAAAAAAAGTCAGGAAATAAATAATAACACTATTAATGAAATAAATAACACTATTTATGAAATAAATATACAGTACCTACAGACCACCTAGCTCTAGCTCTGTACTATTTAAAAGCACAGTGCAGGACACACTCAAAGGTTATCGCACCTCAGAGATGGCAGTGGACATGTATGACGGGACAAAGGCCATATGTAATGGCCTTGGGATTGAGGAACATACTACCAGCCAAAGGAGGAAGCAGAAAAGGATGGACGAGTATGTAGTTGAGTCATCTTGTGGCACAAGCTCAGACCTCAGCTCAGGAGATCAGCTGAGACAGACTGTTCTATCCAGTCCTCGACAGAATGCTGCAAGAGCTTGAGAGCAGGTTCTCATGAGTTGGAGAACAACTTATGAGAGGCATACAGGCATGTCATCCAGCCTCAGACCAGTTTCTCTCAGTGGAATTGCTGCAACCCCTCGCCACACATTACAATATCCATGACTACTGCCAGAGGAGATCACAGTTGCAAAGTATTTCCTGGCCAGGACAGGCAGAGATGCAGTCCCTACTATCCAAAGTGTCTTTCCCTCCTGGATGATAATAATAATAATAATAATAATAATGCATTTTATTTATAAGGCGTTTTTCAGGACACTAAAAAAAAAGTCCACAAATCGGTGAATGAAAAATGTATAGGATCAAATGAAAACTACTACTTACTAAAATGGATGTTTAAACGTACTAAAAACCAAAAAAAAAAGATCAAACACTAACAAACATTCAGCACCGACAATGGGGATGCTGCCATCATAAACAAAAAAAATCTTTATTTTTATTTTTATTTTTTAAAGCTCCGGGGCTCTAGGGGGCCGGGCCAAATGTGGAGGCGGGCCGTAGTTTAGGGACCACTGATCTACAGCTTGTTGCATTATTTCATGCATTGATATTATCAATAAGACATAATCTCTAAGCATTTACAATGTAGACTTGACTGGCACATCTTTTAAATCAAGTAAGTAGTCAGGTGTCCTAGGGGGTTGTGTGTGTGAGGGGAGGGGAGGGGGGCGCAGATGGGGGCGGAAAGCTTCAGGGGCCTATAGATCATCACTTAATATGGTACCTGGAAAATCAGGAGGTAGCATGGAAAATGTTTTCAAGGCAAGCGTGGGAACCCGATTCAGTTTATATCCAAAGTGGCTGGTAGAGTAGACAGACTTGCCAGGCTGCTAACCAGAGCTAAAGTTTGGCCCGGTTGTCATTTCCCACCCTGCTTGTGAGACATGAAAAGCCTAAGGAGAGATGATATGGTCTGAGAATTATGAAAGATAATTGTTATGGGCTTGATGGGCCATTAGATTACATAATTGTAATACATGTAATTGATTTTGCGAGCAGGGAAGTGGACTTACAATGACTAATATTAGATTCAGTTCATATCAGCAACAGGTCAATTTCTCACTTCACCATTTTTAAACAACGTACCACAAATGTATTTTTAACGTCTATATACACAACGCTGTACAAATCTTGTCAGGAACATTGTTGAGTGACCATCGACTGTTGAGACATGAAATGTATGTAATATCAAGGATAGCTGGGAATCAGGACTCAAATTGTAATGATTACAAAAGATGGATATGGTTTAAGTCATTCCTATAAATAATACCTGTTTACACACACTCATAGGTTGTGGATCTTCTGAACCAGGCGGCTCTGATGACCACAGATGATAAACTGACAGTTCTGAAACAGGTTTGTAATCTGCTGTCTTCAGGTCATATTTCTTTCCTCTTTTAATGAGGACCATAATTCAATTAAATTTAGTATTGCAAGATTATTTGGAACGAGTTTTAGTTTCCTTCATGTGTGCCAATACAGGAACATAGCAACATTATGGGAAATTTGCTTACCGTCTTCTCCAGAGTCAGACAAGAAGATTGATACCAATTTCCCCTCTATGCGTTCAGTAGAAAGCTATCCAGCTGCAAGATAGCTAGGCTAGTGGTCTGTATCCGCTTCCATTAATTTGTGCTAAGCTAGGCTAGCTTGTCTGACTCTGGAGAAGGCGGTGAGCGTCTTTCCCATAATGTTGGCATGTTCCTTTTAATTGTGTGTTTTAGATAGGTATTTAAGCTTTCTAAACATAACCTTTTCACTTTTCAGGTTCAGGAGCTTATCATCAACAAGAATCCCTCACTACTTGACAATTTTCTAGATGTAAGTAAGCATGCACAAACACAAATTACCAGAATTTGAGCTACAGTGCGTTATGCCATTTCAAGTACCCTTGAATGTGCAGTTTCTATCTGCATGTTAATGTCTTACATTATTAATCTTTAAAGCTCGTCTTTCCTCTGTCCCTTGTAGGAGATGATAGCCTTTCAGACAGATAAGTCTATGGAAGTGAGAAAGTTCGTCATTGGCTTCATTGAAGAAGCATGGTGCGTTATCGACTTTAATTCTTAATTTTTTTTTACATAAATGATTTTTTGCATGTTCACAACTAAAATACTGTGTTCCCTCTCAACATTTTACTTTCCCATGTCTCATCAGTAAAACGGACAATGAGCTCCTGCTCAGACTGATTGCTAACCTGAACATGCTGCTGAGGGACGAAAGTGTGAATGTGGTGAAGAAGGCCATCCTCACACTCACTCAGCTGTACAAAGTCGCCCTGCAGGTAACGATGGACCCTTAAACCATGGTCCTAAAGGTTTTCATACATCAGACCGGCAATACGCCAATGGCACTGGATTTTGGTCATGCCACGCCAAATTTGGGGGGAAACAACTTCGGGAATAAACGGCAATTAGGTGGCGTTTGTTCATAAACTACAACTTTAGGACAAATCACACTGAAGACCATCGTTGCCCAGAAATAGTCATTACATCTTAGTTTTAGGTCATTTGTTAATATTAAATCTCCAGGTAGGGAAATTAGGAAATGGCCTGAAAACGGATCAAAACTAACTTTTCATAATGGTGTGAACGCTCAATGGTGGCCAGTGTTGGAAGGGAATAGCTTGACTTAACATGATGCACTAACAAAACACACTTTTCAAACAATGTAACGGCGGCATACCCAGATGTGCCAGCCTGATGTATGTTACGAGAAATTAACCAGGTGAGACGGAGATAGATGAACCAGGTGAGACAGAGATGGATGAACCAGGTGAGACAGAGATGAACCAGGTGATACAGAGAGATGAACCAGGTGAGACGGAGATAGATGAACCAGGTGAGACAGAGATGAACCAGGTGATACAGAGAGATGAACCAGGTGAGACAGAGCGATAAACCAGGTGAGACAGAGATAAACCAGGTGAGACAGAGAGATGAACCAGGTGAGATGAGAGATAAACCAGGTGAGACAGAGAGATGAACCAGGTGAGAGAGATGAACCAGGTGAGAGAGAGAGATGAACCAGGTGAGACGGAGAGATGAACCAGGTGAGACGGAAAGATATAAACCAGGTGAGACAGAGAGATAAACCAGGTGAGACAGAGAGATAAACCAGGTGAGATGGAGAGATGAACCAGGTGAGAGAGAGATGAACCAGGTGAGAGAGATGAACCAGGTGAGATGGAGATAGATGAACCAGGTGAGACAAGAGATGTACCAGGTGAGACAAGAGATGAACCAGGTGAGACAAAGGGAGATCAACCAGGTGAGACAAAGGGAGATCAACCAGGTGAGACAAAGGGAGATGAACCAGGTGAGACAGAGAGATGAGACGGGGATGAACCAGGTGAGACAGATGAACCAGGTGAGACAGAGAGATGAACCAGGTGAGACAGAGAGAGATGAACCAGGTGAGACAGAGCGAGATAAACCAGGTGAGACAGATTTCAACCAGGTGAGACAGAGAGAGATGAACCAGGTCAGACAGGGAGAGATGAACCAGGTGAGACAGACATGAACCAGGTGAGACAGATGAACCAGGTGAGACAGGGAGAGATGAACCAGGTGAGACGGAGAGAGATGAACCAGGTGAGACTGAGAGATGGGAAGCTGGTAGGAGTGTGCCAGCAGAGAGGGGCAACGGGTGAGAGTAGGACAGTAGTCTAATACAGACTCCTCATAATAAAATGGACTTGATATTATATTGTGGATTCTGATTACATAAAAGTTTGAATGACTTCAAACAAATTATTTTACTTCTGATTTGTTCAAACAAAATTTTAGGGGAAATGTGACCGCCCCAGTGTGTGTTCAGGATTTGATCTTTCTCTGGTTCTTCTTGATCCCTTGTCTCTTTCTCGACCCAGTGGTTGGTGGCACGCTCAAAAGCTGTGTCGGAGATGCAGGAAGCGTGCTGGGACATGGTTACCCAGATGAAGGGGGACGTCCTGGCCTTGTTGGACTCAGAAAACGACGGGGTTCGCACTCACGCCATCAAGTTCACAGAGACCCTCATAATCACGCTCTCACCGAGGACAGCAGACTCCGACGTTCCCAAGCGACTCGACGGGGACATTAGCTTGGACAAGATCCCGAGAGACCATTCCTATATCCGCTCTGGTAAGAGGGGCCTCATCATTTAGTGGTTAAAGATTACTATATCCGCTCTGGTAAGAGGCACCCCATCATTTAGTGGTTAAAGATTAATATATCCGCTACGGTGAGAGGGGCCTCATCATTTAGTGGTTAAAGATTCCTATATCCGCTCTGGTAAGAGGGGCCTCATCATTTAGTGGTTAAAGATTCCTATATCCGCTATGGTAAGAGGGGCCTCATCATTTAGTGGTTAAAGATTCCTATATCCGCTCAAGAGGGGCCTCATCATTTAGTGGTTAAAAATGACTATATCCGCTCTGGTAAGAGGGGCCCCATCATTTAGTGGTTAATGATCACTACTGTATATCCACTCTGGTAAGAGGGGCCTCATCATTTAGTGGTTAAAGATTCCTATATCCGCTCTGGTAAGAGGGGCCTCAATAACAGCAAGCGGAAGGGGAGGATAATTGGGCTAATGGAATGGTTATTATATGTGTGGTCAACATCCTCAGACTACTTGATGTGCCATAACTCATTGTCCCCATCAGATACCTTGTGTGACGAGGGAAAGGCTGCCCTGGAGCAGCTGCTGAAGTTCATGGTCCACCCTGCCATCACCAGCATCAACCTGACCACAGCACTAGGCTCCCTGGCCAACATCGCCCGCCAAAGGCCCATGTTTATGTCTGAAGTGGTGCAGGCTTACGAGACGTTGCATGGTGAGTGAGATTGAGCTGGTATTGCTGTTGTCTTCGCTAAACACGAACAAGTCCAAGCCAAGTCCTTAACACTTTGAGTGCCAACAACGAGAATTCTTGTTATTTCATGCCAACCGTTCAGTGCCAACAACGAGAAATCTTGTTATTAATCGCAGGGCTGTACGTTAACTTTTTTTGCACATAGCACTGGTGCTACAGAGGTTGATAGTTTTGTAGCACAGACCCAGGGCTGTACACTGCGAGCATCTCGTCGCAAATTGCCCCCTAATCTGGCCGGTGCGAGTGGAAAATATCATCTGTATATATATATAAATATCACACACACACACACACACACACACACACAGAAGGGAGAATGCCCCCCCCCCTCCTTCCCAGTCCCCACTCTGCTGTTCTCTGTTGCTCTGAACAGGGTTTTATCTTGTTGTTAGCTTATGCTAACGGAACGTTAATTCCGGTCTTAAACACGACGTGGTCATAAAGGAATGGCGAGGATTGCAAAGCATGTTATTAGGGATGCACCGAAATTTCGGTGACCGAAAAAAATGGCCTTTCGGCTTTTGGCCGAAAGAGGTTTTTCACCGAAAATATATCACCGAAACAGAAGCAACCTGTAACCTAACGCGTGTTGTTGTGATGATGTCATCAAAACGCGGATTCAGTCATTACATGCCGCTGTGAGCTCTTCAGTCCTGCGTGATACTCCTCTTGGGACTCGGGAGCAATGCATCTCCTCGGGAGTCGCGCTGTTTCTATGTAAACTGCGCGCAACGAGTCCAATAAATGCGTCTTTAACATACTTTATCCTTATTTACTATATGCCCGTTGCGGTTAATCACTGAGTGATCTAATATGCATATTATTCAGAGCGAGAGGGATTGTGTTTCTCACATTGACGCTGTCTGTCGCGCGTCTACTGTGCCAAAGTCATCTGGGGACTAGAAAGGTGCGCTCAGTAGAGCACAGATGTCCGCCTCTCTCTTTCTCTCTCTCTCTCTTTCTCTCTCTCTCTCTCTCTCTCTTTCTCTCTTTCTCTCTTTCTCTCTCTCTCTCTCTCTCTCTCTCTCTCTCTCTGATTGATTGAAAACTTTATTAACAGATTGCAGAATGGGTACAATACAGTACAGCTCAATACACACAATTGTTAAGGGGATGCAGACCAGAGAAAGACTTTCGTCTTGTTTACATCAGGGTCCCCCATTTTCAATTCATCAGGACATATATGACATACATGACATACAGATAGACAGTACTGCTACATCTATACATTTATGACATACCAGATTTGCAAATACAGTACTGTTTGTGATACAAAAAGACCCATAATAGTGATTATTTATTATTTAAGTTAAGTTTTGCCATAATCATATATTTTTCCATAATCGGGTAGCTGAACAACATTGGTAAAAAAAAAATCTATTCTATGAATCATTTTCGGCCTTTCGGCTTTCGGTTTTCGGCCAACTGTTTCCTATTTTTGGTATCGGTTTCGGCCAAGAATTTCCCATTCGGTGCATCCCTACATGTTATATGCATTTGACCCGTTGCGGAATAAAACAGCAGGGATTTGTTTTGGGTCGCGAAATAAGCACACTAGCCTTGCTATGTTGCAATGTCTGCGTTCCAGACGCTACTGAGACAAGTACTGTTGTGTGCTGTGGAGCGGATATGAGTCACGACACCACGGATTTTCAAAATAAGAGTATCGATATGAACTGAGCGTTGCTAGCTGCCGGAGCCATAGTTATTATAGCTGGAGCTGCGCTTAGGCGGAAATGAGACCCGCGACAGGATTTTCAAAATAAGAGTATCGATATGAACCGAATGCCTATCGCACCAGTGCTACTGAAGTAAATCCATTCATCGCACAGACCGCTGTTGCTGTAGCACGTGCGATATATATCTCGCACTGTACAGCCCTGAATCGTTATTTTTTTATTAGCGATTTCCATTTATTCATCAATCTAGCCTCACGTTACCACTGGGACTCTCTCTCTGAGCTCGAACAGGGAAAATACCGCCCCCTATCGTCTCCCGGATGGTAATGCACCCTTTGGATTGGACTGAATGAAAACGCATGGGAAAAAGAAAATCCGGAATCCACATTTTACTTGTCAGGCATGTAATCCGAGCCGATTGCAGTCTTTGTGGTCCCTCAGAACAGTGTGGAATATGTGTTGGAGCACCCAGCGTTGGATCAATAAATGTGATCGATATTTGGAATGGCGATCAGGAATTGGAATAATCTTTTTGGAGAACATCTGATCTGAGGTAAGGAATCTATTTTACCAGTCTTGGGATAATCAGAGCTTTTTTCACAGATATATCAACGTGTCCCAAAGTGTGTGTGTGTGCTGATCAGGAAATAAGAGAATCGATTTTCAGCCCGCTTCTCTAGCGTGCATAAGTACACATATAGTATCGATAATCTAGCGTTTCTTTTGTTTGTTTTTTTTGGGAGGGGGGAGGGTATATATTTTAAAATTTGTCACTGTAATGTCTTGATTTAGTCTGTCCTGTCTCCTTTGTTTGTCTGTTGAAACACTGAATAAAAATAATATCAAGATAATCTAGCGTTTATTTGAAAACGATTCATAAATAGGCCGAAAAATGACAACGTTTTTTGTGTATTCCAGTAAAGGGCGATTCCTGCAGAATCACAATTTTTTTCTGGAAATGTCCAAAAATGAGCGTTTTTCAAAATGGTATTAAACGGAAATGTACCGAACAATCCGTTTTGACAATGTTGACTGCAAGCAAGTCATTGTTAAGCGACGGGCGTATTAGACACACAGCCATAATTTAAGATATAGTTTATGCGTTTGCAAATGTGCTCGCCCTCTCATTGAATAGAGCGCTAAATCGTGCGCCCCCTGCTGGCACTCAAAGTGTTAATGTGTGAGTTTACATGCACAGGGGAGATGAAGCATAGCAATATAAACATAGTCATAGCATCAAATTAGTATTTAGATAAGCCACAGAAAAAATCACGTTATAAAAATAAGCAGTTTTTAAGAAAAAACGATTTGTTATGTCCTTTTTTGAAGCATTTATCAACATGGGCGCTGTAACTGAGGGGTTACAAAACCATGACTGTATTAAAGATTGTGATAGATTAAACCACTGCTAATTATGTACTTAGTATTACTTGCCAGACAGTACAACTAATTATGGCAGACACTCATAATAATACGGCACAGTGACAAAGAAATATCATTGAGGGTATTTATTATTATGCAGCAAATTGTACAGATATGAGAATTAAGGTTGCGCTTGTATGGCGAAGAATATGCATAAGTCAGTCAGTAGCAAAAGTCAGTGGGAATAGAATAATTCCTACGATGGGGTACTAGGCTAACGCCGCCTGGCATAGGATGGTACTGTAGTATAGGGGGAAACGCTGGTACCGCTGGAGACAAGGGGTTTCCTCCCAGAGATGTAAGCTCTGGAGGGAAGAAGAATGTTCGGATACTCAGTCTGTTCAATTGAAGAAGAAGGGGGTTCACGTACAGAATCCAGTCCTTGTAATCCAAATGCTCAGCAACAAAGCAATAACTGTAATCCAATTGCACGATAGCAATGATGATAGCCAGCTAGCTTCGGTCCACGAAGCCAGCCCGAAGTAGATCCTCACGGTGGTTAAATCCAAACGACAGTGGGTATTAACGATGCTCTTCTCCAAGGGTAGTACGTTCCACAATCACTATAATCCAACCAATACTGGTTCTGCAATCGCCGCCGTCGGTTCCAATATGCACATGTCCAGTAGGTTCTCCGACTAGGCCCTCCTCGTGTACTGGCACCAATGTATTTAGTCCACGCACACTGGCTAAGGTTCCACTAGCTAAACGAACGAACTGCTGGGTAATGCTGCACACGAACGAACTGCTGATGGCACGCTACACAATAAATAACGACTCTTACTTCACATTAAGCTAAGTCGAACTTGACGTTACTGCATTAAATCTGACACTTTTACTATTCAATTCGCACGTGGTTCTCAACACTCTGTTAGACGAACTGCTTCTCACTACATTAGAATCACACTGAACTTGATGAACAGCTACTGTTCGCACCTGCCGCGATATATATACTTAAGTGGCTTTCTAGTGCCGAACCTCAGTTCTCGTCTCGAATCAATGCGCCGGCTCCAGGCATGTTCCAACATGCCTGGACTCGCCTTTGAACCTGACTTTAGGGGCTCGCCGTCTGGCGCAGATAACGTTATCCAATGAGGAAAGTGAATATTACTGGGATTCAAACGCAGGCTTAAAGGGATATAACGTGTATATATAAATAATATACAAGGTATATAAAACAAATGTAGATTCTCAGCCTTTAATCTGGCCCTTCACAACAGCCGCCTCCTAATTAGTCCGCACCTAATTAGTTAAGGGAGACAGATTAATAGTCCAGTCAACGGCTCAATACTTGTTGTGAGGAGTAAGGCAATCTACAAAGTCAGTGGGTCATGGTCGTCATCAGGGAAGTCAGGGAGCTCCGGGACCTCTATCAGCTTCGCCACGGGTCGGGTGTAAGTCCGCCCTTGGACTACGACTTCTGCCGCTCTGACCTTCCCATCGGCACCAGTAATCACTTTGCTTACGCGGCCGGCCGGCCACGTAGCTCGGGGTAGTGACTGGTCTATGATCATAACGACTGTGTCCACCTTCAGGTTGTCCCTGTCCTTTACCCACTTCTGACGGGCTTGGAGGGACGGTAGGTAGTGGAGGAGGAAACTGTTCCAAAACTGGTCAGCCAATACCTGACTGTATCTCCACATTCTTCGGCCGCTCACTTCCTCAGGTCTGTACACCGCCTGTGGAAGGGCAGGGTCCAGCCGCCCCATCAAGAGATAGTTTGGGGTGACTGGGTCGAAGTCTGCTACATAACTTGAGACGTAACCGAGGGGCTTCGAGTTCAAGACGCCCTCGATCTCCGTGAGGACTGTCGTGAGGACTTCTTCCGCCACGGTCTGGGCCCCAAGCACGGTGTACAGAGCAGTCTTTATAGAACGGACTTCTCTTTCCCAGGCTCTCCCGAAATGAGGGGCGTTCGGGGGGTTGAACTGGAATTTGATCTGAGAGGGAGCGAGGCGGGTCTTAAGTCCTTCACCCATGGCCTGGAAACTCTCAATTCTCTTTCTCCGCCTTTGAAGTTTGTCCCTTGATCGGACAACAACACAGACGGGCTTCCTCTTCGGGCTTGAAATCTCCAGAAGGACATGAGGAATGAATCCGTACTCATGGTCTGGAGGATTTCTATATGAACAGCTCGTGTGGTCATACACTTGTACACAATGCCCCACCTCTTCTCTGTCCCTCTTCCTTTCTTGACGTAGAAAGGGCCGAAGCAGTCCACGCCTGTGGAGTGGAAGGCCTTCTCGCCGAGTCGGAGGCGGCAGGGAGGCAGGTCGGCCATCATAGGTATACTGGGCTGTGCTCGCCACTTGCGACAGTTTAAACAAGTCCGTTGGAAGCGACGTACTGCTTCTCTCCCTTGCAGTATCCAGTAACGTCGTCGGATCTCAGCGAAGACTCTCTCTGCCCCCGCGTGGTGCACATCCTCGTCGTACTTCTGTATGATCAGCTCGGTTACCTTGTGTCGGCTGTTGAGGACGATAGGATGCTTGACATCATCCCACCCTGATGAGGTCCTGGGTGTCGAGCTCGGGGGCCAAAGTGAGCAGTCGGCTGTCTGAGGGGATTGGCTTTTTCCCTTGCAGGCAGTCTAGCTCATCTGGAAATGAGTCTCTTTGGGCTCTCTTTAGCAGAAGGAGTGCTGCCTCTGCGTAGTTCGATGCGTCAATGTCTGTGGTGGGGGGAACCTCAGGGTGGTGCCACAAGAATGTCTTTTTCTGAGCACTCTCAAGGGTTAAGCAGTCGTCTATGTTAGGGTCCGTTGGAGCTGGGGCGTGCGTCAGCCCGCAGAACATAGACTTCTTGATCTCTGCCTCCTCTTGACTAGCCTCCCGTGGTGTGGGGGTAGGCCACTCCTCCTCCGGGAGCTTGAGGAACTCAGGACCGTCACTGTAAATGTTGGGACGTGTGAGGTCGGCTAGGGACATCCCCCGTGTGATGACATCTGCTGGGTTCTGCTTGGTGTCAACGTACCTCCAGCACGCTGAACCTACCAAGTCTTGAATCTCGGTGACTCGGACTCCGACGAAGACTTTGTATCGACAAGAATCGGACTGGATCCATGTGAGCACAGTCATGGAGTCTGACCACAGGATTGTCTTTCGCACCGTTATGGTGAGTTCACGTTGTATCAGCGTGGCGAGTTGCGCGCCTACCAGAGCTGCGCAGAGCTCTAGACGCGGGATAGATTGTTGCTTGCGGGGGGCTATTCTTGAGCGAGCCAGGACGAAGGCTGTGTGTACTTCTCCTCCCTCCTCTCGGGCTCTCAAGTAAGCCACCGAACCGTAAGCTACTTCTGAGGCGTCACTGAAGACGTGCAGGTCCATCTGACACGTCTCCAGCCGCACTGTGGGTGGGAAGTAGCTCCGGCGAATGTTCACATTTTGGAGCGAGTTGAGTTCTCCCTCCCACTCTCTCCAGGTGGAAGCCAGGTGGTCGGGTATGGGGTCATCCCAGCCCTGCTCCTTGTCCCACAGTTCTCGCACAAGCATCTTCGCCCGAGTGGTGTAAGGTAGGATACACCCCAGCGGGTCGTATTGGCTTGCGAGTGTTCTGTATACGCTCCGTCGAGTGGTCGGTAGAGGGGTCGACCTTCCCTGCTCCTGGGTCAGGGGTGTGTGTTTATAATGGAGCGAGTCTGTTTTGAAGCGCCAGACGAGGCCCAATGTAATTTCCTGTGCTTCACCTGGGGTGGTCGCCATCCAGGTCTCGCTGCTTGCTGCCTTTGTCTCTGGGGAGAGGCTGCGAAGTACTTGAGGGTCACTGCTGGCCCACTGCCTAAGGTCGAAGCCGCCTTTGATCAGGGAGGCTCGGAGCTTAAGCAGGATGGCTTCGGCTTCTTCTGGCGTTGATACGCTTTGTAGGCAGTTGTCCACGTAGAAACTCCTCTCTACTCTTTGTCTGACCTCCTCGTCAGCTCCAGGGTCTTCGGTCACGTGCTTTTGTAGTGCAAACGTGGCGCAGCATGGGCTGCATGTGGTGCCGAAGGGGGGGACCTCCCATTGATAGATGGAGGGTTGTTCATCGTTGATCCTCTCTCCACAGGAACCGCAGCAGGGGCTTGTCCTCCTCCATCAGTCGCACCTGCAGGAACATCCCTTTGATCTCACCGCTGATGGCCACCTTGTCCTGGCGGAAACGTAGTAGTACGCCGAGGAGGGAGGGGCCGAGTGTCGTGCCGGGTAATAGCAATTTATTCAGGTTCTGTAGTCCGATCTGGTAACTGCAGTTGAATACAATGCGGTTCTTGCCGTTGTGGTGGACCTTGTGGTGGGGCACGTACCAGGATTCAGTCGTCTGGTCTGCCTCTTGATTGTCGATTTTCTTTATATGTCCCGCTGTGATCAGTTTGTCGATCTCGGCGCGGTATATAGTGGCTTGAGGGGGGTCTTTGGCTAGACGCCGCTCGGTGTTCAGTAGATAGCGTTGTGTCGCTTTCTTTGATGCATGGAGGGTGGGCATCCCCTCTCGCCTCAAGAGTGGAGTTGCGTATCTCATCACTCCGTCGACCTCGACCCTCTTTGTCTTCTGCTCGAGGAGAGCTATGGCATACTTGTCTTCCTTGGAACGAACTAGTTTCCGTTCGTTCTTGAAGGGCATCGAGTCTAATGTCCATAGTCTCTCGACGTGCTGCAAGAGGGTGGTGTCGTCGTCGCTTACCCTCGTGTAGAGGCAGCGGGTGGCTGTCGGTCGGTTGGAAGACCCGGAGAGGGGGCCTTGTAGCGTCCAACCCAGGCGGGTATTGACCGCGGCTGGGCAGCCTCTGGGTCCGATGTGGACCGCGTCCATTGGGACGATGAGGTCCGCGTGGTCGGAGCCTATGAGCAGGGTCGGGGTGGCGCCGTCGATGAACGGTATAGGCAGTTGGCGTAGGTGCACGTATTTCTCCATCAGCTGTGGGATGGGGTAGGTATAACGTGACAGACCTATGTCATGGCTTGTGAAGGCATTAGTGATGCTGTACCGCTTCTCGGGCTGCTCGACCGCTGCTATTGTGAATGAGACGTTTTCGCCCTTTATGGTCTTTAGGTCTCGCCGAATAGTACGGATTGTCATTGTTTCTTCGGTACCCCGCAGGCCCAACTGGGCTGCGGCGGAAGCGAGGAGAGTCTTTTCAGACCCATCGTCGAGGACGGCGTAAGTGTCCAGGACCTTGTCCTCGTAGCTTAGGAGCACTCGGACCACCTTCAAGAGCACTCGGGAGCTCCCGCTCTTCGCAGGGTCTATATACATGACATTTACTCTCGAGCTGCTTTGTGGTCCGGGTCTCCTCTTGTTGCTGTCGTGTAGGACATCCAGGTGGGCGCCGTCGCACTTGCTGCATCTTTTCTTCAGGCGGCACTCAGCTGCCATGTGGCTGCGCGCGCAGCGGAAGCAGCGGCGGTTCGCTTTGATCCACTGACTCACTTCGTCAGCAGTCAGCTTCTTAAAGGTGTCACATTTACATTTACATTTACATTTAGTCATTTAGCTGACGCTTTTATCCAAAGCGACTTACAAGTTCTGTACGACAAGCCATCAGGAAGAGCACAACTCTTATCAGCTGAGTAACAATGTTCATCAAAGTGTTGAGTGCTACAGTGTAGGTTAGTTTATTAGGACAAGTGCATGACAGTATGGTTAGTTAGGGTTAGATTTTTTTTTTTTTTTAAATTCAGATAATGGTTGAAGAAGTGCGTCTTTAGTCGACGGCGAAAGATTGGACGTGTTTCGGCTGTCCTAACTGGGGTGGGTAGTTCATTCCACCATTGTGGGGCAAGGACTGAGAATAGGCGACTTCTCTTTGATGACCCTCCCGGAGCTTGGATAGGAGTAGGTCTGAGGCGGCCAGAAGATGCAGAGCGTAGGGGTCTTGAGGGTGTGTAGTTAGAGACCATTGACCGGAGGTAGGCGGGAGCAGTTCCCTTTGCCTTTGTCACATTGAGACAGCCAATGTTCATGTTCACAATACTGGCAGGCAATCTTCCACTTTCCCTTCGCGGGGGGGGTGTTGTGGTTCTTGTGCTGCGGCACTGACTCGGCCTGGTGCATAACGGTCACGGACCGGCGGTTGTCATTGAACCTCCTCGGTCCAGCCACTCCACACGAATGTGTCTAGTCGTAGACTGCTGACCTCCCTCGCGAGGAAATCAGCCAGGTCTAGGAGGGATGGTTCTGGGCCGTGGGGGTCACGGTGGTCTTTCTGCCGCCGAAAACGCTCTTGACGGGCTGGAGGGAGCTTCTCCAGTATCCGCTCCACGTTGGAATTTGCATATAGTTCATATCTCCCCTTCTCCTTTTGTGACCCCAGCATCCCCACAAGGGATTGTACCTTGATAGAGAGGTCATCTAGTGCTCTATTGTCTTTGGCTGGGGGGAGGCGGTCGATATCTCGTATTTCTTGGATCACGTAATCCCATATGCGTCCATAGCGCGCGTCGAGGGCCACCAGAGCATCTGAGTAGGGGGTTCTTGAGTTCAAATATGCCAGCGCTATGTTATGCGCTCTGGGCACTTTAAGATGCTTGAGGAGGATGGCATATTTATAAGACTCGTCGTGTACATCGGACATTATAGTCTCTAAACACATGCGTAGTTCCGTATACTGTGCTCTGTCCTCACGCGTAAAGTCTGGGAACGTGGGTGTTCCAAGGTAAGATGCCATGGATGGCTGGGACACCGATGCGCGTAGCGGGAGAGGCCTCCTGGGCGAGTCTCCCCGTACGGGTGGTCGTGGGTTAGTGCTGGGTGGGTACCAGAGGCCGGGCCCCCAGGTGCTGCTCCTCGGTGCTGACTGTGTATGGGTTGGGTTGGGGGTTTGTAACGCAGTGACTCGGGGCTGAGGTCGGGGCTGTACTGGGCCTCCTGGTCCAAAGTAGGTTCGTGCTGGTGGGCTTGCTGTCCTCCCTCGTCCTCCGCTAGGTCCTGGAGTCTTCTAGTTAGTTTCTCGGCGACGTAGGCAGGTTCTTCCCGTTGGCTGGGTCCCGTATAGACCGGTCGGGGAGGGGGCTCGGCGACGTAGGCAGGTTCTTCCTGTTGGCTGGGTCCCGTGTAGATTTGTCGGGTAGGGGAAGGTGCCCTCGACCCGTGTCGTGATGATCTCCGGGAGCTCCGTGTGGAGGAGGGGGGGGTCGCCCTCTGGATCAATTGTTCTATCATCTGCGCCTGCAGACGGTCTCGCTCCGCTTCGCGCTGTGCATTGGCGGCGTCGCGCTGTGCATCGCGTTGCGCGTTGGTGCGGTCTCGCTGAATGTTCTCTTCAACCTGGAGGCGCCTTTCTTCCAGTCCGATAGTCATCGCTGCGTCAGCCTGGAGGCGACTCTCTTCCAGTCGGATGCGTTCGTGCTCACTCTGTTGTTGCGCTTGGAGACGTTCGCGCTCCACTGCAGACTGTTCGCGCGCACTCTGTTGTTGCGCTTGGAGGCGCTCTCGTTCCACTGCAGAGTGTTCGCGCTCACTAAGTGTCTGTGCTTGGAGACGGTCTCTTTCGGTTGATGCAGTTAGTGTGGTGATCAAGGCTTGTGCTAGTCGCTGGTCAGCCTCGCTGGGGGATGACACTGATGGAGGTGATCGGGCGCTGACAGGACTTGGTGGGGACCTGTTCTCTTGGCGCGCTCCGAGGTCCATCTCTTGAGCGCTGCTTCTTGATTTCTCCCGCGCCCGAGGTCCATCTCTAAGACGCGGTACTCTTCTCTTGGGTGCGCGCCGAGGTCTATCTCGGGTGCGCGCTCTTGGTGGTCTTGCGTTCCGGGGTCTATCCCGGTGGCGCTTTCTTTATCCTTGGGCGCTCCGGGGTCTATCCCGGTGGCGCTGTCTTGGGGTATAGTCACGTCATGTCCCGCTTGTTCCCCCCGTGAGCTAAGTCAGTTTCGTTTGAACCCACTGGGGTCTCTACTGGTGGGGCCGACAAGTCGATAGGATTGGGCATGCTTAAGCTATCAGTTTTATCCATGCTTAAGGTCTTTTTAGATAAGCTAGGAGGTAAAACGAAAGCGTAGTCCTCCAGTTGTGGAGGTGGCTGACGTTTGCGCCTAGGGCGCTCTAGTTTGGGAGAGCCGTCTGGAGAGTGTCCGCCGCTGGCCATATCAATATTAATATGATATTAAGATTACTGATACCCTCCGGCTCGAAGGACCAATTGTAACTGAGGGGTTACAAAACCCTGACTGTATTAAAGATTGTGATAGATTAAACCACTGCTAATTATGTACTTAGTATTACTTGCCAGACAGTACAACTAATTATGGCAGACGCTCATAATAACACGGCACAGTGACAAAGAAATATCATTGAGGGTATTTATTATTATGCAGCAAATTGTACAGATATGAGAATTAAGGTTGCGCTTGTATGGCGAAGAATATGCGTCAGTCAGTAGCAAAAGTCAGTGGGAATAGAATAATTCCTACGATGGGGTACTAGGCTAACGCCGCCTGGCGTAGGATGGTAGTATAGGGGGAAACGCTGGTACCGCTGGAGACAAGGGGTTTCCTCCCAGAGATGTAAGCTCTGGAGGGAAGAAGAATGTTCGGATACTCAGTCTGTTCAATTGAAGAAGAAGGGGGTTCACGTACAGAATCCAGTCCTTGTAATCCAAATGCTCAGCAACAAAGCAATAACTGTAATCCAATTGCACGATAGCAATGATGATAGCCAGCTAGCTTCGGTCCACGAAGCCAGCCCGAAGTAGATCCTCACGGTGGTTAAATCCAAACGACAGTGGGTATTAACGATGCTCTTCTCCAAGGGTAGTACGTTCCACAATCACTATAATCCAACCAATACTGGTTCTGCAATCGCCGCCGTCGGTTCCAATATGCACATGTCCAGTAGGTTCTCCAACTAGGCCCTCCTCGTGTACTGGCACCAATGTATTTAGTCCACGCACACTGGCTAAGGTTCCACTAGCTAAACGAACGAACTGCTGGGTAATGCTGCACACGAACGAACTGCTGATGGCACGATACACAATAAATAACGACTCTTACTTCACATTAAGCTAAGTCGAACTTGACGTTACTACATTAAATCTGACACTTTTACTATTCAATTCGCACGTGGTTCTCAACGCTCTGTTAGACGAACTGCTTCTCACTACATTAGAATCACACTGAACTTGATGAACAGCTACTGTTCGCACCTGCCGCGATATATATACTTAAGTGGCTTTCTAGTGCCGAACCTCAGTTCTCGTCTCAAATCAATGCGCCGGCTCCAGGCATGTTCCAACATGCCTGGACTCGCCTTTGAACCTGACTTTAGGGGCTCGCCGTCTGGCGCCGATAACGTTATCCAATGAGGAAAGTGAATATTACTGGGATTCAAACGCAGGCTTAAAGGGATATAACGTGTATATATAAATAATATACAAGGTATATAAAACAATAAATGTAGATTCTCAGCCTTTAATCTGGCCCTTCACAACAGGCGCCGCCATTTTGTTTGGTGACGTCAAGGTGTTGGTTTGGTCTGGCTCCTGCTGGGTAGCTGCCTAGTAAACATGGAGTGTCAGTAAATGCAACGTTGCCTACCAAACAACCGCGACGGTGGTTGAACTGGAGCTAGGTAACCAGGTAGCTAAATGCCCCGCAACGGTGGTTGAACTGGAGCTAGGTAGGCAGGTAGCTAAATGCCCCGCGACGGTGGTTGAACTGGAGCTAGGTAGCCAGGTAGCTAAATGCCCCGCGACGGTGGTTGAACAACACTGTTTATTTCACTGGTAGTTTGTGGAAATGAACCAACTTTCCTCTCTTTCACACAGTAAAATTTGTTTGAACAGCCAGGAGCAATACAAAAAGAACCACCGCGGTCCCGTTGTTTGGTAGGCAACGTTGCATTTACACGACACTCCATGTTTACTAGGCAGCTACCCAGCAGGAGCCAGACCAAACCAACACTGTGACGTCAGCAACAAAATGGCGGCGCCCATGGGGAAAACAGGGAAATTATATTTGGTTTTTCAGACGAATAAGCAGGATTTCACATTTGATTATAGGACCCTGTCTTACACAAGGTACACAACAAACAAACTATGATCACATTGTTCAATGCTTCATCTCCCCTTTAATAATCCAATATTTGGGATACTCCCAAGTATTCTGTCTTGTATTTGGATTTATAAACACCTTGACATAGGAAAAGTTAATGTATGTACTTGATCATGTTTACCATGTTTTTGCAGTGGTCAGTGTAAGTTCCATTTCCATGGTAATATACACAATGTTCTGGTTACTCATGTATGCAGGGATATTGGTGTGATCAGGATATGAAAATGCATATACATTATACCTTTTTAAAGACCGTAACCAGAATATTAGCTAGTATCCGGAATATTAATGTAAATGAGTAATGCTCGGGTCTCAAGTCCCATAGAAAACTAAGTCCCAGACTCTGATCTGCAACTCTGAATCGAGCTCATGCAAGTGTTTTTATTCTGATTTATTTTTTATATGTTATACTTTTTATTTATACATTTAAAAAAAATATTGTTTATCAAAATTATTTTAAAATGTTTATCAAAATTATCAAATTTTCCACTCTAGCCAACCTGCCGCCCACTCTGGCCAAGTCCCAGGTGAGCAGTGTGAGAAAGAACCTGAAGCTGCACCTGGTGGCTGTGCTCAAGCATCCCTGCAGCCTGGAGTTCCAGGCTCAGATCAGCACGTTGCTACTGGACCTGGGCATGCCTCAGAGTGAGATCACCCGCTCCACGCCAGCACCACGCGAGCAGCGCAAAAGACCTCGCCACGAACCATACACGGAGGGCAAGAAGCTCAAGATGGGTTAGTAGTAGTAGCAGTAGCAGTACTAGTAGTAGTAGTAGTGGTCATGTGAATCCTGTTTCCAATTTTGGATGATTTTCATGCTTAAATTTGAACTTAATGTTTACATTTGTTATGTGTGTTTCGTAAGTTGCATGAACCTAGGGCCAAGGAAGCCCATTCTGAAGCCACTATATACATAAAAAAAAGTATTAAATAGGGGAAGTATAGGGGAAATGTATTATTATTTTTCAAATGATCCAACATCACACAACTCGTTGGTCTGTATTCAGAGCCTGCCCTGATGGATGAGGACGAGGACAAGGAGGAACCGGCTCCGCTGTCTGTCTCCAAGCCGTCCACTGTGCCAGTAGCACATTCCTCTATAGACCTCACTGCTGACTTCCTACGCCCACTGCTCACCCCCGAGAACGTAGCCAATCTGGTGAGCTGGAGTGACCGTCCGTCAATCATTTCTCACTTTGACTGTGATGCTCAATGCAATGCTGCTGTGACACCCTGATTGAATTTCTCTAAGGGGATTATTAAAGTATATCTACCGTAGGGCGGCTAGGTGGTGTAGTGGGCAAGGCACTCGCCACCAGTGTGGAGACGCTAGGATTCGCGTGTTCGAATCCAGCTCTCCACATTGTTTTTCAGTTTGGCTGGTCGTCCGCAGTAATACACATTGGCCGTATTACGGGGAGGGAAAACTGAAGGGTGGGGATCGAACGTTGTGAACAAGCGACTCCTACAAGTCGGTTGGTGCGCCTGCGCAGTAGAATCAGGAAGTGTCGGGGGCAGCGTGAGCCTCCCACGCGTTACTCCTCGACACTGAGAGATCGAGCTGCGCAGGTGAAAAGATGCGACTGCTGTTACCTCAAGTACCGGAGGGGACTTGTGCTATGTATGACTTAGTCCACATTGCAGCCGGCTTGTGGGAGGCAAGAAACAGCGTTCGTGACAGGGGAGGGTTGAATTGGATGATACGAAATTGGGATGGGAGAAAATATGGAAAAATGGGAGAAAAAGTGGATAAAAAAAAAAAAAGTATATCTAGTAAGTGACATTTTGCTACACATGGGCGACAGTAGCTCAGGAGGTAGAGCGGTCCTTTTTTGCAATAATATTTACACCTAAAAAGTTGTTTATCTAACTATCCCTTAACACTTTGAGTGCCAGCAGGGGGCGCCAGAAATAGCGCTTGAGTGCCAGCGTCCACTTCAATGATAGAGCTCTCATATTTGCGAACGCATAAACTACATCTTAAATTATGGCTATGTGTATAATCTGGCCGTCGCTTATCAATGACTTGTTTGCAGTCAACATTGTCGAAACGGATTGTTTTTTTAATCAGTTCATTTCCGTTTTATACCATTTTGAAAAACTTGTTTTTTGAAAGTTTCAGGGAAATATAAAGATTCTGTGATAAACGCCTTTACTGGAATATTCTGGAATACACAAAAAACTGTCATTTTTCGGCCTATTCATGAATCGTTTTCAAATAAACGCTAGATTATCGATAGTATATGTGTACTTATGCACGCTATAGAAGCGGGCTGAAAAATCTATTATCTAATTTCCTTATCAGCACACACACACACGCACACACACACACAGAGCACACGTTGATATCTCTGTGAAAAAAGCTCTGATTATCCTAAGACTGGTAAAATAGATTCCTTACCTCAGATCAGATGTTCTCCAAAAAGATTATTCCAATTCCTGATCGCCATTCCAAATATCGATCGCGTTTATTGATTCAACGCTGGGTACTGGAAATATGTATTCCACGCTGTTCTGGGGCTCTGCAATGAATCCGATCGTCTCGGGTGACTTGCCTGAGAAGTAAAATGAGGAAGCAGGATTCCCCCCCCCCCCCCATGCGTTTCATTCAATCCATTCCAAAGGGGTGCAGTACCACAGGGAGAGACGATAGGGGGCGGTATTTTCCCAATGGAGCTCAGAGAGAGTTTGCAGCACTAACGTGAGGCTAGATTGATGAAATATGAATTCAAATAGCTTAAAAAAATTTAAACGCGATCCATCATTGTTGGCACTGAACGGTCGGCATGAACAAACGAGATATCTCGTCGTTGGCACTCAAAGTGTTAAAGGGGAGATGAATCGTTAAACAATATGAGCCTAGTTTCTTTGTTGTGTACATGGTCCTATAATCAAATGTGAAATCCTGCTTATTTGTCTGAAAACTCAAATGTAATTTCCTTGTTTTTGCCATGGGCGCCGCCATTTTAGATTTAGCTGGATGGTGACGTCACAGTGATGGTTTGGGCTGGGTCCCGGTTTACAGTGCTGGTTAGATAGCTACGTAAATATGGAGTGTCGTGAAAGTCGGTCAGTAAATTGTCAACCAAATGTAACGTTACCTACAGAAAAAATATATATCTGCGAGACATCCCCCCCCCCCCCCCCCACACACCCACAGTCTGAGTCAGAGCGATAGTTCAACTTGACTAACAGGGTGAAGTAGGTATCACTTTCCTTTTTTTCCTCCCTCAATAATATTATGTTATTTATGTACGTTATCATTATGTAAACAAATGCACATATGGATTGTTTGCTGCAACGTTTCTGAATGAATTGAAGCATTAATAAATAAGCAGATAATTAAATTAGATGTCCATAACATTTGTGTTTTTAATTAGCATAGCCTAAATAAATATGAATTCAAGAAGTTAAATACTGAATTAACGACACATTTATTAACAGGCTGAAAGTTAAAACGAATAAAAAAACAATTAGCCTGTGTAAAATATAGGCTATGCGGTGGTAAAAGGCAACTTTGGCTATAGCCTTCTAAAACAGGCTAAACTTTGTTTTGGCTTCTTGAGTTCACATTTCTTTGGTTTGCAGCACGGTGCATCTGCGGGCCAATGTTCCGAGACATATTACATTTAATTTGTTAGGCTATTTGAATACACCAGCCCTAAATGGTGGATTCAAATAGCCTAACAATTATACAAATATGTCTCGGAACATTGGTGGGGACACTGGACAGCCAGCTGAAGCGCGTGGGCCATACATCCCAAACTTTGTAATCCTGCGTCTTTCATGCATTTGACCACGTTTCGGGCATTATCTCGGAGTATGACATGAATATTTTCTTTCGGAATATGCCACGTCTGGAACATATTCTCGAATGCTGTTGCCATGCCAGCACTGCAGGCTGAAGCAGTATGGGAGCCGGAGAACTCTTGTGAATGCAGGAGCGCTTTACGGAGTTGGAAGTATGCGTCAATCCACTGAGCTGTCAAACTCAGCATTGACATGGGGCTGACATCAGAGCTCCAAATATCACTGGTAAAGCTAATTGAAGAAACGTCTTCTTTCAGAAGGCTATCAATGTGCGAATACACTGCCTGGTAGAGCTCGGGTACAGGGCAATGTCTGAAAAATACGTGCGACCTGGGAGAGTGTAACGCGGTCGTGGAGCCCTATTATTATTTTCTATATATATATATTGTTTTATTTGTAAGATATATATTTACTGTTGACCTGATAGTGTTTTATTGTTCACCCGTATATATATGCTCCTTGTATCGCCGCTGCTTACAGCGCGCATTGGAACGGAGACAAAGTTATACCGTTAGTTTTGTATACAGCCGAGCCACTCAACACATATTGAACAGAGAAAAAGAAAAGATAACCGTTAGTTGGAGAATAAAAGTGAGGAGAGAGAGGTGTTTTGCTACAGCGCTGTGGTGGTAACGTTAGTGCCGTTATTTGTTGGAAACGGTGTTGTGGTGTTGCCAAGGGAGAGGAGGAATACCATACTCCCGCATCGATCTGCCGACGGCGACGGTCAGAGGATAACAGAGAAAGAAGAGACGTTTATTAGACTGAGCTCGGTTGAGGCTGAACTCATAGCAACCAACAGACTTTAGGTGATAGCCTAATCTATACCTTTCTGTTGAACTAATTCTTTTTTTTGTATCCTCTTTCTCAGATTTTTCTCTTTTTTTCCCCGTCCCAATTTAGTCGTTGTGCCAATTCCCCCCCTCCCCTACCTGTTTGTTGTGCGCATGTTCTCCAACTGGTCGGTACAAGGGAATCCTGAAGTCCTCCGCACGCTTCCTCTGACACGTGTGGCGACAGCCAGTGACTCTTTTTTCACCTGGCAGCGAGGACTCTCATTGGTGAAGTGTAACGCGTGGGAGGTCACGCTGCCTTCATCCATTCCTGCCTCCGCTGAGCAAGCGCCCAGACCTACCCTGTAGGCGTCGCTGTCCACAACGCCAGATCCCCACCCGTGACTTCCCTCCCCCTAACCCAGCCAAACGGGTTAGTATAGCGATCAGCCCAAGCCAGAGGCAATGCTGACTTCGGGAGTCGAGACCGCAGCCTCTTGCATTGGTGACGAGCGCAATCTTCGCTACGCCACCTGACCGCCCCCATGTTGAACTAATTCTTATTATTAATGGGCTTAGCGCCTAAGCCTTAAAGGGGAACTATTTTACAATTTCTTTCACTATTTGGGCACTTTTACACAATTCCTGTGAGTTTATGGAACACCTCTGTAATTTTTTTCTTTTTTTAATTCATTGTTTTGTATTTCTAATCAAGTACTCAAACAGCATTTTTCTACCTCAAGATCTTAAGCCGTTTTGAGCCTGGGCTCCAGCCACTGTGTGGCCTGATGCCACATGGGGCCACATTATTATGCAGCTGAGTCTCTCTGACATCACAAATCAGCACATTTTCAGATGACTCAGTTCAGTGAGGGTGAATATTGTGAGAGGAGAATTGGAAGAATGCGCCAATATGAGAATTAGAGACATAGATCATATTAATATAAGTCCACATAGCTAGGAAACAATGCTAAACACTGAAAAAGGCCATTTATAAGATAGTTCCCCTTTAAGGAAAACTCCAACATTTTGGGAAATTTGCTTATTTAACATCTTCCCTGGAGTTAGACAAGAAGATACATACCTTTTTTGTCTCTGTGCATGCATTAGGCTTAGGGAACAGTCGCTCCGTTAGCGTAGCTTAGCTTCATCACTGGAAGTGGGGCAGAGTTAGAGCCTGACGTTCCCTACAGTGCCGAATACACACAAAATACACTCCATATAATAATAATTCAAAAATAATTGAATTCGACAATTATGTTTTCTAAGCAAATATACTCGGAACTATTTTTTCCCGAACCACTCCTCTCTGAGCGCAGTCAGTGATTTCAACGTGTCGCCGTGTTTGTTGACATTCTCATTCATTCAAAGGATCCGAACCGATTGAAGTTTATGGATACCATGACTTAAAATCCTCTTACCTTGACGATTAAAAGCCTCCCCAATTTAGAAAACAGTATTCCAATGGCTGGTCTTGATATACTGCACGCTAACGGAGCTAACCGGACACTAAAGCTAACCGGACACTAAAGCAAATATAATGACTTCCTTTCTGGGGGGTTTCAAAATAAAAGAGCGACGTCTATAGCAGCGGAATACGTTTATTTTGTACATTATCTAACGTTAACACGAACCTAAACTAACGTTACAACTAACCTAAAGTTAGTTTAGGTTCGTGTTAACGTTAGATAATGTACAAAATAAACATTCCGCTGCTATAGACGTCGCTCTTTTATTTTGAAACCCCCCCCAGAAAGGAAGTCATTGCTCTCGTTATCTGCTTGAGTGTCCGGTTGCTGGTTAGCTCCGTTAGCGTGCAGTATATCAAGACCAGCCATTGGAATACTGTTTTCTAAATTGGGGAGGCTTTTAATCGTCAAGGTAAGAGGATTTTAAGTCATGGTATCCATAAACTTCAATCGGTTCGGATCCTCAACAAACACGGCGACACGTTGAAATCACTGACTGCGCCCAGAGAGGAGTGGTTCGGGAAAAAATTGTTCAGAGTATATTTGCTTAGAAAATGTAATTGTCGAATTCAATTATTTTTTATTTCTCCACGTGGTAAATACACAGGTCACAACATGTTTACAGGAACGTTTTGGAGTTGTATTTGGAGTGTATTTCGTGACTGTAGGGCACTGTAGGGAACGTCAGGCTCTAACTCTGCCCCACTTCCATTGATGAAGCTAAGCTACGCTAACGGAGCGACTGTTCCCTAAGCCTAATGCATGCACAGAGACAAAAAAGGTATGTATCTTCTTGTCTAACTCCAGGGAAGATGTTAAATGAGCTAATTTCCCAAACATTTAGTTTTCCTTTAACACTTTAAGTGCCGGAAACGTGTTTAGGCGTCTTTCCTAGCCATGCTCAAGTTGCCTAGGATGCCGTAACTCGTCTTTGATATCAATATTTCAAAAATCTGTGATCGGAATCATATTTCCCCTCTGCAGCCTTCACACACAGTTATGATCTCCTCTCAATCCTCTAGCGGTTCAAGAGCGCCATCTGGTGGCCGATCGGCATATCGCCCAAAGAGGAAGTCATGTGGATGAAGTGGTGATCACCCATATTACTTCCGGGCACTCGCTATAGGTCCCGGGACTCGAGCTCGACACAATACATAGCGATCCGTTGCCAATAACTCGATAAACAACATGATTTGGACGTATATACTATTATACAACCTGGAAATGGACCGGGTATTTCGACATCCCATAATGGAAAACTGTCTACGCTACGCTGACCGCCCAATGGCCCGAGGAGACTGGGGTGAGTTTTAGCGTGTAATATTACCGTGTTCGATACTAACTGCTATGATGAACATATGACCTACATTAGATGAATGGTATAACGCTGCCCACGGAATTATAAATGCCCCCTCGCCCATCCGGTCAACATCAGATGACGTGTAGTAACTTCCAGAAGTACGTCCAGTTGGAATTTTTTATATCGCGCCGATTGCTATCAAACTGTATTTCATCATCAATATAATGCATTTGGGGCTATAAATCACGTTCTGGAGAAAGCTGCAGAAAGAGATGAAAACATACTTATACTTTAGACCATTATTTTAGTATGAATATGTGAATGAAAAAGTGTTAACGTTGCTACACAATGAACAATACATATAGGACCTTGAATGGGCCCTAATAATGGCAATCTAGCAATAGAATTAAAAAAGTTATAGCCCTGCAAAGAAGGGGAACTTCTCCATGTTAAATAGAGCTGGCAACGGATGGTATATCATGAATTTAGCCTTAGGCAATCAAAGTGTTAACATGGCCCAGCTTGGTTCTAGGTAGGGGAATATAGTCTAATTTTGCTTCTGGCCAATCAAATCACATTAAGCTAAACGTGACCAAACGTCATTGCCTCGCGGGCACTTTCAATGAAGGATATAGCACTAGTTAGAGAGCGGAAATTCGGATTCCTCTCTCGGATTCATTCATTGAGCAGCAACTTATTTTTCGCCGGCGGGACCTTTACTGGGGACCAGCACAGCACACCACTGTGGATATTCTGATTTAACAACAAATCTATCTGTCCAGGAGAACCACATTGACCAGGTATGCTAACGAACGAAACCAAGCTAGCTTGGTTGTAGCCCCTTTTGTGACTGCGATGCAAGCCAGGGGCTCGAATACGCAGTCACTTATTCCTCCGTAGTAGCCAGGTTAATTTGCACCACCAAGCACTGCTTAAAAGCTAGTGGTGGGTCCAAAATATATCCAATATAAATTTCAAAGGTACCCAGCATTCTATTAGGGTTTCACACACACACGCGGCGCGGTTTGAAAGCTTGGTGTTGCTAATAAACATTTTAAGTCATTTTTATAAACTGGTCAACAATGCTCAAAACAGCTGTATTTCTGTATTTGGCTGCCTGGTGTGCCATCACAGCACATGCGCATCATGCACCCAACGCCAAATGCAAGTATGATTACAGTGTAAGGTAGTAGTAGTTATGATTACAGTGTAAGGTAGTAGTTATGATTACAGTGTAAGGTAGTAGTTGTTATGATTACAGTGCATCGCAGTCACGAAAGGGGCTAGGTACTGCTTGGTTTGACTGGCCGCCGAGCCATACTGTACATGGTGACTGCTTGGTTTGACTGGCCGCCGAGCCATACTGTACATGGCAGGGCTGTACGTTAACTTTTTTTGCACATAGCACTGGTGCTACAGAGGTTGATCGTTTTGTAGCACAGGCCAAAATCTTGTAGCACAAGTATAAAATGTGTTATATTTGTAACAGTCACAAATGTGCCTATTGTATTCGTGTTATTTAGTTGCAGTGCCATGTTTGGCTGTCATTTTATGCTGACAAGTTGACGTCACACAGCCAGACACGTTACGTGTAAGGAATTATGGGATTTGGTGTTGGGTGTATGGACTCTACTAGGGGTGGGAATCACCAGTTTCATCACGATACGATACGATATAGATTCTTTGGACAACAATACGATATTTGCTGATATATGCCACGATATGATACGATGCAGGTGCCTGCAATCGATATGAGACGATATCATAACATAAGCCCATTTAACACAATCAGTAACATTTAGATCAACTCAAAAAAGGCAACGGAAATATCATTTGACATTTTTATTTTTGACCTCTTCCAGACTTTTAAAGGAAAAACAATCTATTGTTTTTAATACACATAGACCTCCTGTTCACTGTAAAGTGCCACGTTTTGATATATTGAGCTTTAAACTTTAAGTTAAATGTTTTGGAACTCACAACACGCAACCGTTTTATGTTGCATGATCATGAATACATTTATTTTGTATTGTATTTTTTATGTTTAAATATCAACATTATCTGTCCACCCTCAGTACATTTACTATCAATATAATATACTCGTCTGACTTCATGTGATCTTTCCAAACGCACACACACACACACACACAGAGAAGGGAGAATGTCTGCCCCCTCTTCCTCACTCTGCCCGTCTGCTGTTCTCTCTATATGGCTATAAACAGCTTGTTGTTAGCTCATGCTAACGTAACGTTAATTTCGGACTTTATGACGCGAGGATTGCAAAGCATGTTATATGCATTTGACCCGTTGCCGAATAAAACAGCAGGGATTTGTTTTGGGTCGCGACAACACTATCCACTAGCTCTGTTTCAATATCCGCGTTCCAAAGGCTACTGTCTGCTGCTGAGACGAGTCCTGCTCACCTGCTGTGTTGTGAGCTGAGCCGAGCGGATAGAGTCACTGCTCGCAACTCGCGGGGATATTGTTCGCTAGGGATTATGGGATTTGGTGTTTGATATATGGAGTCTTACGCAGAAGGGACATTATTTAATCGCACAAGACTACAAGTACCAAGTGGATAGCGCCGTGGTCCATTCATTTACCGTCACATTTTTTATTTATTTTTTTGCTTGCGCCACGGGCCATCGCACCCGTGCTAGTGAAGTCAATTCATTCATCGCACAGACTGACGTCAGTGTCGCACGTGCAACATATATGTCGCACTGTACACCCCTGGTACATGGTGACTGCTTGGCTTTTATAATACTTTTTTTAATAACTTTTTTTTTGGCATCCTCTGTTATTTTACCCACGCGACTCCACTGGCTCCCAGACTATCATGATAACCCTCTAAGTGGCCATGTTGGGATATTCAAGACCTACAAACTGCTTCATGGAGTAGCTTTTTGGCCTAGAATGTGGACAGATGTCAGTCAGTTTGTCAAACGCTGTGTCAAATGCCAGAGTCTGAAAGCAGACAACAGGAAGCCGGCTGGTAAGGTCCAACAGCACACAGTTAAAGGCCCCAAGACACACACATGGATCACACCTCCAAGGGTGATCTTCTCAAGGGGGAAGTGGTAATGGTAGTGGTAATGGTATATATATAATGGTATTAAGCCTGGATGTCGGTGGTGAGCACAGATACCCAGGGAAGCTAATGTCTGAGCCTGAGGTGGACTGCTCCTGAATTCCTACAGTGATCTTTTGCTAAGAAGTAAAAACAAGTAAAACATTCTATCAAAGTGAAACCTCTGTGCTGCTCTTCTCTTCCAGGTACTAATCAGCATGGTGTACCTGCCAGAAATCATGCCTGCTTCCTTCCAGGCCACATACACACCAGTGGAGTCTGCAGGGACCGACGCTCAGATCAAACACTTAGCTCGGCTGATGGCCACACAGATGACTGCAGCCGGGATCGGTCCAGGTCAGTGGTTGGAAGAAGTGGAGCGTCTATGTAAACCAGGGGTGGACTGACTTCACTTCAGTCAGTTTTATATTTATCTATGGATTTTTCAATCTTTAGCGTTGTTTAGGCAAGGCTTTTTACCTGAGCACTTGAAATGGATGACCTGAAGCAAAACACTGGAGCACTGATGTGTCTTCCTCCCAAGAGTTGCCTATATGCTGTCTTGGCTGAAGCGCCTTGGACTTAACTTTTGTGTTTAGCAACGTTTCTCAGCAACGCCCCGTTCTACACTACACATACCTGGGAGTTGCCCAGTATGACCACAGTCTGACATTGTTGGCCGCTGAGCAGCTCCACTGAAGCAGTTGGCGGTTAAGTGCCTTGCTCAAGGACACCTCTGTGGCAGTGTTTTGAGGGAGGGTGAGACCTTCTCTTGCCGCTTTGGGGATTTTAACTGACAACTTTCCGATCCTGCTTCTCTAACCATTAGGTTACCACTGACACTGTTGAATTGAACAGCCTTGGCATCATAATAATATTTTTTGTATACATATATTTGAGTCTACGTCCTGATTGAATCAATTTAATTGAAAGTAAACTGCCCCCCCCCCCCCCCCCCCCCAACCCAACCCAGCTCATCTTTGTGGTGTAATTTCATGAAACACTCCATCTCATAGGACTGGAGCAGACAAAGGCGCGGGAGGACGACGCGCTAAAAGACGAGGGCATCGATATAGACGACTCAAAGGACCAGCTCATCAAGCGCAAAGGCTCCGCCATGTCCCTGCCTCAGGCCATCTCGGTGCTGGGGGGATACGATAAGGCCACGGCCGCGGAGGCTCCGCCCATCAAGAAGCTGCCCGAGCCCATCGTCCCCTCCGTGCAGCCCAAGTGAGAACCCTCCTCAATACTTGCTAGGGATGGGCACGGTTATTCCACATGTCACGGGTATTAACTGGTTCTGCACCAAAAACGAGTACCGTAAATCCTCAAATATAGGACGAGTCTTCTATTTACCTCAGCTGCAAAGAGCACCAGGCATTTATTAGAGAGAGGCTTATATAAGAGGCAGGCCTTAATTTCTAAAAATGACACTCATGGACATAATCCCTTAATTTTCAGACTTTTATTGCATTATTATTATTATTTATTTTATTATTTTATACGTACATTGTCTGTCTACATTTATTTAGACTAGCATTGGTATTTAAATATTGAGTGCAGTTGAGTAATTGTGGGATTAACATAATTCACACACTGAAGTTGGAACTGTCTATAGGTTGCAGGGTCCGGGGACGATTTAGCGTGTGGTACCTACCTTCTCGACTTCCTCAGTCGAATCGAGTTGATGATAACATGCAGTAGCTTTAGCTGACGCTGTCATAGCATCATGATCTGTAATGTGTAGGGGTGCACCGATGTATCGGTCTGGTATCGGTATCGGCCGATAAGCGCCTTGTTGACTGCAATCGGCCTATCGGCCAATAAGCTCAGATGTGCCGATGGCAGTAGCCGATAAATATCCATCAATTTGTGTCGCGTCAAACGGAGAAAAAAAAGTTTAGTCAAGCGACGACCCCACACACACGCAAGCTTGAAGCTACTGCATCAAAGTTACTACTTATGATTAACAAAGGCATTCGTTTTGTGGCATTAACGTTACATAGTTAGTGTTACACGTTCAATAACATCAGCATATTATTTACCCGAACATAGCAAGTAGCAAGCATTACTCAATTCATAGCTCAGTTCCTTCCGTTGCTCAGAGCCCGTACTGAGTTGTACCCATTCTGCAATCTGTTAATAAAGTTTTCAATCAGACAAATGTATAGAAAAGCTTTGTTTTATTATAACATTCGTTGCAGTAAAATCATTATGCCTCGTTTGGTCATCCTGCGGAGCGCTGGTAATCTACTCGTGGCCAGCGGGGAGCTAACGTTATTAGCGCGTTGGTTTGTTGTTGAGCTCTCGCTGCAGATCAATGGCGGCAATCCAGGAAGTAAAAAATGAATACGCGCTTGCCGATTGGTGGTAACAGCAGAGGCGGGTGCAAGCGGTGTGACGTAATTGGCAGAATCGACTGTCAATCAAAATTGTTCTGTTGCATTGCATTGGTTGAGAGCTCTGGTTGAGACAATAGTATCCAGCTGCAGCCCGGCAGACCATACTGGTGGAATTAATACCATACACATATTTCTTGATGTTTCCTTTTTTTAAGTAAGTAAAGAGGCCTATGTTCACATCGGTGAGCACAATTTGTAACACAAAAAGAGAGACGTGTAGCCTATTTATTTAATATTTTATTTATTTATTTTATTATTATTATTTTATTTGTTGCCATGGCTAAAATAATAGTCAAGCATAGGGCTAAAACATTTTCATAAACAATAATATAATCTTTTGTTATTTGGTTATAAATAAGGGATTTTCTATGCATTTGTCTGATTGATTGATTGAAACAGCTTTATTGACAGATTGCAGTGGGTAGTTTAGTTTAGTTTATTCGGATCCACACAAGGTACAATACAGTACAGCTCAGTGGACTGGAGGATGAAGACCAGAAAAAGACGTTCGGCTTTTTTACATAAGGGTCTTCCATTTTCAATTCATCAAAACATTTAGAGACATACAAATATACAGTAGTTTCATAAAAGAAAAAAATTTAAAAATTTTATTTTTATTTTTTTTATATATTACACATATATTTTTTTGGCCACAAATATCGACATCGGCCGATTGTGTTAGTTGAACAATCGGTATTGGTGGCAAATTTTCATATCGGTGCATCCCTAGTAATGTGTCAACTGGACAACGCCAGCCTCGCCTGCCAACGCCCAATATATACACCAAGTCAACGTCATCCAGCTGACACCACAGATCTAGATATTATGACAACGTTAGCTAGCGGCTAGCGCCAACCAGAGGGAAACGTTAATGTACGGTAGTCAGTGTAGCGGGAGGCAGCACTTTATTTGCATTGGCAAGAGTTTATCTCATTCTATATCACGGCACGAAAAAAATATATACTTTTTTTTGCGACCTTATATTATTCGAGTACCCTCCACTATTAGAGGATTTACGGTATACTTGTTATTGCCCGCCAATCTAATAACGCCAACAACGAGTTTACTAGTTTTTATGGTCGTTATTTCCTTTATTCGCTATTGGCATTCATAATTCATCCAGGAAGGCTCCGGGAGCCAGCTGCACCATGTCTGATATTTCAACGTCTCAATACCGCCGCCTTGTGGATTTCGGGCGAGCTGCACTCCACTCTAAACCGGATGTGGCGCTCTGTGCATCGGGGAAAATCCTCCGGCAGAGCTATCTTGTTATGTTGATCAAGACAAACACTCGAGTGCATTTGATCGCTTTCGAGACGCAAGAATCAATATGCTTTCGGCGTTTATTGCGTCATACAAACGGAAAATGGATCTAGCAGATCGACATCAAATAATTGGATTTTTTTTCTCCAGGCGCATCGGCCACAGGTAAGAGGAATCTAACGTTAATTCCAGCTCGATTGTCCATTTATTTCATTGCAATCCATCTGCTCAAGCAAGGTATGATGTCGTACTAAGGAAAGCCGTTACTGACAATCAAGGAATCATAAATGACCCCCCCCCTTTCCTTCACGCATGATGGAGCATAATGTATGCTTTTGAATTTTTTAATATAGCGTGTATAGGAACGAAACGCCATCGATTATGTGTAATATGCGTCGGGGCCTATAACTCGCGTTCTAGGAATTACTGCTATACACTCCAAAAACATACTTATATTCACGACGGTACTAACACGACAATGTATGAATGGATATAACATTCCCACATCCGGAACGATAGATACCTGATGTTGAATGGGCCATAGTAATGTTGATATAGCTATAATATTTAAAAAGTTATAGCCCTGCAAAGAAGGTGAGTGACTCCATAGGCTTACAGCACTGGCAGAGAGTGGTATAAGATGGGCAAACTGCGTGGCACAGAATGTGTTAAGAGTGTAGCTTGGGTGGGTTCTGTGTCTCATATGCACTGATTCAGCCGACTGATTTCGCATTTTTTCTTTTTTTCTTTTCTTCTTCCATGTTCATATAAATTGGTTTTGGTTTCCTTATTTATTTGACCAATAAATGGGAAACCGATTAACCAAAGTGTTTTGATAGAATATTGATATGCCTTCAAATGCCAATCCCTAATACTTAACCAGCCAGACTAGTTTCACACGCTCGAACAAAACTCTTACCTCTTAACAGTCCTCCAAATTTTGCATAAAACGCCTGTTGATTGCATACCCAAAGTAATTTGAAAGCTATTCTTGAACCATTCATAGCACAGCATGAGTCTGGCCTCTTTTGAAAAGAAACATTCTGAATTTTCTTCCACAACAGGAAGAATCACCCTTGAGTGCTACTGTAATAGTTAGAGGTTTGAACTGAAATTAAAAAATTTATTTGCTTTCATTTGAATTGTTTTGCAAACGGATGCCTTTTACAGGTTCCAGCTGAGAGGGATTGGCTGGGAAACACAATGGGTCCACAGCCTGAAGTCTTATCTAGTACAGGTCGAAAGTTGATAACAATACCACGGAAAATGAGTGTTTTACACATGTTTTTTTCTAATGGTATGTATAGGTATGTTTATCCAAAATGGCCATTGGCACCAATGCATTGGCACGCACAGCAGAAGTCGAACAAGTCATCTTCTTTCGCCAGAGAAAAAAAACATAATATCTGTAAGAGCCTAATCTTGAAAAGTCATATTTTGAATATATTTGTATTTTATATATTTAGTTATTGCATAGAAAATGAGCAGTAGTTTAATTTGTAATGCTGTGGTATGCTATAAGCCATATTTATAATTTAGTTGCGAATAATTCTAAGAATTTAACGATAAATGTACTTTAGATGTGTTACTGCGCATGTGTGAGAGTCTTGATATGCCGTGTGAACATGTATTGCCTAGTTAGTAGTGAGACAGTGCCCATGCAGTTTGGAAGCACATAACTTTTTAACCATAGTCCATTATCCTAGTTCGGTCTATATATCCTATGAAGAATGATGTTATACTTTGTGACTGCCCAAAGAAAGTAAAGAACCTTCAAAACGTATTCTGGAGTCCGTGAGTGTGTACATCATAATTGTGGATACAGATTTGTATTAGCCATTGGACACGAGTCTGAAACCTTTTTGCTGCCCGCACTGGAAATGAAATGGTAAACGAAAGTCCAAAGAAATTATGCCATTACAATAGTCAAAAAGTTGTCTAACCAAGAGGAAATATTGCTATTGACATCGTTATCAAGAAAATAAACTGGCTATTGGAAGAGTTAGTTAAAGAAGCCCCTCGTTGACGACGAAAGCAGGAGCTAGCAACGATTAGCATTAGGGGTGGGGGGAAAAATCGATACGTAGTAGTATCGCGATACTTTGCGTGGCCATACTGTATCGATACAGGGACGCCAAGTATCGATATTTAATTATTCATTAAATTTTTTTTTCTTTTTTATACGGAAGTTGGATTGTTCATTTCAATACCTATAATAGTACAGTAGTCCACACACACACATGTGCATTCAGTTAAGTTGGAATATGACTGTAATACAAACAGTTCAGTTTGTCAGGTACATGCAACACAGATTACAGTGTTTACATCTGTCTGCTTGAGAAAATACCATGTTCTGCAATAAAAATTATTGAAGTGAGATGAACAGACTGAACTTTATTTTATTAGATAAAACATGTTGACAGTTTTACTTTGCAGGTAAAAAAAAATTGATAAAAAAAAATTGCGATATATCGAGTATCGCGATACTATCGTATCGCGGCTCAAGTATCGCGATAGTATCGTATCGTGAGATCTCTGGCGATTCCCACCCCTAATTAGCATGTGGACTCGTGACGACAGCTAGAAACTAACTTTACTTTGCTGAGCTAAACTGGATGACGTTGCTAATAGCAAAAACAGAAAAACGAAACAAATAAGAACATTGTGCATGTCAACTGAATAAAGAAAAGTGTCTGGATCTTTATCAAAAGTGTCTCAAGTGACACCTGAAGAAGAATATAATTCAAAGAGTTAAATTATTACCGTTCTCAAGTTGTTTACCTCCTCATCAAACAACAAAGATGGACGACAATGATACTGCAGCCAAAGCCAAGGCCGTCATGGAGCCTGAAATTGAGAGTGCAGTTGCACTGACTGTCCGCAAGAGGGAGCTAACACCCAAGGGATTAGAGGAAAAGCTGAATGGCCTTATAAAATCCAGGAGATGCAAGCTAGGACAATTCTTCTGGCAAATGAGGAATGTGTGCCTGATATAACTACTGTGCAAAGGGAAATAAAAATGATACATTCTATCAAGAATTTATTAACCTTAATTACTTAGTGCTGTTATATCTCAGTGAAGAAGAAAATAATGCTGATCAAGAATTGTGGTTTCAGAACAATTTATCACAAAAATAGAAGAATGCATTCAGGCTGCAACATGTAACAATGAGGTGACAAGTAAGGACAGTGTGTCTAATGTAGCCACAGCGGTTTCTTCTACTACAAGTTCGGTGTGCATTAACGAAGAAGCCACCAGAGCTGCCCTCATGGCACAGACAGCCCTGACAGAAATACAGGCATTAGAAAGAAAAGAAGCCAAGCTTAAAGCTGAACGGGAACAGTTGGCGATCAATACAGCTCTAGCAGTATCCAATGCAAAGATCAAAGTATCAGGAATGTGAGGAACATCGGAGCAACGTGAGCAGGAACAAATGCGCGTTGACTACGCTTCTCCAGGTAAAATCTGAGTCTGGAGCTCTATGGCTGCATGAGTAGCGCCCAACCCACCAAGCCACAAAAGAAAGAAATGTCCAATGTGAAAAGTACTTCCAAAGAAAGTGGATAAAAAAAAATAAAAATGCTCAGCTGAGACCTGATATGGAACAATATGATGATCATCAACTACACAATGGCAGTCCGCAACAAATGGACAGTGCTAGAGAAATATTTCGGCTCATGCAGCGACAGACGGACCTCGCTGAAATGCTCGCAAAGAACCAGGAGCTCTCTCGTTTGCCACAAAGACGTGCCAGTGTTCAGTGGAGAACCATTAGAGTTCAGATCCTTTATGAGCGCTTTCAATCATGCTATTGATGCACGAGCCGACAGCAGCGCTGACTAACTGTACTTCTTAGAGCAGTACACCAGAGGGGAACCACAGGACCTCGTGAAGAGCTGCCACCATATGACTGCAGCGTGTGGATATTCGGAGGCAGTGAGGCTGCTTCACGAACGTTACGGAGACCCACTGAAGATCGCAGACGCTTTGATAAACAAGGCTTGCAAGTGGCCGTTGATAAAGTCAGAAGATGGGAAAGCCCTCAGCGCTTTTTCAGTGTTTCTTGTGAGCTGTCGCAACGCTATGGAAGATGTCGATTATATGGAAGAGATGGACAATCCGACGACCATGAGGGCGGTTGTTGCTAAGCTGCCATTTAAGATGAGAGAGAGATGGAGAGTTCATGCATATGACCTTCAAGAACGCCATCGGAGGCGAGCCAAGTTTACAGATCTGGTGAGCTTCGTAGATCGCCAAGCAAAGATCACATCTGACCCTCTCTTTGGAGATCTCGACTCTGCAACAGCTGACAAGAAAGATACAAAGAAACCTCAGCACGGAAAGAAAGAACAAAGAGAAGCTAAAAGGGGAAGCAGCTTCGCTACCAGTGCTGAACAAGTGGATGATGAAAAAGGCGAATCATCAAAGTCAAAAGATGCTACATCCTTCAACCGTGCCTTTACAAAGCCATGTGTCTTCTGTGAGAAGGGTCACACCCTGGAAGAATGTCGCAAGCTGAGAGAAAAAACACATAAGGAAAGAGTGGAGTTTCTGAAGAGGAACGGCTTCTGTTAGGCTGCCTGGTGAAAGGCCACCTTAGCAAGGAGTGTAAAAAGAAAATGACATGTGAACACTGTTCCATGAAGCATCCCAGCATGCTACACTTTGCAAAGCAAGACAAAGGTGCAAAGGAGAAGACAACAGAAGTTGCCTCAAAAGAAGATGAACCTGCCTCCCAAGGAAATGCAGCCAGTACAGAAGAAAACAAAGTGTTAAGTGCATGCACTGGGGCCGGAGACAACTGCGTGCTCGCCATAGTGCCCGTCAGAGTAAAGAACAAGAAAAGCAACAAAGCTGTGGAGGTTTATGCATTCATGGACCCAAGCAGTTCTGCGTCGTTTTTTACAGAGACACTGGCAGAGCGATTGAACATTCAAGGCAGAAAGACGGAGCTAGTGCTTAGCACCATCAATGCAAAGAAGCGAGTGGAGAGCTACATCCTCACTGACTTGGAAGTTAGTGGGTTAGAGGAGGATAACGTTCCACAACAAAAGGATGTTGACAAATGGCCGTACCTCAACGAAGTCAGGTTACCACGCATCAACGCCGAAGTGGAGCTTCTCATCGAAACAAGAGAACACAAGCTGCTAGAGTCATGGAAAGTGATCCACAGCCAAGCAAACGGACCATATGCAGTCAAGAATGCTCTTGGGTGGATTCTGAATGGTCCACTGGAAGAGCCAACGGACACTACAGCAAGTGACGGTGAACAATCAAGTGCTGCAGTGAACAGAATTGCTGTTGAGACTGAGGGTATTCTTCTTCTGGCTTCTTCTCCAGCAATATAACCATGACTTTCCCGAACGAAACTGTGATGACAAGTTAGAGATGTCACAAGAGGACCATCGTTTCATGGACTTTGTGTCAGGCTCTGCACGCTATGTGGATGGACATTACTACATAAATCTTCCGCTGAAGAGAGCGAGTGTCCAAATGTCAAACAATCGAAGTGCTGCTATGCAACGAGCACTAAACCTCAAGACCAAGCTGAAGAGGAATCCTGAGTTCCATGCTGAGTACACCAGCTTCATGGGTGACATGTTTAACGCAGGATATGCAGTAAAAGTACCAACAAGACTGTTAAGTATGGTACCTTCCCCATCACGGAGTCTTCCACCCGCAGAAGAAAAAGATCTGTGTGGTGTTTGACTGTGCCGCCAGCTACCAAGGAGTCTCATTGAACAGTGAGCTTCTACAAGGACCAGACCTAACGAACACCCTGGTCGGAGTGTTGACTTGCTTCAGACAGGAGCCGATTGCCATGATGGCTGACATCGAAAAGATGTACTACCAAGTGTGCGTTCCTGATGAAGACACCGATCTCCTGCGCTTCCTGTGGTGGCCCGAGGGAGACATCACCCAGGACATCGCTGAGTACAATCGAATCAAATTTATTTATAAGGTCCGACAACACGTTAATGTCCCCATGGGCCGTACATGTCTTCTTTAAACAAGTCAAGAAGAAAACAACAATAAGTCAAGAACAGAACAAGAACACCATAAGGTCCAACAAATTTAAAATAAATGCAAATAAATGAAAGAATGCAAGCACTCCCAGACATACCCCACGCGAAGGTAAGGAAAAACTCACTAAAACCTAACAATAGGGAAAAATGCTCCACAGGCAGTGTGGAGGAGAGAAACCATAGAAGGGCCATTCAAGGGGGGATCTCCCTTCTTAGATGTCGGTGATGGTAGTGTTGCAGACTAACAGTTGGTAAGCATGCACTCAAGTGTGTAGTGAAACACAGATGAGTGCATGCAATAGCAACTGAACATTTTGAAAGATTAAAGATGGAGCTGATAGCGATAGCAACTGAACATTTTGAAAGATTGAAGATAGAGCTGATGGCGAATCTATTTGAGGCACAGGGGCGGCGCAAAGAGGGTCGTGTCCTCCACGTCTTAATCACGGGACATTCAACACTCCGGTCGTTGCTCAGACAGCCGGAGACAGGGAGATAGGGGGCGGCACAGAGAGGGTCGCAACCTCCCCGACATCATCGCGGGACGTCCAGCACTCCGGTCACCACTACGAGACCTCCGGAGACAGGGAGACAGGAGGGCACGCAGAGAGGGTCGCATCCTCCCGGCCTTCATCACGGGACGTCCGACACTCCGGTCAGCACTCCAGGACAGCAACTCACAGGGGGACAGGGAGACGGGACAGGCGTTAGACAGCTTGTGTGATTGTAGTGGGCGGACATAGCAATAGATACAAGTGGTAAGCATATATGTGAATAGAGTAGATGTATGAAATAAGCATTATGTGAATAGAATAGAAGTACTTAACCCAGCAATGAAACCGCGTTGACACCAGTTGACAGGACCACGGACAGACAACGGTAAGTAGCTGATCCAAGGCCTCGGTGGTGCATGTAGAGCAGTCACTGCAGTCTTGGCCAAGACCCCGAGGCATCCATCACCTTAGTCAGCGCTAGGAGACAGGCACTCAGAGAGATGGGGGAGGGGGGGGAGTTAGATGGTTGTGCACCTCTTCCGTGCGACCTCCTCACCCAGCTGCGCCACATTTGCTCTACAGAGGACAGCACAAGAGAATAGGAGCAAGTCTCCACCTGAGGCTGTAGATACAGTTCTCAAGAACTTTTATGTAGACGACTGTCTAAAGTCGGTCTCCAACGAAACTCGCCCTACGAGCAGACCTCACCGCATTGTGCGCCGACGGAGGTTTTCGCCTGACCAAATGGACAACAGTCGCAGGCTGCTTGCGTCTGTTCCAGACAACGAAAGAGCAAACGAACTGAGAGACCTGGATCTGACCAACAACGCTCTCCCTGTGGAAAGGGTCTTAGGAGTGTTGTGGTGTATCGAGTCCGACTCATCAGGATCAATCTTAAAGACAGACCCGTCACAAGATGAGGAATCCTTTCAGTAACCAGTTCTATCTACGACCCACTGGGTTTCCTTGCCCCAGCAATCCTCCCTGCGAAGATGCTCATGCAGCAGCTGTGCAAAGAAAGGCTTGCATGGGATGACAAATTCCTAAAAGGTTAGCCCAAAAATGGACCACGTGGCTGCAAGAGCTTCACCAACTGTCAGAAGTGAGTGTGACCAGATGTGTAAGACCAGTGGACTTCGGACCTGTTGCAGAAGCACAGCTTCATCACTTTTCTGACGCGTCCGAAAATGGATACGGGACAGTCTCCTACCTCAGACTGACGAGCAACAATGGACAGGTTCACTGCGCCTTCATGATGGGACGAGCCCGTGTTGCTCCAACAAAGCAAACTACTATTCCATGAATGGAATTGACAGCAGCGGTAGTGGCCGTGAACACTGACAAGATGTTGAGACGAGAGCTCCAGATGGACGTTCGTGACTCGACATTCTGGACTGACGGCACAACCGTGTTGAGATATATAGAGAATGAAACACTGCGCTTCAAGACCTTTGTTGCCAACCGTGTCGCCACCATCAGAGATGCAACGAAGCCCCACCAATGGAAGTATGTCAATACCTCAATCACCCCTTCCGACTGTGCTTCCAGGGGGCTTACACCTACCAAGTTCATGGAGAGCCCTAGCTGGTTTCATGGTCCAGCGTTCCTTCGAGAAACAGAGTCAATGGCCGGACAGACCTGCCGAGATGAAGGTCGAAGAGGACGACAGCGAGGTGAGACGCGTACATCTTACACACGCAGTCGAAGACACAGATGCTGTGAACAAGCTGATCAACCACTATTCCAGCTGGTACAGATTGAAAAGAGCCGTCGCTTGGATTCTTCGACTGAAGGATATGCTGCTACAGCGCTGTAGGAAGAAGACTGATCTACAAACGGATCCCAATGGTCAAACAAGAACTGATAACCAGAACGACACCAAGTAGACGCCAGACCTGGGCGCCTTGACAGTTGAATGTCTTAACGAGAGCTGAGATGGAGATCATCAGATTCAGTCAAACCCAGCAGTTTCCTGAAGAAGTACTCATGCTGGAGAAAGGAAGCAACGTGAAGAAGAGCAGTAATCTAACAAAGCTTGACCCAGTGATCCAGGATGGAGTTCTGAGGGTCGGAGGCCGTCTCTGCGCATCTGCTATGCCGGAGCATGTGAAGCATCCGGTCATCATCCCAAAGGACTTGCACGTCACTACACTGATTCTGAGAGACACTCATGAGAAAATCGGACACTGGAAGAAACTATATGCTCATGTTTGCGTCAAAGGTATTGGATCCCCTCAGCGAACTCAATGGTGAGGAAGTTCTTGTCAAGATGTGTGGTCTGCAGAAAAGTCAAAAGCAAGACCCTCGGACAAAAGATGGCAAACTTGCCGCCAGAACCTGACAAGCCCCCTTTCACTAACGTAGGGGTGGATTATTTTGGTCCGTTTGACGTAAAACAGGGCCGCAGCACTGTGAAGAGATATGGCGTCCTGTTTGCCTGTAGCCTTTCTCCAACGCGTTCGTGTTTCCGTGTCTCTGATTGGCCAGGTCATGTGACATGTATACCCAATCGTGGGACCGCAAGTTTCTACACTGGTTAAGCTTAGGCGCTCTTTCGAAGTTGCTTAAGGTTAGAGTTTGTCTTAGAGCATGGCGATAGAACGCCTGCCCTGATTCCAAACTCTAACCTTAACCAACTTCGAAAGAGTCGCCTAAGCTTAACCAGTGATAAACTAGGCGTTAGGTAGTTTGCAGGCTGTTCGACCCGGAAATAGGCGCAGAACTTGCCGTCCCACGATTGGCGCACATGTCACATGACCTGGCCAATAAGAGCGCAAAACGGGAACCCGGAAACACGGACGCGTTGGAGAAAAGCTACACGCGTCCTGTTTACCTGTCTCACTACGCGAGCAGTACACATTGAAGTAGCGCACTCGCTTGACACTGACTCGTGTGTGAATGCAATCCGTCGTTTTCTGTGCAGGAGAGGACAAGTAGCAGTTATGCGCTCAGACAATGGGACACATTTTGTAGCCGCTGAGCGTGAGCTGCGAGAGTCGATTCAGCATTGGAATCAATCAAAGATTCAAGATGCACTGATGCAAAGAGGAATCCAATGGGTTTTCAACCCACCTGCAGGCTCACATTTTGGAGGAGTCTGGGAGAGACGGATCCGATCTGTAAGGAAAGTAATGAGATCTGTGCTGAAGGAACAAACAGTCAGTGATGAGTGTCTACACACATTGCTGTGTGAAGTGGAATACATACTAAATGACAGACCACTCACAACAACAACAGACGACCCTTCAGATCTCGAAGCATTGACCCCTAACCACTTACTACTGATGAAGAAACAGCCAGTCATGCCGCCTGGACTGTTCAGCAAGGAGGATTCATATGCACGCAGAAGATGGAAGCAGATACAATATCTCGCCGACTTATTCTGGAAGCGATGGGTGCGTGAGTTCCTTCCCCAGTTGCAAGAGCGTCAACGATGGACCCAGATCAAGAAGAATGTCAATTGGAGATGTCGTCATGATCTTGGATGAATCAGCGCCACGGAGCTCATGGTTGCTGGGAAGAGTCGCTCAGATAATTCCCGATGCAAACGGACTTGTGAGGCGTGTGCTGGTCAAGACGAAGACAAACACCCTTGAAAGACCTGTCGACAAGCTGTGTCTCATCTATGAGAAGGACAGTTAAACAAAAGGACTTTGATCTACGTATCCTTTGTACGTTCATTACATTCACGCTAGAATTTGCTTAGCATATAGGATAATACTTTGTTTGAAATTTACGTTGGCTCTAGTTTGTTTATTGAGTAATTGGCAGCCTGCTTCTCTTCCAATTAGAGGCCGGAAATGTAAGAGCCAAATCTTAGTCATATTTTGAATATATTTGTATTTTATATATTTAGTTATTGCATAGAAAATGAGCAGTAGTTTAATTTGTAATGCTGTGGTATGCTATAAGCCATATTTATAATTTAGTTGCGAATTATTCTAAGAATTTAACGATAAATGTACTTTAGATGTGTTACTGCGCATGTGTGAGAGTCTTGATATGCCGTGAACATGTATTGCCTAGTTAGTAGTAGGGTTGGGCACGAGAACCGGTTCTAATAGGAACCGGTTACTAACTTCCGGTTCTGTTTTAATTAATACCCTAGTTACAGTACAGCAACCAAATTAAACTGTATCAAGTCAACTGACAATGTGAATAATATGATTTTTATTTTTGATTTAAAAAAATAAAAATCTCCTTCGAAATAAGCTGTGACCTGTTTTGACCTGCACCTCAAAGAATCGGAATCGAGAATAATTTAGAACAGGAATCTAAATGGAGAATCTGAATCGGAACCGGAATCGTTCAAATCCAAACGATGCCCAACCCTAGTTAGTAGTGAGACAGTGCCCATGCAGTTTGGAAGCACATAACTTTTTGACCGTAGTCCATGATCCTAGTTCGGTCTATATATCCTATGAAGAATGATGTTATACTTTGTCACTGCCCAAAGAAAGTAAAGAACCTTCAAAACGTATTCTGGAGTCTGAGTGTGTACATCATAATTGTGGATACAGATTTGTATTAGCCATTGGACACAAGTCTGAAACCTTTTTGCTGCCCGCACTGGAAACGAAATGGTAAACAAAAGTCCAAAGAAATTCTGCCATTACAATATCCTTGGAAATATCCCTCACGTAAGATATCGTCGTTTTCAGAATTTCATTGGCTACAAAAACGGTCAATCATTTTCACCGTCAGAGGTAGGGATGGGTATAGTTAGGATTTTATCGATACTACTCTTATCGTTACTGCTTAACAGTTCGGTACTTTATCGATACTCTTATCGGTTCTTTTAGATTATTATTTAAATATATTTAAAAAAAAAATGTATACAATTTATTTGAATGGCTTAAGGCTATATCTGTACTTGATATTTGTTTGTTGTGTTGCATATTTGAAAGAAACTTCAATCAAATCAAACCCCCCCTCTTAAAAAAACAAAAACCTGTGTTTAACCTGGCCATCTATAAAACATCATGCTAAAACTGTGAAACAAATGTCCTACTCCCCTAAAGAAAGAAATACATAGCAAACATGACTCAGTTATGCAATAGTGCTGCTGCTTTTTATTTTGTTAAAATCTTTTAGTTAATAAGACTAAAAAATGACTACAACGATTTCATGACTGCTTCCTGTCCTCGCCGGAAGTGCATCGGATACCTACCTTAACGTTAAATTTTCAACAACAGATTGCTGCTAATTAAACACTTAATGGAAACGGAGTAACGTCACCGCTATGTCGAGTTCATACGTGTAGTATGAATGATGAACTCGGCATAACGTTAACGTTAGTCAGTTTCAGTGTTGCTGGATGGTACACTCTATTAGCTCCGTAGCTAACGTAGCTAGCCACGGACGGGCACCTCCCTACCCGTGTATGTGAGTGTGAGCGGCTCACGACAAGTGTGTGTAATGGCTTGCTGCCTCGCTTCTCATGCAGACAGAGAGAGGAGAGATGGTTTGCAACGTTTAAATTCCTCGGAAAAAAACTCATAATAATAATAATTTCTCGAGTATCGATAGCAGTACCGATAACGTCGGAGCTTATTAATACTCCGTTTTTTTCTAATTTAGTACTGGTTCCCGTTTAGAACCGGGGTCCGGGGGGCAACCCTAGTCAGAGGTGATTGGTCCAGTCACCGGGAGGCGAAACCTGAGGTTGTCTCTTTTCCTAAACTGATGCTCTTTGGCTGTTTGGTCTTATAACCCGAAATTGGAAGCACGTAATGGGCCAAGTAGAGTGTCAATCTAACGGTGGCCCTCTTAGCTTTCAACTGTTTTTCTGTGAAGTGCCCCTTTAATCGTCTTCATGAATTCGTTTTTCTTAGTCTTGTCTCTACCCCACAGTTGATCCTTTTCTTGTTCTTGTTCTCAGAGCATCCGGTGTAAGCGGGAGAAAGAAAGTGTTTCGATTGGCCGATGTGGTCCAGCCTCTATCAGACACCCAGGTTGAAAAGTTAACCGCAACGGCTGTGAAGCGTATCCTGAATTCAGAAAAGGCCATCGCACAGAGTGGAATGTCCCACGTGAGTAAACCAAACCATGTCACCACCTATCTCTAGAAGACAGTAGGGGTGGGAATCGCCAGTTTCATCACGATACGATACGATATCGATTCTTTGGACAACGATACGATATTATCCGATATCACACAGTCTGCCACGATACGATACGATTCGATTCAGGTGCCTGCGATCGATATGAGACGATATTATATGCCCATTTAACACAATCAGTAACATTTAAATCAACAAAAAAAAGGCAATGGAAATATCATTTGACATTTTTATTTTTGAGCTCTTCCAGACATTTAAATGAAAAACAATCTATTGTTTTTAATACAAATAGACCTCCTGTTCACTGTTTTTCGTTCGTTTTTCTTTTTTTTTCTCGATATTAATATCCTATTCACTGTCACAGAGCTGTATTTTGGCTGGAAAAGGCATATTGGGAATCCGAAGGTGCAGTACCGGCCAGATCCTGTTAGTGGGGCTATCCCGAGAATGCACCCTCCTTCCCAGTCCCCACTTCTTTCTGCCTATGGCTCTGGGTTAGCTTGTTAGCTTACGCTAACGTAACGTTATCTTCGATCTTTAACGCGACGTGGGCATAATGGAGTGGCGAGGATTGCAAAGCAGGTTAGATGCATTGGACCCGTTGCGGAATAAAACGGCAGGGACATGTTTTGGGTCACAGAATAGGCACACTAGTCTTGCTCTAGTGACGCTCTACTGCTGTGTGATGTTGATATTAAATGGAGTTTCACAATACTGGGCGCGGGGCGATGTCGCCGGATTTTCAAAATAATCGCAATATGAATCTATCTTTTTACGTTGCATCGATCCTATTTGATTATTGATAATAGATCGATATATCGATCTGGATCGATGTATCGTCCCACCCCTAGAAGACAGTATAGTTAGTTAGTGTTTTACTTTTTGATTATATCTTTTTAGCAGCAGGTAGTTGGAAGTCATTTTGATCTGTATCCCTTCCTGTTTTGGTCCCAGCATATGTTCTAGCGGCGCTGATAGCACTAAAGCTTTTCTTGTTTGAATATTTTTTATTTTTTTTTATCTACTTTTTCTCCCATTTTCTATTTTTCTCCCATCCCAATTTCGTATCGTCCAATTCTACCCTCCCCTGTCTCGAACGCTGTTAGGCCATGCCTCCCACAAGCCGGTTGCAATGTGGACTAAGCCTTACATCACGTGTCCCCTCCGGTACTCGAGGAAGCAGCAGTCGCATCTTTTCACCTGCACAGCGCGATCTCTCAGCGTCGGGGGGTCTGCGTTTTGGAGGGCACGCCGCCCCCCGTCGCTTCCTGATTCTGCTGCGCAGGTGCACCAACCGACCTTTAGGAGTCGCTGTCCACAACGTCCGATCCCCACCCATCAGCTTCCCACCCCCTAATACTGCCAATTGTATTAGTATGAATGAATGAATGACCTTTATTTATATAGCACCCTTCACAACACTACAGCTTAATATAAAAACACAATAAAAACAAAATCAGAAATAAATGACAACAACGACAAACGGCAGTTAAAAACAGTGAAACCAGATAGAAAAAGTAGAATAAAAGAATTTGGATAAAATCATGAGTCACTAATTAAAACAAACTACAGTGAGGACAAGAAAAAAAAAGTGCCTATGCATGACCAAAAGCCTGTCTGAACAAATGTGTTTTCAATTGTTTTTTAAAAGAGTTCTCAGAGGGGGCAATTGGCAGGTCCAGTATGAACGACCAGCCAAGCTGATAGCAATGCGGAGAGCTGGGCTCAAACCCAGCGTCTCCTGCATTGGTGGTGAGCGCCTTGCCCACTGCACCACCTAGCCGCCCTTGTTTGAATAATTTATTAATGGATATTTTAGGCCTGTCCTCTATTTTATCTGCCGATATCAAGTCCCGATCTGATATTTGTATTTTCCTAGATAATATAGCAGCACAGTGCACACTTCAAGTGTATTAGTTAGTAAAACCATTTCAATGTAGGTAGCATGTAGGTAGGTAATTGTATAAGAATAATTCTGCTTTAAATAAAAGAAAACTAAATAGCCTACATCACAGCTTTCCTTCATGGTTTTCATACATTTGTCTAACAAAAGAAGAATTTCATTGGGCTTAATATTAAATCAAATTTAATAACCCGATACCAATCAATTAAAATATGCTGTGAACAGCTCAGATTCCGATCTATCCGTAATATTTCCCTAATGCAAATTAATGCAGTAACGCAGAAGTATGTCTTTAAATCTAGCGTATATTAACATTGTCCGCCATGCATTGTACCCATCCTTGGGCCCAGTCTGCCAGTGCTGTAACCCTATGGAGATGTTTACTTTCTTTGCAGGGCTATAACTTTTTTAATCCTTCCGGATGTGGGAACGTTTTATTTTTTTTTAATTCATACATTGTTGTGTTAATACCGTCGTGAATATAAGTATGTTTTTAAGGTTTTCTGCAGTAATTCCTAAAACGCGAGTTATAGGCCCCAACGCATATGATAGATTATCGATTGGCGTTTCTTTCCTATACACGCTATATTAAAAGACCTTTATTTATATAGCACCCTTCACAACACTACAGCTTAATATAAAAACACAATAAAAACAAAATCAGAAATAAATGACAACAACAACAAACAGCAGTTAAAAACAGTGAAACCAGATAGAAAAAGTAGAATAAAAGAATTTGGATAAAATCATGAGTCACTAATTAAAACAAACTACAGTGAGGACAAGAAAAAAAAAGTGCCTATGCATGACCAAAAGCCTGTCTGAACAAATGTGTTTTCAATTGTTTTTTAAAAGAGTTCTCAGAGGGGGCAATTGGCAGGTCCAGTATGAACGACCAGCCAAGCTGATAGCAATGCGGAGAGCTGGGCTCAAACCCAGCGTCTCCTGCATTGGTGGTGAGCGCCTTGCCCACTGCACCACCTAGCCGCCCTTGTTTGAATAATTTATTAATGGATATTTTAGGCCTGTCCTCTATTTTATCTGCCGATATCAAGTCCCGATCTGATATTTGTATTTTCCTAGATAATATAGCAGCACAGTGCACACTTCAAGTGTATTAGTTAGTAAAACCATTTCAATGTAGGTAGCATGTAGGTAGGTAATTGTATAAGAATAATTCTGCTTTAAATAAAAGAAAACTAAATAGCCTACATCACAGCTTTCCTTCATGGTTTTCATACATTTGTCTAACAAAAGAAGAATTTCATTGGGCTTAATATTAAATCAAATTTAATAACCCGATACCAATCAATTAAAATATGCTGTGAACAGCTCAGATTCCGATCTATCCGTAATATTTCCCTAATGCAAATTAATGCAGTAACGCAGAAGTATGTCTTTAAATCTAGCGTATATTAACATTGTCCGCCATGCATTGTACCCATCCTTGGGCCCAGTCTGCCAGTGCTGTAACCCTATGGAGATGTTTACTTTCTTTGCAGGGCTATAACTTTTTTAATCCTTCCGGATGTGGGAACGTTTTATTTTTTTTTAATTCATACATTGTTGTGTTAATACCGTCGTGAATATAAGTATGTTTTTAAGGTTTTCTGCAGTAATTCCTAAAGCGCGAGTTATAGGCCCCAACGCATATGATAGATTATCGATTGGCGTTTCTTTCCTATACACGCTATATTAAAAAATTCAAATGTATATGATCGTATACATTATGCTTCATCATGCGTGAAGGAAAGGGGGGGGGGGACGCTTATAATTCTTTGATAGTCAGTAGCGTCTTTTTTTACTATGGGTTGATACGTTGATCAGATGAATTGCAGTGAAATAAATAAACAATCGGCCTGAAAATAATGTTAGATTCCTCTTACCGTTCGCCGATGAGACTGGAGGAAAAATATTCCAATTATTTGACGTTGATCTGCTAGATCCATTTCCCGTTTGTATGACACAATAAACGCCGAAATCATATTGATTATTGCATTTAGAAAGCGATCCCAATGCACTCGATTGTGTCTCTTGATCCACGTTAAAAGATATTACTACCGGAGGATTCTCCCAGATGCACCGAGCGCCACTTCCGGTTTGGCGTGGAGTGTAACTTGCCCGAAATCCACCAGGCGGCGGTATTGAGGCGTTGCAATATCAGAACAGGGTCCAGCTGCGTCCCGGAGGGAGGCTGGATGAATTATGAATGCCATGGCGAAAAAATGTAATATTGATCCCAAAAACGAGTTAACTCGTTTCTGGCGCACAACGCATGGCGGGCAATAACGAGTATACTCGTTTCTGGCGCACAAAGTGTTAAAAACCAAAGCATATTGGTGAATATTATTGTGATGCTAGATAATGTGCTTATCATTTTCCAGGAAATAACACATTCAGCAGCCAATTCAAAGTTGTCTCGAATTGCCCAATGCCCAATCATTGTCTATGGAGCAGCACCAGACTTGTTTAGCTGATGACATCACAAGTTTGAGTCTGATTTCTGGCTTTGAGTAGCTCATGAATGGAATTCTTAACCCTTTCACTGCCGCACTACCAAAACGGTTAACCCTTTCACTGCGACCGTCGGTTGTGTGATAGTAAAGGGTTAACCTTCTGTCGTGTGGCAGTGAAAGGGTTAATTTGGGTGGCGTTGTCAGGTGCGGGTGAAGCTTCTGTCCAGGCTGGTGAGTCAGTTTGAAGGGATGATGAAAGAGGACGTGTTGGAGTTCATCCTAGAGGACATCAGGACCAGGAGTGACCTGGCCTTCTCGGTCCTCTACCAGGAGTACAACACCTACCTCAGCCAGCTTCCCACCGGGCTGTTGGACAGCTACGACCACTGTCTCTACACCCTGCTGGCAGGCCTGCAGGAGAAGCCGGAGCAGAGGGACGGGTCAGTGAGACACCTTCCCCTTCCCCATTGGGACTGGGGCCACGATTAGATATTATTGTTTATCATTATTATTGTTTTCATGTTTAACTCATTAACTCATTCAGCCCCCCCCCCCCCCCCATGCATTCATGATGGAACATAATACCTATGATATAGATTTGATTTCGGAATAATAGCGTGTACAGGAAAGAAACGGCAACATCTATAGTGGAATTGACGTGTATAAGGCTATTACTCAGCCTTTTGGGAATTACCCCAGACCACGCTATAACTATATTTATATTCACCACGGTATAACACGGGAACGTATGGATGAGAGAATTTATTCTTTTTCACATATTGAACGATAGATAGGTGATGTCAAAGTGGCCATAGTATTGTATCCATATAATAATAATAATAATAATAATAATAATAATGCAGGACCTCTTTAGAGACGTCTTTATTCGGCATGCAACAACATAGGACATGCAATGGGCGGCACACACACAGGAATACACACACACACATGCATTGTCTTTCTCAGGGTCGCCGATGCGATTGAGCTCGTCCTTCCCCCCCCCCAGGGGCAGCCGGGATCTGTTGTGCATGTTTTTCCATTGGGTTTCTCTTATGGGGGCGAACACGGGGAGAACATGCAAACTCCACACAGAAGGGCCTGGGAGATACCCCACCTGGGTACCTGGCATCGTGGAAACCTAGTCCCCAAGCGGGAATCGAATTCTGGACCTTCTTGCTGTGTTAACCACTACACCACCGTGCCGCCACGGTGATTCCATAGCTATAATATAGAATATAGTTATAGCTCTACAAACAAGGTGACGCACTCCTGACTCCTATCTTTTAAAGCGTGGCATTGCTACGACGGGCCCCGACTAATATCTGGCAGTCAATGAGTTAAAGGAACACGCCAACATTTTGGGGAAATTAGCTTATCGTCTTCTCCAGAGAGATATGAGAAGATAGATATCAGTTTCCTCTCTGTGCGTTCAGTTGAAAGCTATCTGGCTGCATGTTAGCCTAGCCTAGCACAGCACAATGAATGGAAGCGGACATGACCGATTAGCCTTCGGGAGAGGTGTTAGTTGGACAATGCCTAGGCTAACCGGCCATGTCCGCTTCCATTCATTGTGCTAAGCTACAGTAGACTAACATGCAGCCAGATAGCTTTCTACTGAACGCATAGAGAGGAAACTGGTATCTATCTTCTTGTCTCTCTCTGGAGAAGACGATAAGCTAATTTCCCAAAATGTTGGTGTGTTCCTTTAACCTCTTAAGCCTGAGCCCTATTTTCAAAAAATCCGCCTAAAATACATACCTAAGTAAATGGAAGTGGAAGATTGCTCCACTTCTACCAGGTCCATTTGCATGTTCTTGGTATCTAGGGACATCTATGGACCTGAGGTGAATGTATTCCCAGTGTCAGAAATATTGTGTATTACTAGGCTTGCTTAACCCTTTCTCTGCCACGCTTATATCCATCCTTGACATTACATTACTAAATTTACATTACTATGGCCCATTCAACATCAAGTATCTATCGTTTAGGATGTAGCAACGTTCTACTTTTTCATTCACACATTCATACTAAAATATGGTCTAAAGTATAAATATGTTTTTATCGTTTTCTGCAGCATTCCATAGAACGTGAGTTATAGCCACAAATACTTATATTAGATCATCAAATGTAGTTTGATACCGATTGACATCAGATAAAAAATTTCAATTGTACAAGGTCCTACACGTCATGCCTCATCATCTGCTGGTGACCGGAGGGGGGGGGGTTATAAGTCCGTGGCCGACATTAAATAATTTATTTAGTATGGGTGATATGTTGATCGGAGCAGTGTGTATGTTTAATAATAATCAAACACGCTGAAACTCACAGCGGCTTCCTCGTAGCGTTGGGCGATCAGCGTGGAGCAGAAAGTTCTCTATTATGGGATGTCGATCTAGTTGGTCCAGTTCCAGGTTGTATAATACTATATGCGTCCAAATCATGTTGTTTATCAAGTTATTTGCAACCGATCGATGTCCAGTGTATCAAGATGGAGTCCCGCTAGCGAGTGCCCGGACGAAATATGGGTGAGCACCACTTCCGGCGCGTCACTTCCGGTTTTGGCGATTCGCCGATCGGCCACCAGATGGCGGTCTTGAACCGTTGGAGAGTTGAGAGGAGATCAACAGCAAGTCTCAAGTCTCCGTGGGTGAAATATGATTGCTATGACAGATTTTTGAAATATTGATCTCAAAGACGCTGTAAGACGTCATTGGCAGATTAAGCATGGCGAGCAATGACGTCTAAAGTCGTCATTGGCGATTAAAGGGTTAAATTGTGATGAAACAAAGGAGAATATGAATTATGATTTTTCTTTGAATATTTGACGGTGAATAATACCATGCTAAAAATGACCAGACATGAAAAACTGCCACTGAGCTCGTTCAGTACCTTCTTGAGATCACGTGTACAAAAAATATAAGGAAATTAATAAAGGGAAGATGATTACACAGAAGGTTTTGTAGATACAGTACTGAATTCTGCCATCCGGACCCATGCTATTTGAAATATTATTATAGAATATGAGGCCTATAAATGACCTTATTATAGCCAACTTGCACATCTATGGATCGGGCCAAATCTTTCCAATGGCAGAGTTCAATTTGGACTTAGTATCACCAGGCGTGCATGAAGAACCGAGAATGAAATTAATCAGCTTTTTATTTTTGAATCCATTTGGAACGTGGATTGTTGCTAAATGTTCACAGAAGGGAGACAAACTAACTGCGCTCTCAAACTATGCCAATAACGTTCAGTTTTGTGGTATATAATCCCGAGAAATAAATAATAATCAGGAAGTCATTCGCTTCCAGAAATCTGGAGAACCCTAGGAGATGTAGTTTTTTATTTTATTTCAACGCTCATTGAAAGCCCCGTCTTTCCTTCATCATAATGCCTCTAGCAAAATGTCCGCTCGGGTTTATTTCCAGTCGAAATTCGCGATCTATTGAATATAATTCCTAAACTCATATTTTATTAACACATTGACTGCCAGCTATTGGCCTCATCCTGTTCTAGCTAGGCCATGCTTTAAAAGATAGGAGTGCGTCACCTTGTTTGTAGAGCTATATCTATATTCTGTATTATAGCTATGGATACAATACTATGGTCATTTGACAGTACCTATCTTCTGTCCAAGATGCAAAAAAGAATACATTTTTTCATGAATCGCGTTATCCCGTGGTGAATATAAGTATAGTTTCGGAATGATCCGGGCTAATTCCTGGGAGGCTGAGATAAAGGGTGCAACGTGAATTCTACTAAAAGCATTGGCGTTTCATCCCTGCACACGCTACTATTTACAAATCAAATGTATATAATAGGTATTATGTTTCATCATGAATGCATGAAAGGGGGGGGGGTCGTTTCTGATGCTTTGATTGCCAGTAACGGCATTCGTTATGAACACCACACACGCCGATCAGCTGGATCGGAATGAAAACATTGCAGGATCAAGCTGGAATTGACGTCAGATAGTCCTTACCTGAGGTCGGGGGTAATCCAAAAAGAATATTCCAATTGTTTGATCGCCATCTGGTCCATCTGGTCCACGACATAATCCAGCACAACACATGCATCGATTGTCCCGAAAACGATTCAATGCGATCGAGTGAAGCCCTAGGCTTCCCTGTACTAAAAAACTGCGCCCGGAGCGGTTTAAACGTAACACCCAGTCTCGAACAGGGTTTACTGCACTCTCGATACTGCCACCTGCCAGGATCTGGCCGGTACTGCACCCTCTGCGTCCCAGTATGCCTTTTAACAGCAACATACGGGTCCGTGACATTGAATAGAATATTAAAATCTATTTTTTTATACCAAATAACGTATATATACGTGGTTGGCGTTCAACGGTTGTCGGCCAATCACGTATATAAACGTTGGCGGGGAATGAGTTAATAATACTTTTAACAGTTTGAGTGCCAGCCATTTAACATTGGAAACCCTGTTGAATGCCAGCACCCACTTCAATGATAGCGTTGTGAACGCATAATCTCTCTCCTAAATTATGGCTATGTGTCTAATCTGCCTGTCGTTTATCAATGACTTGTTTGCAGTCAACATTGTCGAAACGGATTGTTTTTTTATTGGTTCATTTTCGTTTTATAGCATTTTGAAAAGCCCTCGTTTTCAAGGAAAATATATAGATTCCGTGATAAACGGAAATCGTTTATGTAAATACATAATCCATGCTGTTCTGATGGCCGGCGATCACTTGGTCTCTTCAGTTGGCTCGACTGAAAAGTAAAATGAGCAAACTGACCACTCCCCCTGCATCAGTCTAAACTAAGTAATGGGGTGCAGTTACACAGGGAGAGACGATAGGGGGCGGTATCTTCCCAATTGAGCTCAGAGAGACTGCAGCACTAACCCGAGGCTCGATTGATGAAATATGAATTCAAATCGCCAATAAATAAAAAAAACGGCAAACAGACGCTATATAGCGTCGGGGGCACTCAAAGGTCGGCATGAACTAACGACAAAAAGCGTCCGTGGCATCCAATGTGTTAACCTATTGGTAATCCAATCCAATCCAATCCACTTTATTTAGATAGCACATTTAAAACTACAAAGTTGACCAAAGTGCTGTACAAGTCCACAAACATAGGATAAAACATAAAACATAAAAATGGAATAAAAGCACACAATAAAACAGTACAATGTGTCACATAAAAAAGGCCAGTCTCTCAAAAACGCAAATAAGTACAAACAAACAAACGTATTGCTGAAAATATACACTATGACTGCTGTTGTGACATTGGTAGGATGTTTACTGTTGGTATGAGTAGACTCTAGAGAGAATGATTTATGACGTGATGTCATTTGCGGTCCGCACGGGTGGAAGAGGTTAAGGCAGGCTAACTATAGAATGCTTCTGAGTAAGATTTTTTTTTATAATATGATATAACGTCACCCGTCCCATGTTTTTCTCTGTGAACCTTGCTGGGGTCTAGCATGGCTCAATTGTGTGCTTCTAGAATGAGGTACTGTATTAAGTTACATTCCTCCTAATCTACCCCCCAATGCAAAGCATTCAACACATCCTCTTTTACTGTTGGTTAATATGGCTGAAATTAGCTACCAAATGTTACATCTAACACTAGCTACTTTGCATTGTGGGATAGAGGACAATTTTTAATGGCATCAAACATGGGGGCAGCCATGCTTAATACTCATCCCTCATTGAAGATGTATCAGGAGGGCGTTTCTCCAGATCTAGGACTAACAAAAGCTTTATTAAATGTCCAATTGTATTCCTTTGACATTTCAGCTGCGATATCCATATGTATCTTCAAATCTTGGTTCTTTCATTTCTGTTTTTGGGAGAGAGTTGTTCATGTTAACGGATACCAATTGGGCCATCTGAGATAATAGGAACAATGTACCAGTAAGTTATTAACTATAACTATGTAAATGATTAACTGAGTGATATTCCCTCTTTATCTTTCCAGGCTTTTCACAAAGCTTGTACTGGAGGCCCCTATCATAACAGAATCAGCGCTGGATGTAATACGACGTTACTGTGAAGATGAGGTAAACATATTGTATAATTATCATATGAAAGAAGAAACAAACTGACGGCACTCTTAAACAGGAGCAGGAACATAGATACTTAGGCTACAGTTAAAACCCTTTATTTTAACATTTAACCCTTGTGTACAACAATAATAACCATGCCCGGTTATGACCTTCATTATGATAAAAATGACATCTTATATAGCTTCCTGCCGGCTCCTGATGTGACTCCTCTTTTTGTTGTACCATTTTGTCTTTTCTAGTCCAGGGTGTATCTAGGCATGACGACTCTGAAGGAACTGATCGTCAAGCGTCCCTCAAGGCAGTTTCAGTATCTCCACGTGCTTCTGGACCTCAGCTCCCACGAGAAAGAGAAGGTGCTTCATTGTTCTTCCAGTAGATACCCCTGACCTTTTCTTCACCAGGCACTCGTTGCATTGGGGGCCAACAGTTTCTACGTTTTTGTCCATCTCGTTTGTGCCCCTTGGTTTCCATGAGGAATGCAAATGCTGTGCTAACAATGCATTGTAGGGACAAATGGAGGAACTTCTTTCTTCACATAATTTGCCAAATGACAAATGTATATTAGATTTGATTAAAATGTATTGTCATTATACAGCACTAGTACAGTACAATGAAAGGAAGTTTGGCCTCCAACCAGAGTGCAAATGTAACGGTAAAGTGCAATAGTAATATACAATGTACAATGTTTGAATATTCCATATATGGTAATAATATAAAAATTTTAAGAATTTGTTGGTGATATTTTTCCTCTTTTGGTGTTAAGGCTGTGCCTCCATTGCAGCAAATGAATGTGGTTTGCTTATCTTAAGAAGCAATCAACATGCACACTCAAGAAATGTTGTGGTGGAAGTTAATCTCCTTGTGTAAAAACCTTTTTAATCGAATTGGCTTACTACCCACACTCACTTCTCTGCTTTATTCAGTCAACGTTTCGGTCAGCTTTATGTCCTGATGAAGGTCTCTGACTGAAACCTTCCTCATTTTAAGAACCATTGCAACACATAACAACCAGCTGTAAAGTGGCTGTGTCAGTTACACAAGTGCCAGGTGGAGGCCTTTATAGATAAACACTGAGGAGGCCGAGCAAGGTGTCCTTCATCGCAAATGGATTTCTTTTTTTTGTAAAATGTAAGTCACTTTAAGGTGTTTTTCAGTCGTTAGCCTTATCTTAAACTAAACAATGATTTTGTATTTCCGTCAGTAGGGTTACAGCAGGCATACTTGGCCTTATCTTAAACTAAACAATGATTTAGTATTTCCGTCACTATGGTTACAACAGGCATACTTGGCTGCCGGCACCAACAGCAAAATAATAATTACATTTTGTACAGTTAGCGATGCTAGCAGTTTCTTCTTAATGGCAATCAGAAATTCTTCATAATTCTTCAGATTTTGCTGTTTGAAGTCACCAGTTACAGCCAAGTCTGCTTGTGTTGACATTTCTAAGATGCCAGCAGTCCAACAAAAACAACGAAAGACCGTACTGTACGTTACATGACTTCTCTCACGCTGAATGCCCTGCCCTGACCTTCCCGTGTCTTTTCATCAGTTGGTTCTCCATGGCTTGGCGTATTTCTCACTCATTGTGTGTTTTTTATGTGTAGGTGCGCTCCACTGCCCTGGCTTTCATCAAGAGGATGTATGACAAGGAGCAGCTCAGGGACTACATCGAGAAGTTTGCCCTCAACTACATGCAGCTCCTGGTCCACCCCAACCCCCCCTCTGTGCTCTTTGGGGCTGACAAAGACACAGGTCTGCCTCCACGAATGGACGTCAATAATGTTCCATTATTTCACTTGCTCCTCATTTCACTCCTGCACCTTGTGATATAACTATACCCACAAACTAGTAGTATCTCACTCCTTCACCTTGTGATGTAACTATATCCACAAAGTAGTATCTCACTCCTTCACCTTGTGATATAACTATACCCACAAACTAGTATCTCACTCCATGTACATGTCAAAATACTTCCCAAAGGTCAGTGAATACCACAACCACTACACCAGAGGAAGCTCAACAAATCATGTTAAACCCAGATTCGGCTCAAACAAGGGACTAAACGCGTTTCGCAATTATGCCACAACAATGTGGAACGCCCTACCCAAAGCTGTAAAGGAATGTGAATCCCTGCCCACATTCAAAACCGCTCTTAAAGAGCACCTACGGGAGGCTGCAATTCGAAACTGGCCACCGTAAATGCCCAAAACCCCCACCACCTCCTAATAGACAGTCTCCTCCCCACCGCATGTATATATTCCCTCCCCGCCGTATGTATATTTCCCTCCCACCCACCCACCCCCTCCTAATGTACAGTCCCCTCCCCATCATATGTATATACTCTGTCAGGATCTAGGGGTAACAGTACTGTATATTTGAATACCGCTTATGTCACAAATGTATCAGTACTAAATACCTATATGTCCCTATGCCATAAATGTCATGTATGTCATAAATGTCTATATGAAATGAAAATGGGGGACCCTGATGGAAACAAGACAAACGTCTTTCTCAGGTCTGCATCCCCTTAACAATTGTATGTATTGAGCCGTACTGTATTGTACCCATTCTGCAATCTGTTAAATAAAGTTCATTCATTCATTCATTCATTCACATTGTGATATAACTATACCCACAAACTAGTAGTATCTCACTCCTTCACCTTGTGATATAACTATACCCACAAACTAGTATCTCACTCCTTCACATTGTGATATAACTATACCCACAAACTAGTAGTATCTCACTCCTTCACCTTGTGATATAACTATACCCACAAAGTAGTAGTAATCTCACTCCTGCACCTTGTGATATAACTATACCCACAAACTAGTAGTATCTCACTCCTGAACCTTGTGATATAACTATACCCACAAACTATTAGTATCTCGCTAGATCTTGTGATATAACTACCCACAAACTAGTAGTAATCTCACTTCTGCACCTTGTGATATAACTATACCCACAAACTAGTAGTATCTCACTAGACCTTGTGATACAACTATACCCACAAACTAGTACACAGTACATTTTGCAGAGTAAATTTGACTCAAACTGAGTACATTTGACTCAAACTGAGTAAAATGAGTTAAATGTACTCAGTTTGAGTAAAATTTACTCTGCGAAATTTACTGTGTAGTATCTCACTAGACATTGTGATATAACTATACCCACAAACTAGTAGTATCTCACTAGACATTGTGATATAACTATACCCACAAACTAGTATCTCACTAGACCTTGTGATCTAACATAACATTTATAAGTCAACTGTTCTGGTGCACGCTTTTGTCCAAAGTGCCTTGTGTGCATAAATAGTTTTATGGGTGGTTCCAGTGGTAATCAAACTCACTTCTGGGTGTTTATGTCATTGTCATGTGGTTATATTAATCCCATTACAAGATAATAGAATATGGTGTTTTCTGTTGCTTTAGTTACTTTATAAAAACGAGACAAAACACAGTTATACGATTATGGACATTTGGAAACCTTTTTTTTGGGGGGGGGGTTCACATCTGTGTCTTGGTTCTAATGGAGGTTGACACACTAAGATGGTTCTCATTAGACACAACTTAAAGTCATACTAATAGACACTTAAAGGAAAACTCCAACATTTTGGGAAATTAGCTCATTTAACATCTTCCCTGGAGTTAGACAAGAAGATGCATACCTTTTTTGTCTATCTGCATCCATTAGGCTTAGGGAACGCCTGCACCGTTAGCGTAGCTTAACTTCATCACTGGAAGTGGGTCAGACTTTTACCCTGAAGTTCCCTACAGTCACGAAATACACTCCAAATACAACTCAAACGTTCCTGTAAACATGTTGTGACCTGTGTATTTACCACGTGGTGAAATAAAAATAATTGAATTCGACATTTACGTTTTCTAAGCAAATATACTCTGAACTATTTTTTGCCTAACCACTCCTCTCTGGGCGCAGTGATTTCACGCAACGCAGTGCTACTTTCTAACGCTAACGCCAGTGTTTGTTTACATTTTCATTTCATTCAAAGGATCCTAACCGATTGAAGTTTATGGATACCATGACTGTGGTAAGTTTTTAAGGGGCTAGCGTTACACAATAAATTAGTTATAATAATACCACAAGTGTGGATTCACTCGCCCAAACCCTGTAGCCGTGCATCGCAGTCACGAAAGCCAGGGGCTAACTAGGTCGATAGTCCAGCAACGTTGTGATTCATCAATCTCACAATATTCGCTAACGTTAGACAGATGGAATACAGCCTTCCATCTAAAAACATAAATTAAAACTTACCACAATCATGGTATCCATAAACTTCAATCGGTTCGGATCCTTTGAATGAAATGAAAATGTAAACAAACACTGGTGTCACGTTAGAAAGTAGCACTGCGTTGCGTGAAATCACTGTGCCCAGAGAGGAGTGGTTCGGCAAAAAATTGTTCAGAGTATATTTGCTTAGAAAACGTAAATGTCGAATTCAATTATTTTTTATTTCTCCACGTGGTAAATACACAGGTCACAACATGTTTACAGGAACATTTTGGAGTTGTATTTGGAGTGTATTTCGTGACTGTAGGGGACTGTAGGGAACTTCAGGGTAAAAGTCTGACCCACTTCCAGTGATGAAGCTAAGCTACGCTAACGGTGCGGGCCTTCCCTTGATTGAAAACTTTATTAACAGATTGCAGAATGGGTACAGTACAGCTCAATACATACAATTGTTAAGGGGATGCAGACCAGAGAGAGACTTTCGTCTTGTTTACATCAGGGTCCCCCATTTTCAATTTATCATAACATATATGACATACATGACATACAGATAGACAGTACTGCTACATCTATACATTTATGACATACCAGATTTGCAAATACAGTACTGTTTGTGATACGAAAAGAGTCCAGAAAAGAGAGTATATACATTTGACGTAGAAACTGTACATTGGAGGAGGTTGGGTAGGTGGGTGGGGGGGGACTGTACATTGGAGGTGGTTGGGTGGGTGGGGGGGAGGTTGGGTAGGAGGGGTGGGTGGGGGACACTGTACAACTGTACAAGCAAAACTGTACATTGGAATATTGACAAGATCATACTTTGTCATTTACTGTACATTGGCCTAATGCCTAAGCCTAATGCATGCAGATAGACAAAAAAGGTATGTATCTTCTTGTCTAACTCCAGGGAAGATGTTAAATAAGCTAATTTCCCAAAATGTTGGAGTTTTCCTTTTAAGTTAACATAATTATCGATACTAGTTGTAGATGGTGATAACAGGGCAACCTTCCCAACGCTGCCATCCGTCATACCAATATGTCTTCCTTGCCACAGAGGTGGCGTCCCCCTGGACGGAGGAGACGGTGAGACAGTGCCTGTTCCTCTACCTGTCCCTCCTGCCTCTGAACCACCGCCTGGTACACGAGCTGGCGTCCGTCTACACAGAGGCCATCGCCGACATCAAACGCAGCGTGCTGAGAGTGATTGAACAGCCAGTAAGTCACTCCTTCCTCGTATATTCTTTCACTTGCCTTTTAGCACAATGAAAACTGCTAAAAATGTTACTTGAAAGTTTCATGCTCAAAGGATACTACACCCAATAGGAATGACATTTTCAGCTCTGAGTTATTATTAATAACCATTAAAATAATGTTTATCATGGTTATCTATGATTATCAACCATTAATGTTTATATTTGGTTCAGTTTGTTTGGTCAATTAACAATTAAGCCTGTCAGTCTAGTGTGTCAAATGAATGCTTCTAACAATGGGACCCAGTAAAATCTTCATTGTTTTAAATAAAAAAAATAAAAGATTTGTTTATTTCTTTCTGGATTGATTTTTACTCATTTTACTTTTTACTACCAATAGTGTATACGTTAAACATTCCAAAAAGTAAACCTTTTCTAGTTTTCTTTGCTAAAAGTGTTTCTGAAGTGAGATTTATTTTAATTTGTATTGTGCTCATTGCATGTAGGCCCCTCTCTGGTTCCAATCAAGTTGTTGTCCTGATATTAAAATAATGATGAATAAGAAAAATGAGCTAGTACCCCGTTTGAGCATCTTAAAGGAAAACTCCAACATTTTGGGCATTTTCCATATACCCTGGAGTTAGACAAGAAGATACATACCCTTTTTCTTCTCTGTGCATGCAGTAGGAGTAGGAAGACGTGCACCGTTAGCCTAGTTTAGCGTCAGTCACTGGAAGTAGGTTCCTCCATTAGCCTAGTTCCCAACATCTTCCTACTCCTACTGCATGCACAGAGAAGAAAAAGGTATGTATCTTCTTGTCTAACTCCAGGGTAGATGGCAACAATTCTGCACCCAGTTCATTTGAATTCAGTCTTATCAACTGTCAGCAGTCAAAAAGCACGTAGTGAATCAAATCCTTGCTATGACTTCTGTGCGTTAATATTAGTCTGTTAGCTGTTATGCATATCTAATGCATGTTTTAAACCAGCATGACTCCTTTCAATCTTAACTGTGTACTGTAGCTGCTTTCCAACTTGATCATCACCCCATATTCATGAGTTATCTGACCACCATCTAGATCCGTGGAATGGGAATGAACTCTCCTGATCTGCTGCTCTTGGTTGAAAACTGCCCTAAAGGAGCAGAGACTCTAGTCACTCGCTGCCTGCACATTCTGACTGATAAAGGTAAAGATACACCCTTTATTTATTTTATTATACACACTTTTATAAGGATCTGTGTATTGGTAGTGTTTCTCAAACTTTGGACTATTATTAATGCAATTGTCAAAAGAACTGCTACACTATATCTGTCAAAAGAACTGCTACACTATATTTTTCCCTATGTTGTTTAAGTCAACTATCTCCAGTTCAAGTGCAGTACACCATAGGCTCAAACAAAATGCATACTGTAACACGGTTCTGTCCTCTCTTTCTCTAGTTCCTCCATCACCAGAGCTGGTGGAGAGAGTAAGAGACCTCTACCATAAACGAGTACCAGATGTTCGGTTCCTAATCCCAGTCATAAATGGCCTGGAGAAGGTAAGCTTGTCTTCCAGTTCTGTAACCATGTTGGTATTATTTCCTCACAAAATGGATTTTCTTTAATCCATCACAGTTTTTCACAATTTTTTATTGTAAAAACGCCAGCAACATAACTCATGCAAGTCACTATTGAATTTAACACCCTATAGCAGTGATTATCAACTGGTGGCCCACGGGCCGCTCCCCATCCAGCCCCGCAGAATATGTGAGAGGAACAAAAGTGTTATTTAGGACGAGACTGCGCAAGGGCTTAATTGTACCCCCCCCCCCCTGTTTAAGTTTATATACAGTATCTAGAGAAAAATAGCAAAAACAAGAAGATTATTGGCCAATCGCTTAGCTGTTTCATGCACCCCATGCCTACTCACAAGAGACTTGTCCATGGTTCTGAAACAACAGCTAAGCATTAGTCTCATGTATCTCTGCCAGTCAGTTTGTTGTTGTTTTTTGCTTAAACAGCGGGGGCAAAAAATACAATTAAGCTCTTGTGGCACCGGGCCCGTCCTAAATAGAATGCATTTTACCACAAGTTGATGATCACTGTTGTATGCTAATCTATTAAATTGTTGTTGTTTTTTTATCCACTTTTTCTCCTCCTGTTTTTCTGTGATTTTTCTCCCATCCCAATTTAGTCATGCCAATTCCCCCCTCCCCTTCCTGGTCGTTGCTCGCATGTGCCCCCCACTGGTCGGTCTAGGGAGGGTTGATAGATACTATCACATGTCCCCTCCGATACATGCGGAGTCAGCCAGCCACTTCTTTTCACCTGCCAGCGCGGACTCTCATTGGTGAGGTGTAACGTGTGTGAGGCTCACACTACCCTCACCATCTCCCTTCCTCGCTGTGCAGGCGCCCTGACCCACCTGTAGGAGTCGCTGTTTACAACGACCAGATTACCACCTACCGGCTTCCCTCCCGCTGACTCTGCCAATTGAGCCAGTATGACGGCCGGCCAAGCCGGAGGCAACGCTGACAGCCGGATTCGATACCAGTGTCTCTCGCGTTGGTGACGAGCGCTTAGTCCGCTGCGCCACCCAGCCGCGCTAATCTATTAAATTGTTGTACTGTAATATAGAACTTAATGTTTATATGTAGAGTTATACTATAGTCTACTGTCTACTATTTTTTTGGAGCACAAGAAAATTGTCTCATCTAACCTATTGTGCAATAAATGAGAAATTAACGTTTTATCATTGGCTAATGAGCTGCATTATTCTGTTTTACATTTGGAATAGAAAGTGAATGGACTCCCTTGATAGCCTTGTTCTGTAAGGTTCTGAAACTCATAGCAGATGTGGGACAGAGTTAACAGAAGATTGTCATTATTACTGTGCTCCATTGACTCCATTCCTAATCATTTTTCTGGTACAGAAAGAGGTGATCCTGGCTCTTCCCAAGCTGATCAAACTCAACCCCATTGTTGTGAAGGAGGTGTTCAACCGCCTCTTGGGAACCCAGCATAGTAAGATGATCTATTCATGACTTCTATTGATTTATTAGATATGTGAGGTGTTTCACACAGGTTAGTTAAGTTAAATAGAAGTCAAGGTGGGGGGGGGAAACTGTACATTGGAGGTGAGTGGGGTGGGGGGCGGGGTTGGGTAGGCGGGGGGGGGGGGAATATCGACGAAACCTTACTTGGTCCCAAGAAGAGGGTCTCGTGTATTATTGGGTTAGGACATTTACTGTACATTGGAGGGGGTTGGGTTAGGACATTTACAGGGGCCAGTTTCGAATTGCAGTCTCCCATATGTGCTCTTTGAGAGTGGTTTTGAAAGTGGGTAGTGATTCACATTCCTTTACAGCTTTGGGTAGGGCGTTCCACATTGATAATTGCATAATTGCGAAACGTGTTTAGTCCCTTGTTTGAGCCGAATCTGGGTATAACATGATTTGTGGAGCTCCCTCTGGTGTTGTGGTCGTGGTATTCACTGACCTTTGGGAAGTATTTTGACATGTACATGGGTACCTTAGTCGTGTAGTGCATCTTGTAGACCAGGCCCATTGCAAGTTGCTGTACTCTGTCGTCTACTCTAAGCCATCCTAGGTAGTCAAAGTGAGCAGGGGTGAGGTGGGTTCTAGGAGTAAGGTCAAGTAGTAGTCTGACCAGTTTGTTTTGTGAAGTTTGTAATCTTGTTTTTAGCGCCTTTGAGGTGCTTTGGTACCATGAGGTGCAAGCATCGTCGTAGTACCCTTGAATGAGTGCTCCTGCCAGAGTCTTCAGGGTATTCTTGTTTACCAGAGAGGAGATCCAGTACAAGAATCTAGTTTGTTGGTTGACTTTTTTTATTACATTGGATGCCATTTTATCACAGGAAAGATTTGCCTCTAGGATGGAACCTAGGTATGTAATTTCATCTTTCCTTGTGACAATATTGTCACTAGGGATGGGCGTGAGTAATCGATTACTCGTAGCTATGAGAAAACTCATACTCAAACTTAGAACAGGCTGTCATCCCCACCTGCCTGAAGAAGTCTACTATTATCCCTGTACCCAAAAAATCCAAGCCTGCTTGCCTCAACGACTACCGCCCTGTAGCTCTCACCTCCATAGCCATAAAGTGCTTTGAGAAGCTAGTAAAGGTCTACATCTGCTCCTCCCTCCCCATCAACATGGACCCCCTGCAATTTGCATACCGCCCCAACAGGTCCACGGAGGACGCCATAGCCCATGTGCTGCACACAGCAGCATCACACCTGGACAAGAGGAAGGGGAACTATGTGAGAATGCTATTCATCGACTACAGCTCGGCATTCAATACCATAGTCCCCTCCAAACTCATAGCCAAGCTCAGGGACCTGGGCTTGAACTATGACCTCTGCCAGTGGGTCTTGGACTTCCTGACGGGCAGACCCCAGGTGGTGAGAGCAGGCAACTGCACCTCCTCATCCATCACCCTCAACATAGGGGCCCCCCAGGGCTGTGTTCTGAGTCCCCTCCTCTACTCCCTGTACACACACGACTGTGTGGCTCAGCGGAGTAGCAACACAATCATCAAATTTGCTGATGACACAGTGGTGGTGGGCCTGATCTCTACCAACGACGAGAGGGCCTACCTGGAAGAGGTCAAGGTCCTGGCGGGATGGTGCCAGGAAAACAGCCTCTCCCTGAACGTCAGCAAAACAAAGGAGATGATTGTGGACTTCAGGAGGTCGGGGGTCAAGGACTACAGCCCCCTCAGCATCGACGGGGCACCGGTTGAGAGAGTGAACAGCTTTAAGTACCTCGGAGCCTACATATCCGAGGACTTGACATGGACCACACACATTGACAGTGTTGTGAAGAAGGCACGACAACGCCTCTACTTCCTCAGGCGCCTAAGGAAGTTCCAAGTCAGTCAGAAGATCCTTAAGAACTTCTACTCATGTACAATAGAGAGCAGTCTGACTGGCAACATCACCTCCTGGTTTGGGAATAGCACTGCACAAGACCGAAGCAGACTACAAAGAGTGACACGTTCAGCCGAACGCACAATTGGATGGGGGCTCCCCACCCTCCAGAACATTTACAACAAGCGGTGCAGGGGCAAGGCTAAGAGAATCATTAAAGACTCCAGTCACCCGAACAACTGCCTCTTTGAACTGCTGCGGTCAGGCAAGCGATACCGGAGTCTCAAGGCGAGCACAGAAAGACTCAGAAGAAGCTTCTATCCCCAGGCCATCAGGCTGCTCAACGAACAATGAACACTACACAACAACCATCAAACGCACATAGCACACACATCCACACGCACACACTCACTTTAAACAAACACACTGTAGCACCCACTCCCCACACTTTATAGCACACACTCACTTTAAACAAACACACTGTAGCACCCACTCCCCACACTTTATATTTATTGATGAAGGATTGCACTACAACTCGTACACCTTACTGTAAATTGTACCTAAATTGTACCTCATCCCATTTCTGCTTCGCACTATATAGTATTGTACATTAGTACACTGCATAGTATTGTATATTATATGGTAACTCAGTTACGGCTATTATGCATCGAACATTGTACATATGTCTATACTGAACACTGTGACCTCATTTTCTACTTCTAATTTACATGCTATACTATGTTATTTGATACTATCTTGTCTAGCACAGTCTCTGGAGCGTAACAGTAAGAAGCATTTTGTATGAAAGTATTCTGTACTTCTGTATGACAACTATTAAAGAAACTTGAAACTTGAAACTCGATCTTAAATTATTAACACTTTCCGTGCCAGCAGGGGGAGCCAAAAATAGCACTTGAGTGCCAGCGCTGTAGTCAATGGGATCACATTTGCGAACGCATAAACTATATCTTAAATTATGGCTATGTGTCTAATACGCCCGTCGCTTATCAATGACTTGTTTGCAGTCAACATTGTCGAAACGGATTGTTTTTTTAATCGGTTCATTTCCGTTTTATACCATTTTGAAAAACGCTCGTTTTTTTTAGACTTCCAGAAGAAGAAAAAAAAGGTTCTGCATGAATCGCGTTTTACTGTAATACACAAAACATGTTGTAATTTTCCGGCCTATTTATGAATCGTTTTCAAATAAACGCTAGATTATCGATAGTATATGTGTACTTATGCACGCTAGAGAAGCGGGCTGAAAAATCGATTCTCTTATTTCCTGATCAGCACACACGCACTCACAGCCACACACACACATATGGGACACGCTGAGATATAGGTGAAAAGAGCTCTGATTATCCCAAGACTGGTAAAATAGATTCCTTACCTCAGATGTTCTCCAAAAAGATTATTCCAATTCCTGATCGCCATTCCAAATATCGATCGTGTTTATTGATCCAACGCTGGGTACTGGAAATACCGATTCCACGCTGTTCTGAGGGTCGGCGAAGACTGCAATCGGCTCGGATTACATGCCTGACAAGTAAAATGTGGATTCCGGACTTGATTTTTTGAATGCGTTTTCATTCAATCCAATCCAAAGGGTGCATTACCATCCGTCAGACGATAGGGGGCGGTATTCTCCTTGTTCAAACTCAGACAGAGTCCCAGTGGTAACGTGAGGCTAGATTGATGAAACATTTATGGAAATCGTAATAAACAAAATAACGATTAAAAACGAGATTTCTCGTCGGTTGGCACTTAAAGTGTTAATAATCTTTATGAAAAAAAATATATATATTTTTTAACATTTGTTTCACATGTATGTGTAAGATTATAACTGTTGGTTTCCTTAAACATATACGTGAATGAACAAAATTAAGTAAAACAATATATATATATATATATATATATATATATATATATATATATATACATTTTTATTTTTTGGTATTTTTTTTCCCCCTTCGAGTAATACACGATCAATCGAGTATAGCATGCGATCAATCGATCTGGATTTTTCTTAAAAATGCCCATCCCTAATTGTCACCCACTGTAACTGAGAAGCCGTCGGTCTTGTTGAGTTTGTTATTTGATCCGAAGAGAATGGACTCTGTTTTGCCCATGTGTAATGATAGTTTGTTATCAGCGAGCCAGGTGCAGATTCTGCCGAGTTCTGAGCTGAGGGTTTTTTCAACCTGTAACTTGTTCTTGTCAGAGACCAGCAGGGCTGAGTCGTCCGCGAACAAGAACAAGTTGCAGTCACAAGCTGACGACATGTAATTTGCATAAATTAGGAACAGTAGCGGTCCTAGTATGCTTCCTTGTGGAACACCACAGCTCACTGTGAGGGGGGGATAGAGTACTATTTACCTCCACCATCTGTTCTCTCCCCCCAAGGTAGGATTGCATCCAGCTCACTGATAAACTATCAAAACCTATTGCTTTTAGCTTGTCAATCAGAATGGAGTGATTGACAGTGTCGAAGGCCTTTTGTAGGTCCAGCATGACCATGCCGCAGTATTTGCCTGCGTCCACCTCTTGTTTGATGTGGTCGTTCAAATAGAGAAGGCATGTGTCAGTGGAATGGGATGTTCTAAAGCCAGATTGGAATTCGTAGATTAGATTTTTTTCTGCTAGGTACTTTTCGACCTGTTTGTAGACTATTTTTTCCATGACTTTCGAGATGGAGGTAAGAATAGAAACCGGGCGGTAGTTGCCTGGGTCTAATTTGCTGCCCTTTTTGTGCAGAGGGGTCACCCTCGCAATTTTGAAGTCCTTGGGGACGTGTCCCTGTTTTATGGAGAGGTTTATTATGTGTGTGATGATTGGGGTGATGGCGGCTGCTGAGTCTCTGAGGAATTTGGAAGGGATGTTGTCGTGGCCAGTGGCCTTGTTAGGTTGGAGGGCGCTCAGTTTATTGAGTACCTCATCTGTTGTTACCATTTCCAGCTTGAAGTCGTCCTTGTGGACCCCTAGGTTTTTGTAGTAAGCTACTATGTGTTCTACCCCATAAAGCCCTGAGTGGGAGGGTAGTTTGTTTACCAGTGTTGTGGCTATGTTTGTGAAGAAAATGTTTAAGTAATTGGCTACATCCAGCTTGTCTGTGATGAGCGTGTTGTCCGTTTTTATGTTTATGTTTGAGAATCTGGTTTTAAGTTTTTTACTGCATCCTAGTTGATTATTGAGTAATTTCCAAAGTTCACGTGGTTTGTTTTTGTTTTCCTCAGTTTTGTCATTGATGAAATTCTTTTTTGCATTTTTGATCATGGAGTTTACGTCGTTTCTTAGTCACTTGATATCACTGATGTCAATGTCATTTCGTAGTTTTACCGGAAATAGATCACATACAGGGCTGGGCGATATGGCCTAAATATGATATCACGATATTTTCTGACCTTTCGGCGATACACGATACACATCACGATGTTTTTCTTTTTTACCCCAAACAATTCATTATGAGGCTTACCAAGACAGTATTTGATTTTGCAAGCTAACATTAAAGACAAAATAAAATACCCATGCATTTAGCATTTTTATATTAGATTTAGATTATTAGATTATATATTGCATATATTTAGCAATGAGATATTATATGATTTAGATATGAAATATGATGAATTGAAAATGGGGGACCCTGATGTAAACAAGACTAAAGTCTTTCTCTGGTCTGCATCCCCTTAACAATTGTATGTATTGAGCTGTACTGTACCCATTCTGCAATATGTTAATAAAGTTTTAAATCAATCAATCAATCAATCAATCAATCAATCAATAGCATTTTAATGAAACTACTGTATATATGTATGTCTCTAAATGTTTTGATGAATTGAAAATGGAGGACCCTTATGTAAAAAAGTCGAAAGTCTTTTTCTGGTCTTCATCCTCCTGTACTGTATTGTACCCATTCTGCAACCCTTTAACAAAGTCTTCACTCATTCATTCTGACGGAAACATATAATTTTGATTGACAGTCGAGTCTGCCAATTACGTCACAGCGCTTGCACCCGCCCTGCTGTTCTTAGCACCAATCGGCAAGCTCCTAGTTTTTTACTTCCTGAATGTCCTGTGGCTGAACAACGTCAACAAAGCTACTAACGTTAGCTCCCCGCGGCCGTCGAGTAGGAGACTAGTGCTCAACAGGATGACTAAATGAGGCATAATGATTTTACTACAACGAATGTTATAATAAAAGCCTTTCCATACATCTGTCTGATTGAAAACTTTATTAACAGACCGCGGAATGGGCATATCTCAGCACGGGCTGAGATATGAACGAGTAACGTGTGGACAGATTGACGCGACACAATCCTCTTGGGCAAAACATCACGATATCCACGATACGTTGAAAAAGTGTATCGTTAATGAACTGTACCCGATATTTATATAATATCGTCATATCGCCCAGCCCTAATCACATATATATAATCCCACTCCTCCCCCAAATTGGTTCCTGTCCTTTCTATATAAAGTAAAACCAGCTATAGCCATACTAGAGTTACAGATAGAGTCATCCAAATGCGTTTCTGACACAGCAAGAATATGTATCCTATTAGCCTGTAAGAAGAGAGCCAGCTCATGTGTCTTATTCCTAAGACTACATATATTAATGTGGGCAAAGATTAAGCCCTTAGGTAAATTGCCCATAGACATGATGTAGAAAATACCACACACATGTTATAAAAATACTTAAGAAACACCACAACAACCCAGGACACACATACATGGTCATCAGACATCACTTGGAACGGGATGTTACTTTCAATGAGGATAGTTACCATAGCAACCATCGTCGCGTGTGTACCGTCACAAGCCTGCGCCATTGTTTACTGCAGTAAGAAACACGTTAGCGTCCAGCCTGTGCTTTTTCATCACCACCCGTCAGCCAATATGTGATGTCGGAGTTGCGATACATCTGTCCATCGATGAAGAGTTTATCGATGAACAGACGGGTCTTTTTATTGCTGTTTCTGGCGTCCGTCATGATTGGATGTAGTAAACGTCGTCTCCTCATGATCTCCGATGGATATTGATCCGTGATCGAGAAGGTAGAGCCTTTCAACTCTCTGCCTCTCTCCATGATGGCGTGCTTCATTCTGGACTCAGTTACCATCGCCACTATGGGACGAGACTTCTGGACCCCAGGCTTGGATTGTCCAAGATGGTGCACTCTGCAGAAACGTATTGCGTCTGCGTCTGGCTTCATCATCTTGAGACTGTCCACCAAGAAAGACCGAACGATCTGCTCCGACTTTATGTAAGCTCCCTTACCTCCTCTTTCTTCACCACTTTGTTCAGGAAGCCCATGTATGATTATATTGTCTCTCATGCTTCGGTTCTGAAGATCCAGGACATCATTCGCTGTTTTATAGTTGTCTTCTTGGAGCTCGATTGTGACTTTCTGTAGTCTAATAACGTCAGCCCTGAGAGAAGCGTTGTCCTTCTTTAGGACTTCAATTAGGGACTTATTGAATTCCACCGATTCCTTTAACTCATTCACGTTGTCACTTAGCTTTTTTAAAAGATCCAACTTCTCCAGCTGTTTTTGCATAGTTGACATAGACTCACGCATTACTTTTAATTCTGCAAGAAGAAGTGGATACACTCAGGGACGTGCACAGGATTTTAGAGGGGCAGGTGCTCAAAGGCTGAAAAGGGCACTACACTTGTGTGTATATATTAACCGAGCACGCGTAGCGCGCGAGCACGATTTTTAAGGGCCCTTTTTGGGGCGGGGGCCCCCTTTTTATGCTTTTTGGGGGGTTTTGGTGATCAAATATTGAATATTGAACTATAATAATCAGTGCAGGAGCTCACTTATCCTTGAAAGACACTTTTATCACTGACATAAAAGGCCCATACATCTCCATAAATGTTCAGGGGGGAGGGAATAAGTGCTTACCCTACAGACCCCAAGAAGTGCTGTATATTCTGTATTGTTTAATATAAATGCATTTTTTATTCCAATCCCGATTTGTATTTGAGATTCCCAAATCCCATCGGACTTGACTTCTTCGTGTCCCTCAATGAGTGTAATACCAGCATTCAAGGAGGAGGTATTGCCTTCATGTTTAACAACAATTGGAGCGATCCAACTAACGTGAAGGAATTATCCAACCACTGCTGCCCAGACCTGGAATATATAACCATCAAGTGTCGTCCTTTCTTCCTCCCGAGGGAGTTAACGGCGATCATCCTTGTAGGAGTGTATATTCCACCGCAAGCCAGCAACAACGTCGCGCTCTCCAGACTCCACGACGAGGTAAATAGAATACAAGCGGCGAACATTAACGCCGCCATTTTGGTGCTGGGTGATTTCAATAGCGCCAATCTGAGAAAGGTATTACCTGACTTCTATCAGCATGTGACTTGCAACACCAGAGGCGGTAACATCCTAGATCACTGTTACACGCAATTTAAAGGTGGCTACAAGGCTCATTCTGATAGTGGCTTTGGTAAATCAGATCACGCGTCCATCTTTCTTTCACCAATGTACAAACAGAGAATCAAAAGTACTCCTGTAGTCTCGCGAGAGGTGCAGAAATGGGATTTGACGTCAGAGGAGTCTGCGTTTCACTGCACAGACTGGAATGTGTTCCGCGACACAGATAACATTAATGTCTACACGGAGACAGTGCTGGACTATGTTTGTACTTTGGTGGAAGAAACAATCCCCACTACCAAAATGAGAGTTTACCCAAATCAAAAACCCTGGGTAGACAAATCCGTCCGTGAAGCTCTGAGAGAGCGCACCAAAGCATACAACGACGGTCTAGTGGCAGGCAACATGAATGACCACAAGGTGGCGCGATACAACGTAAGGAGGACAGTGTCAGAGGCCAAACGGCGCTACAGGGATAAAATTGAACTCCAGTTTGAACAAGCTGACTCTAGAGCTATGTGGCAGGGGCTCAAAACGATGACAGACTACAAAGGCGCCTCCCTCAAACTGAACAGTGACATCTCCTTAGCAAATGACCTCAATACCTTCTATGCGAGGTTTGATGCTGGTAATAACAACACCAGCTCACAAGCCACGGCAATGGGGGGGGGGGGGTCGGCTGCTGATGGAGGCGCAGTGTTCAGGGTAACAGAGCATGAGGTGAGGCGGACCTTTAAAAAAGTGAATATCAGGAAGGCAGCAGGTCCGGACGGCATCCCCGGCCGCGTCCTAAAAGTCTGTGCCGACCAACTGGCCCCAGTATTCACTGACATATTTAACCTGTCCTTAGAACAGGCTGTCATCCCCACCTGCCTGAAGAAGTCCACTAATGTCCCTGTACCCAAAAAATCCAAGCCTGCTTGCCTCAACGACTACCGCCCTGTAGCTCTTATCTCCATAGCCATGAAGTGCTTTGAGAAGCTAGTAAAGGGCTACATCTGCTCCTCCCTCCCCATCAACATGGACCCCCTGCAATTTGCATACCGCCCCAACAGGTCCACGGAGGACGCCATAGCCCATGTGCTGCACACAGCAGCATCACACCTGGACAAGAGGCAGGGGAACTATGTGAGAATGCTATTCATCGACTACAGCTCGGCATTCAATACCATAGTCCCCTCCATACTCATAGCCAAGCTCAGGGACCTGGGCTTGAACTATGACCTCTGCCAGTGGGTCTTGGACTTCCTGACTGGCAGACCCCAGGTGGTGAGAGCAGGCAACTGCACCTCCTCATCCATCACCCTCAACATAGGGGCCCCCCAGGGCTGTGTTCTGAGTCCCCTCCTCTACTCCCTGTACACACACGACTGTGTGGCTCAGCGGAGTAGCAATGCAATCATCAAATTTGCTGACGACACAGTGGTGGTGGGCCTGATCTCTGCCAACGACGAGAGGGCCTACCTGGAAGAGGTCAAGGTCCTGGCGGGATGGTGCCAGGAAAACAGCCTCTCCCTGAACGTCAGCAAAACAAAGGAGATGATTGTGGACTTCAGGAGGTCGGGGGTCAAGGACTACAGCCCCCTCAGCATCGACGGGGCACCGGTTGAGAGAGTCAACAGCTTTAAGTACCTCGGAGCCTACATATCCGAGGACTTGACATGGACCACACACATTGACAGTGTTGTGAAGAAGGCACGACAACGCCTCTACTTCCTCAGGCGCCTAAGGAAGTTCCAAGTCAGTCAGAAGATCCTTAAGAACTTCTACTCATGTACAATAGAGAGCATCTTGACCGGCAACATCACCTCCTGGTTTGGGAATAGCACTGCACAAGACCGTAGCAGACTACAAAGAGTGACACGTTCAGCCGAACGCACAATTGGAGGGGGGCTCCCCACCCTCCAGAACATTTACAACAAGCGTTGCAAGGGCAAGGCTAAGAGAATCATTAAAGACTCCAGTCACCCGAACAACTGCCTCTTTGAACTGCTGCGGTCAGGCAAGCGATACCGGAGTCTCAAGGCGAGCACAGAAAGACTCAGAAGAAGCTTCTATCCCCAGGCCATCAGGCTGCTAAACGAACAATGAACACTACACAACAACAACCACCAAACGCACATAGCACACACATCCACACGCACACACTCACTTTAAACAAACACACTGTAGCACCCACTCCACACACTTTATAGCACACACCCACTTTAAACAAACACACTGTAGCACCCACTCCCCACACTTTATAGCACACACTCACTTTAAACAAACACACTGTAGCACCCACTCCCCACACTTTATATTTATTGATGAAGGATTGCACTACAACTCGTACACCTTACTGTAAATTGTACCTAAATTGTACCTCATCCCATTTCTGCTTTGCATTATATAGTACTGTACATTAGTACTGTAACTGAGGGGTACAATTCCCTGACTGTATTGTTAGATATGATACTTACTACCACTACCTCTTGTACTTTAGACTCTGGCCACCCAGTACTAGGCATAAATAATTATGGTAAACACTCCCACGTAGATGAAACGATCCAACACAAATGTACCAAGTCGAAAGTCTGCGTTTAATAATAATTAATACATAGCAAAAGGTATGTAGAGCAATCACTTAATTACATTTATGATTTGAAATAGGATGCACTTTTATGGCAAATGAGTATTCGTTGGTATATCAATAGAGAACGTCCAATCTCTGGTGGCGCAGGCGGTAAATATACAACCTGGAATATTTAAGGAATAATAGCAATGATACTTTAATGATTATAGAACTGGATACACTAGGGGGGAATTCCGGTCGCTTGTAAGACAACTGGAGAAGGGGGGGGGGGTAGAGTCTGGCTGTATCCGTCTGGCCGAGGGTATCCTGGGAGAACCCACGGTTGTGCGGCTCGGTGCCTCAGCGATCCTCGATCCACAGATGAAAGCAGTTGGACTCTCTGTGGGCCGGCTTCCTCCGGTCCACGATGGAGAGACGTGAAGCGACCTCGTCGTGTAGAGCGTCTCCTCACCTGTCGTCCTCTCCGGGGGGGGGGGTTTCCAACACACGGCAGTGTTGGTCTTTATCCATAGAATAATCACTGTATACAAAGCATAATCCGTGCCTGGGAAGGCGGGCTGTCGTCGGTAGAATAATCCGGTATGCAGGTCCACTCGCTCGTCGGCTCTGGGGCTCCTCGGGTGCAGCCTCACATGGGGTCGGCCACCCTGGATAAGCAGCCAGTTCTACCCGAAACGATGGGGGTACTGACTACGCTAGTATTCTCACCGCACGAAGCACTACATATGAATAGACTATTATTAGCTTAATAGACTACGTCCAACTCGACGATATAGTGCCAAATATGACTATTCAAATATTAATATACACGATGTCTCAATACCGATGGTAGGCCGAACTTGGCCTTACTCCCACACGTGGCGTCGCGGGGAGGCTTTACGTCTGTCACTCTATTGGAGGGTAAGAAACTGGACTAAAAGGAAGTCCTACTTTAGTAGCGCAGTATATATACGCACTATGAACAAATAGTACCATTAGTGGTGCGGTAGCCAGATTCCTACGCGGAACTAGGACTTGTTCGTACATGTTGAGCGGTACGTTTGAACTGGGTCTGGGGGGTATGGCAGCCTGGCACCAAGGTCTCGACCAATAGTAGAATGGAGACTATTATGGGATGTTCAGTAGGCTAGAATGGATATTCAATGCATATTGTACAAGGAATATACAAGGGATATCAGGGAATATTAGAGAATATACAAATACAATTAAATATATATATATAAATAAATATATATATTCGGTTTAATCTGGCCCTTCACAACAAGTACACTGCATAGTATTGTATATTATATGGTAACTCAGAACATTGTACATATGTCTATACCGAACACTGTGACCTCATTTTCTTCTTCTAAATTACATGCTATACTATGTTATTTGATACTATCTTGTCTAGCACAGTCTCTGGAGCGTAACAGTAAGAAGCATTTTGTATGAAAGTATTCTGTACTTCTGTATGACAACTATTAAAGAAACTTGAAACTTGAAAACAACAGCGGTTTCTATCATCATCATCATCACCACCCACGCTATGCATAAAATATATAGGTCCGCGGAGAGGCACGGTGAGGAGGCCGTGCAAACTGCAATGGAATATGGGGCATCTCTCTCTCTTTACCTAATATTTTGATTCTATCCTGACATTTTTCAGTTGGAAGGGCAGTCTATATGCGTAATGGTAAAAAAGAAATAAAAAAATCATTTTATTTATTTATTTTTTCAAAAAGGGCACTTTTTTGATGAGGCTCAAAAAGGCAGGTGCTCAGGCACCCCTTGGCCTCTATGTGTGCACGTGCCTGGATACTCTCTATCGCTAGAACCCATCTGATTCCTGCTGCGTTTTCTTTCCCGTAAGACGTTTGATTTCTCTCAATGTTTTTTTGCGATAGAAACAAGCAAATGTTTGCAAAAGTGCTGGGAACTTGTTGCTACTGCGAAATGGCGACCTCTCTGGTTGAAAATGAAAATGTGTTTGCCAGCAACCATAAGGAAAACATTCTATGTTAACAGATCTTTGTTCACTTAAGGTTCATGATGACCTGTAACATACTGACACTATAGTGTGTGTCTTCTTTCAGGTGAGGGCAGTTCCTCCATGTCTCCTCTCACACCAGGCGAGCTTCTCATTGCCTTGCACAACATAGACTCAACCAAGTGTGACATGAAGTCCATCATAAAAGGTGAGTTTTAAATTCCTTTTCCACCCGAAAGCAGAATCTGCATGGCATTTCTATGGACTCAAATGTGCTATTTTTCTAAGAGAAATGCTCTTGGTCCCCGTTTACTCCTAGCTCATGATAAATTATACACAAAAAAATTAACTGTCCTACGCCATAGCTTTAGCATATTTTTGTTAAGCATCTTTTATAAAAAAAAAAAGATTTGGTTAAATCTAAAATTATTGGAAACATACAGTACATTTTTAATATTTTCCTTATTCACTTTAGGCACCATATTGATCAAGTTTAACGTTGGCAGAATACACTATTGGAATGATGAACTCGTTATCTGACTCCCTGTTTTTCATAGCTGTAGTTTTCATGTTTTGTTTTTTTAAGTACATGGAAGTTAATTGGTCGATCAAAGCTGGGCGGTGAAGTGAATCTGGTACATTATCTCCGCAGCGACCAACCTGTGTTTCGGGGAGAAGAACGTGTACACCTCGGAGGTGCTGGCGGTGGTGATGCAGCAGCTGATGGAGCAGAGTCCGCTCCCCATCCTGCTGATGCGCACCGTCATCCAGTCGCTCACCATGTACCCGCGCCTCGGAGGCTTCGTCATGAACATCCTGTCCCGCCTCATCAGCAAGCAGGTCAACGTCTTGGTGCCACATTTCAAACGCCACCTCATTCTAATGCCAAGTTTCCAACTTTATGGAATAGAATAGAAGTACTTTATTGATCCCGAGGGAAATTCGGCACCACAGATCGCTCACAATAAACATTTAGGTAGTAAAAAAAATAGGAATAAGAGTACACAGTCAGAGATATACATTCTAAAATATGTATATACATTCTAAAATATACAGTCCAGAAATATACAGTAAAATGTACAGGAAGATATACAAGGATTTATACTGTTACTCTGTGCTCAGTGAGGCGTTATACAGTCTGATGGCTGTTGGAATGAAGGACTTCCTGTGACGTTCAGTGTTGCATCTTGGAGTCTGAGTCGAACACTGAACGTACTCCTATCGGTCAAGTCCATGTATAGTGGGTGGGAGGGGTTGTCCATGATGGTGTGGAGCTTAGCGAGACTCCTCCTCTCTGACACCACCCCCAGAGAGTCTAGCTCCACCCCCACCACGTTACTGGCTTTCCTGACCAGCTTTTCCAGCCTGTTCGCATCCCCCGCTCTGTCTGCTGCAGATTCAAACTTTACAGTAAAGTAATTCTAATGCCAGATTCAAATTTTACAGTAAAGTAATTCTAATGCCAGATTCAAACTTTACAGTAAAGTCATTCTAATGCCAGATTCAAACTTTACAGTAAAGTCATTCTAATGCCAGATTCAAACTTTACAGTAAAGTCATTCTAATTCCAGATTCAAACTTTACAGTAAAGTCATTCTAATGCCAGATTCAAACTTTACAGTAAAGTCATTCTAATTCCAGATTCAAACTTTACAGTAAAGTCATTCTAATGCCAGATTCAAACTTTACAGTAAAGTCATTATAATGCCAGATTCAAACTTTACAGTAAAGTCATTCTAATGCCAGATTCAAACTTTACAGTAAAGTCATTATAATGCCAGATTCAAACTTTACAGTAAAGTAGGGGTGGACGGTATAAACGGTATGAATTTGCGCTACGGTATGGATTTTGATTATACCTTCATACCTTGTGACCGGTAGACTAGAGCAGCTAGTCACAGCAGTAACAATGACGTTAACGTTACTTGACGATTCACTCAACGTTTGCAGTGGTCGTTGCATAGTGTTTAATTGTACTGAGTTTTTCTCCACTTGCTCACGGACCTTGTCATATAGTTTGGGCATTTCAATTTGGCTAAGGAGGCTGAGAGGAGACTTGCTTTAGCACAGCAACGGGCTAACGTTAGCCATTTTAAGATACATTTATATACCGCAATATATACCATTACCGTCTATGCTTCAAATTATACCATGATATACATTTTAGACCATACCGTCCAGCCCTACAGTAAAGTCATTCTAATTCCAGATTCAAACTTTACCTCAGTCATTCTAATGCCAGATTTCAACTTTACAGTAGTCATTCTAATGTCAGATCCAGACTTTAAAGTAAAGTAATTTGTTTGAAGAAAGGAGACTCTCCCACTGTTCAGTCATATTTTTCTTTGTGGGATGAATTTGTGAACTGCAAGATGTGTTACGCAATTACATGTTTGTCCAGTCACTGGAGGAAATGGACATAGTTCAAGCACCCCTCCTCCACATAGCTGAATAGTTGGGCTCGCAAAGATGTGAATTGTGAACGTGAAGTCACTGAAAACAATCTGGGATAATCGGTGAAGCTTATCGGTGAGGCGAAGGCTCCTCTGTTGCCAGACGACCACAGTGCCTGTCGGACTAACAGCAGTCATGTTTGTGTTGCGTAGGTGTGGAAGTATCCCAAGGTGTGGGAGGGGTTTGTGAAGTGTTGCCAGAGGACCAAGCCTCAGTCGTACAGCGTTCTGCTCCAGCTGCCGCCAGCCCAGCTCAGCAGTGTGTTTGAGCGCTGCCCAGAGATGAGAGAGCCTCTACTACAGCATGTCCACTCCTTCACCCCCCATCAGGTAACCACGCCATCTGTAGGCTTGGACATGTCTATGAGATGTTGGATCCTCATGCTCAATTTATACTGCTACTGTAATGTTTACATAAACCAATGTCTGTGGAACCTGCAGAGTGTTGCATAGACACACTGTGCATCCTTTAACATTGTAACTAAACCAAACTGAGTTAATCTCAGTGAATCTTTACTGGCTGTGATGTGTAGCTAGTGTTGCATGATTATTAACAGCCAGGGACCAGCAAGGTCTGAATAAGTAATGACTTTTGACGTGTAAAATGGGAAGGGATCTTGCTCATCTGAAACGCCCTCATTTCTGTGTTCCAGCAATTGCACATCCCTGGCTCCATCATGGCGGTACTGGAGGCCAATAAGAAGCCACAAGAGCCGAAGCCTGTGGAGCCTGCTGTGGAGAGACAGGTAATGGACACAGTCGGGTTCATGAGGCCTACCATACTGCATACGTCTTGTTGACTTATTTATTTGTTTAACTGGGACAGTGGGCAATTTACGTCAACTCACCCAGAGTTGGAAAACATGTTTATTGACCTCTGTAAGTGCTGCCCTGTTCTGGACCACCTGGAGCTTCCTGAGGTCACCACTGGCAGTAGATGACCACATCGCAGAGCAATAGTCAAGATGACATAAAAGGGGATGGGCACCAAAAGAAGCGCATTTCCTGGAAATACCTATTTCTCTTCCCATTTTCAAAACAATATAATTAATATGCTGAGAGAGACCAAGACTGAGTGCAATCCAGCATCACTCCAAGGAGTTTAGTACTTTCAACTTGTTGAACTGCCGGATGATGATGATGATGATGATGATGGTGGTGGTGGTGGTGGTGGTGGTGGTGGTGATGATGATGATGGGGGCAACATTAATACATTGTTGGGACTTTCCTCTGTTTTGTAATTATCCGTTCTTCCTTCTCTTCTATTCCTCAGATTGAGCCGCCACCTACTTTAGTCCCTGCCAACATAGTAGTGACTCGTCCTGCTCCACTGAAAACTCCAGAACCACCAGTCAAACGGCACCCAGTCCAGCAACAACCAGCCAAGCAACAACCAGCCAAGCAACAACCAGTCCAGCAACAACCAGTCAAGCAACAACCAGTCAAGCAACAACCAGTCAAGCAACAACCAGTCCAGCAACAACCAGCCCAGCAACAACCAGCGAATACACCGGATGAGGAGGAGCCCATGGAGCAAGAGGAGACCAAGCCAGAAAGCCAAGAGGAAACTACTCAAGAATCTTCTCCGGTAAAATAAATCTTATGTTTAGTTATTAAAGGGAAGGCTTGCAGTTTTGGACCTAATATGTAAAAATCTCATAAACGGCAATGCTACCAACTCACAGTCACTCACAAATGTGTTTATGTTTATTAGGATCCCCATTAGTCATCATCAACGTGTTGACTATTCTTCCTGGGGTCCTCACAGATATACACATACAAATATGAAGCATTCAGTGTAAATCAGTCATATATCACATACATAATCAATAGAAAATAAAACAAAAGGGTCATGGGTGAATCCATTTCACCATACCTAAAAAAATAAAAAATAAAAAACACAAAGTAAACAGAAGAAGTTTGGATAACATGGCTGCAGCTACACTCATGCATGACATATATTGATTTCCTTCCGGATTATGACATTCAGTCAGTCATTCCTTCCTTCCTTCATTCATTCACTCACTCACTCATGGTTAGCCACTCTGCCCCTAGTGGCGGCTCATGTACATCACACTTTGTGTAAGGTCAATTCATAGTATGCTTTACATCTGACATTGTGTGTCCTTGTTCTCTTGCTTACTGATAATTAAAATGGCCAGAGAGAGCATTGTTTTCCATGCATTGCAATTTAAAATGTTATTCCTCCGCTGTTGACTGGAGTAAGACAAAGGTTCCCCCAAAATGTCAGTTGTAGATTCCACTGAAGAAATTACAGTAACACACCTGAAGAAATGTTATATAAATTGCAATCATTCTCCTACAATGAAAATTCCTTTTTACCTTTGAAAATTATTGACTGTTCCACTCGACGGGGTCGGTACCGACCCCTTTTGACATTATAATCATATAGGCATATTTTTATGAATGATGAAAATAATTTGTGATTTTAAAATCAACCGTTTTCAAGTATTAACATCACCACTATGTCACAAATGCATGTAGAATGTAAAACGTTAGGTTGGCAATAGTTTAGCAATAGGTTAAAAGTGTACTTATATCGTTTTAAGTTTTCGATATGCAATCGCCTATCTGACCCGGAACCGGAAATGGAAATGTTGAACCATGGGAATTGTAGTTTTTTTGCTGCCATTTTGTAGAGGAGATTCATAGACCACTACACTTCCGCGTTACATTGAAATCAAGGAGGAGATTGCGGGGGGGTCAAATGAATGGATGTGGACGAGAGCCGTGATGGAAGTGGTTGCCGATACGGCTGTGGGGGTGCTAGAGACATGATCGAATAGACGTTTATGCGCCTCGCTCTCCTGAACACGGCGTGACCCATAACTAATCGATCAGAACTAAATCGGCAGAGAAAAAGCCCATTTTAAAGCACCTATTCCGCATGGACATGCGCAGAGTGCCCATGGAGTCTGGACGACGCGAGATGACGCTCGAATGAATGTGGACTGTTCTATCAGAGGGGGGAGCTTCGGTGGCCAGCCGAACAGGATAATGAAAAAATGATCCCACTAAATGGCCAGACGCGTCTTATGGCGACATCTACAATTACCTCATTGAGTCTCCAGGTAGACTAATGTTTATATTTAAGTGCAGCGGTCTGTAGCCACTTACATGACCATCAAAGCTCCCCCTCTGATGGAACAGTCCACATTCATTCGAGCGTCATCTCGCGTCGTCCAGACTCCATGGGCACTCTGCGCATGTCCATGCGGAATAGGTGCTTTAAAATGGGCTTTTTCTCTGCCGATTTAGTTCTGATCGATTAGTTATGGGTCACGCCATGTTCAGGAGAGCGAGGCGCATAAACGTCTATTCGATCATGTCTCTAGCACCCCCACAGCCGTATCGGCAACCACTTACATCACGGCTCTCGTCCACATTCATTCATTTGACCCCCCCGCAATCTCCTCCCTGATTTCAGAATCCCGGAAGTGTTACGGTGGTCTATAGCTATCGGCCAGCGTTGACATTTCTCCGATCTACACTTCCTGTCACATACTATGGTGGTTCAAAGTTCAGCGTTCTGAATGAATCATATCAATAATTGTTATGATTCGCGATAATAAGCTACAAAAGGTAACGTTTTTGACAAATATTGAAACGCAGTCAGTTTCTCCTCACTATTGTTACCATGTAGGAACAGTTGGATCTGAAATTAGTTTCAAAATGGTTACACTGTGGGGGAAATAAAAAAGTACAGTCGATTACAGTAAATATCAGTATCTGTTATTATGCACGCCTGGTGGCGTTTTCCTTTATGCCAAGCAAGCAGTGCAAAAATGCTTCCGCATTCGTCACCGCACGCCAGTGCGGTAAAGCGCCCTTCTTTTCAGGCCCCGCTTAGACAAATGCTACCGTGCGTGCACCGGCGGCGGCGTGCTCGCTCAGGTGCGTGCGTGCGCGCGCCGGCGTGCTCGCGCGAGGTGCCCGCGCATGCGCATGAGATCCCGCCTTGGTTCGACACGAGCGGAGCTCAATATATATAAGTCACCGCCCCTTATTCAGTATCTAGAAATAGCTCAATTGGCAAGGCCACATGGCTGTGGATCCTATGGCTCGTTTGCTGGCGAGTTCGAATCCCATCGAAAATATTTTTTAACGTGATTTTTTTTTAACGTGTATTCTTTCGCCGGTTAAGGTTAGGCATGGTTAAGGTTAAGGTTAAGGTTAGGCATTGTTTCGGAGTTGGTTAAGGTTAGAACGGTTAAGTTTAGGCGCTGTTAAGGAGCTGGTTAAGGTTAGAGTTTGTCAAAGAGAATGGCAATATAATTTCTATGGTTAAGGTTAGGCATGGTTAAGGTTAAGGTTAAGGTTAGGCATTGTTTCGGAGTTGGTTAAGGTTAGAACGGTTAAGTTTAGGCGCTGTTAAGGAGCTGGTTAAGGTTAGAGTTTGTCAAAGAGAATGGCAATAGACAGCCTATTTCCGCGCGACCTGGGCGCTGGGCGGCGGAAAATGAAAGGCGCATTACTGCACGCCACTACGGTAAATTTGTGCACTGCTTGCTTGGCATAAAGCTACACGCCGCCTGGTGATACTATATCCAAATTGAACTCGGCCATTTGAAAGATACTATATATATATATATATATATATATATATATATATATATATATATATATATATATATATATATATATATATATATATGTGTGAATTGGCTATAATAAGGTAATGTATAAGCATATATTCTATATTCTATAATAATATTTCAAATTGCATTGGTCCGGATGGGAGAATTCAGTACTGTATATACAGAACCTTCAGTTTTATCATCTTCCCTTTATTAATTTCCTTAGATCTTTTGTACACATGATCTCAAGAGGGTACTGAATGAGTTCAGTGGTAGTTTTTTAAGTTTGGTCATTATTATCATGGTGTTATTCACTGTCAAAGATGAAAAGAAAAATCATAATTCATATTTTCCTTTGTTTCATCACAATTTAAGCAAGCCTAGTAATAGACACAATATTTCTGACACTGAGAATACATTCACTGAGGTCCATAGATATACCTAGATACCAAGAATATGCAAATAGCCCTTGTAGAAGTGGAGCAATATTCCATTTACTTAGGTATACATTTTATGCAGATTTTCACCTGGGGTGGAACAGGTTATTATTATAACTAACTATTATAACTAACTATTTCAAAGGTATTATGTTTTCAAACGTATGTATTCTGATTACTGTTTTTTGGGGGGTTTTAATTAATTTAATAACTGTAATTGATTACAGGTTCCAATGTTTTGTGATCAGATTACTATAATCTGTAACTTCCCAAACCTTGGTTGCATAAACAGTTGGAATGATTAAACCCCCTTGAATAATTGTGCTAGGTGGTGGAATCGTTGAGTGTGGAGGAAAGCTCACCACCTCCAGGAGAAGACACTGAGGAACCAATGGAAGCCTTGCATGCTGAACCTTCAGACTCAAAGGAACCCATAAGAGATGCTACTGAAGAAAGTATCACAGAAGCTGAGGCCAGTAGTGTCACCGAAGACGCTGAGTGAATCTGGAATCTGGATCTGAGGAAATAGGAATGGATTCAAAATTTAGATAAACAATTATATTTCTCTGCAAATCTGTTTGTTTTTGTCACCTACTATTGCATTTATTTGTCGTGAATAATAAATGAATAAAAGAAACATTATAGTCTCTCCTGATCTCATTTGTATTGATTTCACTACTCCTGTGTCTTTCAATCTTCTGTCCAAGACTGATGACGTTTAAAATGAAAGGGTAATGCCAGTGTTAGTCCATGCATCAAGAGCTGAGTCGGTCAACTAGAGAATGAAAACTTGTCTCCATTGCTCTTTTAAAATGTGGTGGCGGGGCTATCTATTTGTTTACGTTTAAATGTTATACTATAAGACCCACCAGAGCCACTATGATTTGGACATTGCAGTGTTCAGTTAATTTTATAGGAAGATTTAATGTCGTTATTGTACCTTCCAACATTCTGACAGCTGGGGAAATTACCTAAGAAGCTATAATAGCCTACTGAACATAGTATTTTTCACCTGTAGTGCTAGACCTCCCTCCCATACAGTGCTGGGGCCAACCTATGGTCTGTCGCTCCCGGTCGAGAGGGAAGACGGTACCATAAGGTTATAAGGGAGAGAGAAAGAATAGCGACCTTTATTTTGAAAATCCTATATTTGCCACCTTCACACAGCAGAGAGGAAGAGGCGCAGCCAACATGAGCACCGCCCCTAAACTCCTCAATCTGCTGGATTGTTATTGCTAACTTCACTTTTGACTCAAATATTTAAAATCTCAGGTTGATTCATTCGTGTGTTGCTTGTTGTAACGTTCTCCTAAACAAACCAGACAAACTACTTCAGCTAGTAACCTAACGTCAGCCCCTAGTTCAATGAAAGCGGTGATTCTTGCCGCAGGATATGGAACGAGGCTCCAGAGAGACGTCGACAGGAGCGGACGCTTCCAACACCTGGCTGGCGTCGCCAAACCCCTGCTCCCCGTGGGCCCCTGTGCCCTGATCTCACACTGGGTTCACGCCCTGACCGCCTCTGGATGTATAGACACCGTTTATGTTGTTGTAAGTAATTATTAAGGTCATCTGAGGAAAGGAAGTGAGAATTTGTCGGTATCTCTTGGTTTGTAAAACGCGCTGATTGATTGAAAACTTTATTAACAGATTGCAGAATGGGTACAGTACAGCTCAATAGTCAATACATAAAATTGTTACAAAAAGGGGATGCAGACCAGAGAAAGACTTTCGTTTTGTTTACATCAGGGTCCCCCATATGACATACGGGGGACCCTGACCCCCGTATGTCTACACGAGTCACGACATACAGATACTGCTACATCTATACATTTATGACATACCAGATTTGCAAATACAGTACTGTTTGTGATACAAAAAGTCCAGAAAAGAGAGTATACTTGACGTAGAAACTGTACATTGGTGGGGGGGGGGATCTCGGATTACGAATCGATACCCACGCAAATCCGAGGGCAGTTTACAAATCCCAGAGCACTCCGGGAGCCAGGTCCACCCCTCAGGATGTCTCTTTCTACCTTTTTTCCATTATTATTTCCTGTTATCCCATACATACTAGGGGTGGGAATCACCAGTTTCATCATGATACGATACGATATCGATTCTTTGGACAACGATACGATATTTGCCGATATCACAAAGTCTCTCACGATACAATACGATACGATTAGATTCAGGTGCCTGCGATCGATATGAGATGATATCATATGCCCATTTAACACAATCAGTTATGAGACTTGCCACAGGATTTTCAAAATAAGAGTATCGATATGAATCGATCTTATTACATCGCATCGATCCGATTCGATCGTTGATAATTACATCGATGTATCGATCTGGATCGATGTATCGTCCCACCCCTAATACATACCTGACCTTGGGCCATCACGAGTTGATAATGATCAGCCCCAACTCAGCCCTGTTTGGCCTCAGGGGCCAAAAAACCCTCTTTTTGGGGAAAGCTTCTGGCGAAATTATGTAATTGCAAATATGAGGGTGTCTGCAACTGCATAAATGGTCAAATAAGTCTGAAACTTTGCATGGTGTATCCTGACACATAGGGGGAAAGTATCAGAATAATACTCTGGGGCTTACCTTTCTATTGTCAAATATCACCCTCAGAATACCCCAAAAGACAAAAAGAATTCTGTCCGCCTGACAAATTGTCATCAAAAGTGATAATTTTCAAGTATTTTATTATACATGTTGCTGCCTCACATGGATATAAAAACTTGCCACATTTATAAGCTTCAATTTAAGTCCAAGATGACCTATCTAGAATATTACTCCTGCTATGACCAAAGTTCTCCATTGTATCTCAAATCGAGAAGATTTAACATTCAAGCATTACCCTTATTTCTTCTCTTTTTTGTCTCCCTTATTTTTTTTATATCTAAAATATATTAAACAAGAGTTGAGACGTAATGTAATGTTATACTATCTGAAGTTAATTACATTTTTCCTGTTTGCAGACGACTCAGCCCTGCTGGTCTCTGACAAGAACAAGTTACAGGTTGAAAAAACCCTCAGCTCGGAACTAGGCAAAATATGTATATGGCTCGCCGATAACAAACTATCATTACACATGGGCAAAACAGAGTCCATTCTCTTCGGTTCAAATAACAAACTCAGCAAGACCAACGGCTTCTCAGTTACAGTGGGTGACAATATTGTCACAAGGAAAGATGAAATTACCTACCTGGGTTCCATCCTAGAAGCTAATCTTTCCTGTGACAAAATGGCATCCAATGTAATAAAAAAAGTCAACCAACGAACTCGATTCTTGTACCGGATCTCCTCTCTGGTAAACAAGAATACCCTGAAGACTCTGGCAGGAGCACTCATTCAAGGGTACTACGACTATGCTTGCACCTCATGGTACCAAAGCACCTCAAAGGCACTAAAAACTAAATTACTAACATCTCAAAACAAACTGGTCAGACTACTGCTTGACCTGACTCCTAGAACCCACCTCACCCCTGCCCACTTTGACAACCTAGGATGGCTTAGAGTAGACGACAGAGTACAGCAACTTGCAATGGGCCTGGTCTACAAGATACACTACACGACCAAGGTACCCATGTACATGTCAAAATACTTCCCAAAGGTCAGTGAATACCACGATCACAACACCAGAGGGAGCTCCACAAATCATGTTAAACCCAGATTCGGCTCAAACAAGGGACTAAACACGTTTCGCAATTATGCCACATCAATGTGGAACGTCCTACCCAAAGCTGTAAAGGAATGTGAATCACTACCCACTTTCAAAAACACTCAAAGAACACCTACGGGAGACTGCAATTCTAAACTGGCCCCTGCAAATGTCCTAACCCAACCCCCTCCAATGTACAGTAAATTACCAAGTATGGCTTTGTCAATATTCCAGTGTACAGTGTCCCCTACCCAACCCACCTCACCCACCTAACCACCTCCAATGTACAGTTCCCCCCACCCCACCTAACCAACCTCCTCCAATGTACAGTTTCTACGTCAAATGTATATACTCTCTTTTCTGGACTCTTTTTGTATCACAAACAGTACTGTATTTGCAAATCTGGTATGTCATAAATGTATAGATGTAGCAGTACTGTCTATCTGTATGTCGTGTGTGTCATATATGTTATGAATTGAAAATGGGGGACCCTGATGTAAACAAGACGAAAGTCTTTCTCTGGTCTGCATCCCCTTAACAGTTGTATGTATTGTACTGTACTGTACCGATTCTGCAATCTGTTAATAAAGTTTTCAATCAATCAATCAATCAATGAAAAGTGAACAATGTTACGCCACCTGGTGGACCGGGGTATCACAGTGCAACATAAAACAGATTGAAATATGAAATGTATTGAAGAAGTCTGTTATCAAGAAGTAAATAGAATCAACATGACTAAACTGTAGATAGATATTCTATACAGCCAAATGGAGAAAATAAAATACAGCTCAAACTAAAAATAGAATACATTTCTTTGGTTCTTAGACCATTTTTGCTGCTTACTCTATTTGCTGTGATCCATTAGCTGATTATAAAACTATGATTACAATTTTAATCATCATTTTCCTCATCATCATCCATCTGCAAAGTCATCTTCATCTGTTTCTCCTTCTGCCAAGACATCGACGAGGGCTTTGGGGATGACGTCACCCTCAAACCACAGTGGTTCTAGCTTGCCAGTCTCTGTGTTAATGTGAAATCCATGGTCGAGAGTGGATGGGATCTCATGAGCCCTCTTCCAGACACATGCCTGGAAGTTGACTCTTCTCATGTGGTGTAAGAGGACCCTCTTGCAAGGTGGGAAGGTAGAGAGGTCAACGGAGATACCCTGTTGACGCTCAAGGCTTGAGCCACACATCTTGACTTTAATCTCTCTTGCTTCATCAACCTTCTTTATTCGACGACTGAAACCATAGAGGCGACAGGTAAACTCTTCAACACCACTGAGAATCCGCTCATCAAGCTCCCAAGAGTTCCCCACTTCAGCAATGATCTGGATAAACTTTGAGTTCTGATTCAGAATCTTCATCGGTCGCACCTTCCCTTTGCCTTTGAATGATGATGTGTGCAGTCAGCACCAGTGAATGCGTGCAAGGCCAGGATAACTGAAATGTGTTCCTCTGAGTAATCTTCAGCCAGCTGGTTGATGTTGATAAGTCTATCTCCCATGTCAAAGAGGATGTTGACAGTTGATGACTTGGCATAATACAGGATGAAGAAAATGTCAGAATCTTTTGCTCTGACTCTGACTGTTGTGATGTGAGGCATTTTGGTTTGGATTATACTGCGTGCATGTAAATGATTACCCTCACATCCGTTTCTTCATGTTTTTAACAGATCTCAGGTAGAAGCTCTTTAGACATCACTCCAGCATTGCATTCTATCTTAACACTTTGATCGCCATGCTTAAATTCATAATTTACCATCCTCCGCCAGCCCTATTTAATATGGAGAAGTTCCCCTTCTTTGCAGGGCTATAACTTTTTAAATTGTATTGCTAAATTGACATTACTATGGCCCATTCAACGTCCTATATCTATTGTTCAGGGTGTAGCAACGTTATACTTTTTCATTCACATATTCATACTAAAATACGGTCTAAAGTATAAGTATGTTTTTATCGTTTTCTGCAGCTTTCTCCAGAACGTGATTTATAGCTCCAAATGCATTATATTGATGATGAAATACAGTTTGATAGGAATCTGCGCAAGATAAATTTCAAATGGACGTGCTTCTAGAAGTTACTAAGTATGATCGGATGATGACCGGATGGGGGGGGGGGTCGTTTATAATTCCGTGGCCAACGTTATATGATTCATCTAGTGTGGGTGATATGATCATTAGAGCAGTTAGTATCGAACACATTGAAAAATAACGTTGAAACTCACCGTAGCTTCCTCGCGCCGTTGGGCGATGAGCGTGGAACAGAAATTTTCCTATTATGGGATGTACAAATATGCGATCCATTTCCAGGTTGTATAATAGTATATCAGGGTTCGAAATTAACGGGGGCTTGGGGCATAATGCCCTTGAAATGGACAAAATGCCCTTGAAAATCAGTTAAGGGGGGCACTTAATGCCCCCGACAGTTTACTAATTATATATATTTATCCGGTAATGGAGCGTCTGTGTATCGTACGGTTCAGATGACGCGCAAATAAAAAAATTCATTTGGCGGAGCCGGTGTTCTGCACTGGCTGCAGGCAGCAGCACTGCAGCCAGCCAGGTGCTAGTCAGTTTGTGTAAAAATGGCACGCACAATATAAATCAATCTTCATTACGACTTTAAAAACATAGCCATTAACATTACATAGGCCTACACACATCTTGCCATAGCGTTAGCAGTTTGTACAATGTTTGTAGCTGTTAGCTAGCTAGCCCTTCACAACAACAGCTAACACCGTAGCTACTAGCTACTGTAGCAGAGGAGGAAATGGGAGTCTGAGAGGCGGGGTGTTTAAAGACAATGATAGGCGTTTATTTAACATCCAAGAAGGCTAACATACAACTGTGTTTTACTAACTCCAACCGGGACTATTATCGCTTTCGCGCTGCTTGTTGATGTTATGAACTGCTCCTAACGTGACCGGAGCTTTAGGTGCCACACGCTAAAATGTCCGTGGGGACCCGGCGCCAACCCATAGATAGTTCCAACTCACCGAATTACGTAATCCACCACAGTTGCACTCAATATTTAAATAATGTTAGTCTAAATAAATGTAGACAGAAACATAATACTTTCAAGCAGAAAACGAATCTTTCCATTAAGAACTGACAATCAGGGAATTTAAACATGGTTGACATTGTTTGTGTGTGTTTATATTAATTAAAGAAAGGAAAGTCTAGTGCTGGCTGAGCATATTGTTTGTTTGCACTAAGTTAATACTTTGACAAATGTAGCCTATATTTTTCAGTCAGTTCGGTCTTTGTGTGCCAAACATTATTTAAGGCTGTAAACACTGTAAACCTTTTATTTTATTTTTAATAAATGAGAAGCATGTTTAGATTTGAGTGTTACATTTTTTTTAATAAAAATTAACGTATATCGAACTGAAAACCGTGACCCCAAAATCGTGATACGAACCAAACCGTCCATTTTGTGAACCGTCCCACCCCTACCGTTTATCATAAAAATTCAGTGTCCCCGAAATAAAAAAAAGCCCCCGAAAATCAATTAAGGGGGGCAAAAAAAGCCCTTGAAAAAAATGTTAATTTCTAACCCTGTAGTATATACGTCCAAATCATGTTGTTTATCGAGTTATTTGCAACCGATCGATGTTCAGTGTTTCAAGATAGAGTCCCGCTAACGATAGCAAGTGCCCGGACGAAATATGGGAGAGCACCACATCCGGCGCATCACTTCCTGTTTGGGCGATCCGCCGATCGGCCACCAGATGGCGCTCTTGAACCGTTGGAGAGTTGAGAGGGGCTCAACAGTAGATCTCAGGTCTCCGGGGGAGAAATATGATTTCGATCACAGATTTTTGAAATATTGATATCAAAGATGTGGTCCAGCGTCTTTGGCAGAATGAGCATGGCGGGGAAAGACGTGTTCCAGCGTTTTTGGCGATTAAAGTGTTAAAGGCTTGACCAGCCTCTATGAAAATAACAGGCCTTCGGAGGATGTCTTTCATCATATCTTCAGAGCTCCAGTGATCCAGAAGTAAATTAATGAGGGCCTTCTTGTTTATCATTTGTGAGAACCATTCCAATCAGTGGGCCGATGAACATTTAGCCCCAACGTTCACCACAACAGGGCGGCTACGTGGCGTAATGGGCAAGGCGCTCGCCACGAATGCGGAGACGCCAGCGCTCCACATTGCTTTCAGTTTAGCTGGTCGTTCATACTAATACACATTGGCCGTATTAGGGGGTGGGAAACTGATGGGTGGGGATCGGGCGTTGTGGACAGCGACTCCTACAGGTCGGTTGGTGCGCCTGCGCAGTAGAATCAGGAAGTGTCGGGGGCAGCGTGAGCCTCCCACGCGTTACTCCTCGCCACTGAGAGATCGAGCTGCGCAGGTGAAAAGATGCGACTGCTGTTACCTCAAGTACCGGAGGGGACTTGTGCTATGTATGACTTAGTCCACATTGCAGCCGGCTTGTGGGAGGCAAGAAACAGCGTTTGTGACAGGGGAGGGTTGAATTGGATTATACGAAATTGGGATGGGAGAAAATATAGAAAATGGGAGAAAAAGTGGATAAAAAAAAAACGTTCACCACAACCTCTGCAATCCCTCTCAGCTGATTTAGGTGAATGAAGACGGTCAAGGTATAGTGTCTGTGCTGAATACTGTTTCAGCTGCAGCCGGTAGACTTTTGAAGATGTGCTCTGATATATTCTTCATTGTTCGTGGCACATCATCACGCATGTAGAATGAGGAGTTTCCATCTTGAATGAGAGCACTATTGGCTTGGGGAAGCCTAACTAACTACCGTATTTAGAGAAAATTGTATAATAACCATAGACTGTAGAACATATAGACGACATAGTAGGTTATACAATTATATAATAGATCATAGGCCTACAACTTTAACATTTCAGTAAGTCTTGAAGCCTTTCAAAAATCAAAAAGGTAGACAAGAGTTGAGGTGAGTATACCTTCCACCCCCATTCTTACAACACTTTGTAACACAGCCACAGGCTACCACTGAAAACCAAATTATGTGATTGAATGTTTTCTTATTCTAGAATGTGAGCTCTTGATGCAAATAAAATATATTTTGTATGCTGTACATTTCGCTTACATTCACAATATTTTAAAATGTTACCAGGTTTGAGTTTTTATGAGTTATGAAAGTTAGAAACATTTCCAATATTCCATTTACACATCAAGAATCATGCATCTAGCCAACATTTATATCAATTTACAGATTTGGCCTTTAGATGACTTGAGACTTGAATCTATTTGTCTAATCACTCACTATTTCTCTCTTCCCCAACTGTCCCCACTACCCTCTCCTCTACAACAGACCAATGCGCTTTACCATGATGCGTTCAGCGAGTGGGCAGCCCAGTTCCCAAATGTCAAGATTCTCAGCGACCAGACAAGAAGCAACGATGTAAATCAAGATTTTGTGATTGTTATTACTACAGGCTCCTCCACATTATATAGTGACATGGTGGTCCTGGGGCACCTTGACAGACTGTTATCTGATAACATGCATAACAAACTGATGTGTCACCGTATTATACATGTCCAGGGGCCAACCATTTGGTTTACAATGCATACTATGTAAAGAGGTCCCGGCTTCTAGGCTTAAAGGAACACACCAACATTATGGGAAATGCACTTACCGTCTTCTCCATAGTCAGACAAGAAGATGGATAACAAATTCCTCTCTGTGCGTTTAGTAGAACGGATCAGCTAGCCAAGCTTGAAACTCCGGGAGGTGTTTTTGGCCAAAAGCTGGGCTGGCTGATCTGTATCCGCTTCCATTAATTTGTGCTGTGCTAGCTTGTAGCCGGATAGCTTTCTACTGAAAGCACAGAGAGTAAATTGGTATCTCTCTTCTTGTCTGACTGGAGAAAATGGTATGTGCATTTCCCATAATGTTGGCGTGTTAATTTTAAGTTTGGTTCAAACTGCCTCAGAAAGATTTAGATTTATGACATAAAAATGTATCATTCTAAGGATTACTCAGAGTAATTTTTCCTCCTAAAATAACACAATGCAGGTTCCCCAATGATGTATCTCTTGTCGGGTACCTGTGACCATGGACTAGGAGTTAGGGATGAGTTCTTTCCCTTATGAAAAAGTATCATGGTATTTCCATAATTTATTTTGTCATCACTGCAATGATGGTAGTGACCGGATACCATGTTACCATCAGTATCATGATTTAAATACAATTATACCATGGTATTATTTAAGTACAAAAGTGGTACCATCATAGTACATTATTTATAAGTAAGAGTAAGATATTCCTTTATTGATCCCCTTGGGGAAATTCAGGCATCATAGCAGCATGGGGGAGGGGGTACAGGTAGTAAAAAGCAGTGTAAACAATATAACAAATCAATATAATTAACATAATTAAGCCCTACAATAAATAGTTACAATATATAATCTAATCCAAAAATCTAATCTAATATATAATCTAAAAATGCTAAATATATGATCTGATGAAGTATACAGTATTCACATAAGGTGCGGTATGCATAAGGTAGTATATTGTCCTTTTAGGTTCCTAGTAGTTGGATGTCTGGCAGCAGTCCCTGCCCACTGATGTGGAGCCTGATGGCTGCTGGTATGAAGGACTGTCCGAGGCGGTTAGTCGAGTGTCGGGGGGGCCATAAACCTGTATGGCAGTACCATGGTAAAAGTTAAATGACCATCAAAACTACCATGCTTCTTTTTCATAAGGGTTGGATGGGAATTCACCCAATGGAATTGACACATTGTGTTTTCACTGTCAACTTAATGATCAGCCTAACTTATTGTCTTATTCCACCAGGAGCGTCTTGGTGCAGTGGCCTGCTTGCAGCTTGTACTCAAGCACTTTGAAATAGAGGATCATATCGTTGTTATAGGGGGGTATGTTTACAAGCCATTTGCTGAACCATTGTATGCTAGCATGCGCTAACAATGCTAATACAGGTGTGAAGCCCATTTCTAATCAGCTGATGAATCTTTACTGTCACAGTGACACCCTCTTCAAGGAAGACTTCAGCCTCATTAAAGTGAAGGAGAGGTTTTCTGACTTGCAAGCAAAGTGCGAGGACGCCTGTCTAGTTCTTTCCTACCAGTGTAAAGACGAAGGCAAGTACTGCATTAGTTCCACATCTTCCCACCACCTGTCTAGTTCTTTCCTACCAGTGTAAAGACGAAGGCAAGTCCTGCATTAGTTCCACGTCTGCCCACAAGAAATGTTTCCTGCTGCCTGTAAAATCTAAACGTTAATTTCAAATATATCTACATACTCTGGACCAATTATGGTAGAATTAAGACTTATCTTAATTTCACAGAGATCCGTAAATATGGAATATTGGAGGTGGATGAAGATCTCCGGGTGATCTGCATGAAGGAGAAACCGCTTCCTTCTGAGACGACATCAAGGAGAGCAGTAAGCGGACAATAACCTGGATTCTACATCAGAACGAACAATTAACATTGGTGCAAGAAAAGCAGAATCTGACTAATTTCATTGCATTTGTCTTGCAGTGCCCCTGTTTTTATTTGTTTTCCAAGAAAAGCCTTCCCCTCTTGGATGCCTTCCTTGAAGAAAAAAGGGTAAATTAGATAGAACTTTAATAATCCTGTGGTGAATTCAGAAAAGAGTATATAGCAGATATATTTTAATCTAATGTGTAAAATGGTTTTCACAGGGAGCTCCTATTGAAGAAAGAGATGCTCCAGGAAACTTTGTGTCTTGGCTCATTCCAAGGTATTTTTTTTAATCGATGGTTCACTTCATGGCTGTAACAACAAAGCAATGATCTCAACGATGGATTCCAATTATCATTATTTTCCACATGTGTAAAACACTGAAATATACTGGGCCTAAACCTTTAAAAAGGAATACGCAAACATTATGGGAAACTTACTCTCAAGTAGAAAGCTACCGGCTGCAAGCTAGCCTAGCTTGGCACAAATGAATGGAAGCTGATATGGACCACTAGCCAGCAGCTAGACTAGCTACAAAAAAGTATGGTATTTCCATTCATTCTTTTGTCACAGCAATAATGGTAGTGACCAAAAAAGTGCATTTCCCATGATGTTAGTGTGTTCCTTTAAAGGAAAACTTTTAATTGAGGGGCAATTGTCAGGCCAGCCCAGGCGTAGCCACAGATAGCATCAATACATGTTGAATGAATTAGGAAGGCAGGATGCATGGTACATGTAGCAAATACAGATAACTCTGTCAACATTACTTTGATGCTGTTGGATGTGTACCGACTCATGTAGTGCATAGTATGCAGTTGAAAATGTTCTTTGTTGCATACGGTTGCATAAGTTCTTAGCTTATCGCCTTTTTTCCTTTTTTCAGGAAACCGGTGTACATTCATCAGATCTCTGGCCGTTTCGATGTTGGAAACCTGCCCTCTTACACTGAATGTGACCTGTATTTCAGGGAAAGGCTTCAAGATGTTGAATCTTACATGGTGTAGATCAGACTTGTCACCTTTATTGTACCATACATACTGTTACGAAGGATCAGATTAAACCGAATATATATATTTATTTATGGATATATATTGAATAGTATTTGTATGTCGTTTGATATCCCTTGTATATTCCTTGTACATATGCACGGAATATCCCTTTAGCCTACTATAGCCCATAATAGTTCATTCTCTTATTGGACAAAGGACCAGGCGCCAGGGGACCAGCCCCTGGCGTCAAGTTCAAAGGTACCGACGAGACATGTCCGTACTAGCCCCGGCTCCGCTCAGGGATACGGCTACCGAAATGAGAGTGGCACTATTTGTTCACCGTGCATATAAATATGGCGCAAGTAAATGTAGAAGTCCCTTACCCTTCTTCCCAACTTAGTAACAGAACGTGAAGCCTCACCCACGATACGACGTGCGGTGAAGTATGGCCTGTTTGGCCTTAGAATAGCATTGAGACCTCGTGCGAATTAATAACTGAATTGTCAGAGTTTGGCACTGTACCGCCGAGTGCGACGTATTTCTATCAAGTAATAATAGTCTATCGTGTATGGTGCATCGTGCGGTTAGAGTTCTAAAGTGACCAGCATCTCCAACGCTTCCTCGTGTTATCTAGAGTCTTATCCAGGTTGGGCCGACCACATGGCGCTTTCATCCGAGGAGATCTAGGCGAGGACCGAGGGACATGTACACTGGATTACCTACCCGACGACTGCTGAGCCCTATGCGGCTGGAATATATATTTGCTTTGGTACTGTGATTTGTGGAGCGGATAATCGCCGACGCCTGTGAGTGTTGGATTTACCCCCGAGAGGAGTCAAGTTGAGTCGGCGCTCAGAGAGACTGAGGTCGCCTAGCTTCTTCTTCATTGTGGAGCTACAGCCTACAAGAGAACCAAGGTGTATTCGTCTGCGGATCAAGAGTCTATTGCACTGTCTTCTGTACTTGAAGTCTCCATAGATATCGTTGACCAGACGGTCTACTACCGACGGCTCTCCTACCCCCCCTACCGGCTTACAACCGGGAGGACCCCCTCCAGAATATCCCGCTATATCATTAAGTGTACCATAGATATAATTCCCTAAGAGCCAGGTTGTATACTTGCTTCCTGCGTAACCAGAGATTGGACATTCAGTGTTGATTTGCCTACGAGTACTCATTTGCCTTACAAGTGCATTCAAATGATAAATGTAAGATAAATATTCTATGTACCTTTTGCTCCATTAAATATTTGATTATTACCTTTGACTGGAACCGATTTCATTGTGGAAAGTGTTCATCATATTTAGATATCGTGTACTGTATGGCCAGTAGTTAAAGTACATAAAGCGGTAGTGGTTTAATGATACCATACTTATCAATACAGTCAGGGAATTGTACCCCTCAGTTACAATTGGTCCTTCGAGCCGGAGGGTAATTAGTGTAATATTAATATAGTGGTATTAATATTGAAATGGCCTATGATGAACACTCCACAAAACGGTCCTCCTAAAGTAGATCGCCCGCAGCGTAGACGGCAGCCACCTCAGTACTTAGAGGATTACGCTGCCAGTATACTACCTAGCCTTCTACAGACGGTAAACGCGGTAAAAGTAGAAAGTAAAATTATGTCCGACCCTATCAACCAGGATACCCCGACCACAGAGGCCCTAGTGGGTTCTAATGTAACTGACCAAGCTCACGGTGGGGACCAGGAGGGAACCGACACGACTTTACCCCCCGCCAAGACCGAAGAAGTAGTCCCCGGAGAGCTCCGGGAGGAAGACAACCCTCCAGAGATGGAACTCTGCACGGTACAAGATGAGGAGAGCGCCGCGGAGATAGAGCTCCAGGACTCCCCGCAGGAGAACGCATCTCCAACGAGTACTGCCAGGAGCGGATCACCTCAACCAGCGTCTTCCCCCAGCGAGGCGGACAAGATGCTGGCACAGGCGTTCCTCGCCAGCCTAGCAGCCTCAACAGAGCGCGATCGACTCCAAGCACAGACGCTTAGTGAGCGCGAACATTCTTCCATGGAAAGAGAACGCATTCAAGCGCAGCAACGGAGCGACGAAGATCGTATACGTCTAGAGATTAGACGCCTTCAGACGGAAGAGAATATGGTAAGAGACCACGCCGAAGCCCAGCGCGCCGCCGCCGAAGCCCAGCGCGCCGCTGCCGGTGCCCAAAGAGAAGCAGAGCGCGACATCGCTCTCACCAAGCGCGAAGCCGAGCGCGACCGATTACAAGCGCAGCTAATGGAGCAGCTGATCGCCAGGGCAACACCCCCTCCCTCCACACGGGGTTCCAGGGCCTCGTCAAGACACGGGTCAAGGGCACCCTCCCCTAACCGATTAAGCGACCCTGAGCCCGACCACCAGAGAGAGCCTATACCCCCCTCCGAACTCCTTCCCCGACCGGTCCCAGTGAGACCCAGCTACAAGGAAGGAACGGTATACACCGCGGAGAGGCTAAATAGACGACTACAGGATCTAGAGGACCTGACAGAGGAAGAAGAAGAGGGAGAGGAGGAGAGTCAAGCCCGACAGCAGCACAGTACTCCACAGGACCAGGAGGTCCAGTACAGCCCAGGCTATACCCCCGCGGCTCTGCGCTACAGACCCCCGACTCCATTCACGGGTGAGCATGACGCACGACCAGTCCCGAGGAATAGCACCTGGACCAGCGGGCCATGGTACCCTGCCGGTACCAGCCCACCGAGAGGCGTAAGAGGAGACTCGCCTAGGAGGCCTCTCTTCCAACGCTCACCGATGTGCCAGCCATCCACGGCGTCATACATTGGCACACCGACGTTTCCAGACTTCACCCATGAGAACCGAGCACAGTACACGGAGCTACGGATGTGCTTAGAGACAATGATGGTGGATGTAGCTGATGAACGCCACAAGTATGCTATCCTATTGAAGCACCTGAAAGTGCCCAGAGCGCACAACATAGCGCTAGCTTATGCCACCTCTACGACCCCATACACCGCGGCTCTAGCAGCACTAGACCAAAGATATGGACGTATATGGGATTACGTAATACAAGAGATAAGGCATATTGACCGCCTACCCCCAGCAACAGACAATCGCTCACTAGACGACCTGTCTATCAAAGTACAATCCCTGGTAGGGATGCTGGGGGCGCAACGAGAAAAGGGTATGCACGAACTATACGCAAACTCGAATGTCGAGAGGATTTTAGAGAAGCTGCCGCCCGCCCGACAGGAGCGCTTCAGGCGGCAAAGAGACCACCGTGATCCTAACGGTCCCGAGCCATCCCTCCTAGACCTAGCCGACTTCCTGGCGAGAGAAGTCAGCAGCCTACGGTTGGATACGTTCGTGCGGAGCACACCAAGCTCCAGAGAGGGACCTAGGAGAGCAAACGATGGCCGAAGATTGGTGACTGTCATGCACCAATCAGAATCAGTACCGAGCAGCAAGAACCACAGTACCCCCTCGATGAAAGAGAAGTGGAAGATGGTGTGCCCGTACTGCGAAAAGGAACACTGGTTGTCACAATGTGACCTGTTCAAGAAGATGACCGCTGAAGAAGTGAGTCACTGGATAAAGTCCAACAGGCGCTGTTACCGATGTGCGCGCAGTCACATGGCAGCCGAGTGCCGCCTAAAGAAGAGGTGTAGTCGGTGTGACGGAGCCCACCTAGATGTCCTACACGACAGTAACAGAAGAAAGCCTGCACCATCCAGCAGCACAAAGGCAAGTGTTATGTACATTGACCCCGCTAGCAGCGGGGGCGCCCAGGTGCTCTTAAAGGTGGTCAGCGTAACACTGAGTTACCAAGATAAGGTCATGGACACTTACGCCGTCCTTGATGACGGGTCAGAGAAGACCCTTCTCCTCGCGTCCGCTGCGGCCCAGCTGGGGCTGCGGGGGAGCGAAAACCAGATGACGATTCGGACAATAAGAAGAGATCTAAAGACAATAAAGGGCGAGAATGTCTCCTTCACTATCGCAGCAAGCGGGCAGCCAGAGAGACGGTATAGGATTACTAATGCTTTCACCAGCCAAGAAATAGGACTATCGCAGTACACCTACCCCATCGCCAAGCTGATGGATAAATATGTGCACCTGCGTCAACTACCTATCCCGCTCATAGACGGTGCCACCCCGACCCTGCTGATAGGCTCCGACCACGCAGACCTCATAGTCCCGATAGACCGGGTCCATACAGGACCCAGAGGTTGTCCTGCAGCAGTCGAGATCCGCCTAGGATGGACATTACAAGGCCCCCTCGCCAAGTCTCTTAACCGAACAGCAGCCACTAGCTGCCTCCACTCCAGAGTGACAGAAGAAGACACCACTCTCCTGCAGCATGTAGAGAGGCTATGGACACTAGAGACAATGCCCTTTAAGAACGAAAAGAAAGACATTCGTTCTAAGGAAGATATTTACGCTATAGCCCTCCTCGAGCAAGGGACAAAGAGAGTCACAGTCAACGAAGTGATGAGATACGCAACTCCACTCCTGAGGCGAGAGGGAATGCCCACCTTTCACGCCACAAAAGAAGCGACGGAGCGGTATCTATTGAACACAGAGCGGCGCCTAGCCAAAGACCCCGCTCAAGAGACTGTGTACCGCGCTGAGATTAACAAGCTAATCACAGCGGGACACATAAAGAAAATTGACATTAAAGAGGCCGATCAGACGACCGAATCATGGTACGTGCCGCACCACAAGGTCCACCACAACGGCAAGGATCGTATTGTGTTTAACTGCAGCTACCAGATCGGATCACAAAATCTGAATAAAGAGCTCTTGCCCGGCCCAACACTCGGCCCCTCTCTACTAGGCGTGCTACTACGCTTCCGCCAGGACAAGGTGGCTATCAGCGGCGACATCAAAGGGATGTTCCTGCAGGTGAGACTAGTGGAGGAGGACAAGCCCCTGCTGCGGTTCCTATGGAGAGAGAGGATCGGAGATGAGCACCCAGCCATCTATCAATGGGAAGTCCTCCCTTTCGGAACCACATGCAGCCCATGCTGTGCTACGTTTGTACTACAAAAACACGTCGCAGAGGACCCAGCAGCAGATGAAGAGGTCCGACAAAGTGTGACAAATAGTTTCTACGTGGACAACTGTTTACAAAGCGTCTCGACGCCAGAAGAAGCCGAGGCTCTTCTACTCAAGCTCCGCGCCTCCCTGATCAAAGGCGGCTTTGATCTCAGGCAGTGGGCCAGCAGCGACCCGCAAGTATTGCGCAGCCTCTCCCCCGAGGACAAGGCAGCGAGCAGCGAGACCTGGATGGCGACCATCCCAGGAGAAGCCCAAGAAATGACACTAGGACTAGTCTGGCGCTTCAAAACAGACTCGCTCCATTATAGACACAAACCCCTGACCAAGGAGCAGGGAAGGTCGACGGCAATACCGACCACCAGACGGAGTGTATACAGAACACTCGCCAGACAATATGACCCGTTGGGATGTATTCTACCTTACACCACCAGGGCAAAGATGATTGTAAGAGCGCTATGGGACAAGGACCAGGGCTGGGACGATCCCATACCCGAACACCTTGCATCCACATGGAGAGAGTGGGAGACGGAACTCCGCTCACTCCCAGGTGTTAACATACGCCGCAGCTACTTCCCACCCACAGTGAGGCCAGAGACATGCAAGATGGACCTGCACGTATTCAGCGACGCCTCCGAAGTAGCCTACGGTTCGGTGGCCTACTTGCGTGCCCGAGAGGAGGGAGGAGAAATACATACTGCTTTCATCCTGGCTCGCTCAAGAATAGCCCCACGAAAGCAACAATCTATCCCGCGTCTAGAGCTCTGCGCAGCCCTAGCAGGAGCGCAGCTCGCCACGTTAATCCAACGTGAACTCACCATCCCGGTGCAAAGAACAATCTTGTGGTCAGACTCCACGACAGTACTCACATGGATCCGGTCTGATTCGTGCAGATACAAGGTCTTCGTGGGAGTCAGAGTCACCGAGATTCAAGAGTTAACAGAAGTAGCGAGCTGGAGGTATGTGGACACCAAACACAACCCAGCTGACGTCATCACCCGGGGAATGTCCCTGGATGACCTCACCCGTCACAACCTCTACAGTGACGGACCAGAGTTTCTCAAGCTCCCCGAAGAAGAGTGGCCTACACCCACCCAGGCGAGTAAAGAGGAGGCCGAAAACAAGAAACCTATGTTCTGTGGATTGAACACACTCGTCTCCACAGACCCCGACATAGACGATTGCCTCACCCTACAGAGTGCGCAGCTAAAGACATTTCTGTGGCACCACCCAGAGGTTCAGCCCACGACTGACATTTCAGCAGCTGACTACGAAGAAGCAGAACTTCTTCTACTACAACGAGCCCAGAGAGACTCGTTCCCCGATGAGCTAGACTGTCTACAGGGAGCAAAGCCCGTCCCATCAGACAGCAGACTGCTCCACCTAGCCCCCGAGAGCGACGCCCATAGTCTCATCAGAGTGGGTGGTCGTCTGCGGAGAGCCCCAGACTTACCGGATGACGTCAAGTACCTGATAGTCTTGAACAGCCGACACAAGGTCACAGAGCTGATCATAAAGAAATACGACGAGGATGTGCACCACGCAGGGGCAGAGAGAGTCTTCGCGGAGATCAGACGTCGTTATTGGATACTGCAAGGGAGAGAAGCAGTGCGGCGCTTCCAGCGAACCTGTCTAGACTGTCGTAAGTGGCGAGCCCAGCCCAGTATACCCCGGATGGCTGACCTACCTCCCTGTCGCCTCCGACTCGGCAACAAGCCTTTTCACTCCACCGGTATGGACTGTTTCGGCCCGCTGTATATAAAGAAAGGAAGAGGAACCGAGAAGCGGTGGGGTATTGTATTCAAATGCATGACCACCAGAGCGATACATATCGAACTCCTTCCAACCATGAGCACAGACTCATTCCTTATGGCCTTCCAAAGATTCACATCACGGAAAGGAAAACCGTCTACATTATTGTCTGATCACGGGACAAACTTCAAAGGCGGAGAAAGAGAGCTGAGAGAGAACTTCCAAGTTATGGGCCCAGAACTTAAGACCCACCTCGCTCCATCCCAGATTGACTTCCAGTTTAATACCCCGAACGCACCTCACTTCGGTGGAACTTGGGAACGAGAAGTACGTTCTATAAAGACAGCCCTGTACGCCGTGCTTGGGGCCCAGACCGTGGCGGAAGAAGTCTTAATGACAGTCCTCACGGAGATCGAGGGAGTATTGAACTCAAAGCCCCTCGGTTACGTCTCAAGTGGTGTAGCAGATGTCGACCCAGTCACCCCCAACACACTCTTGATGGGGCGGCTGGACCCCGCGCTACCCCAGACAATGTACAGGCCTGAAGAAGCGAACGGCCGAAGAATGTGGAGGTACAGTCAAGTATTGGCTGACAAGTTTTGGAACAGCTTCCTACTCCACTACCTACCGTCTCTACAGACCCGCCAGAAATGGGTGAAAGAGAGAGACAATTTGACAGAAGGAACAGTCGTCATGATTATCGACCAGTCACTACCCCGAGCTATGTGGTCGGCTGGCCGCGTAAGCAAAGTGATCACCGGTGCCGATGGAAAGGTCCGAGCAGCTGAAGTGCTCGTCCAAGGGCGGACCTACACCCGACCCGTGGCGAGGCTAATAGAACTGCCAAGGCTCCCCGATACTATCGATGACGACCATGACCCCATGACTTTGTGAACTGACTGACCCTCACAGCGGACATTGAGTAGTGGACAGTGCGGTTAATCTGTCTCTGCTTAGCTAATTAGGTGGGACTAATTAGGGGGCGGCTGTTACGAAGGATCAGATTAAACCGAATATATATATTTATTTATGGATATATATTGAATAGTATTTGTATGTCGTTTGATATCCCTTGTATATTCCTTGTACATATGCACGGAATATCCCTTTAGCCTACTATAGCCCATAATAGTTCATTCTCTTATTGGACAAAGGACCAGGCGCCAGGGGACCAGCCCCTGGCGTCAAGTTCAAAGGTACCGACGAGACATGTCCGTACTAGCCCCGGCTCCGCTCAGGGATACGGCTACCGAAATGAGAGTGGCACTATTTGTTCACCGTGCATAAATATGGCGCAAGTAAATGTAGAAGTCCCTTACCCTTCTTCCCAACTTAGTAACAGAACGTGAAGCCTCACCCACGATACGACGTGCGGTGAAGTATGGCCTGTTTGGCCTTAGAATAGCATTGAGACCTCGTGCGAATTAATAACTGAATTGTCAGAGTTTGGCACTGTACCGCCGAGTGCGACGTATTTCTATCAAGTAATAATAGTCTATCGTGTATGGTGCATCGTGCGGTTAGAGTTCTAAAGTGACCAGCATCTCCAACGCTTCCTCGTGTTATCTAGAGTCTTATCCAGGTTGGGCCGACCACATGGCGCTTTCATCCGAGGAGATCTAGGCGAGGACCGAGGGACATGTACACTGGATTACCTACCCGACGACTGCTGAGCCCTATGCGGCTGGAATATATATTTGCTTTGGTACTGTGATTTGTGGAGCGGATAATCGCCGACGCCTGTGAGTGTTGGATTTACCCCCGAGAGGAGTCAAGTTGAGTCGGCGCTCAGAGAGACTGAGGTCGCCTAGCTTCTTCTTCATTGTGGAGCTACAGCCTACAAGAGAACCAAGGTGTATTCGTCTGCGGATCAAGAGTCTATTGCACTGTCTTCTGTACTTGAAGTCTCCATAGATATCGTTGACCAGACGGTCTACTACCGACGGCTCTCCTACCCCCCCTACCGGCTTACAACCGGGAGGACCCCCTCCAGAATATCCCGCTATATCATTAAGTGTACCATAGATATAATTCCCTAAGAGCCAGGTTGTATACTTGCTTCCTGCGTAACCAGAGATTGGACATTCAGTGTTGATTTGCCTAGAGTACTCATTTGCCTTACAAGTGCATTCAAATGATAAATGTAAGATAAATATTCTATGTACCTTTTGCTCCATTAAATATTTGATTATTACCTTTGACTGGAACCGATTTCATTGTGGAAAGTGTTCATCATATTTAGATATCGTGTACTGTATGGCCAGTAGTTAAAGTACATAAAGCGGTAGTGGTTTAATGATACCATACTTATCAATACAGTCAGGGAATTGTACCCCTCAGTTACACATACTGTAACATTAACATACAATTTGACAGTTTAGCCAAACTCAAAGATTTCTCCGGTATAGCAAATTGTTCAATTGTAGATATGTTAGGGTGACCATATTTTGATTTCCAAAAAGGAGGACATGCTGGCCCCAGCCTCGAGATACTTAATGATACTTTGCACAATCGAAGCGGGCATGGCCACCTTCATTTCACTATATGTCTTATGTATGTGATGAATAAACCTCTTGAATCTTGAAGATGCCTTATTGTTTTAACTTCTTAACATGCACCCAGAAAAGTGGCAATTTTTTTTACTTGAACTTGAGGACTGCATACTTATTTTGTAAAGCTTATCTTTATACTTTATGCTTATAGCTAGGGAGGTGTAGTGGTTACGTCATTGTTGTTTCCGGCTGGTCCACCTCGCTTGAAATTGCACTGTAAATTTTCCAATGGACACATTTGTAAATCGTCTCGTTTAAAACAAATAAAGCATGAACATTGGCATGGTGTACCTTTCTGTGTGTATTCATCCACAATCTATAGCTCAAAATGAAACAATTAATCGTAAAATAATTACGTTGAATTTGATTTCAACCAAAAAAGCTTAAACAATGTTAGTGATAGAAGGGAACACATTTTGTGCAAAAATGGAAAGCTTGCCAATGTTCATGAGGCAGAATTATTACAATAGCCGATAATACATTTTCCCAATGATAAATCCCTAAACGGGTGGACCGTGCGGGCGGTCCAAAGTGACGTCAGACTACACCTCCCTATAGCACATGCATAAGCCTGGTCTCTTTTGAAAGATAACATTCTGAAGTTACTAATGCAAAATCACTTTTAGTGCAAATGAAATAGAGTAGCATAATATGTCTGAACTTGAGTTGAACTTGTGTACTGACATTTTTCTGTAGTGATTGCAATATCCCAAATTTAACCACATAACATGCACCCAGAAAAGTGGCCAATTCTTTTTTACTTGAACTTGAGGACTGCATACTTTTTTTGCAAAGCTTATCTTTATACTTTATGCTTAGCACACGCATAAGCTTGGTCTCTTTTGAAAGATAACATTCTGACGTTTCTTACACAATAAAGAAAAATCACTTTTAGTGCTAATGAGTAACATAGGGCTGAACTTGAGTTGAACTTGAACTTGTGTACTCACGTTTTTGTGTAGTAGTTGCAATATTCCAAAATAATTAGGGATGCTCGATATTGGCTTTTTTACAGATACCGATATTGTCCAACTCTTAATTTCCGATACCAACCGATATCACATTTTAATGCCAATATCGGCCGATAATATCGGACATCATTTCTATAGAAATGCAAAAATAAAAAAAAATTGGAAAACCGATACCGATATTTTCCGATATCACATTTTAATGCCGATATCGGCCGATAATATCGGTAGGCCGATAATATCGGACATCCCTAAAAATAATATATATATATTTTTTTTGTATAAGCTGGAAAACACAGCAAATCCATAGCCTGAAGTCTTATGTAGTACAGGTCCATATTTTATAAAAATCCGTTCAGAAATGAGTCTTCTAGGAATCTAGGAGACATCCGGGAAAACCGTGTGCCAAGAAAAAAGCTCTCCATCTCTCCATTTCCTGATCCAAGTAAATTCATTCGGAATTTGTATCACTTGATCCCGTCTTCGTTTGTGAATTTTCACCTACAGTAGATCCCTGATTCGCACACCCCAACGTGGGATATCACTGGAAAGCTATACACTCATTGTTGACTACAAATGACAACGCTGACCAATCATTTTCGCAATCGGCGGATGATTGACTTCTGGAGCCTCGGGAGTCCGGGGTGATAATCTGGCGTAAAAAGACGCTCGCCTGAGATAGGCATGTAACTCGAGAACCGAACCGATGAATGGATTTTGAGATGGCATTCGAACGGCAACAAATAGTGCTTTAATTCGGTAATTTATATGTTCGGCGAGAAATGCAGCCCGAGCCTTCAGATGCTCGCAAAATGCAGTGAAACTGAAACTTAAAAACCCGGCCATTTTCATGAATTTATAAGCCCCCCCCCCCCCGGACAGGGCGTGAAAAGAGGACATGTCCGGGCAAACGAGGACGTTTGGTCACCCTAAGATATGTTATGAAACTAGATTGCATGTAAATCTTGGTGAGGGAACACATTTGACCCTTATTACACTTTCTATTCAAATGAATAAATGGTTTATCCCGTGAGAAGTCTCTTGCACTTGTCAGAGGCCTTTTCGTGGCAATTCTCTAGCTTGGCGATCCGGGAGCCAAACTGCATGGCTCTTTTAGGCAACACAGCAGAAGAGCCCAGGCCCAGCTGCTTTGCGGTCAGTCTCAGAAGAAGCTTTTCCCCAACCCCTCTTGGCAGGGACAAGTCTGCCTTCTCCCACACAGGCAGGGCATTCAGGTAGCTCACCACATCCTCATCCAAGTAGGGAAACCTAGGAAATAAATAACATCTATGAAGTAGAATATCTTTATTGTCAAGTAATTTTTTTTTACATATACTCAAAGTGTGTCTTCTGCATTTAACCCATCCTAACTAGTTAGGAGCAAAATAATATGGGTAGCTAAAAGCATACTTTTGTCATGTGGGATTTAGTTTAGCCTTTATATACAGGGCAGGCCCACAGCCCCATTTGCAACAACCACCTCTTTATCCCTCCCCACACTGACGCAGACTTTTTGACCTGGCAAAGGTCAGGCCTAGTTAGAGTGAGGGACCTATTATATACACCAGGGGTGGGCAACTTTGTATATGGTGAGGGCCACAAAATGTCCACAATCAATCTGGGGGGCCGCATTGTTTATCGGCAGTCCCGCCAGTAGTACCCCATCACTCAAATAGCCCATAATAGTCACAGATGTGATAAATAAGGTATATAAACAATTATAATTTGTTGTAACTTTGTTTTTATTCCATTTCAAATGCATTTAGTAATGCAATTTCAACTTTATGAATTTATAAACAGCTGAATTTAAAAGTATTGCTGTAACCCCAAATATATACAAAAATGATCAATTATAAATAATTAAGGCTTATAATAAAATAAATGTATGAACTTAAAGCCCACTGCTCAACAAACACAAAGCAGCATTCCTGCTGCATTTCACTACAACAGTAAATCAAAAGTGCAATAATAAATGATTTTGTTAAATGTATAAACTTTTATCCTGCTACTAAACAAAACATTATAACACTGAAATGCATGTTATGGATATGAAGCACTCAGGAATGTTTTGTTTAGTAGCAGGATACAAGTTTATACATTTAACAAAATCATTTATTATTGCACTTTTGATTTACTGTTGTAGTGAAATGCAGCAGAAATGCTGCTTTGTGTTTGTGTTATTAGTGTTATCTGAACACTACAAAAGTAAACAAGTAAAGTGCAAGTAAAGTAAAGTGCAATACTACATGCCTCCCATTGACCCTTAATCAAACTGGCATGACATTCACCCTCGCCCCACAGTGGGTCAATAATGGTTATAATAATAATAATAATAATGGTCCCCTCTCTACACCTCTCCATCATCCCCCCCCCCTCTCTACACCTCTTCATCATCTCTCCCCCCCCTCTCTACACCTCTTCATCATCTCCTTCCCCCCCTCTACACCTCTTCATCATCTCCTCCCCCCCCTGTCTTTAATGAGACACTTGTGGTCTCTCCATTTGGCGCACAATAGCAGGAATGTCAACTTCAATGTTTGTGCATGCAATCTGTATCAGATGAAATAATGTTTCATCCGACAGCCTGTTTCTCTCCTTTGACTTGATGTGCTTCATGTTTGAGAAATTGCTCTCACGTATGTATGTGCTCCCAAACATACTGGCCATAGAGAGGGCAAAGTCCCTGAGGAGTGGGAAGCGGGGCTCAGGTAGCAGTTTCCAAAACGAAATTCCCCTCTCATTTCTCTTTGCTTGAAAAAAAGGATCTGACTGTAGCTCGCACAGTTCAAGCTGCAACGGTGGGGGCTGCTCTGACACCGTAGCGGTGAGGGGGCCGGCAAACAGCGCTATCCGTGACTGCATGCCGTTGAAATCTTCAAACCGATCATTGAATTGCATTTGCAGTGTTTCAATGTCGCTCCTGTACTTTCCGACGGCTCAGCCATCGGATTTCTGTGTGTAGCTGCAAGTCGCCATAATCAGTGTCCATCTCTTCCAAAAAGGAGACAAACTTTCTATGGTTTAGTGACCTGTTGCCTCCACGAATTAGATTGGTAACCTTGTAATGGTAACCAAATCCATAACATGGCTGTATTCAAGCTTCTTGGCACAGAGAGCCTCCTATATCAGATAAAAAAAAAGAAAAACGATTTAACGACTCTCGCATATAATTTGACTACACTCGACTCGCATGGTCATTATAGTGACGCACAATAGATGGAAATTATGTTAGCGAACTTACCTGATGTATAATGCAGTGCAGCATTGGACACTCAACGCCACTCTGCCTTAGAAGCCCGGCGAATCCATCGGTAACAACAGCCGACAGTTTATCAAAACCCCCATATTGCTGCACGGCACTTTCAACAGCGTTGAATATGTGCACACTAGGGCTGACCCCTATTAGTCAAATAGTCGACTAATCGATCGAAAGGAGTCATAGTTGACTGCCAACTCTTCTTAGTCGAATACAATAAAAAAAAAAAAAAAAAAAATATTATAATTTTTTTTTTTTTTGTTTTTTTTTTTTTTTTAATGTTGGCCTGGGGCCGCATGGAACGTCGGTAAGGGCCGCATGCGGCCCGCGGGCCGCCAGTTGCCCCTCCCTGATATACACCAATAAGGTTTTCTGTAGTTTTAGCGATCTGTGTGAAAAATTTGGCCTCCCGAGATCTCATTTATTCCGATTCTTTCAAGTTCGAAACTGGGTTAAACAACATAATACCTCCTTCCCTAATATCTCCAACTCAGTAATTGACACAATTCTGGACATCCCCACAAATCAAAAAGGTCTTATATCAAGGATTTACATTTACACCCTGATCTCCCGTAACACAGAAACATTTCTTGATAAAAATCAAAGAGGATTGGGAAACGGAATGGGGCGATGCTATAGGTGAGAATATTTGGAATGGAGTATTGGCCAGAGTAAATTATAGTACATCTTGTTCCAGGCTCAATCTGATGCAATTTAAGGTGGTCCATCGCATCCATTTCACAAACTCTAAACTCGACATGGAGCTAACTCCCAGTGCAGAAATAGCCATCTTTGGAGTCTTACCAAGACCGGATCACCAAAGGGTTAGGAGAAGAACAATATATAGAATTGTCTTTGCATCCCTACTAGCACGCAGAAGGATTTTGCTAGAGTGGAAATCACCAGCAGCCCCCAAAGCATCCCTATGGCTCAAAGATCTCATGTTCTTTTTAAATCTGGAGAAAATTAAATACAACCTAAGGGGGTCTAGTGAAAAGTTCGAAGTAGTATGGGGCCCTTTTATTGGTTATATAGCCAAGCTAAAGACACTAGGACAATGAGAAGGAAGGATGAGTGAGAGAGATATGCGTTTGTATGTTCTATGTTTTCTGTTGTGTATTTGTAGGATTGGGTAGGACAGGGGAGGGAGGGGGGGGAGGGTTCGCACAAGGTCCTTGAAGTGCTTAGTGCTTGTTTTTGACAGACAAAAAAAGAGATCAAGGCCTGGACAAGGTGCTTGGAAAGTCCTTGAAATTCAAATCGACCACATTAACTAATTCCGTGCCAACCACGAGTATAGTCGGGTTAACTTGCCATGCGTTCCGTGCCAATCACGAGTATAGTCAGGTTTTAATCGTTATTTCTTTTATTAGCGATATCCATTCATTTTTCATCCATCCATCCAGCCTGACGTTATCATTGAGAATGGGTCTGAGCTCGCAAAGGGCAAATACCGCCGCCTATCGTCTCCCGGATGGTATTGCACATCATTGGATTGGATTGAGTAAAAAAGAGATCAGAAATCAGAGAAAAACTCCGGTCCAGGGTTTTCCCATCTCTGGCAAGCAGTGTCTGTTACCAGATTCCCTGCCGAGGCTCGGAGCAGCTTTTGATTATGCATTTCGGACTATAACGTTGGATCAATAAACGCGATCAATATTTGGAATGGCGATCAGGAATTTAATTCATCTTTTTGCAGAACATCTGATCTGAGGTAAGGAATCTATGTTACCAGTTTTGGTTTAATCAGAGTTGTTTTTCACAGATTTCACAACGTGTGTGTGTGTGGCGTTAGGCGCTGAGCGCGGCACGAATAAATGATTTTTCAGCCCACTTTTGTATCGTGCATAAGAACACAAATACTCTTGATAATCTAGCGTTTATTTGAAAACGATTCATAAATCAGCCGGAAAATTACGTGTTTTGTGTATTTCAGTAAATGGCTATTTTCGTGGAATTTCTCTGAAATTACTAGAACTCTCCAAAACTATACTCGTATTCAAAACGGCATTAAACCGAAATGTACTGATGATAAAACAATCCTGTTGACTGCAAGCAAGTCATTGATAAGCGACGGGTGTATTAGACACATAGCCATAATTTAAGATAGTTTAATCGCTCGCAAATGTGCTCGTCCTCCCATTGATTAACGTGGTGGCATCCAAGCGATAAATCGTCATATCTGGCTGGCAACCAATGTGTTAAAGTTAACTGTATCCTTCTTTTTTTTCTTTTTTTGAGAAAGTCCTAGAATTTTATTTTGCAATGTCTGTGGGAACCCTGGAGGGAGGGGGGGAAAGGGCGAAAATATAAAATTTGCCATTCAATGTGTACTGTATTCCACTGTACCTTTGACGACTAATAAATAAATGTATATATAAAAAAAATAAAATACAGGGCAGGCTGACGTGAGCATACATGAACCTTTACAGCATGGCACAGCATCACACACATTCACTCTGCTGGAGCTGCCCAGCGCACCCACTTAAGGTGTCATTTCCCAATAACTTTAGGGTGCCCATTCTGTTGGTGATACCTTTGAGACCAATAGAATTCAAGAAAATAGATTTATGTTAAAGTCAAGACAAAAACACATCAAAATATAAATGTTTTATGTACCCTAAAATATGGTAATCTTTGTATTATTCAGTTATTAGTTATTATTTCCTGGGATGTGTGACAAATTGTATTCCTTCCAAGCACATAATTATCACTGTGGACCCCCTAGACCATTTTCATGGACCCTCTGGAGGAACCAGAATTTCAAGATTTTCACTTCATTTTCACTCAGTTTGAAATTCCCAAGCCCAACAACGTTATTTAGTTGGTGAGACTTTAGTTATGTAGCCTACTTATATACAGTAGTCTACCTTGGCTATCTGAAGTGAATTACATGCCATGATATAACCCACCTGTCATTCTCCCATATGTTCACACGCACAGCACCTACTGTCACAACTGTCAATCAACTGACAAGCAGGTAAGAAAGATTTTCCTTTCAGTTGTCCGTATACGTTTTCCTATACAAATTATTCAACCTAGGCCTACATTAAAAAAGATATACCTGGTGATTAACTACAAGTTATTGTGAACTTTTTGATGTGTGTTAGCTAGCCAAAACGATCTCTGGCTAGTTGCAGCAATGTCAGCTAACGTTAGCTAGCACATTATGGGTACTATTAAAAAATACTTGAACAATGCTAAACAATGTTCAATTGTTATCCTTTTAGATTTCCATGTTGACTTGCTGGTGATTCTGATCACAATCAGGTCAAAGCGTCACAGCTTGATGGACTCTACCCAGACCCCTTCATCCAAGCAAACCAAGCCTCCTCCCAGCACTAACTGGGACCTTTGTGTCCTCTGTCAAGTAGTTACGAACAGTGGTGCAGTCGTAATATGGGAACTGGTTACACGCCACGTGCACGCGCGCTCCCGCGCACGCGCATACATGTTCCCTCAGTTGCACAGAACAGATGATTATTATGCATAACAATGGAGATCAAGCAGCCCCCCACCTTCTCGTAGGTTCTTATTATTATGCAAAGTCTAGGTGACAAGTGCCGGCCGCCGGCCGGGTAGCTTTCTACAACGGCCGGGTACTTATCATTGCGCGCACTTCTGCCCTGAGTGACTACTAATAACACGCCGTGTAACCGCGTGTGTGCACGACTGCACCCCTGGTTACAAATGAACCTTTGACAGTGCCCACTCCGAAACAAAACAAAACAGTCTGTTGGTAGTGGCTATGTGTCCCTGGCAGAAGACCTTCTCCGGTTCCGTACCCTTCAGCACACACCAATGGACCTCAACCTGGAGCTACTAGATCAGTGGTTCGCAACCTTTTTTGAGTACTGTACCCCCAAAGCATTTCAAACCAACCTAAAGTACCCCCTACTATGCAATCAATGGTGGTGATCCCCAGGATATAATTAATAGTCTATATATTGTGGCAGACCGGCTGTGTGTATGTGTGTGTGAGTGAGTGGATGACCTGGATAAAGTCACATGGTCACACAGGTTGGCAGTTTATTGAAGTAAAGTTTTAGTTCAGATGAGATATTCCTTTATTGATCCCCTTGGGTAAATGTGGGTGTCATAGCAGCATGGGGGAGGGTATAGGTATGGGCAGGGTAATAGCAGAAAGACATAAATATAGGCAATAGAATTAGATCTGAATATAAAAATATGTAAATGGGATGGTTTCATGCTATTATTCGAAAGCATGTCGCCACAGAGGAAACACATTGGCTGTGGTTGCTCTGTAGTTGTGACAGTAAATCCAGAGAGCACATAATGTTCACCAAACTGACAATTCTTCACTTTCTCCGTTTTATTTTTCTTCTGAATGGGTTCTCCTGATTCAGCAGTATCACCTGTGCTGTTGTTGCTGGATGAACCAGCTCAACTCAGCCATTGATCCATAATAACAGACATTTTGAAAGAGGCTTGATATTTTGCTAACTAGCTACACTTGTAGCGGTGTCCACTTATAGTGCCTATAACATTTACCGTTGGGCGCCAGACAGGTCTAACCCCTGCCAATGAAGATAAAATTACCTTTTTGATTTTATTAATTAGGCCTATAGCTCCGGCATAAGACTGTACCACATAGACAAATAATATAATAATTTGATTAATAGTAGGTCTGGACTAATGGCCAAGCTAAATACTAGGTTAGTTTGATAACAAAGAAACACTCAGGAGTCATGCTCAATTCAGTCAAAATGTCCATGTATTGGATATTAGTCAAAATCATAAGAAAACATTTTAAACACAAAACAATTCATTTTCAGACCAGTCCGTTCACGCAGTTCAGTGCATTGGGTGAACAGGTATAGGCAGTTGCCAATAGTTCCAACTGTCAGAGTTTGTGATGACCACAACGCAACTGTGTGAATGAACGAAAAAATAGAAAGTCTCTAAAGAAAATGTGTGTGTGTGTGTGTGCGTGTGTGTGTGTGGGTGTGTGATGCGAGAGCAGGGGAAAGAGAGGGGCGTTGGACTTGGGCTGGAGGGGTAGAGAGAGATGTTTGGCTTGGGCTGGAGGGGGTAGAGAGATGTTTGGCTTGGGCTGGAGGGGTAGAGAGAGAGAGGTTTGGCTTGGGCTGGAGGTTGCAGAGAGAGATATAGAGGCGCGTTTGGCCTGGGCTATGTGTCGCCGTCGTTTGGAAGCTTGGAGAGGGGAATGTTTGAGTCGGAGACGCTTGCGTCACAGCCTCGGAACAGGAGCGCAACTAACAGTGCAGCGTGTACCCTACCGCACCGAAGTCCGCGTTGGGTGAAGATGATCAGGTCGTAGACGTCCGGACTATCCACGTTGGTCATCCATCCCGTGTCAGGTAATGTTTACTTGCGCGTTTTCAACTTATCTAACTACGGTTCACGTTCTCCTTGCTCTTTAGTTCGGCTGCACGTCTTCCTTCAGTGAAACAACATTCAAACTCGCCGCTCTCACTTCCGCGTCATGACTTCTCACGTCTCCCGTCTCACGTCTCACAAGGCCAACCCACCACCGTCTGACGTCTCACCTCTTATCCGCTATCAGATCCCAGATGAGCGCATCCGTAATTGACAGCCATAAAGGGACAGGCGCACTTTTACCAGGCAGGTTAAAGCCGCTCTGTTACACTCTCCCCCCATTGTGAAAAACCACCTTTGGTGGTGAACACCAGTCACTCGAAACCTAGGAACTCGTCTTCTGAGCTATCTTCATTCAGTATCTCCAGGACTTCCTTCTTTTCCTGTTCGTCCAAATCCTCCGCTGTAGGGTAGAAAGGTTTGAGGTTACAGACATGTACTGTTCTCACATCTCCACCAGTGTCCTCTCGTACAACTTGGTAGTTGACGGGACCAGTTTGTTTTATTACGCGATAGGGTCCTTTCCACTTGCTGGCCAGTTTGGCAGTAAAGTTCTTGGCTGCACTGGACTGTGGAAAGTTCCTTACCCACACCCTTTCTTGGAACTTGAAACTGACATCCCTCCTGTTCTTGTTATAATTCCGTAGCTGTCTCACACGAGCCTTCTTGCTACTTTCCTCGGCTTTGGCGTGGAGAGTCTTCAGCTGATGAACCACATCATACGCTTGAGCATCAGGAGGAAGAGTCTTGCCTCTCAGGACTTTGTCCATTGGACTGTTCAGTTTCCTTCCAAGCTGTAACTCTGCAGGGGTAACTCCTGTGGTTTCTTGAACTGCCGAATTCAAGGCAAATCTGAACTCTGGTAAGTACTGATCCCACTTCCGGTGGTTGTCTTCCACGTAGGAGGAGATCATACACTTCAGAGTGCGATTCACCCGTTCTGTCATGTTCGTCTGTGGGTGATAGGCTGTCGTAAGTTTGGGTGTCACTGTCCATTTCTCGCAGAGCTCTTTGAATAAAGACGACACAAACTGTGATCCTCTGACAATATAAAATCTGGCACACCCCATCTCGTAAAGATTTCTTTCTTCAGTATGCGGGCGATTGTCTGTGAGTTTGCTTGTCGCATGGGGAAGAATTCCACCCATTTCGTGAAATAGTCCACTAGGACAAGAAGATATTCATTTCGTTCTGGACTGCGTGGAAGGGGTCCCATTATATCCACTCCTAGCAACTCATTTGGTCCCTTTACTGAATGTTGCTGAATCATTCCTGCAGGCTTCCTGTTGTCGGACTTCAGGCTCTGACACTTCACACAGCATTTAACATGTGCCTTGACATCGGTCCACATTCCTGGCCAGAATGCCACTTCCTGAAGCCTCTTGTAGGTTTTGAAGATACCCCCATGTCCACATAGCGGGTTCTCATGGTAAGCCTGGAGGACTTGCAGAATCAGGGTTGCTGGGACATAGACCCGATAATGACACTGTCCATCTTGTCCTTGTGTTTTTCGGTACACCTTATCTTCCAGGACTGCGTAGTCATTTTTCACAGAACTTCCTTCCTCAGCCAGAGCCTTAAAGATAGTCTCAATTTTGGCATCTTTGTGTTGTTCCTCCCATATCTGTGCAAGGGATATCGGAAGTGTTCCAGAATCCTTCTTGCCGGAATACAGGTTGCATCCAGCACCTGTTGGAATCCTGGAAAGTGCATCTGGAGCACTATTCAGTTTTCCTTTTCGATATTCAATGATGAAGTCGAATCGCTGAAGTCGCAGAGCCCACCTGATCAAACGACTTGTAGTCTTCGTGGATCTCAGGACCCACTGTAAGGCAGTGATCAGTGATGACAGTGAAGAGTCGTGGTTCCAGATAGTGCTGCCATTTCTCCAGAGCCCAAATGATTGCAAGGCACTCTCTCTGTTGCAGAATAGTTGTTTTCTGCTCGGTTTAATGTCCGACTTGCGTACGCCAGCACTTCTTCAGTACCACCTTCCTTCTTCTGTGTCAGTATGGCTCCAAGACCAGTATCACTTGCATCAGTGTACACAAGAAAAGGATGATCTGGGTTGGGATGACCCAAGATAGGAGGAGATGACAAACATTCCCTCAGTTTGTTGAATGCATTCTGGCACTCAGGACTCCATATGAATGGTCGCCCTTTCTTTTTTAGATCATTTATCGGCTCAGCAATCTTGGAGAATCCTGGAACGAATCTGTGGTACCATCCGGCAAACCCCAGGAACCGCTGAACCTCTTTGATATTCTTCGGAACTGGATAGGTTTGGATGGCCTCAACCTTGTCAGGGTCTGCACAAACTCCCTTGGCACTGACGATGTGTCCAAGAAACTTTATTTCCTGGAGGCAGAACTTGGACTTCTTCAGGTTGATGGTCAGATTTGCTTTTGCAAGCCTCTCTATGACTTGCTGTAGATGCTGGAAATGTTCGGTCACAGACGTAGAATAAACAATGATATCATTGAGGTAGACGAGACAGATATGACCACGGAGATCTCTCAAGACAGTCTCCATTAGTCTTTGGAATGTCGCAGGAGCATTTTTCAGTCCAAAAGGCATTACGTTGAAGTGGTACAACCCACGAGATGTGATGAATGCAGTTTTTGACTTGCTCTCTGGATCCATGGGCACTTGCCAATAGCCGCTGTTGAGATCAATCGTAGAGAAGATCACTGATCCAGAGAGTGATTCCAGGATCTCGTTGATGTTGGGTAGCGGATACGCATCAGTTTCGGTCACCGCGTTGACCCGTCTGAAGTCCACACAAAAACGGTGACCTCCATCCTTCTTTGGAGGCAGCACCACTGGGGAGGCCCATCCTGAGTATGATGGTTCGATGATCCCCGCACTTAGCATATCTTTCAGTTGTTCCTCCACAATGGCTTGCTTTCCCGGAGACATCCTGTAAGGCCTTTGTTTGATCGGCACATTGGTGGTGGGGTATATCTTGTGAAGTAGCACATCAGTTCTCCCCGCCTCATTTGTGCACACTTTGGGGTACGACTCAAGAATTCCTCTTAACTGCTCCTTTTCATCATCTTGCAGTTGCGCTTGTGTGACAGCATTGTGGATATACTCCTTCGCATCCAGGCGTACAGGTTCCAGCGTCAACACAGGAGGAGGAAGAGCACTTATCAGGCATAATTTCCTGGGATAGTGTCGTTTCTCCTTCCTAGGACCATTTGCACTACCTGGTTGAAATGGAAATACTTCGGCAGGGTTAGATTTGAAACTATATTCCCCGTCTGCCACGTTGATTTGTAGCCCACTGAGAGAAATGAAGTCCAACCCCAGGACAACTCCAAAAGCCAGGCCTCTCTGATCCAGCACGACTACTGGTAAGGTGAAGAGTTTCCCGTGAAGGTCGATTTCCAGCTTCCCCCACCCAAGTGGAACTTGTGCCTGTCCATTAGCAAGATACAAAGGTCCATCTTCCCAGGGAGTAAGCTCTTCTTTGGTTCTGTTGAGCTCCGCCCATAGATACTCATGGAGAAGGGTGTAACTTGCACCTGTATCCAAGACAGCCTTTCCCCGCCAGGCTCCCAGAGTGATGGGTACCACCAATAGGGTAGGTGGGCCACAAGGAGAACTTTGTTTTGAAGTACTCGGAGAGAGGTTCTCCACGGAAGGTTGTGCTGACTTGTCACGTCGTTTTGAGGTGACAGCTGTGGACACCAAGCTGTTACTTGGGTGTTGACCTTTCGGCGCAGAATAGGTTTTTTGTTGTCGATTGAAAGATTTGGAGTGGTCAGGAGGTGTATATTGGGGACAAGATCCAGGAGGATGTTGTCCCTTACATCTCCAACACATCACAGGCGGTCCATCCTGGACTCGATTTGGAACGCTGGGCGTCCTATTCTGAGTTTGAGCTCTTAAATTGGTCCTCTTGTCATACTCAAGTTGGAGCTCGTGATCCCTTTCAAGTTGGATTCCCAGACGCACCAACTCCTCTGTGGTCTGAACTCGCCCTCGGAGTTGACTTGCAAGATACGGTTTGATGTTTTTCAAAATCATTTTTACTATGAGCTCTTCAGTGAGAGAGGGTTTCCACTTTTTACAAAGAGCCCTATAAGAGAAAGCGAAGTCTCTTATAGTTTCCTTCTCTCCTTGGATTTTTGTTCTGATTCGGTCTGCTAACTCATCTTCATAATCATCAGTTAGATAAGCAGACATAAAAGCAGTTTCAAATTGGCTCCATGTAGTTACAGAGGATCTGGCAATCTCCCACCAGTCACGAGCTGTACCATGAAGCACGGTTCTGAACGTTGCCAGGAGGTCCCAGTCGGATAAGGGCTGTAGAGCCAGAAAATCATGGCATTTGGTCAGATAATTCAGTGGATCAGGGTCATCATCCAGCTTTCCATAGGTTGGAAAAGTCAGCTTGATACTCTTGGTGATGACTGATCTTGTAGATAATGTGGTTGGAGCAGTGGTTGGTACCGTGGTTGGTACAGTTCTTGAGCTGGCCGTTGCCAGCGGAGAACCTGTACTGAATGCTGAAGGTTGTGTGAAAATAGAGCCTGTAGGCAAAGTTGGGGGATGAAACAGTGAGGTGGGAGGAATGTTAGTGAGTTTTAGATCGAGAGCATCCAGTTTCTTTTCCATAGAGAGAACTTTGCTCTCGTGGCTATTCGATTGCTCCTTCATCTTTACTCTCATCTCCTCCAGTTGGCTGTTTACCCGAGTCACCTGTGTAATACAGTATTCCACTCCTTTGGATATCCTATCCACTCCTTCCTGTGTGACTTGTTTCACCTCTTTGATTTCCTTCTGAACTCCTACTTGGGACTGTACCACCATGAAATTAATCTGCTGGGTGAGAGTTTGTTCAGATGCCTGATTCTCATCAGCCATTATGATTTTGGTGGTTTTGGCCAGATTATCCATTTCCTTTAACACATTATCTTGGAGTGTGACGATGCATGTCTTGAGATGATTATAGTTTGCCACTGACTGATTTCCAATAGCTTGGATTCTTAGGTCAGAGCGGGTATTGAAGTCCTGCACATATTTGGTAAATTGTTGCATTGTCAATTTCTGCTGATTCATTGTCTGACACAACTGTAACCAATTTCCCTGAGTTTGGTAAGCCAGTTGGTTCAAATCCCTTGCCGGGGTAGCCATGACTCCTGATAAATCAATTGGGGACAAGGTGTCGGAGTTTGGGGAGGATATGGAGTCTGAAGAGGCAGCCTTGTGTTCTCCAGAGTCAATTGAGAATTTTCCAGGTTGCAGAAGAACATTTGTTTCCTCTGTTAGCAAAGCAAGGTCCGTTTGGAGGTCGATTAGTGGTTCCTGAAAATGCACACCATCTTTAGGCTTTGTCGCCGGGAAATGCATTGGAGACTCCTCCCCCTTTCGATGCTGAAAATTCTCAAATCTCATTTGTATAATACCCCTTTGGTCAGGTCTCTCCGTATCAGACCTTAAGGGGGTATCAACATCAGGAGGGTCTGGTCCCTTTAGATCCCACCCTAGACCTTCTGTTTTTGTGTCTAGGTCTGGTGGGTTTGGAGGCGGGCTGCTTGGTGCAGGTGCAGCCTCTGCGCCATTAGACATTGTGAAATCAGTGGGTGGAATGTGCTTTATGTAAGGTTATAAACCCAAAATCAATTATTTAGAGCAGCACACAGCACATTAATGAACCCACAGTCGAGCAATGCTTCAAACCTTCACAATATAATTTGTTTCACCTTTCAAAAGTTGCCAACTGCACCTTTAAAGAAAATAGTGCCATGCACCTTTAAACAAAACAGCGTAATGCACCTTTAAAGAAAATAGTGCCATGCACCTATAACCAAAATAGCATAATGCACCTTTAAAGAAAACAGTGCCATGCACCTTTAAACAAAATAGCATAATGCACCTTTAAAGAAGATAGTGCCATGCACCTTTAAACAAAATAGGGTAATGTACCTTTAAAGAAAATAGTGCCATGCACCTTTAAACAAAATAGGGTAATGTACCTTTAAAGAAAATAACAAAGTAACATAATATGTATATATTCTTTTAACACAGTACCTTTAAACCTTGGTTCAGTTAGGCCATCAGCCCCACGTTGGGCGCCATTTTATGTAGCGGTGTCCACTTATAGTGCCATTTACCGTTGGGCGCCAGACAGGTCTAACCCCTGCCAATGAAGATAAAATTACCTTTTTGATTTGATTAATTAGGCCTATAGCTCCGGCATAAGACTGTACCACATAATAGACAAATAATATAATAATTTGATTAATAGTAGGTCTACTCTGGACTAATGGCCAAGCTAAATACTAGGTTAGTTTGATAACAAAGAAACACTCAGGAGTCATGCTCAATTCAGTCAAAATGTCCATGTATTGGATTGTTAATTAATTATATTATTAATATCATTTTCAGACCAGTCCGTTCACGCAGTTCAGTGCATTGGGTGAACAGGTAGGCAGTTGCCAATAGTTCCAACTGTCAGAGTTCGTGATGACCACAACGCAACTGTGTGAATGAACGAAAAAATAGAAAGTCTCTAAAGAAAATGTGTGTGTGTGTGTGTGCGTGTGGGTGTGTGATACCTCATATGATGCGAGAGCAGGGGAAAGAGAGGGGCGTTGGAGGGGTAGAGAGAGATGTTTGGCTTGGGCTGGAGGGGGTAGAGAGAGATGTTTGGCTTGGGCTGGAGGGGTAGAGAGAGAGAGGTTTGGCTTGGGCTGGAGGTTGCAGACTCGGCAGAGCGAATGCGCTAGTCACCGGACAGGACGCTCCCCACGGGCGATACAGGTCTGAGCGAAGAAAATCTACCGTTTGACGACAAGTGGACAATACAACCGCGATGGACTCCTTTCAGAGGTTTCAAGATGACGGGTATAAAAACTGGATCAAAACCACTATGGGTCTGCAGTTTCTCAAAGTGCGCCTGGGATGTTTCCTGGAAAACGAAACCGAAACCTACCACCAGTCACTGCGAAATACAATAGACACCGATGGACATAATAGACAAGAGTGTCAAACGAAATGCGATTTCAAAAAAGGTGATTTAAAGAAGTGGACTCCCAGTCACAACTTGAAGGTGAATACATTTTTTATTGTCATGTGCTGTGCTAAATAACGATGCATTATTGTGTGATGCCTTTTCACTGCCACATTCATTCAGAGTAGACCTCGATTGATTTAGAAACACACAGCATCTGATGCCTGTTGCTTTTCAAGTTTTCATACTGTGATAATATTTCATTAATATATCACTGAAGGATTACAAAACCTTCCATCCAGCTCCTCTGCATCGTCTCACTCTGGAATGTGTCTGTGGCTCCAGTGTCCAAGCTACAAATAGATCTTGACCAATAGGTACAGGCTCTCCAATTTATCTAAGATAATTCTACAAACATTGATTGATTGTACATTTTATTAACAGATTGCAGAATGGGTACATTACAGTACAGCTCAATACACACAATTGTTAAGGGGATGCAGACCAGAGAAATACTTTCGTCTTGTTTACATCAGGGTCCCCCATTTTCAATTCATCATAAGATGAACATACATTATTTAGACTGGCCCTATAGATTGCTTCATTGGTATATCATATTTAATTAATATCTTACACAGAACCACAGAATCATGCAATATTCTCCCCAATCAAAAAGATACACTCTGTCCAAACAAATTCCCAAACCATGCACTCAGGGACTAGACTACATTTGACCTGATAACCTGTGACCTAACGACCGGTGCATGCAATGGCGCCTCTGGCCAGTGAGGAGGGGCAAACCTGAATATAATATCATATTCAGCCCCAGACCATCTAAGACCAGGCCTGTCGGATCATCAGTCATCAAACCAGTCCGTCATCCTCTCTAAAAATGGGACTCCCAAATGTATATAACCTTGTCTGTTTCTGTTGATGAGGACCTTAGTCCGTCAGGGCTCTGGTCAAGGACTGTATTGCTTCTCGTGTGCTAGTGTAACGGATGGTACCGCGAAGCCCAGTCACGAAGAACTTCGGACGTTGTGAAGTGACTGTGGCACGGTAGTGGTACCAGGAAGTAAAACTCACTCCCCTGAGGCATCCAGACTGAGTGCTTAGAAGTGAATTCACCTCTTGGTACAGAGGTCTGTGATGTCGCCCGGGGTTCGAGTCCCACTCATGGCATGTTCAGAGTAGTACCGGCTACAGTACAACAAGTAAACCATTGTTGAATTCCACCCTTGACTCATGTCTCAAATTTCTGTTCAGCTTATATTTTAATATCTAACAATTAGGGGTGTAACGGTACGCGGATACGTACTGTACCGCGTCAATGTGGTCCTCCGGTACAGTACGGGCTGTGCACCGTACGATTGCAACGGTATGGTCAACCTTTTTTTGCGGAACTTAAATCCCCCGGCCCCCGTAATTTCAACAACACTGCGGTCTGCTGTGAGCATTATAAAACAAACGTGTGTTTAACCGACGTGAATTAAAGTGTCAATGCTCTTTGTCATTTTAACAGCAGATACTTTCTTAAATGCCATCCTCCCGACAGAGCGGTGTTGATGGGGAGCTCAGATGGGTTCGCTTGCTGGTGTTATTAGCATTAGCTGAAGAGCTAACCGAAAAGCTAGTTTTAGCTTTAACATTACCTTGGCTAAAGTTGGGGCTATTCATAATCCAGCAATAATGGCTGCAGACCTGCAAGCAAAGTACAGCAAGTTGGCACAGGAGTATTCCAAGGTAAATCACTTTTTCACCAGTAACGTTATATTGTCTTGTTTCCATCTAACGTTAGCTAATGCTAGCTAACCTAGCTCACGTTAGAGTCATCACTGATCGACCTCTCGCACACAATTAATGACATGTTGCGGACAGCCATATCGGTGACAATGTTTAGCTTTTAGTGCCAAATGATAAGAGTCTGAGGCGGAGTCTCAAAAGAGAATGTTGAATATTTATTGTGCAAAAATCACAACAGATCCTCTGCTACTTCACCGGAGCCAGCATTGTAGACTGAGTAGGGTATATCTGCAGAGCCACTGGGTAGCGAGTGCAAAGTGACTGAGTGGATCATTGGAGTAGGGTACATCTGCAGTGCTGCAGCCCCATAATACAGTATCATTAATCAATCACCTGTTGTTGAATAAATACCATTACTTTCTTGTTATTACTAAAAAAACAGTATATATAAAACAGAAGCTGTATATATATATATATATATATATATATATATATATATTAAGGTTGTCAAATATATCGCGTTAATATCGCGTTAACTCCCGATTCTATTAATGCCACTAATTTTTTTAACTCAAGATTAACTAACATTTTTTTTTTTTTTTTTTTTTTTTTAACTAGACTTCACTCAGGTGTATTATTGATGCTCTCATTGATACTATGTTTGTTTCTGAAGTGTGTGTGTGTGTGTGTGTGTGTGTGTGTGTGTGTGTGTGTGTGTGTGTGTGTGTGTGTGTGTGTGAGATATAGAGAGAGAGGGGGGTGAGAGAGATGAGGAAGGGGCTAGAGAGAAAGAGAGCTGGGAGGGTGTGTGTGTGAGGGAGAGAGGGGGGTGTGTGATTAATCAGCCCTTGTGTGTGTGAATGTAACAAGTTCCTAACGTTTTCTTTCCCCTATTATTTCATGCACACTTTATTCATTGTTTTAAATTATTATTTTCTTTTAAGTTATTTTGTGCATCACTCTGTTTTGAATTTGATGCAAATTTGCAATGCATGAGGGTCATCCTTTTGTGTTAAATGGTTGCACAAAGCAAGCATTTGTTGACTCGCATGTTGATAAGAGTATTAAAACTTGGAACTTGAAAAAGATCTGTTTTTAGGTAAAAAAAATAAAAATGCGATTAATTTGCGATTAATCACGAGTTAACTATGGACAATCATGCGATAATCGAGTTAAATATTTTAATCGTTTGACAGCACTAATATATATATATATATATATATATATATATATATTAGGGCTGTCAGTTTATCGCGTTAATTAGATTAATTAATTACACAGCAAATTATCGCGTTATGAAAATTAACTCAAAATTAATTACAATTTTTTTTTTTTTTTTTTTTTTTTTATATAATTTTTTTTTTTTTTATCTCATTCATTCTATAAGAACGTAGAATACACATTACAGACTTTTTCTTATATGGTCCATTTGCATGTTCTTGGTATCTGATTCTAGGGACATCTATGGATCTCAGGGAATGTATTCCCAGTGTCAGAAATACTGTGTCTGTTACTAGGCTTGAGTAAATTGTAATGACCCAAATGAGAATATCAATAAACATTTTTTTTGTATCTTTGACTGTGAATAACACTATGCTCAAATTGACCAGACCTGAAAAATCTAAGCAAATTAATAGATGGAAGATGATTAAACAGAAGGTTTTGTAGATACAGTACTGAATTCTGCCATCCGGACACATGCAATTTGAAATATGATTATAGAATATAGAATAAAATGGTATAAAATGGTTATGCGATTAAAATGCGATTAATTAGATTAATTAATTACAAATCCTGTAATTAATTAGATTAATTTTTTTAATCGCCTGACAGCACTAATATATATATATATATATATAAATAAAAAAAAAAGTATAATTTATATAATTTTTTTTTAATTTAATTTTTTTAATGTATGCACTGGTATCGCCCCCCCCCCCCCCCCCCCCCCCCCCCCTACTGTACCGAAAAAATACCGAACCGTGACTTCAAAACCGAGGTACGTACCGAACCGTGGATTTTGTGTACCGTTACACCCCTACTAACAATACTAATTATACTGTACGGTCTGGTAATTAACGTTACAGGTTCCTCCAACGTGTCCAGCGTGTGTACCATGGAGAGACGCGATCTCGGCCAACCACTTGTTGAAAGGTGCGAATATTATTTGGAATAACTCGACCCCCTACCTCAGGCCTGTACAGTGCGACATATATATCGCACGTGCGACACTGACGTCAGTCTGTGCGATGAATGAATTGACTTTAGTAGCACTGGTGCGATGGCCCGTGGCGCAAGCAAAAAAAAAGAAAGTGTGACGGTAAATTGAATGGACCACAGCGCCACGCTATCCACTTGGTACTTGTAGTCTCGTGCGATTAAAAACAATGTCCCGTCTCGCGTAGAGTCCATAATCAAACACCAAATTCCATAATCCCTAGCGAACAATATCCCCGCGACTAAATTGCGAGCTCAATGTACACTGACTGGGTGACTTCGACAAGATGAAGCGCTTTTTTAAGGTATTAAATCCAACAAAAGAAGTACAAGATCAAAACCCCAAACGAGCCCGAGAGGGACCACCGTTAATAGAAACGAGACAAAAGGAGAAGATTAACAAGATGTACAGATATAACGCAGAGTGGGAAAATGATTTTCCGTGGATATTTTTTAATGAGGAAGCACAGCTATTATTATTCTGTCACTGGTGCCGGGAGACTCCGGAAAAGATCCGATCAGAGAATCCCTATGTCGCGGGTAACAATATCCTAAAAAGGGATAACATTAATAAACACAATACGTCCCATCGACACGTTCTTGCCCGGGATGCCTTCAACGCTAAATAAACTCCTGAGCGGGCCGGCACCCTCTTGCACTAGCTGACTAAACACGACCAGAGCGGATGATGCTGATCTCCGTGAGGTAAAGTTTAAGATGAATGTGACATATTGCATCGCCAAGGAAGAAATGCTGTTCACTAAATTTAAGCCGCTAATTTTACTCTGTAAAAAGAACTCCACCGTATGGCTACTTAAAATTCCCCTCCGGGATCAATAAAGTATTAATTATCTATCTATCAATCAATCTATCTATCTAATAACGAGACAATATGCAAATAAGGTAATAATAATAATAATAATTAATTTAATTTATAAAGCCCTTTTCATTCATGCAGAGTTCCTTGTACTTAGTTCTGATTAATGCAATAGTGTGTGTGTGTGTGTGTGTGTGTGTGTGTGGATCTGAAAAAGTGGCCAGCAGACATGATGCTGGAACTGTGACACGTGTGCAGTGCACACACACACACGCACGCACACACACACACGAATAATTATAATAATAATAATAATAATAATAATAATACATTTATTTATTTGGTTCCACAAATATGTACAGGTGTTTGTATGCATTATATCTATTTGTTATGTTGGTTTATAGGTGTTTCTAGGTTGGTTTCTAGCTTTCCCTGTAATCTGAGTCCACACCAGCACTGCCTGGTCTCGGACTGCTTCATATCGGTTATATGGTTATGTCCTTGTTCTTTTTGTTTTACATTATGGGCAAATAAAGAAAGAATTTGTCTAAAAGCATTTCTTGTTAAAGTTTGGATTTTGTGTGCCCTGTATGCAAGTTTCATGTCCCTTGCCAGTCACATACCTATTTAAGTAATGAACTGCACTACTTGTGGTTGTTTTTAGAGATTTTAGAGACGTTTTATACTCGTGCTACAAGATTTTGGCCTGTGCTACAAAACTATCAACCTCTGTAGCACCAGTGCTATGTGCAAAAAAAGTTAACGTACAGCCCTGCCCTACCTGTGGCCCAGCGAGAAATGGGAGGTGGCGAAGGTAGGTCCACTCTGGTGTTAGCCGACTTGTTCACGTATTACGATGTTATTGATTATTCGCACAAGTGATCCTGGACCCCAGGAAGACTATAGCGCTTACTTCGCTAAGGCGTCAGCAAATGGGGGTCTTATTAATAAAGCACAACAAAACAAACGTGTGTGATTTTTACAGGTGTACATGGCACGTGGCAATACAAACCACAAGACCGTTGGTGACTTTGACATCTCTGCCTTCCTCAACCTAATGACCAACTGCAAGCACTTCAAGCAATTTGTGAACAACAATTTGCTAACAAAGGTAACCACTGGTCTAATAGAAATAAATGCATTCGAACAAGAAACCAGGCCAGGCCTAATGCAAGCCAGGGAAGTCTTGTGCTTTGTAACGTGGCTTCATGTTTTCATCCACTGAGCCGTGAGGTGGAATATTTATTAATTGCCCATAAATATCGTTTTTGTGGGTATTGTCCAGTTGTTGCTGTATGTTTTTATCTGCCCAAAATTCAAGCAAGCATAAAAGCATTACAGTAACGACGTTGTGTGTGTCAGCAAGTTGATACAGAAGCCTCTCCCGTGTTTTGGTAGAAGCTCGTACACCACGCCCCCCGCTCCCACTGGCACGCAATCAGAATCAGTGTCCCGGGGGACGGGAGGGGGGAGCGTTCTCAGTAGAATGAATGAATGACACACCCTTTTCTGGTGCGATCCGGCTCTGATTCGACCCCGAATGGTGAGTGAGAAAGCACCCTAAGTCTACTTGAGGGTCCACACCATTGGATAAGATGATTGATGGATAGAGTTGGCGGTTTAGAAATTCACGTTTAACAAGTATGGGAAGAATGACGTGTGTGTGTGTGTGTGTGTGTGTGTGTGTGTGTGTGTGTGTGTGTGTGTGTGTGTGTGTGTGTGTGTGTGTGTGTGTGTGTGTGTGTGTGTGTGTGTGTGTGTGTGTGTGTGTGTGTGTGTGTGTGTGTGTGTGTGTGTGTGTGTGTGTGTGTGTGTGTGTGTGTGTGTGTGTGTGTGTGTGTGTGTGTGTGTGTGTGTGTGTGTGTGTGTGTGTGTGTGTGTGTGTGTGTGTGTGTGTGTGTGTGTGTGTGTGTGTGTGTGTGTGTGTGTGTGTGTGTGTGTGTGTGTGTGTGTGTGTGTGTGTGTGTGTGTGTGTGTGTGTGTGTGTGTGTGTGTGTGTGTGTGTGTGTGTGTGTGTGTGTGTGTGTGTGTGTGTGTGTGTGTGTGTGTGTGTGTGTGTGTGTGTGTGTGTGTGTGTGTGTGTGTGTGTGTGTGTGTGTGTGTGTGTGTGTGTGTGTGTGTGTGTGTGTGTGTGTGTGTGTGTGTGTGTGTGTGTGTGTGTGTGTGTGTGTGTGTGTGTGTGTGTGTGTGTGTGTGTGTGTGTGTGTGTGTGTGTGTGTGTGTGTGTGTGTGTGTGTGTGTGTGTGTGTGTGTGTGTGTGTGTGTGTGTGTGTGTGTGTGTGTGTGTGTGTGTGTGTGTGTGTGTGTGTGTGTGTGTGTGTGTGTGTGTGTGTGTGTGTGTGTGTGTGTGTGTGTGTGTGTGTGTGTGTGTGTGTGTGTGTGTGTGTGTGTGTGTGTGTGTGTGTGTGTGTGTGTGTGTGTGTGTGTGTGTGTGTGTGTGTGTGTGTGTGTGTGTGTGTGTGTGTGTGTGTGTGTGTGTGTGTGTGTGTGTGTGTGTGTGTGTGTGTGTGTGTGTGTGTGTGTGTGTGTGTGTGTGTGTGTGTGTGTGTGTGTGTGTGTGTGTGTGTGTGTGTGTGTGTGTGTGTGTGTGTGTGAATTTCAACCGCATATGTGTAGGTGACCAATGTGAGGAACAAGGTCATGCATTCTGCAGCCTTCCGGGTGGAGGCGGAGGATCTAAATGGTTACCTGGATCGCATCAGAGGTCTGGGTGAGGAGCTGGGAAAACATTCCCTGGAGCTCCAGGCTCTGGCCAAAGAGATAGATAAGGTGCGTCTCAGTGTCTGTCGCTGTGTCTTACTATATCACCACTCCTGCGGTCAGTCAGTCCGTCCATTGAATTGGTAACAGCATTATATGTATAATTGCAGTGTAATATCAAAAGGTAACAATATTTGACAAAGATAATACTGTTCCACTCATGGTCGACCAATATGTCTATAATTGACCTATCTCAAGCCCGCCCTCTTTTATTGATCCTCCAATCACAACTGTTACTTCCCTCAGACAAACAAAGCAACGGTTGTGATTGGAGGATCAAGAAAAGAGGGCGGGCTTGAGATAAATCAATTCACCTGACCTTGATTTGTTCACACCATCAGAAAAATAGTCTTTCTTAAAAGAAAAAAAATCATAATTTAACATGTTCTGTTACCGTCTTAATTTCACCACAAATGACCGGGCTGTAATTGAAAAGTTACCAAATGTATTTTGGCTATACAGGATTTATCTGTGTCCCATATGTCCTAGTCTGTGATTAATTAAGCTGTGTCTATGACACTGGCCCAAGGAACAGTTGAGTTAAGGTGCTCCCATAGTCGAGCAGACTGTACACAGAGCAGACTCCGCGGAGGTCCGTGCGGCTATTTGAGCTTTGATCTCAGCGGACAGCAGACCCACAGGTGCGAAGCTCCTATTTCCTGACGCGCGGACATCCGCGCCGCTGACTTGGTGTCACACAAAACGCTGCTCAGCGTTTTGGTTGACATCGAACTGCATTAAATGTGACACTGCGCGAGTGATTGGTGGCGCGAGGAGAGAGATGAGCCCGTGAAGCTCTTCTCTCTCTCTCTCTCTCTCTCTCTCTCTCTCGCTGATAATGTTCCCTCTGATCTGCCAGTACAGTAGAACAGACAGAATTGTGGGAAATGTAGTAAAACTGGTGCGAGAAATGTAGGAAATAGACCGCGGACGTCCGCTGAGATCTGCTCGACTATGAAAGCTCAAAGAGCTGCGCGGACCTCCGCGGAGTCTGCTCTGTGTACAGTCTGCTCGACTATGGGAGCACCCTTATTGTGAGGGAATTGACCTATCTCAAACCCCACCCTCTTTTCTTAATCCTCCAATCAGAATGATTGCTTGCCTCAAGTAACAGTTGTGATAGGGGGATTAAGAAAAGAGGCTGGGGTTTGAGATAAGATAAGATAAGATATTCCTTTATTAATCCCCTTGGGGAAATTCCAGCAACACACGCATACAGCACATCGTCTCATTAATAATTATAACAATCACAATCATTACATTTTTACAGTAACAATGGCACAGCATAAATTCAAACAGACATGTACATTTGTTGACACATGTCATCTACAGAATGCCTGAGACGCCATATGCGATAGTCAGGCTGCATCAACAACAGGGTAGTTAAACAAAGTGTTGTTGCGCCAGGTGGGGGAGGGAGGGATGGATGGACAGGCGGGGGACAGTCTTAGGATCCACTCCTACAACGGGCATACGTGGCAGCCGTCCAGGTCAGTCCTTACAGCGCTCGGCGTAAACACGTGAGGGGAGGAGGTCTGGGTGTGGGTTGGGGGGTGGGGGGGGGAGTGTCGAGGCCAGATCTGGAGGGGGGAGGTGAGGTATTGGGGAGGGAGGCGCCGCATTCCAGTTGTTATCTCGTCTGACTCCCTTCTTCGAGGCCGCGAGACAGGCAGACCTTGGCATCCCACAGTTTCACACAGACTTGAGGGGGGGGGGGGGGGGGTGCAAGTAGGAGACAATGACCCCTAAAAGCACCGTTCTTGACTCAAATTCGATCCGTCGCGCTCTTAATGTCCTGTGCGACCCCCAGCAGGACTTGACCTCTCAACTGCTCGTCAGATGAATGGACAGCGAGTCGTTTAACAAGTTCCATGTTGGTTTTAGGTAGGTCATGTTGGTTTTAGATAGGTCACTTCCCTCACAATAACTCGGCTGTTCCTTGGGCCAGTGTCATAGGCGCAGCTTAATTTCTCTCTTTGGTGTGCACTTTGTCTGGTCTCAGCTCCAGAACAATGATTTCGACCTGATGTGGCGCGGTGTTACAACACCACGGACTGTGTTACAACACCACGGACTGTGTTACATTCTGCCAGGCTCCAAAGCCTCCAATATGCCAATGTGGAATCCCTCACGAGTGTCGAAGAGTTCCTCAGTATGGAGCTCGACATCATGAAGGATAAAATGGAGTGTCTGGCTCAACATGGAGACGGAGAGAACGTCCTTACGGTAAGACGCATGCGCACGTGTACACCCCCCCCCCCCACGCACACACGCAAGGGCGTAGGCTTAGTTTCAACATTGGGGGGGGAAGGGTCTGGTGGTCCTCTCCCAGGAAATGTTGATTAATTTGCTGCATTCTGGTGAACCTTTATGCACCAGTTTGTGCCTTTTCTGCATCAATTTATGGTGGAAATGTCTTTATTTATGTAAAGGAAAAGACAACATTCAGGAACCCGGTGAGACAAATATAATGTAGTATAATGCAGCAAGGCTCTGAAATAGTTGGTTAATATACAGTTACAGGTAAGACGGATATATACATGTTTTGACCCCCTTATCTTTTACCTCTTTTGAGGAGCTGGTTGTCTTTCATATTAGCTATATCTTTTGAGGGGGACAAATGTACCTCTTCTCAATATTGAGGGGGACATGACCCCTGCAACCCCCCCCCCCCTAAATGTATACCTATGCACACCACACATTTAGAATCTTTATTTATGTCCACATAAAGAAAATGTTTAAAGGACACAAATATTATCAGTGCACTTGTACATTGTGGGTTATTCTGATACAATCGTGCCCAAATTGACAATGGCAACCAAAGTTACACACACACATGGATGATGAACCTGACAATCAACACACAGCTCATGGATACAGATAGCAGCGTCTTCTCCAAATTGCCCGGCTGCCAATAATTGCTGACACTGAGCAATATCTTGCTAATTGTTTGGCTCTTCTCTTCGGAAGACCGGCCATCTGAAGGCCTCTAACACCCATCTTATGGACATGACCCAGGCTTCCAAAAATAGAAGACTAAAAGTTTACAGTTGTAGCCGAGTTGTGTTATGGTATGGTCTAACAGTTGATATTTTAACATTTTGGTTGTAAAGGCTTCCTCTGTAGTCAAACGTGCAGCCAAGTTCTAGGATGAGAACCTCTCTGTTATTCTCATTAACAACAACAACATCAGGGGTGTTTGCTGAAATATCAGAGAACAGTGAATTGTCCCTACACAGATTGAGCATGACTTCACACTGGTGTGCTTATACAGCTTATATGTTGCAGGTGACCCGAGTGTGGAACTGACACTGTCTGCAATCAGATCCACGATCCTATCATGCCTACAAATGTAGAGCCCTTTGTATGCATGACAGCCATTGAGTATGTGAGACATGGTTTCTGTTGTCTGTTCGTGACCATGATGTATGCAGTGTGGGCTACCTATGACGGCCAGGGAACCAGATGGAAAGGTTGAGCATCGATGGTAAAACCTGTAGCCTAGCTTTTAAAGTGAAAATGATGATGCTCTCATCAATAGCTAAATTTTTAAAAAGTCTGTGCGAGTGGTCAGCGGCAGGGAGACAGGCAAGCTACCCTTGCAGTTTAAGCTCAGTCCAGTGTTGACGTTGGCGTTGTTGTTGTGCCGACATGAGATGGCCACGGGCATTGGTAAGTGGCAGTTCATGCCACCTTCCACAGATGTCAATGGTGGCCTTCACGGAGATGGTAGGGTCAGAGATGATCTCCTCAGAAACATTAACAGCGTCTGAGTCCGGCCCCACCCACTCCAGGGCCACGTTGGACCAGCCACAGAATGCATGACCTGGTTCCTCACATTGGTCACCTACACATATGCGGTTGAAATTCAGGACGGTACACACACACACACACACACACACACACACACACACACACACACACACACACACACACACACACACACACACACACACTCACACTCAATAAGGCAATGTGGTAATCAAACACAGACTAGTAGTAGTCACTCACATTTTCGAGAGCTCTCATTCTAAGATCTGTGTGTCTGTGTGTATGTGTGTATGTGTATGTGTGTGTGTGTGTGTGTGTGTGAAGGGCTTCCTTGAGGGCAACTGGGACCTCCGATGGAGCCTGATGACGGAGTAGAGGAGGCTGAAGAAGGTGCAGGAGCAGCAGGGACAGCAGCTAGAGTCACTCACCGGCAGAGAGTTGCAACCTGTTGTTGCTGTTTCATGTGTGATATTGGTATCAGGAATTGTTTTATTTTTGGGGGTGGTTCTGGGACTCTGGAACTAACTGTTGAGCCTTCACGAGGTGTCGAGGGCCTAACTTGACGAAACACCAGTGAAGGCAGGTGCCCACTTGATAACCCTGGTGATATGTTGGCTCTCGCCGCCTATACTGTATCTAAACGTTGGGTTGTGGGGGCCATGTGGTAGGGTATGTAGCATCGTCATTGTCAATACCTGGAGCTCACATTTGAACCATTTCTTCCTGTACCCACACCCCTTACCTTGAACCGGGTTTGAATCCTACTCCCTACCCCTACACCCCTTATACCCTAGACAGGTAAGTATCCGGTAAGATTCATATCCTAATTCCCCCTCTACACACACACACACACACACACACACACACACACTCAATGATATTCTGTACCTGCAAAAAAAATAAAACAAAAGGCAGTCTGTCACAAAACAGTCACATCTAGGGACCTTAAAACCTACTCTAGTGAGGCCTTTAACCAAGAACTGGAGAGCCTGGACTGGTCCGATGAAGAAACATGGCTTGGCTTCAAAACCAAATTCTCATCAATACTTAACAACATGGCTGCCCTGAGAACCACCAGGGTTAAAAATCGTGCTGAGCCATGGATGCATTCGGACATACTGACCGCTATGAAAACCAGAAACAAAAAATGCTCTGAACTTCATAGAAGTCAGTCAAAGCTTAACGAAAGCTTCAACAGTGATCTCCAAGCTCACATGGTTAGACTCAGACAACAACGAAATAGACTAAGAAACGATGTAAATACCATGATCAAATCTGCACACAAAAAAACGTTGTCAATGATAAAACTGAGAAACAAAAACAAACCCTGTGAGCTTTGGAAATGACTCAACAACCAACTAGGCTGCAGTAAGAAACTGAACCAGATTTACAACATTCAACATTAAGACAGACGACACTCTCATCACAGACAAGCTGGATGTGGCCAATTACTCAAACATCTTCTTTACAAACATAGCCACAACACACTGGTTAACAAACTACCCTCCCACTCTGGGCATTTTGGTGTAGAACACATCCTAGCCTTCTACAAAAATCTAGGTGTTCGCAAAGATGATTTTAAACTTGTAATGGTAACAACTGATGAGGTGTTCAAAAAATGTAGCGCCCTCCAACCTAACAAGGCCACTGGCCATGACAATATCCGCTCCAAATTCCTCAGAGACTCAGCAGCCACCATCACCCCAATCATCACCCACATAATAAACCTCTCCATAAAACAGGGACACGTCCCCAAAGATTTCAGAATTGCGAGAGTGACCCCCCTGCACAAGAAAAGGCAGCAAATTAGACCCAGGCAACTACCGCCCTGTTTCTATTCTTACCTCCATCTCGAAAGTTATGGAAAAAATTGTCTACAAACAGGTCGAAAAGTACCTTGCCGGGAAAAAGCTAATCTACGAATTCCAATCTGGCTTCAGAACATCCCATTCCACTGACGCATGCCTTCTCTATTTAAACGACCACATCAAACACGAGGTGGACGCGGGCAAATACTGCGGCATGGTCATGCTGGACCTCCAAAAGGCTTTCGACACCGTCAATCACTCCATTCTGATTGATTGATATCAATTGGTTTTGATAGTTCATCAGTGAGCTGGATGCAATCCTACCTGGAGGGGAGAGAACAGATGGTGGAGGTGAACGGTACACTGTCCCCCCCCCCCCCCCCCCCTCCCAGTGAGCTGTAGTGTTCCACAAGGAAGCATATTAGGACCTTTACTGTTCCTAATTTATGCAAATGACATGTCATCAGCTTGTGACTGCAACTTGTTACTGTTCGCGGACGACTGCCCTGCTGGTCTCTGACAGGGACAAGTTGCAGGTTGAAAAAGCCCTCGGCTCTGAACTCGGTAGAATCTGCACCTGGCTCGCTGATAACAACAAACTCATTACACCTGGGCCCCGTTCCCCGTACCTGGATAACTGAGTTAGCCGGATAACTTTAACTGGATAACTGAGTTAGCCGGACTTTCCGGTTCCCCGTACCTGGATTTTCCAAATCACCATGACAACAGATCCAAAAGTTTGAGCCTGGTCGAAAGCAGAGTTTAAGTTCAAGTTAGCCTGAACCATCGCCACGCCCCCGCAAAGAAGTGACAGCCCGTTTCCTGAAATTATTCCCACAGTCTACGATCTGCATTATACCATTCTGAATTACGTTTTTGTGCTCCATTCTTCCAGAGGGGGCTTTTGAAATGTAAAATAGACCCAAAATGCTGATACTAAATTCACTTTGTCCTAAATAATGCACGTTATATATACCGTGGCGCTCGCTCGTGCGATGTACACATTATGTGGTTATTTTAATTGTAACTGGGATTAAGATGTCTGATGAGATGCACTGTTTGACGGATTTGAGAAATTGAATGAGCCGTTGACGTCACATTAATGAATGAGGATAAAGAGATAAACTTCATTCAAAACAAAGAATATTCTAAACACGGGTCTCTCGTTCATTAATGTATAAACAATGAATTTATCCCATCTGGCACAGTGGCTCAGCGGTAGTGCTCAATCCTGGCAACCCGGCGACCGGGGTTCGAAACCCCGTCTTTCCAATATAAATTTTTGGAATATAATATTAATGATTATACGCAAAGGTAGCATAGTTTTAAGTTAAAATATTATAAATCTACATGCATTGAGGATGTCATTCTTTATATAGCTCTCAACGTGCACCAAATTGAATTATTCCTATATTGCAAAAAGAAGGAGACGACTGGGTCTCGAACCCCGGTCGTCTGCGTGAAAGTCAAAAGAACAACCCGTTAGACCACAGAGAAGATAAGTAAAAGATCGACCATACATCAATCAATGGGTAAGGGAGCCGTATCATTATTCTGTATAACAGTTTTACTAATTATTTTCGCTAGCAAGATCTCATTTGATTATTCAATCCAGCAGGCAAGTTTAAAGAAATATAATCTGATTGATTGAGGTAATGAGGGACTTGAAATTAGCCTATAGATAACGCATTTAACTTGTCGGCGAGGCGATTGAGCCGTACTGCAATATGTTAATAAAGTTCTAAATCAATTAATCAATCAATGCCGCTAGAGAATCAGATTCTCTGCTATCGATACGTGCTGGCTTTTCAACTGAAGCGGCCGCGCGCATTTAGCCTGGGTCGCAAGTCTGGCTTGAGTTAACGAGACTGAATCCACCTTCGAGGAACAGGAAAATCCCGGCTTCAAACATCGGGTTAACTGAAGCTGGATAATGACGTCTTGATCGACTTAGTTGAACCAGGTACGGGGAATGGGGCCCTGGGTAAAACGGAATCCATTCTCTTTGGATCAAATAACAAACTCAGCAAAGCCAACGGCTTCTCTGTTACAGTGGGTGACAATATTGTCACAAGGAAAGATTAAATTACCTACCTGGGTTCCATCCTAGAGGCAAATCTTTCCTGTGACAAAATGGCAACCAATCTAATAAAAAAAGTCAACCAACAAACAAGATTTTTGTACAGGATCTCCTCTCTGGTAAATAAGAATACCTTGAAGACTAACAGGAGCACTCATTCAAGGTTTCTACGACTATGCTTGCACCTCATGGTACCAAAGCACCTCAAAGGCCCTAAAAACAAGGCTCCAAACATCACAAAACAAACTGGTCAGACTACTGCTTGGCCTTACTCTTAAAACCCACCTTACCCCTGCCCATTTTGACAATCTAGGATGGCTTAGGGTAGACGACAGAGTACAGCAACTTGCAATGGGCCTGGTCTATAATATACACTACACCTCAAAGATACCCATGTACCGGTCTAAATTCTTCCTAAAGGTCAGTGAAGTCCACAACCACAACACCAGAGGGAGTTCCACAAATCACGTTCAACCCAGATTTGGCTCAAACAAGGGACTAAACACGTTTAGCAATTATGCCACAATAATGTGGAAAGCCCTACCCACCGCCATAAAGGAATGTGAATCCCTACCCGCCTTCAAAACCGCTCTCAAAGAGCACCTACAGGTGGCTGCAATTAGAAACTGGCCCCGGTAAATGTCAACATTTCCCCCCCACTACCCCACCCAACCCCCTCTATAACAGTTTCTTCCCCCTCGGGTTTCTATTTTTTTATGATGTTCTCTCTTTCTTACACAGTAACCTTATATTTGTATGTCTTGTATGTCATTAACTCATTGACCGTCGGGAATTAGTCAGGCCCGTTCTAGCACTGCCACGCTTTAAAAGATAGGAGTACATCACCTTGTTTGAAACTATATTCTATATTATAGCTATGGATACAATACTATGGCCCATTTGACATCACCTATCTATCGTTCAATATGTTCCATCCATACGTTCCTGTGTTATACCCTGGTGAATATAAGTATCATTATAGCGTGGTCTGGGGTAATTCCCGAAAGGCTGAGTAATAGGCTTATACGTCAATTCTACTATAAACTTTGCCGTTTCTTGCCTGTACACGCTATTATTCCCAAATCAAATCTATATCAGGTATTATGTTCCATCATGAATGCATGAAAGGGGGGCGGGGGGTCGTTTCTGATTATTTGATTGCCAATAACGGTATTCGTATTGAACAGTAAAAACGCTTATCAGCCCGATCGGTATGAAAGCATTGCACGATCAAGCTAAAATTTACGTCATATAGTCCTTACCTGTGATCGGGAGTATTCCAAAAATAATATTCCAATTGTTTGATCGCCATCTGGTACATCCGATGTCCATTTGGTCCACGGCATAACCACCACAACATATGGATCAGGGATATTTGACGTGCTTCAATGGAACCGGGAGAACCGCTCCATTCGCCCGACAAAGAAAAGTGAGCCCAGTGACATTTGACCGTTGCTCAGGCCAAGAAACAAGGTCTCAAAGGGTGCTCGATACCACCCTCTAGCTGGATGCGGCTGGTATTGCACTTTGGCGATCTCGGACTCATTCCCTATGGTAACACAGAGGTCCCCGGATGAATAATGAATAAAAATATCGAAAAAAAGGAAAAACTATCAAATAACGTATATAAACGTTGTTGGTGGGGATTGAGTTAATGTCTTGATGAATTGAAAATGGAGGACCCTTATGTAAACAAGACCAAAGTATTTTTCTGGTCTTCATCCTCTTAGCAGTTGTTTGTATTGAGCTGTACTGTATTGTACCCATTCTGCAATCTGTTAATAAAGTTTTCAATCACATACACATATCACATTTGGGTTTCTTCATTTAGCGCTGTTCCTTATCATTAGGGTACAGGTATCTTGTGTTTCATTATAAAAAGTTAGCCTATTTTCATAGAGACAATGGTAAGTCTATCCATCTGTTGATGTCATCCTTAATAGTCTGGAGCAGGGGTGGGCAATTATTTTTCCTGGGGGGCCGAATGAGCAACTGAAAATATGTTGGAGGGCCGGGCCAAAATTCCAAACTCAATTTTGCATAATATACATTTTATTTCTATATAAAAAGCAGTAAATGGCATTGTTTTAACCCCTGGTAATAGTGTATGTTATTATTTGGCAATTAAAATGTGAGGTTAGCTTTCAAAAATATCATTTATTCAAATAGAATTTATTTCCAAAATGATAAACAAAATGTGAAACATTAATAACAAAGGGCATGTATGAAAAAGTGCTATACAAATAAAGTTATTATTTTGAGTTTCATATACTATTGAAACAAGGATTTTCTTAGCTTTCTAAAGACATCACATCATCTTATAGCAAAAATAAACAAGACATGTCACTGAACTGTGTAAAGAAAGGTGTCCCAGTAGCCTTTTTTACTTTACATGCCTATATTAAACATTTAATGTTTTCAGAACTGTGCAAAAAAAAGAAAGAAAAAATATCAAGTGTCTCATTTCACTTGTTATATTTCCACATTTTAGTGTTCTTCAGCTCTTTTTTTTTCATTCAGTGTGATAAATCCAGTCTCTGTTGAGCTTTAACAACAGAGGGACCCTGTGTTTACATCAGGGGGACCCTGATGTAAACAAGACGAAAGTCTTTCTCTGGTCTGCATCCCCTTAACAATTGTGTGTATTGAGCTGTACTGTATTGTACCCATTCTGCAATCTGTTAATAAAGTTTTCAATCAATCAATCAATCATCAAAGTCAGGTTGCATGTCTGAGGTGGAGATGCGAAGCACAGCTGCCAGATGTTCATCAGTGAGAGAGGATCTGTACCTGGACTTGGTAAACGTCATGACTGAGAATGTCTGTTCACATGGATCCAAAGAGAACCAACATCTTCTGAGCATGTCTTCTCATGTTTTGGAAAGTTCTCCTCCTTGAGAGCAGAGTAGAACTCTAGCAGTGATGCTGACTTAAAGTGCTCTTTCAGTAGTGAATCAGACTGCAGGTCAATGAGTTCAAGCTGAACATCAGTAGGTGCACTATCAACACTGCAGGTAAAGGGAGAGGAAACCAGCTGCATTTCATCCTCAACCTTTTTGAAATCTTGAAAACGCCTTGAAAATTCATCATGCAGTGCTCCCAACATGGATGAGGACCTGTGCCGGTGATCAGCTGATGGTTTGACTTCTTTCAGGGTTTTCATGTGTTTGAGATTGTTGCTGCCTAGTTGCCTTGAAACAACATTCAAACTCGCCGCTCTCACTTCCGCGTCATGACTTCTCACGTCTCCCGTCTCACGTCTCACAAGGCCAACCCACCACCGTCTGACGTCTCACCTCTTATCCGCCATCAGATCCCAGATGAGCGCATCCGTAATTGACAGCCATAAAGGGACAGGCGCACTTTTACCAGGCAGGTTAAAGCCGCTCTGTTACACACAGTAACACTACAATGATGATGCTCGGTGTAACACCTGCCAGTCCGGTGGGAAGCTGAACGTTGCGCGATAGAACAAGTATAGCCAATAATAATATTATATCCATCAAATTATTACTTAATTTGAATTCCCCCAATTTTGGCATGCATTATTCTTTATTTGGGTACAGTTTTCCTGTACATACATTTTTTATTTTATTTTTTACAGTAGGAAATCAATTAACTCATTACAAACTGATAAAGATTTTTTTCTGTTACCCAGGAAACTCTGTAAAATCAAAATTTTACAAAGTCCCCTATGTGCTTTATGTCCGCAAAAAGTCATAGGAACATACATATGATGTGGGAATGTCCAGGAGTACTAGCTTTTTGGGCCACGGTTGCATTATTTCTCACTAATATAACGGAGATAAACATACCTTGTTTGCCACACATTATATTATTAAACGATGATTCATCTCTAAAAATCACAACTGCAAGCAGGCAGGCTACACAGTATATGACTATACTGACGGACAATCTATATACTGAAAAGACACTTTTTTATGCCACTGTGGGAATTAATATGAAATGCTGATGTGAATGTCTCTTTCCTCTGAACTTGTTTATTATATAATTTTTTTTTTTTTTTTTTTTTATCTTTTCATGTACCCCCTGGGGACCACCCACGTACCCCCGGTTGGGAAACACTGTACTAGATGATGGAGATGGCATACAGTAGTGTCCACTTTGAAGAGACACAATGCTGAGTGGCACAAGAAATGTACGCTTAAATTCAACAAAAAAGCATATGATGAGCAAAGTCGGGGGAAATTAACTACAGCACAACAGGACAGTACCTCATCTGTACACACACTGTCTGCCCACAGCCATTCACAGTCCACAGAACCTACTTGCTTCTTTTGCAATGAGCCTGCAGCAGGCTCTTCAGGTTTACACAATGCATCAACCTACAACATTGACAGAAATGTGAGGAAGTGTGCTCTTGAGCTCGAGGACACTGCTCTGTTGGCCAAGCTTGCAGAGGGTGACATGATTGCCCTAGAGGCCAAGTACCATACTCTCTGTCTGTCATCATTGTATAACAGAGCTACATCTAAACAGGCTACATCTAAACGCAATGATGGAAATGAGTCTGGCCTGGCATAGCCTTTGCACAGTTAGTGGCATACCTGGAAGACATGAGCAGTGATGAGAACAGTGCCCATGTCTTCAAATTGACAGACATCGCTCAGTTATACAAGACCAGGCTAGAACAACTTGGTCTGACTGTGAAGGAACGTATCCACACTACCAGACTGAAAGAACGACTGCTTTCTGAGCTTCCCCATCTGAGGGCACAGGCACGTGCACACATAGAGCTCAAGGGGTGCTTGAGCACCTGCCTTTTTGAGCCTCGTAAAAAAAGTGCCCTTTTTGAAAAAGAAAAATATTTTTTATATATTTTTTTTATTAAAATTTTTACCGTTACGCATATAGACTGCCCTTCCAACTGAAAAATTTCAGGATAGAATAAAAATATTAGGTAAAGAGAGAGAGATGCCCCATATTCCATTGCAGTTTGCACGGCCTCCTCAGCATGCCTCTCCGCGGACCTATATATTTTATGCATAGCGTGGGTGGTGATGATGATGATGATAGAAACTAGGGATGTCCTGATCCGATCACGTGATCGGGATCGGGGCCGATCACGTGATTTTCCGAAGATCGGGATTGGCAAAAAATAAATAACAAAATCTGGAATTTCTTTTATTTTATCTTTTTGTAACTTTATTTTTTTTATTCAACAAACATGACCATGTTCACGTCTTAAACTCATACTGAGGCATTCGTTTTGGTTTTAAATTGCATATCATCATTCATTTATTTATTGTCACACAGAGCAGAAGAATTTTGCCAAAACAAATCAATAGTATCCAGCTGCAGAACGGCAGACCAGCCACACTCTCAGACCCAAATAATTTTATTAATTTTTTTTTTAATCCCAATTTCTCACATTACATTCACCCTGAATGTTGACGTCATCCAGGTGAAAAGTTAACTTCATTCAAGCGAGGCATTGCAATCCTTGACATAAATCATTTGATGTATAATTAAATCAAAGGAAATGCGTTTGGGTCTGAGAGTGTGGCTGGTCTGCCGTTCTGCAGCTGGATACTATTGGTTTGTTTTGGCAGAATTCTTCTGTTCTGTGTGACAATAAATAAATGAATGATGATATGCAATTTAAAACCAAAACTAAGGCCTCAGTATGAGTTTAGGACGTGAACATGGTCATGTTTGTTGAATAAAAAAAAAAAAGGTAAAAAAAATTAAAATCGGATCGGGAAATATCGGTATCGGTAGATAAGCAAAAAAACATGATCGGGACATCCCTAATAGAAACCGCTGTGGCGCATACAGTTGAATGCTGGTATTACACTCATTGAGGGACACGAAGAAGTCAAGTCCGATGGGATTTGGGAATCTCAAATACAAATCGGGATTGGAATTAAAAATGCATTTATATTAAACAATACAGAATATAGGGTACTTCTTGGGGTCTGTAGGGTAAGAACTTATTTCCTCCCCCCTGAACATTTATGGAGATGTATGGGCCTTTTAAGTCAGTGATAAAAGTGTCTTTCAAGGATAAGTGAGCTCCTGCACTGATTATTATAGTTCAATATTCAATATTTGATCAACAAAACCCCCCAAAAAACATAAAAAGCCCCCCCGCGCCCGAAAAGGGCCCTTAACTGGGGGAGGGAGAGGGGAACGGGAGACGCAGCTGCAGAAGGTCAAACTACCCAAGAATGACCACAATACTATAGACAGGGGTGAGGGAAAGAGTGAAATAATCTCATTGATGACTTTCTTCCACAGCCACAGCCGTGCTAGAGAGTTTTCTTTCTGTGTTTTAGTTCTTTCTTTACTTCTTTTTATCTAAATGTTTGTGCATAATACAGATGGGTCTGATTGATATTATTATTGTTTTTTTGTTTTTTGTTTTTCTTTCCCAGTAGCATCTATGCTGTATGTTTGGATGTTTTGCAGATGTGTTTTCAACAACTCCAGTGAGGGGGGGGGGGGGGGGGGGGGGGGGGGGTGGGTATGAGGGAGGGGAAGGGGAAGAAAGGAAAAAAATATGGAAAATGAATGATGTTGTTGTCAATTGTAAATGTACAAATTACTTTTCCTGCAATAAAGAAATTTATTAAAAAAAAAGAGATGATTGATGTCATAGTATTTTCTTTTACTTATTTTTACATATAGAACATTCTAGAACATTTGTGATGTCACAGTATGATGTCATATAGTACATTCTAGAATATTTGTGATGTCACAGTATGATGTCATATAGAACATTCTAGAACATTGTGTTCTATATATATTAAACAATTCTCTCATAAGATCTCATTCTTCATCTACTAACTAACTCAGACTGTTGACTTGTGAACGGTGGCTTTGTTTGTTTGAATCCTTGTCGTTTTGGGAGCATGGAGTTTCACAGCGATGGATCTGGAAGTGTGGACGATAGCCGCAGCAGAGTTCCAGCTTTTCTGACCAAACTTAAGACAATGGTGGAGGACCCAGAAATTGACCCTCTCATCTGCTGGAGCCCAAATGGAAATAGTTTTCATGTATTTGACCAGGGTCGCTTCTCCAAGGAGGTTCTTCCAAAGTTTTTCAAGCACAACAACATGGTCAGCTTCATACGACAACTCAACATATATGGATTCCGTAAGGTGGTCCACAAGCACGGGGCTCTTGTGAAACAGGAGTTAGACGACACAGAGTTCCAACATCGTCATTTCATCAGAGGAGAAGATCAGCTGCTGAAGAAAATCAAACGCAAAGTCACCGAACGCAAAGTCACCTTCAGCAAGCTGCTGAAGAACATCAAACGCAAAGTCACCAATGTGTCCAATCTGAAGCAGGATGAGCTGAAGGTGTTTCCTGAGGAGGTGTCTAAGATCCTCAGTGATGTTCAGCTGATGAAGGAAAAACAGGAGAACATCCAAGCCTATTACATCTCTATTAAACACGAGAACGAGGCTTTGAGGAGGGAAATTGCCAGTCTGAATCTGATGCTGAGCGACAGTAGCTCTGCCCACTCCATGCCTAAATACAGCCAGCAGTACTCCTTGGAACCATTGCAGTCCTCCCAAGCTATATCTGCTTCATCAGGAGGGTTTAGTGCAGCCAGTCAATTTCCTGCTGACAGCCCTCTGAATGACTACGGTCTGGAGAACCTACCGCACATCCAGTCCATCAACTTCGACTCCTCCCCACTGTGTGAGTTTTCAGCTCTGTACCCAGTGGAGACCGATCTGGACAGTCTAGACCAGTGGTTCTCAAACTTTTTACACCAAGTACCACCTGAGAACATAGCTGGCTCTCCAAGTACCACCATATGACCGGCGTTAAAATACAGTCTATTCAGCTATGCACAGTTCACGCAGAAGGCAAATGTATTCCTAATACCATTATTTATTGTTAACTTTTGTCAGACACAGCCACAATGTACAAAGGGTTAGCACTAGAACTAGCAAACGCTTCCATACAACTCATACACTTATTGACTTATTGAGAACATAATAACTAACATTCTCACATAGCAAGTGAGAAAATTAAGAACAACTGTATTTCAGCAAATGTACTTAATTCTATCTCTCTCTCTCTCTCTCTCTCTCACTCACTCTCTCTCTCTCTCTCTCTCTCTCTCTCACACAGCAAGCAATTGAGATAGTGGGTGGGATACAGGAAATGGAGAGAATCACACATAGGCTGAGGCTACAAGACGAGAAGTTTGAGTCAAAATGGGAGAAGTGGGAAGAGTATAGGAAGAAAAGAAACGACATCACAGGAGAGTGAAAAGGAGACAAGAAGAGAAATCAAAATGAAAATAAACTATGAAGGTACCAAAGAACCCATGTCACTTTATTATTATTATAATTTTTTTTTGTATCTCTTTTCTTTGTTTTTGTTTTTTGTTTTGTTTTCCCTTTTCCCTTTAGTGAATTTATTTTAGGTAAACTCTTCATTCGATTTTGATATTATTTTCTACTATCAGCTATATCTTTTAGTTCTTATCTGTCAAATTGTATTGTACTGTCGTTTATAATTTTGACCGCCAATTGTATTGTTGTATGTGGATGTTTGTTTGGCAAAAAATAAATAACAAAATCTGGATTTTTTTTTTTTTTTTTTACTTTCTTTTTTTTATTCAACAAACATGACCATGTTCACATCTTAAACTCATACTGAGGCATTCGTTTTGGTTTTAAATTGCATATCATCATTCATTTATTTATTGTCACACAGAGCAGAAGAATTTTGCCAAAACAAATCAATAGTATCCAGCTGCAGAACGGCAGACCAGCCACACTCTCAGACCCAAATAATTTTATTATAATTTTTTTTTAATCCCAATTTCTCACATTACATTCACCCTGAATGTTGACGTTATCCAGGTGAAAAGTTAACTTCATTCAAGCGAGGCATTGCAATCCTTGACATAAATCATTTGATGTATAATTAAATCAAAGTAGAAAGTCACCTTCAGCAAGCTGCTGAAGAACATCAAACGCAAAGTCACCAATGTGTCCAATCTGAAGCAGGATGAGCTGAAGGTGTTTCCTGAGGAGGTGTCTAAGATCCTCAGTGATGTTCAGCTGATGAAGGAAAAACAGGAGAACATCCAAGCCTATTACATCTCTATTAAACACGAGAACGAGGCTTTGAGGAGGGAAATTGCCAGTCTGAATCTGATGCTGAGCGACAGTAGCTCTGCCCACTCCATGCCTAAATACAGCCAGCAGTACTCCTTGGAACCATTGCAGTCCTCCCAAGCTATATCTGCTTCATCAGGAGGGTTTAGTGCAGCCAGTCAATTTCCTGCTGACAGCCCTCTGAATGACTACGGTCTGGAGAACCTACCGCACATCCAGTCCATCAACTTCGACTCCTCCCCACTGTGTGAGTTTTCAGCTCTGTACCCAGTGGAGACCGATCTGGACAGTCTAGACCAGTGGTTCTCAAACTTTTTACACCAAGTACCACCTGAGAACATAGCTGGCTCTCCAAGTACCACCATATGACCGGCGTTAAAATACAGTCTATTCAGCTATGCACAGTTCACGCAGAAGGCAAATGTATTCCTAATACCATTATTTATTGTTAACTTTTGTCAGACACAGCCACAATGTACAAAGGGTTAGCACTAGAACTAGCAAACGCTTCCATACAACTCATACACTTATTGACTTATTGAGAACATAATAACTAACATTCTCACATAGCAAGTGAGAAAATTAAGAACAACTGTATTTCAGCAAATGTACTTAATTCTATCTCTCTCTCTCTCTCTCTCTCTCTCTCTCTCTCACTCACTCTCTCTCTCTCTCTCTCTCTCTCTCTCTCTCTCTCTCTCTCTCTCTCTCTCTCTCTCTCTCTCTCACACAGCAAGCAATTGAGATAGTGGGTGGGATACAGGAAATGGAGAGAATCACACATAGGCTGAGGCTACAAGACGAGAAGTTTGAGTCAAAATGGGAGAAGTGGGAAGAGTATAGGAAGAAAAGAAACGACATCACAGGAGAGTGAAAAGGAGACAAGAAGAGAAATCAAAATGAAAATAAACTATGAAGGTACCAAAGAACCCATGTCACTTTATTATTATTATAATTTTTTTTTGTATCTCTTTTCTTTGTTTTTGTTTTTTGTTTTGTTTTCCCTTTTCCCTTTAGTGAATTTATTTTAGGTAAACTCTTCATTCGATTTTGATATTATTTTCTACTATCAGCTATATCTTTTAGTTCTTATCTGTCGAATTGTATTGTACTGTCGTTTATAATTTTGACCGCCAATTGTATTGTTGTATGTGGATGTTTGTTTGGCAAAAAATAAATAACAAAATCTGGATTTTTTTTTTTTTTTTTTTTTTTTTTACCTTTCTTTTTTTTTATTCAACAAACATGACCATGTTCACATCTTAAACTCATACTGAGGCATTCGTTTTGGTTTTAAATTGCATATCATCATTCATTTATTTATTGTCACACAGAGCAGAAGAATTTTGCCAAAACAAATCAATAGTATCCAGCTGCAGAACGGCAGACCAGCCACACTCTCAGACCCAAATAATTTTATTATAATTTTTTTTTAATCCCAATTTCTCACATTACATTCACCCTGAATGTTGACGTTATCCAGGTGAAAAGTTAACTTCATTCAAGCGAGGCATTGCAATCCTTGACATAAATCATTTGATGTATAATTAAATCAAAGGAAATGCGTTTGGGTCTGAGAGTGTGGCTGGTCTGCCGTTCTGCAGCTGGATACTATTGGTTTGTTTTGGCAGAATTCTTCTGTTCTGTGTGACAATAAATAAATGAATGATGATATGCAATTTAAAACCAAAACTAAGGCCTCAGTATGAGTTTAAGACGTGAACATGGTCATGTTTGTTGAATAAAAAAAAAAAAGGTAAAAAAAATTAAAATCGGATCGGGAAATATCGGTATCGGTAGATAAGCAAAAAAACATGATCGGGACATCCCTAATAGAAACCGCTGTGGCGCATACAGTTGAATGCTGGTATTACACTCATTGAGGGACACGAAGAAGTCAAGTCCGATGGGATTTGGGAATCTCAAATACAAATCGGGATTGGAATTAAAAATGCATTTATATTAAACAATACAGAATATAGGGTACTTCTTGGGGTCTGTAGGGTAAGAACTTATTTCCTCCCCCCTGAACATTTATGGAGATGTATGGGCCTTTTAAGTCAGTGATAAAAGTGTCTTTCAAGGATAAGTGAGCTCCTGCACTGATTATTATAGTTCAATATTCAATATTTGATCAACAAAACCCCCCAAAAAACATAAAAAGCCCCCCCCCCCCGCCCGAAAAGGGCCCTTAACTGGGGGAGGGAGAGGGGAACGGGAGACGCAGCTGCAGAAGGTCAAACTACCCAAGAATGACCACAATACTATAGACGGGTGAGGGAAAGAGTGAAATAATCTCATTGATGACTTTCTTCCACAGCCACAGCCGTGCTAGAGTTTTCTTTCTGTGTTTTAGTTCTTTCTTTACTTCTTTTTATCTAAATGTTTGTGCATAATACAGATGGGTCTGATTGATATTATTATTGTTTTTTAGTTTTTAGTTTTTCTTTCCCAGTAGCATCTATGCTGTATGTTTGGATGTTTTGCAGATGTGTTTTCAACAACTCCGGTGTGGGGGGGGATGGGGTGGGTATGAGGGAGGGGAAGGGGAAATGAAAGGGGAAGAAAGGAAAAAAATATGGAAAATGAATGATGTTGTTGTACAAATTACTTTTCCTGCAATAAAGAAATTTATAAAAAAAAAAAGATGATGTCATAGTATTTTCTTTTACTTATTTTTACATATAGAACATTCGTGATGTCACAGTATGATGTCATATAGAACATTCTAGAATATTTGTGATGTCACAGTATGATGTCATAGAACATTCTAGAACATTGTTGTTGGGAAGGGCCAGATTAACACTTTGGGTGCCGGCCAAAAATCCGGAAAATGACTGTGGGTTGCCAGGATTCCTGGACGATTCTAGCATATCTCATGATCTTAGCGGAGCTATTTCTATATTTTATATTATAACTATGGGGAAATGGTTGGGCTCATTTGAAGACGACAAGTTGATGTACACAATGCAAAAAAACGTTTGTTTCTGCATGTCTTCGTTCGTTCACAATTACAAGTAAAAAAACGTCAACAAAAGATAAAAGTAGAGGTAAATTATTTAGAACAGGAGTTACAGGCACTTTTATGAACGGTGTGCCGGCGGGGTGATAATAGGTACTGAACGTGTTATAAAGCAATTTAGACTGGGATGGATGGATGGATGGTTTGATTGATTGATTGTTTGACAGATTGTTTTATTGGTTTGATTGATAGAATGTTTTATTGTTTTGTTGATCGTTTGATTCATAGATTGATTTGTTTGATTGATTGATTAATTTTGTTGGTCGTTTGATTGATAGAATGTTTGATTGTTTTGTTGGTCGTTTGATTCATAGATTGATTTGTTTGATTGATTGATTGATTTGTTGGTCGTTTGATTGATAGAATGTTTGATTGTTTTGTTGGTCATTTGCTTGATAGAATGTTTGATTGTTTTGTTGATCGTTTGATTCATAGATTGATTTGTTTGATTGATTGATTACTTTGTTGGTCGTTTGATTGATAGAATGTTTGATTGTTTTGTTGATCGTTTGATTCATAGATTGATTTGTTTGATTGATTGATTACTTTGTTGGTCGTTTGATTGATAGAATGTTTGATTGTTTTGTTGATCGTTTGATTCATAGATTGATTTGTTTGATTGATTGATTACTTTGTTGGTCGTTTGATTGATAGAATGTTTGATTGTTTTGTTGATCGTTTGATTCATAGATTGATTTGTTTGATTGATTGATTACTTTGTTGGTCGTTTGATTGATAGAATGTTTGATTGTTTTGTTGATCGTTTGATTCATAGATTGATTTGTTTGATTGATTGATTGATTTGTTGGTCGTTTGATTGATAGAATGTTTGATTGTTTTGTTGGTCGTTTGATTCATAGATTGTTTGATTGATTGATTGATTGGTTTGATTGATTGTTTTGTTGGTCGTTTGCTTGATAGAATGTTTGACTGTTTTGTTGATCGTTTGATTCATAGATTGATTTGTTTGATTGATTGATTTATTTGTTGGTCGTTTGATTGATAGAATGTTTGATTGTTTTATTGATAGTTTGATTCATAGATTGTTTGATTGATTGATTGATTGATTGACAGTCCGACTGACTGACAAACTTGAAATGCAGTAATACTATTATATCGATCAGGTGAGAATATATTGTATTGATCAGGTTAGTAGATATTGTACCGATCAGGTATTATAGATCATGTGCATGCAATAAACTAAACAAAAAAACATTTTGACTGTTTCTCATTCATGTACTGTGCATAATCTGCTCCTGTGTTGTAGACACTGTGTTGCTCTGTACCTACCTGTTTTCCAATTTATTCGTCCATACATGATAAACACATTCATAAAGTAATAATATCTTGTATTGATAATATATCAATTAGTTTCACCTGGAAATACTACTACCTCATCAACCACCATGCCTGGCGCTAATGAACAAGTAAGTTATAACTACTGGTGTAGGTCCAGAAAACATTATTATAAAATACAGAATACTTTACAATGCAAAAAACTTGAAACTTTGATGCCATGAACATTTTTATTGTAAAATATGTTCAATAAACTGGGTGACAAGTCATCAGTACCAACCATTGTTGCTGTGCATTATATGCTGGTAACATTCACAGTATAAAATTATGGTAATTTACCAAGACAATACCTTATAAAAAGTGAACACTGTGATGATAACCAACCATTGTTTCAGTGCATTTAGGAGTTTGTTGGTAACATTCACAGTATAGGATTATGGTAATTTACCAAGACAATACCTTATAAAAAGTGAACACTGTGATGATAACCAACCATTGTTTCAGTGCATTTAGGAGTTTGTTGGTAACATTCACAGTATAGGATTATGGTAATTTACCAAGACAATACCTTATAAAAAGTGAACACTGTGATGATAACCAACCATTGTTTCAGTGCATTTAGGAGTTTGTTGGTAACATTCACAGTATAGGATTATGGTAATTTACCAAGACAATACCTTATAAAAAGTGAACACTGTGATGATAACCAACCATTGTTTCAGTGCATTTAGGAGTTTGTTGGTAACATTCACAGTATAGGATTATGGTAATTTACCAAGACAATACCTTATAAAAAGTGAACACTGGAGGATAATCAACCATTGTTTCAGTGCATTTAGGAGTTTGTTGGTAACATTCACAGTATAGGATTATGGTAATTTACCAATACAATACCTTATAAAAAGTGAACACTGGAGGATAATCAACCATTGTTTCAGTGCATTTAGGAGTTTGTTGGTAACATTCACAGTATAGGATTATGGTAATTTACCAAGACAATACCTTATAAAAAGTGAACACTGGAGGATAATCAACCATTGTTTCAGTGCATTTAGGAGTTTGTTGGTAACATTCACAGTATAGGATTATGGTAATTTACCAAGACAATACCTTATAAAAAGTAAACACTGGCTGATGATAACCAACCATTGTGTCAGTGCATTTAGGAGTTTGTTGGTAACATTCACAGTATAGGATTATGGTAATTTACCAAGACAATACCTTATAAAAAGTGAACACTGGAGGATAACCAACCATTGTTTCAGTGCATTTAGAAGTTTGCTGGTAACATTCACGTCACATGAACTACAGGGCATATCTTACTTGGTCTCTCGCATCGATGACTGCATTGTCCATTGATAAATGGATGAAGCGCCAGATGATCTGTGGACCAAAAAATATCCAATACATGCTTCCAAAGTATATAAATAATAGGCCAATGGACTGCATTAGAAAAGTGTGGTATGTTACCTACAGTATATACTTTTATAAACTGGGTGACTGTCAGCAACCATTGGTTCTGTGCAAACGGTAAAAATGAGGGGGGAAAAAGATAAAAAAAAAAAAAAAACTATATACACACACAATGCAAATTATGAATGGAGTCGATACAGCTAGATCGCTAACATAACGTCTCATCTGCAAGTGGTCCAAACATGCCTATGCAATATCGACAACCGTGGCCCAAATACATGTGTTCAACGCATTTGTCTTGTACAGAAAACAGTGCAACTACCCATACACTATACTATACTATACTATACTACAATATACTATACTATACTATACTATACTACACTATACTATACTACACTCAGCTAGCTATACTATGTACCGGTACACATGGTTCTGTCTGTATCACACAATGATGGATTATTTAGAAGTAATCTGTACTTCTGTGTGCCGGATTATTTAGAAGTAGTCTGTACTTCTGTATGACAACTAATAAAGAAACTATTTAGAGAAATCCCTCTTTGTGTGGTACAGAGTGAAGCATTTGTCACGATGCAGGGGGACTTTGCACGATGTGCAAAAATATCTGGTCTCACTCCTGATGCCACGCCTACTGCAGACACGACATTTCCTACACGGTAGCTTTTTCTTGGGGGTGGCTTTGTATGCAACCATTACATGCTTCACAAAGCCACCCACTAATCTGCTCTGCGGGTCCCCCAGTGGGGCCCTAGGGTCGACACGCCCCACCTGCTCAGCCCCTGCCTCCTCCTCATCCCCACCCCCTGCCTCCTCCCCTGCCTCCTCCCCTGCCTCCGCCTCCGCCTCCATCTCCGCTGTCACCCCAGGAATCTTCTTCTCCTTACCGTCTGTGTAGGTCCGCGCCACAGCCCTGGTGAACCGGAAGAGGTTGTAGTAATGCCCTTGTGGGTGCTTTTTTTTGTACAAGACAAAAGCGTTGAAGATACATATTTGGATCAGATACATCACAAACTTTTTGGTCCACTTTCCAGTCTTACGTGTAACCGGATAGTACGATATATTCTGATCCAGCTGATCGACGCCGTTCATGAATTTATTGTACTCCATGATTGATGATGGCTTGAGCATCTCCACCCTCAGCGCTTTGCCCTTCTTCTGCTTCTGCCACACCATCGCCTTTTCCATGGTGTCCTCGTGGAAGCTGCTGATGGTCTTCACGATTCTTTTATCGCGCCATGCCACGATCAGGACCTCCTTGTTGTTGACCGCAATGCGCTCCCCCACACCGATGTCACGTTTGGTCATGTTCTTGATGATGGCTGGCTCGCCCCGGTGCTTCCTGAGGGTACCACAGACGTCGGTCCTCAACTGTCGGAGCCTGGCGGACATACGTACCGAGTTGTAGAAGTTGTCCATAAAGAGCGTATAGCCGGCCCCAGACAGACGTCCAAGCAGACCGACGACCGTGTCCCCCAGGAGCGAGCCTTCCCGACAATATGGCTTAAATGAAAAGCAATATCCTGTGCGAGATTCGCACAGGAAGTAAGACTTGATACCATAGCGGGTGGGCTTGTTTGGGTTGTAGACCCGGAAGTGAACACTGTGATGATAACCAACCATTGTTTCAGTGCATTTAGGAGTTTGTTGGTAACATTCACAGTATAGGATTATGGTAATTTACCAAGACAATACCTTATAAAAAGTGAACACTGTGATGATAACCAACCATTGTTTCAGTGCATTTAGGAGTTTGTTGGTAACATTCACAGTATAGGATTATGGTAATTTACCAAGACAATACCTTATAAAAAGTGAACACTGTGATGATAACCAACCATTGTTTCAGTGCATTTAGGAGTTTGTTGGTAACATTCACAGTATAGGATTATGGTAATTTACCAAGACAATACCTTATAAAAAGTGAACACTGTGATGATAACCAACCATTGTTTCAGTGCATTTAGGAGTTTGTTGGTAACATTCACAGTATAGGATTATGGTAATTTACCAAGACAATACCTTATAAAAAGTGAACACTGTGATGATAACCAACCATTGTTTCAGTGCATTTAGGAGTTTGTTGGTAACATTCACAGTATAGGATTATGGTAATTTACCAAGACAATACCTTATAAAAAGTGAACACTGGAGGATAATCAACCATTGTTTCAGTGCATTTAGGAGTTTGTTGGTAACATTCACAGTATAGGATTATGGTAATTTACCAATACAATACCTTATAAAAAGTGAACACTGGAGGATAATCAACCATTGTTTCAGTGCATTTAGGAGTTTGTTGGTAACATTCACAGTATAGGATTATGGTAATTTACCAAGACAATACCTTATAAAAAGTGAACACTGGAGGATAATCAACCATTGTTTCAGTGCATTTAGGAGTTTGTTGGTAACATTCACAGTATAGGATTATGGTAATTTACCAAGACAATACCTTATAAAAAGTGAACACTGGCTGATGATAACCAACCATTGTGTCAGTGCATTTAGGAGTTTGTTGGTAACATTCACAGTATAGGATTATGGTAATTTACCAAGACAATACCTTATAAAAAGTGAACACTGGAGGATAACCAACCATTGTTTCAGTGCATTTAGAAGTTTGCTGGTAACATTCACGTCACATGAACTACAGGGCATATCTTACTTGGTCTCTCGCATCGATGACTGCATTGTCCATTGATAAATGGATGAAGCGCCAGATGATCTGTGGACCAAAAAATATCCAATACATGCTTCCAAAGTATATAAATAATAGGCCAATGGACTGCATTAGAAAAGTGTGGTATGTTACCTACAGTATATACTTTTATAAACTGGGTGACTGTCAGCAACCATTGGTTCTGTGCAAACGGTAAAAATGAGGGGGGAAAAAGATAAATAAAAAAAAAAACTATATACACACACAATGCAAATTATGAATGGAGTCGATACAGCTAGATCGCTAACATAACGTCTCATCTGCAAGTGGTCCAAACATGCCTATGCAATATCGACAACCGTGGCCCAAATACATGTGTTCAACGCATTTGTCTTGTACAGAAAACAGTGCAACTACCCATACACTATACTATACTATACTATACTATACTACAATATACTATACTATACTATACTACACTATACTATACTACACTCAGCTAGCTATACTATGTACCCGTACACATGGTTCTGTCTGTATCACACAATGATGGATTATTTAGAAGTAATCTGTACTTCTGTGTGCCGGATTATTTAGAAGTAGTCTGTACTTCTGTATGACAACTAATAAAGAAACTATTTAGAGAAATCCCTCTTTGTGTGGTACAGAGTGAAGCATTTGTCACGATGCAGGGGGACTTTGCACGATGTGCAAAAATATCTGGTCTCACTCCTGATGCCACGCCTACTGCAGACACGACATTTCCTACACGGTAGCTTTTTCTTGGGGGTGGCTTTGTATGCAACCATTACATGCTTCACAAAGCCACCCACTAATCTGCTCTGCGGGTCCCCCAGTGGGACCCTAGGGTCGACACGCCCCACCTGCTCAGCCCCTGCCTCCTCCTCATCCCCATCCCCTGCCTCCTCCCCTGCCTCCTCCCCTGCCTCCTCCCCTGCCTCCGCCTCCGCCTCCATCTCCGCTGTCACCCCAGGAATCTTCTTCTCCTTACCGTCTGTGTAGGTCCGCGCCACAGCCCTGGTGAACCGGAAGAGGTTGTAGTAATGCCCTTGTGGGTGCTTTTTTTTGTACAAGACAAAAGCGTTGAAGATACATATTTGGATCAGATACATCACAAACTTTTTGGTCCACTTTCCAGTCTTACGTGTAACCAGATAGTACGATATATTCTGATCCAGCTGATCGACGCCGTTCATGAATTTATTGTACTCCATGATTGATGATGGCTTGAGCATCTCCACCCTCAGCGCTTTGCCCTTCTTCTGCTTCTGCCACACCATCGCCTTTTCCATGGTGTCCTCGTGGAAGCTGCTGATGGTCTTCACGATTCTTTTATCGCGCCATGCCACGATCAGGACCTCCTTGTTGTTGACCGCAATGCGCTCCCCCACACCGATGTCACGTTTGGTCATGTTCTTGATGATGGCTGGCTCGCCCCGGTGCTTCCTGAGGGTACCACAGACGTCGGTCCTCAACTGTCGGAGCCTGGCGGACATACGTACCGAGTTGTAGAAGTTGTCCATAAAGAGCGTATAGCCGGCCCCAGACAGACGTCCAAGCAGACCGACGACCGTGTCCCCCAGGAGCGAGCCTTCCCGACAATATGGCTTAAATGAAAAGCAATATCCTGTGCGAGATTCGCACAGGAAGTAAGACTTGATACCATAGTGGGTGGGCTTGTTTGGGTTGTAGACCCGGAAGGTTAGGCGGCCTCGCCATGCCATCACCCCCTCGTCAATGGCGAGCTCGCGTTCAGGCTGGTACAGCTCCTTGCACCTCGCGTTTACATGGTCAACAACACTGCGTACTTTGCACAATTTGTCTCTAACTTCCAGGGAAGTATTGTCCGCAAAGTGGAGGAATCGCCAGATCAATTGAAACCTGTTGCGTGGCATGGTATCAGAGTAGTACGGTGTGTACATCATGTCGTCAGTGGTCCACATCTGGTCCACGCGAGGCTTCCGCAGGACACTGCTAAGGAAATTGAGTCCGAGGAACTTCTTCAGCTCCTTCAATGTGAGGGGCTTCCAAAGCAGTGCCCTGCTACTGGTTAGCGTGGGGTCCAGCCGGGCAATGGACTGCTCAGCGTAGAGGTTGGACTGGGCAACAATAGAGTTCAGAAAAGCATCTGTCAGGAACAGATCCATCCATTTCGCAGGCCGGTAAGATTTGAGTGCCTTGGCGTCCTGGAGCAACCCCGGTTGGGCTGTGAAGGGGATCCTTTGAGGCACCCAGCCCTCACGAGACCAGGCATTCTCCTCTTCCTGGCGGATCGCAGCCCTGCTCTTCGCTCCTCCGCGTCGCACGCCACGACCTGTCAATTATACAAATATACTATAACACCCCTACTGTAGACATTCATATGCCACGTAGTTACAAACTGTGTGAGTGAATGAGTGAGTGTGTGTGGGGTTCAGATGTCAGAGCTGGACGTGGTGTGGGGGTCAGAGGTCAGAGCTGGAAGTGGTGTGCAGAGTGAGGCCAACTTACCGCTCTTAGATGTGCGTTTCCGCCCTGCAACGGGTTCCGGCATGTCCAGACTAGCATCCAGTTCTAGAATCACATGATGTAATACATTACACTAGGGCAACGTATTGTCATTGTATTTACCACCATCACCACCAGACCAGGCCCTGCAGCAGCCAGTCACCACCAGGCCCAGGCCCTGCAGCAGCCAGTCACCACCAGGCCCAGGCCCTGCAGCAGCCAGTTACCACCAGGCCCAGGCTCTAGCAGCAGCCAATCACCACCAGGCCCAGGCTCTAGCAGCAGCCAGCTACCACCAGGCCCAGGCTCTAGCAGCAGCCAGTCACCACCATGTACAATTACCTGCAGGAGTAGAATGTGATCCTATGTCATTGCCAGTCTCAGCGTCACTATCTGCAGGGTCTGCGCCAGAATCTGAATTGGATTAAATTCATTCAGTAAGTAAGTCTCATAAAACACAATAGTAATACATTTACACATACATAAATGTAGTTAGTACATACCCAAGCATGTTGGTGTATTGGCCCCGGATTCGGTTTCGGAGCCTGTATGAACACAAAATAAATCAGCAGCCATTGTACATCAAAGCATGTACATGTGTGTGTTGTAATCAATGGAATTTTACATATGCTACACAACCATGCATTTAAATATAGGCCTCACCATGTGCCCATGCCATTGTGTGTGTGTGTGTATGTGTGTGCTGTAATCAATGGAATTTGCATATAGAGGCCTCACCATGTACTGCGAAGTTCAAAGGTGTTGGAGAGGATTCATGCCTTTTGATCTTGTGTGTGTGCGAACTGCACACACACACACACACACACACACATACACACACATCAAAGGGCATGGACACATGGTGAGGCCTGCATCTACACACACACACACACATCCATGTAACCTAAATGTAGACAACTTCAAAGGGCTGGCATCTACACACACACACACACACACATCCATGCAACTTAAACCATGCATTTAAATATAGGCCTCACCATGTGCCCATGCCATTGTGTGTGTGTGTATGTGTGTGCTGTAATCAATGGAATTTGCATATAGAGGCCTCACCATGTACTGCGAAGTTCAAATGTGTTGGAGAGGATTCATGCCTTTTGATCTTGTGTGTGTGTGTGTACACACACTGCACACACACACACACACACACACATACACACACATCAAATGGCATGGGCACATGGTGAGGCCTGCATCTACACACACACACACACATCCATGTAACCTAAAGGTAGACAACTTCAAAGGGCTGGCATCTACACACACACACACACACACATCCATGCAACCCAACGTGTAGCAGCACATGGCCATCAACTATATCGATTTGAACATAAAACAATATTCACATTGCAACATGATACCACGTCGACCACCACCACGTCGTCCCATGTCCAGCATGCAACTATTATCACTTACATTGATAGCTACACACTTCAAAGGGCGTGCACATGCACACACACAACAAAGGATGTGCACCCCAACTTAGCACATGGTGTCCTGCACAGCATGCAACTATTATCACTTACATTGATAGCTACACACATCAAAGTGCGTGCACCCACACACACACACACACACACAAGACCATTGCAACCTAACGTGTAGCACATGGTGGCCTGTACATGCCTATATCCTATATCATTCAACTATCGATTTGAACATGCACGTAAAACAATATTCACATTGCATTAGTAAACATGACGTACCATTGCCCCGTCGACCACCACCGCGTCCCACGTCTGACTCGTGCGATGAATCAGACCCATAACACCTCCGACCCAAGCCGAGATCATCGTCAGATGATTCCGGAGCTAGAATATAATAAATACATATCAGCGTTGGTTTGGCGAACTAACGTTACATAGTCACAGAATAAGCGTTAGGTAAATCATCAAATACACGTTTCACACACACACACACAATCACATGCATATCGGCGTTGGTTTGGCGAACTAACGTTACATAGTCACAGTATGTAAATCATCAAATACACGTTTCACACACACACACACAATCACATGCATATCGGCGTTGGTTTGGCGAACTAACGTTACATAGTCACAGTATGTAAATCATCAAATACACGTTTCACACACACACATATATATATATATATAAGACCGTGTAATTACCTGGTGGTTCCCAATCGGCGCTCCCATCAGATTCGTGGGCGGTCGAATCGCTGTCCCCTGACTCGGATGAAGAAGCTATGACCACAGCGGCAGCCTTCCTCTTCCTCGAACTGCGTCGGGGAGAGCCGCTCCCGGTCCCGGGGCGAGACGCGTTACTGGGCCCAGCAACGGTCTCACGGCTCTCTCCGATCGGAGCTACCAAAGTCGTTGGTGCTGCTGCTGCTCGAACAACCGCGGGTCCAAACGCCAGCTTCGTCTGAACAAAGCGACCCGCCGCCGGATTGTCCCCTCGCTTACCTACACTACGTCTCTTCATACTGATCTAATAATCTAAATGAAACTACTAACTGATCAAACTACTATTACTACTACTGAAATAGACTACCTAGACTACACACTAATCCCTCGAATAGTACTACTACTTAGCACGACTAAGTACTTTCTAAAGCACAGCTGAAACCTTACAATTAGTCTGATACTACCACTATACTGTATAACACTATAAATATAGACTATAGGCTGATCTCAATTCAAATATCTCTCTCAATCTCTCTCTCTCTATCGCTCTATCTATCTCTCTCTCTCTCTCTCCTCCAAAACCTCGTCGATTCTGGGATCGCGCTAACGTTTTATACCTGTGGTTACATTGGCCAGGTATGCTGGCCAATCAAATGCCAGATTCATTGTGGGGTACAATATTCCCCCTATTGTGATAGTGTTAGAAAATAGGGGGACACTGCCACCTAGTGAAATTTGAGAGGAAATGCAGTTTCCGGTTAAAATTTTCTGCCAAAAGCTCGGCGGTGAAGTTCAGACGGGGAAAATTGAAAAAAGATGTAAACAGATCGAAGACGCTGTAAAGCGTCTTCGGCACCTTGAGCATGGCCGGGAAAGATGTTAAAAGACGTTTCCTGGCACCCAAAGTGTTAAAGTTGAGAATCTACGTTTGTTGTTTTATATGCCTTGTATATTACTTATATATACACGTTATATCCCTTTAAGCCTGTGTTTGAATCCTAGTAATATTCGCTTTCCTTATTGGATAACGCTATCGGCGCCAGACGGCGAGCCCCTAAAGTCAGGTTCAAAGGCGAGTCCGGGCATGTTGCAACATGCCTGGAGACGGCGCATTGATTCGAGACGAGAACTGAGGTTCGGCACTAGAAAGCCACTTAAGTATATATACGGCGGCAGGTGCGAACAGTAGCTGTTCATCAAGTTCAGTGTGATTCTAATGTAGTGAGAAGCAGTTCGTCTAACAGAGCGTTGAGAACCACGTGCGAAGTGAATAGTAAAAGTGTCAGATTTAATGCAGTAACGTCAAGTTCGACTTAGCTTAATGTGAAGTAAAGAGTCGTTAATTTATTGTGTATCGTGCCAACAACAGTTCGTTCGTGTGCAGCATTACCCAGCAGTTCGTTCGTTTAGCTAGTGGAACCTTAGCCAGTGTGCGTGGACTAAATACATTGGTGCCAGTACACGAGGAGGGCCTAGTCGGAGAACCTACTGGACATGTGCATATTGGAACCGACGGCGGCGATTGCAGAACCAGTATTGGTTGGATTATAGTGATTGTGGAACGTACTACCCTTGGAGAAGAGCATCGTTAATACCCACTGTCGTTTGGATTTAACCACCGTGAGGATCTACTTCGGGCTGGCTTCGTGGACCGAGGCTAGCTGGCTATCATCATTGCTATCGTGCAATTGGATTACAGTTATTGCTTGTGGCTGAGCTTTGGATTACAAGGACTGGATTCTGTACGTGAACCCCCTTCTTCTTCAATTGATCAGACTGAGTATCCGAACATTCCTCTCTCCTCCAGAGCTTACATCTCTGGGAGGAAACCCCTTGTCTCCAGCGGTACCAGCGTTTCCCCCTATAATTGCCATCCTACGCCAGGCGGCGTTAGCCTAGTACCCCATCGTAGGAATTATTCTATTCCCACTGACTTTTGCTACTGACTGACTTATGCATATTCTTCGCCATACAAGCGCGACCCTAATTCTCATATCTGTACAATTTGCTGCATAATAATAAATACCCTCAATGATATTTCTTTGTCCCCGTGCCGTGTTATTATGAGTGTCTGCCATAATTAGTTGTACTGTCTGGCAAGTAATACTAAGTACATAACTAGCAGTGGTTTAATCTATCACAATCTTTAATACAGTCAGGGTCTTGGACTTCCTGACGGGCAGACCCCAGGTGGTAAGAGCAGGCAACTGCACCTCCTCATCCATCACGCTCAACATAGGGGCCCCCCAGTAGGGGTGGACGGTATAAACGGTATACGGTATAAACGGTATGAATTTGCTCTACGGTATGGATTTTGACTATACCGTGTAACCGGTATGGCAGCTCTAAAATAGCAATGACGTCATGTAACCACAGCGCGACTATTTCACTCACATTTGCCCCTAAAAATAGATAGAATTAGTCATAGATAATAGATTGTGCGAACTGGAAAAAGTTATTTAGGAGGCTTCGCGCAGTGGGCGTGCCAGCCCCTACCGCACGCATGTAAACACGGATCTAGTAGTCTAGTGGGAGGACGGCGGCGTCTCCCTGAGCTAACGTTAGCTTAGCTACCGTTACAAAATGACCCAGTCAACTATTCACTTTTAGTTTAATACATGATGAGGCATTGTCTAACCGAACGGTATCTAGTCGGCCAGCTACCGATAGCTCCTGACATCAACAAACGCTCCACAAAGTCTAGTAGAGAGTAGACGTGTATGCTACCTGTTAGCTCACGTTAGCGCAAGTTAGTTCACCGTTCAAAACGAAATGTCCCATTGAACTAAATAATTCACTGAGGCGTTGTATTAACGTTATATATCCGGCTAGCAGTAGCTACAGATAGCTTCTGATATCAATGTCTTATAACACTGATTCGATGCGTATTCGAGCTGAGGGCTTGCTGAGCACAGTTAAGTAACGTTATGCCAATAGGGTCCAGGTGCAGCGCCGGAGAATCCTGGCCGTAGCTCTGCTCGAGGCTACTCGAGTATAGGTCCAGGTGCAGCTCCGGCGAATCCTGGCCGTAGCTGGAGGCTACTAGAGTACACACAGACAGTGGAGCTTGTTGCGTGGTGGCGATGTCTCGCAGATAATACAAGTACAAGTCTAATTATATAATATATATATTTTATAAAAAGAAAAAAAAATTATATAAAATAAAATAAAATTTTTTTTTATCAAAAACGATGATACCGTGATATATACCGTTACCGTCTATGCTTCAAATTATACCGTGATATAAATTTTAGACCATACCGTCCACCCCTACCCCCCAGGGCTGTGTTCTGAGCCCCCTCCTCTACTCCCTGTACACACATGACTGCGTAGCACAGCGGAACAACAACACCATCATCAAATTTGCTGATGACACAGTAGTGGTGGGCCTGATCTCTGCCAACGACGAAAGGGCCTACCTGGAAGAGGTAGAGAACCTGTCACAGTGGTGTCAGGAGAACTGCCTCTCCCTGAACGTCAGCAAAACAAAAGAGATGATTGTGGACTTCAGGAGGTCGGGGGTCAAGGACTACAGCCCCCTCAGCATCGACGGGGCACCGGTTGAGAGAGTGAACAGTTTCAAGTACCTCAGAGCCCACATATCCGAGGATTTGACATGGACCACACACATTGACAGTGTTGTGAAGAAGGCACGACAACGCCTCTACTTCCTCAGGCGCCTAAGGAAGTTCCAAGTCAGTCAGAAGATCCTTAGGAACTTCTACTCATGTACAATAGAGAGCATCCTGACTGGCAACATCACCTCCTGGTTTGGGAATAGCACTGCACAAGACCGTAGCAGACTACAAAGAGTGACACGTTCAGCCGAACGCACAATTGGAGGGGGGCTTCCCACCCTCCAGAACATTTACAACAAGCGGTGCAAGGGGAAGGCTAAGAGAATTATTAAGGACTCGAGCCACCCGAACAACTGCCTCTTTGAACTGCTGCGGTCAGGCAAGCGATACCGGAGTCTTAAGGCGAGCACAGAAAGACTCAGAAGAAGCTTCTATCCCCAGGCCATCAGGCTGCTAAACGAACAATAAACACTATGCAACAACCATCAAATGCACACAGCACACACACCCACACGCACACACTCACTTAAACAAACAACACACTGCAGCACCCACTCTCCACACTTTAGATCACACAAACACACTTTATATTTATTGATAAAGGATTTGCACTACAACTCGTACACCTACTGTAAATTGTACCTAAATTGCACCTCATCCTATTTCTGCCTTGCACTATATAGTATTGTATATTAGTACACTACACAGTATTGTATATTATATGGTAACTCAGTTACGTCTACTCTGCATTGAACATTGTACATATGTCTATACTGAACACTGTGACCTCATTTTTTTTACTTCTAATTTACATGCTATACTATGTTATTTTATTTCATACTTATCTTGTCTTGCACAGTCTCTGGAGCGTAACAGTAAGAAGCATTTTGTATAAAAGTATTCTGTACTTCTGTATGACAACTATTAAAGAAACTTGAAACTTGAACTTGTAACCCCTCAGTTACAATTGTGTTCTATATATATTAAACAATTCTCTCATAAGATCTCATTCTTCATCTACTAACTAACTCAGACTGTTGACTTGTGAACGGTGGCTTTGTTTGAATCCTTGTCGTTTTGGGAGCATGGAGTTTCACAGCGATGGATCTGGAGGTGTGGACGTTAGCCGCAGCAGAGTTCCAGCTTTTCTGACCAAACTTAGGACACTGGTGGAAGACCCAGAAATTGACCCTCTCATCTGCTGGAGCCCAAATGGAAATAGTTTTCATGTATTTGACCAGGGTCGCTTCTCCAAGGAGGTTCTTCCAAAGTTTTTCAAGCACAACAACATGGTCAGCTTCATACGACAACTCAACATATATGGATTCCGTAAGGTGGTCCACGAGCATGGGGTTCTTGTGAAACAGGAGTTAGACGACACAGAGTTCCAACATCCTCATTTCATCAGAGGAGGAGATCAGCTGCTGAAGAAAATCAAACGCAAAGTCACCGAACGCAAAGTCACCTTCAGCAAGCTGCTGAAGAACATCAAACGCAAAGTCACCAATGTGTACAATCTGAAGCAGGATGAGCTGAAGGTGTTTCCTGAGGAGGTGTCTAAGATCCTCAGTGATGTTCAGCTGATGAAGGAAAAACAGGAGAACATCCAAGCCTATTACATCTCTATTAAACACGAGAACGAGGCTTTGAGGAGGGAAATTGCCAGTCTGAAACTGGCCATGAAGAGAAAGATCCCTCTGATGCTGAACGACAGTAGCTCTGCCCACTCCATGCCTAAATACAGCCAGCAGTACTCCTTGGAACCATTGCAGTCCTCCCAAGCTATATCTGCTTCATCAGGAGGGTTTAGTGCAGCCAGTCAATTTCCTGCTGACAGCCCTCTGAATGACTACGGTCTGGAGAACCTACCGCACATCCAGTCCATCAACTTCGACTCCTCCCCACTGTGTGAGTTTTCAGCTCTGTACCCAGTGGAGACCGATCTGGACAGTCTAGACCAGTGGTTCTCAAACTTTTTACACCAAGTACCACCTGAGAACCACCATATGACCGGCGTTAAAATACAGTCTATTCAGCTATGCACAGTTCACGCAGAAGGCAAATGTATTCCTAATACCATTATTTATTGTTAACTTTTGTCAGACACAGCCACAATGTACAAAGGGTTAGCACTAGAACTAGCAAACGCTTCCATACAACTCATACAATGCAAGGGGCATTGAGAACATAATAACTAACATTCTCACATAGCAAGTGAGAAAATTAAGAACAACTGTATTTCAGCAAATGTACTTAATTCTATCTCTCTCTCTCTCTCTCTCTCTCTCTCTCTCTCTCTCTCTCTCTCTCTCTCTCTCTCTCTCTCACACAGCAAGCAATTGAGATAGTGGGTGGGATACAGGAAATGGAGAGAATCACACATAGGCTGAGGCTACAAGACGAGAAGTTTGAGTCAAAATGGGAGAAGTGGGAAGAGTATAGGAAGAAAAGAAACGACATCACAGGAGAGTGAAAAGGAGACAAGAAGAGAAATCGAAATGAAAATAAACTATGAAGGTACCAAAGAACCCATGTCAGGGGGTGCTCCAGTAGCACACCATGTTACCGCGCTCGCGCGGGACTCCGTGCTGCGTCACGGATCTGGTTGACTCCGAGTTCGATTCCCGGACTCGCCGTCATTTGCCGAATGTCTCCCCCTGCTCTCTCTCCCGTTTCACCCTGCAACTGTCGGTCATGCTTGACCAGGAAAGCGATAAACGCTAAAAAATAAAGTTTTAAAAAAAAAGAACCCATGTCACTTTATTATTATTATAATTTTTTTTTTGTATCTCTTTTCTTTGTTTTTGTTTTTTGTTTTGTTTTCCCTTTTCCCTTTAGTGAATTTATTTTAGGTAAACTCTTCATTCGATTTTGATATTATTTTCTACTATCAGCTATATCTTTTAGTTCTTATCTGTCGAATTGTATTGTACTGTTGTTTATAATTTTGACCGCCAATTGTATTGTTGTATGTGGATGTTTGTTTGTAAATCAAGAAACTGAAAATAAAAAAGGAAGCGGTCTGAGGAGACCCGCCGGTGCATGGCGAGAGGTCTTACTACGCACACCGGACAGGCCGCCATGAAGGAACGCGTATCCCCCACCTCTGTAGGCCACCAGAACCTCCTACGGATAAACTCCAGGGTCCTGGCGGCCCCAGGGTGGCCGGTGAGTGAAGAGGTACAGTATGTGCCCACTGCAGCAGTCGCGAGCGCGCAGCCTTGGGCACATACATCCGTCCCGGAGGACCCCCACCGGGATCAGGCTCCCGTGCCAGAGCTGATCTTACCACCCTATCTATCAGGCACATGCACACATAGAGCTCAAGGGGTGCTTGAGCACCTGCCTTTTTGAGCCTCGTAAAAAAAGTGCCCTTTTTGAAAAAGAAAAATATTTTCTATATATTTTTTTTATTTAAATGTTTACCGTTACGCATATAGACTGCCCTTCCAACTGAAAAATTTCAGGATAGAATAAAAATATTAGGTAAAGAGAGAGAGATGCCCCATATTCCATTGCAGTTTGCACGGCCTCCTCAGCATGCCTCTCCGCGGACCTATATATTTTATGCATAGCGTGGGTGGTGATGATGATGATGATAGAAACTAGGGATGTCCTGATCCGATCACGTGATCGGGATCGGGGCCGATCACGTGATTTTCCGAAGATCGGGATTGGCAAAAAATTAATAAAAAAATCCGGAATTTCTTTTATTTTATCTTTTTGTAACTTTCTTTTTTTTATTCAACAAACATGACCATGTTCACGTCTTAAACTCATACTGAGGCATTCGTTTTGGTTTTAAATTGCATATCATAATTCATTTATTTATTGTCACACAGAGCAGAAGAATTTTGCAAAACAAATCAATAGTATCCAGCTGCAGAACGGTAGACCAGCCACACTCTCAGACCCAAATAATTTTATTATAATTTTTTTTTAATCCCAATTTCTCACATTACATTCACCCTGAATGTTGACGTTATCCAGGTGAAAAGTTAACTTCATTCAAGCGAGGCATTGCAATCCTTGACATAAATCATTTGATGTATAATTAAATCAAAGGAAATGCGTTTGGGTCTGAGAGTGTGGCTGGTCTGCCGTTCTGCAGCTGGATACTATTGGTTTGTTTTGGCAGAATTCTTCTGTTCTGTGTGACAATAAATAAATTAATGATGATATGCAATTTAAAACCAAAACTAAGGCCTCAGTATGAGTTTAAGACGTGAACATGGTCATGTTTGTTGAATAAAAAAAAAAAAGTAAAAAAAATTAAAATCGGATCGGGAAATATCGGTATCGGTAGATAAGCAAAAAAACATGATCGGGACATCCCTAATAGAAACCGCTGTGGCGCATACAGTTGAATGCTGGTATTACACTCATTGAGGGACACGAAGAAGTCAAGTCCGATGGGATTTGGGAATCTCAAATACAAATCGGGATTGGAATAAAAAATGCATTTATATTAAACAATACAGAATATAGGGTACTTCTTGGGGTCTGTAGGGTAAGAACTTATTTCCTCCCCCCTGAACATTTATGGAGATGTATGGGCCTTTTAAGTCAGTGATAAAAGTGTCTTTCAAGGATAAGTGAGCTCCTGCACTGATTATTATAGTTCAATATTCAATATTTGATCAACAAAAACCCCCAAAAAACATAAAAAGCCCCCCCCCCCCCCCCCCCCCCTGAAAAGGGCCCTTAAAAATCGGGCTTGCACGCTATGCATGCTCGGTTAAAACACACAGGTAGGGCCTATAGTGCCCTTTTCAGCCTTGGAGCACCTGCCCCTCTAAAGTCCTGTGCACGTCCCTGTGAGGGCACATGCACAAGGAAGAGACACACTACTAAGTTTTGAGACGGACATTGGACCAGCTCTGATGAAAGCCTGTCAAACTGACAGTGATGCCATGCACTTAATGCGAGCAGCACAAGTAGTGCGCAAAGAGATCTTTAATTCATCCTTCTCTTTTGCACGGAACAAGAATTCACCAAGCTCAGCACGTACAAGGCACACCTGAGAAACTCCACTCCCTCTATATTTGTCCCTCAAGATCCATGCAGTTACAAGAAGTAGGGGGCTAGTTGACACACTTTTCAATCTGGGATTGTGTGTTTCCTATGACAGGCTGCTGCAAATCACATCAGACATTGCCAATGGTGTATGCCAGCGATTTAGGATGGAAGATGTTGTGTGCCCACCAAAGTTGCGTCATGGACTGTTCACAACAGGAGCTGTGGACAACATAGACCATAATCCACGTTCTGCAACAGCCAAAGATTCCTTCCACGGCACCGGAATCTCAAAATAAAAACATATTAAAAAGTTAAATAATAAATTAGTTTAAATAACTTATGATAATTATTATTATTATTGCCATTATTGTTGTTATAATCATTATTAGCATCATTATTACTGTTATTATTTTGGAAATAAACTACCTTTTTGCACTGTTTACCTCCCTTTGTCTGCATAATTTGACCTCCACATTGATCTAAATGCATTTTCTTGAATGCTATTGGTCTCAAAGGTATCACCAACAGAATGGGCACCCTGAAGTTGGTAGGAAATGATACCTTAAGTGTTTTTCTACTGTGTTCCGTTCCAAAGTTATGAATTTTTGAATATTTTGGACGGCCATCTTGGATTTGACCTCTCCCGGGCCTCAGAGGTCAAATCTGACTTCCCTCCACATCTGAAAATAAACCTCATGGTATAAACTTACTATGGTAGAAGTTTCATGCTTTTATGAAAAAGTGCACACTTGTTTTGCTATCCGCTGTACTACCTGTATCACAGCCAACATAGGAATTTGTACCTGTGACTTCCTGTCCATATGGGTCACTGTTTCAACCTTCAGCAAACTGCCATTACCTTTTGTTTACAGTATATTATATTAACTCATTCAGCGCCAGGGGTCGCTGTCTACCTTCTGGCTAGAACGCCATCACTGTAAGTCAATGGGGAGACGGCGAAACTTGCGAGTGCTTAAAATATATCTTATTGTTTTTTCATCCGTACATTTCCGTTTTATACCGTTTTGAATATGAGTATAGTTTGGGTGATTTTTAATAATCCCAGGAAAAGACACGATAATAGCCCTTTAGTGAAATCCACTTATCACGTTGTAATTTTTCGCCTGATTATCGAATCTTCCTGAAATCAACGCTAGATTATCGTTATTATCCTCCCCCCCACTGCCACCAACGGTAAAAAGCACAACACAGTCCACACAGATAGCTTCGATCAGGCTGGATGGATGAAAAATGAATGGATATAGCTAATAAAAGAAATAACGATTAAAACCCGACTTTTCTCGTGATTGGCGCTGAATGAGTTAAGCACAACACTTGATTCATACTTTAAAGTCATTACAGCAATAGTAGGAAAATTAGCAAATGCAATTTTCACTTCATGCCAGTGCTTAACACATTGAGTGCCACGCCCCTTTGACCATATATGGGCTAGAGTGCCAGCGCTGATGTCAATGAGAGGTCGGGGAAATTTGCAAAGGCTTAAAGTGGAGATGAAGCATAGCGATAAATACATATTCATAGCATCACATTAGTATTTAGATAAGCCACAGAAAAAAATCACGTTATAAAAATAAGCAGTTTCTAAGAAAAAACGATTTGTTATGTGCTTTTTTGAAGCATTTATCATTATGGGCGCGGCCATTTTGTTGCTGACGTCATGGGGGTGGTGTGGCTGTCTGCAACACTGCAGCTCCCTGCATTCTACTGACCACCTCAGGAGAATTGCACGCAGTAGCACACTGACCTCCAGAGGCTGTAGTTCGCAATGGATCTGGACGAGGTGGACAGACAGAGGTTTTCAGAAACCCAATTGCATATGCATTTGAGCCTATTAGAGCGACACCAGTGAGACGTGCTCCTCCTGTCGAGCCGGACGACGATGGAGAAAATAACAACATGCCTGAAGATTGTCACCATATGATGTCATAATCAAATATTCTAGAACATTTGTGATGTCACAGTATGATGTCATAATCGAACATTCTAGAACATTTGTGTTCTATATATATATTCAACAATTCTCTCAGCATTTCCTGGCAGAAGCTGTGGAAAGGACCTTGCCGACCGTTTTGCTGTGGAAAGGACCTTGCCGACCGTTTTGCTGTGGAAAGGACCGTTTTGCTGTGGAAAGATCTATGGATACAGGGAGTAGGAAGAGAGTCAGGTCACCAGAGGGGGAAGGGGGGGTTAAAATTGGCAAAATGGGTAGCAGTGTGTTATGGTTTGACACCGACCCCAAACGCAACGACACAAGAGAGTTGGATTCAGAGTTGCCAAATACAAGGGCTTGTTTATTTGGTGACTAGAATAAGTGAAACAGGGAAAGCAGGTCAACAAGAAACAGGTACAATGAACAAGGGGCAAAGTTCTGCTGCTCTGCAGCTTCTCCCGGAAGGGTAGTCTTGGGAAGCAGGAGCAGACCTCTGTACCGCTCTGCAGACTCTCACGGCGGACCTCTCAGATGTTGTGCAAGACCGAGAGAGGGAGAGAGGGAACGGGTCAGTGACAGAGCAGACTTGAAACGAGCTGGAGGACAGGGTGTTATATTCTTCGTGTTAAACAACACAGTGATGAGCAATATTCCAAAAACAGCCCAAGTGAATATCTTCATGTAACCACACAGTGAGCAAAAATCCAAACACCGTCCAATTGTGAAATACTATCTTCGTGTAAATACACAGTGAGCAAAAATCCAACACAGTCCAATTGTGAAATACTATCTTCGTGTAAATACACAGTGAGCAAAAATCCAACACAGTCCAAATGTGAAACAATATCTTCGTGTAAATACACAGTGGGAGGTGGAAGATCCCAAAATATTATTCCATAAAGGAAAGAGCAAAAACGTTAATGGCTGGGTGAGTGACTGTCTGACAAAAAGGTGGTAGACTTCAGTGTAAAGGTTACACACGAAAATCGGAAATAGGTCAAGACAGTCAATCTAGATAAACTCACCCAGACGAGCTGCATAAAGGAACAGGAACAAAGTGGAGGCGAGCGCGCGCCACGGAGCAGGTATCCAAGCGGAGGCTTCTAGGAAAGCGGAGGCTTCTAGGAATTCCTGGAGAATAGCACAGTGAAACAGCAGCAACGGGGAAAAACATCCAGCGACAAATCAAGACGAACCAACAACTTAGGGTGGGGAAAACGGGGTATAAATAATGAGGGATCGATTGATTGAAAAGCAGTGACAGCTGGGGAATGTGATTGACAAGCGTGGGGAAGTGAGAGAACCAATCAGCGACGTCTCAGATGACGTCAACGGGGAGAAACGTGTGAACGAGGGGATAGAACCAATTGACAGAAAATGAATGAAAACAAAGCGAGGGTGGTTAAAGGAACAGAACGAGTGAGAGCGCAAGGACAGAAACCTCACAGTACCCCCCCCTCCAAGGGAGCCACCCGGCGACCAGGCCGACCCGGCCCGTCAGGATGGGCTCGATGGAAGTCAGCGATCATCCACCAACACGGGAGGCGCCGGATCAGGAGCTGGAGGCAAAAGGGGACTGAGGGAGACGGGCTTAACCCGGGAGACATGGAACACGGGGCGGATGTGCATGGATGCAGGAAGCTTCAGGCGCAGGGCCGCCGGACTGAGTACCTTCAGGACCTCGAAAGGTCCGACGAAACGGGGTTTGAGCCTCCTGGCCGAGGACCGTAGCGGGAGGTCCCTTGCGGAGAGCCACACCCTCTGCCCAGGGCGGTAAGTCGGCGCAGGAACCCGGCGCCGGTCGGCACCACGACAGGCGCGCTCAGACGTCTGGAGCAGCGGACCAATCATCACAGTACTTCAAGAAGCCCGTGGTGGGGAAAGAGCCAAACCTTACAGCACCCGGCGACCCACACGGCCCCGGCCTGCCCGGACGGGACCCAAGGAAGCCGGCGATCAGGGGCACTGGAGAGGGGGACAAAGACAGAGGCCCGGAGAGGGGGACCGGAGACGTGGACAGAGGACCGGCGAGGGAGGCCGGAGACGGGGACTGGGACCCGACAGCGGAGGCCGGGCACAGGGACAGAGAACCGGCGAGGGAGGCCGGAGACGAGGACTGGGACCCGGTGAGGGGGCTGGACGGCACCCGAAGACACCGGGCACGACAGGAGGGGCTCCACCCCTTGATGGCACCGGAGGACCAGGCGATGTGGGGCTCGTGCAGCGCGAGCCAGGGCCTGCCCAGGACCACAGGGACAAGAGGAGAGCTGGTGACGAAAAACTGGAGCCTCTCAACGTGGTCACCAGCAACGGTGAGAAGGACTGGACAGGTGCGTTGAGTGACGTCAGCCAGGCGGCGATGATCCATTGCGAAGACCTCCAAGGGCCTCTCGAGGTCCTCAAGCGGAATGCCGGCCCGGGTGGCAAACCCAACGTCCATGAAACTCCCCTCAGCACCAGAGTCCATGAGTGCACCCACCGTCGCCCGCTGGTCCGCCCAGGCTAGGGTGACGTCCGCCAGACGGTTGGGTGGTGCACGGGTGGGTATGGACGAGAGGTCCGGAGGCGACTCACCAGCGGGCCTCCGGGGCGGGGGACAGGAAAGACGGCTCACCAGGATCTCCCGGGGCCTTGGCGAGCCTGGTCCTCTTGGCCGGGCACGGCAATTGGAGACACGGTGTCCATCCCGGCCACAGTAGAGGCAACGGCCGGAGAAGAGCCTGGACTCCCGCTCGGCCGGGCTAAGGCGGTTGCGTCCCAGCTGCATGGGTTCCTCCTTGGTCACGGCTCGGGAGGGAACAAACCCATCAGTCACGGAGGGGGCAGGACGGACAGCACTGTAGAGGCGGCCGCTGGGAAAGGGAGCCCCAGAGCGGCGGTCGACGGCACAGTCGTAAGGCCGGCGAGGCGGAAAGACCTGAGCCCTGGACTCCCTGAACACCCCCTCGGGGTCGTAGTACTCGGGGGGTACGTCTGGGGTAAAGAAAACCTCCTCGAGGTCGTGGTCCTCGGGGGGTACGTCTGGGGTACCGAAATCCTCCTCGAGGTCGTGGTCCTCGGGGGGTGCGTCTGGGGGTCCCCGTCGGGTTCTCTCAAGTCTTCTCTCCTGGAGGCGTCCGTCGACGCGGATGGCGAGGCTGAACAGGTCCTCGAGGGAACCAGGTTCCTCCTGGGTCGCGAGCTGGTCCCTGACTGCGTCACAGAGCCCCCTCATGAAGGTTAGGCGAAGAGCAGGTTCGTTCCATCCACTCTCCACCGCCGCCAGTCGAAACTCCATGACATAGTCCGTCACCCTGCCGCTCCCCTGTCGGAAGGTCCCCAACCGGGCTCCAGGGTCCAGACCTCGGGCTGGATGGTGGAACACTCTGCGGAGCTCCGCCACGAAGTCTGGGTAGGAGAACAAAAAATCTGCCTCCATTGCCCAGGAGGAAGTGACCCACTGGGCAGCATGGCCTGAAAGTAGGTTGGTTATATAAGCCACTTGGGACCCACGAGCAGAAAAACGGCTTGGTTGATGACGGAAAACCAACTCACATTGCATGATGAATGTGGCACACTCCTCGGGATTACCGTCGAACAGCCGTGGGACGGAGAGAAGGGGTTCCCGAGATGCGAGATCTGCTGGGGCTGCGGGGAATGTTCCTGAAGGGTGTGAGAGGTGAAAGGCATTAACGGTGTCGCCCAGTGAGTGAAGCTGAGCGAGAATGTCGGACTGTTGTCCCGCCAAAGCGGCCATTGAACCTTGAACAAGCAGGACCTGCTCTCGGAGTCCCTGTACAGCAGCTGCAGCCGCATCCAGCTGTAGGGCGTGTTCCTTGGCTGACTCCAACTGGACTGCCGCTGCTGTGCTGACTCTCTTGCGGGCGCAGACTGCGCAGGCCAGTACGAACCCCTTGACGTCGTTCCTCATGGTGGGCCACCAGAATCGACGAGCCAGGAGGGAGAACGTGCGATGAACGCCCGGGTGGCAGGCGAACCGGCTGGTATGGCCCCACTGGAGGACCCGGGACCGGACTGAGTTGGGGACAAAGAGACGGTTAACAGGTACATTGCCTGGAGCGCGATGGAAGCGTAGGGCACGCCTTACCACCCCCTCGATGCCCAAGGTGACTACTCTCTCTGTGTCGGCTGGGGTCGTCATTGGTTGGTTCGTAATGTTATGGTTTGACACCGACCCCAAACGCAACGACACAAGAGAGTTGGATTCAGAGTTGCCAAATACAAGGGCTTGTTTATTTGGTGACTAGAATAAGTGAAACAGGGAAAGCAGGTCAACAAGAAACAGGTACAATGAACAAGGGGCAAAGTTCTGCTGCTCTGCAGCTTCTCCCGGAAGGGTAGTCTTGGGAAGCAGGAGCAGACCTCTGTACCGCTCTGCAGACTCTCACGGCGGACCTCTCAGATGTTGTGCAAGACCGAGAGAGGGAGAGAGGGAACGGGTCAGTGACAGAGCAGACTTGAAACGAGCTGGAGGACAGGGTGTTATATTCTTCGTGTTAAACAACACAGTGATGAGCAATATTCCAAAAACAGCCCAAGTGAATATCTTCATGTAACCACACAGTGAGCAAAAATCCAAACACCGTCCAATTGTGAAATACTATCTTCGTGTAAATACACAGTGAGCAAAAATCCAACACAGTCCAATTGTGAAATACTATCTTCGTGTAAATACACAGTGAGCAAAAATCCAACACAGTCCAAATGTGAAACAATATCTTCGTGTAAATACACAGTGGGAGGTGGAAGATCCCAAAATATTATTCCATAAAGGAAAGAGCAAAAACGTTAATGGCTGGGTGAGTGACTGTCTGACAAAAAGGTGGTAGACTTCAGTGTAAAGGTTACACACGAAAATCGGAAATAGGTCAAGACAGTCAATCTAGATAAACTCACCCAGACGAGCTGCGTAAAGGAACAGGAACAAAGTGGAGGCGAGCGCGCGCCACGGAGCAGGTATCCAAGCGGAGGCTTCTAGGAAAGCGGAGGCTTCTAGGAATTCCTGGAGAATAGCACAGTGAAACAGCAGCAACGGGGAAAAACATCCAGCGACAAATCAAGACGAACCAACAACTTAGGGTGGGGAAAACGGGGTATAAATAATGAGGGATCGATTGATTGAAAAGCAGTGACAGCTGGGGAATGTGATTGACAAGCGTGGGGAAGTGAGAGAACCAATCAGCGACGTCTCAGATGACGTCAACGGGGAGAAACGTGTGAACGAGGGGATAGAACCAATTGACAGAAAATGAATGAAAACAAAGCGAGGGTGGTTAAAGGAACAGAACGAGTGAGAGCGCAAGGACAGAAACCTCACACAGTGAAGAGTTTGAGGTCTTGGTGAGATTCAAAATTAATGCAGGTGCGGCCGCACTGCATCCATTAAAGCTAGAAAAAAGTTTGGATGATCAGATAGGACCAGGATATGAGACAAAAACATTGTCAAACGGCGTGCTGAGAGTATGCTGCAAGGATTCAGTACAGTTTAAAGCAGCTGGGAAGTTGACAATGGTGATGGAGGTGGGGGTGGAGACAATTATCCCTGGAGAGAGACAGCAGGGGCTAAAAGGAGTCATTTACGGGGTTTGCGGTGAGTTGACCGAGGAGGACATTAAGGGTCATATCAAGGGAGGAATTGTCAGTGGTGTCTATAGATTCAAGGCAAGGGAGGGGAGCTCAGGAGCGCCAGTAGTGGTAACATTTGCAGACGCAGTGTTACCAGTCAGGGTGTATATAGGGAGCATGTCGTACGCCGTGAGAGAGTATGTAAGGCCACCGCTGCGATGCTATAAGTGCCAGAAGTTCGGGCATATTGCAGGGGCTTGCAGGGCGAAACAGAAGTGTGCGAAGTGTGGCGAGGGTCATGAGATCAAGGAGTGCAATGCAGAGGTTCCCAAATGCTGTAACTGTGGAGGGGAACACCATGTAGCGTTTCGTGGGTGTGCATATGTTGCTCAGGCCAAGGAAGTGCAATCTGTGAGGGATCAGTACAAGGTGTCATATGCCGAGGCAGTTAAGTCAGTTGCGACTGTGAAAGAGAAGGAAAGGAGACAGGGGGTGAACAGGGTGCAGCAGGGGAGTCAGCAATCTGCTCCAACTCTGCCAGCCGCGCCTCCTATTATTTCCGATGCGTCTCGGTCTGGACCTGGTCTGCCAGCCGCGTCTCAGGATGAGGTGATGATAATGACCAAGACAGCGTTTCTGGCTTTCATGGTAGAGGTGGTGGCGGGAGTGAAGGACAGTGAATCAAAGTCTAACGTCTGTCTAACGGTGGCTAATGCAGCTGAGAGGTTTTTGGGGGTAGGGATAAGGCCAGAAGAAATCCATACTGTACTGAAGGAGAGTGGGGTGCTGGGTGAGGGTGGGCAGCGGCCGGGCAAGGGTGCTGCACTGGGGGCAAAGGGGAAGGAGAGGAAAAGTGGGGTTGAATGGCAGAAATGCAGGAGTGGAGGGGCAAAGGAGAGGGAGAAGAAGGAGAATGAGAAGAAAAGTGGGGGTGAACAGTCGTGTGCACTAGGGGCAAAGGAGAAGGGGAAGATAAGTGGGCAGATAGGCAGGGGGCGGACGACAGACAGGGAGAGTGAGGGGGACAGCAGTATGGAGGAAGAAGAAAGAGGATTAGATCACTGATGTTCTGTATTCTTCAGTGGAATGCCCGGAGCCTGATCGCTAATGGACAGGAGTTAAAAAGATTTGTGGAGGAAGTCATAGTGAAACCTGAGTTAATTTGCATTCAGGAGACGTGGCTGAAACCTAGCCTTGAGTTTGTTATTCCAGGATATGAGTGTTTAAGAAAAGACAGAGTTGGTAGAAGAGGCGGAGGGTGTGCAACTTTCGTTAGAGAAGGGATCCAGTATAGGGCATTGGACATAACATCTAACCTTGAGTGTGTGGCAGTGGAAGTTTGGAGTAATCAGAGCCATAGTCCCATAACGGTGCTTAATTTATATAATCCGTGTAAACAACTTATTTTGCCTGAGTTTGATGAAATTATGCAGAAGGTGAGAGGTCCAGTTATATGGGTCGGTGATTTTAATGCTCGTAACCCATTGTGGGGAAGCAATAGTAAGGACAGTAATGGAGTCGTGGTTGAGGAGATCCTGGATAAGCATGAGCTAGTTATGATAAATGATGATAGACCGACTAGGTTTGATGTCACAAGGAATACTTGCAGTCACATAGATTTGTGTTTTGCCTCCTCGGGTTTGGCTAGGGTTGGAGAGTGGGAAGCGCTGGATAGTAATACTATGGGAAGCGACCACTGTCCTATTCTGTGCAAATTTGGAAGGGATCTGATAATAGAAATCGAGGAGAGGGTGCCCAGGTATAATTTTTCTAAAGCTAATTGGGAAGAGTTCTTGGAGGCGGCCCGAAAGTGGGTAGGAGAGATTGACTCTGAGGGGAGTGTAGACGAGTGGAATGCTTCTCTTAGTGAGATGATACATAGGGCAGCGCAGGGCACAATCCCTATGAAGGAGGAACCCAGAGCTAGAAGGATGGTTCCCTGGTGGAATAAAGAATGTGACGTAGCTGTAAGGAATAGGAATAAAGCATACAAGAGGGTGAGACAGTATCCAGGGTTGTGCCAGTCAGTAGAATATAAGAGGTTAAGGGGAGTAGCACGAAGAGTTATTAAAGATGCTAAAAAGAGTAGTTGGAGGAAGTTCTGTGAAACACTAGGCCCTGAGACTTCTGTGAGGCAGATGTGGGCAGTCGTACACAGAATGGCTGGAATATATAAAAAAAGCTTGATTCCAGTGATTCAGAAGGGGGGGGTAGAAGCAGTAACCAATAAAGAGAAGGCAGACATGCTGGTGGAGGCATTTCAGGCAGTGCATAACTCTGGGAGTCTGGGGGAGGAGAGAGGGAGAAAGAGGTCTGAACTGCTATCGCAGAATGAGTGGAAGTTGAGAAGAAGCTCAGAAAATAATAATCTGATTAATTTGTACTTTACAATGAAAGAGTTAGGGGATGCTATCCAGGCTGGTGCAAATACGACGCCTGGCAGAGATGGATTATCCTATGAATTATTTAAGAATTTGGACGAATTTGTAATGATTGAAATACTGGGTTTGTTTAATAATGTGTGGCTAGAAGGCTGCTTGCCAAAGGAGTGGAAGCATGCCGTCATCATTCCTATTTTGAAGCCAGGTAAAGTAGCGGCTGACCCAGGGTCTTACCGACCCATAGCCTTTACGTCTGTATTGTGTAAAATTATGGAAAGGATGATTACTAATAGATTAGTTTACTTTTTAGAAAGTAAGGATCTTTATGTTGGGTATCAGAATGGGTTTAGAAATGGCAGGTCTACAATGGAATCAGTAGCTGTTCTAGACCAGGACATTAGACAGGCTTTTGACAATAAGGAAGTAGTGATAAGTGTATTTTTGGATATTGAGAAGGCGTATGACTCTTTGTGGAAAGAGGGGCTGCTTTTGAAATTGTATGACCTAGGAGTTAGAGGGAGATTGTTTAATTGGATAAAGGATTTTCTATTAGACAGGACGATCCAAGTACGTGTGGGGGGGCAAACCTCAAAAACTGTAAAAATAGAAAATGGCACCCCGCAAGGAAGCGTGATTAGCCCGGTCCTCTTCGATGTGATGATTAATGACATTTTTGGGCAAATTGGAAAAGGATATGGGTTGTCTTTATTTGCGGACGATGGGGCCATATGGAAAAGAGGGAAGAATGTTGAGTATTGTTTAAAGCAGGTACAAAGAGCTCTGGGGGATGTAGAGGAATGGGGAGACAAGTGGGGTTTTAAAATATCCGCCTCTAAGTCTAATTATATGATTTTTGGTTTTAGAAAGAGGGTGCCTAGGGGAAGGCTGGTTATGTATGGATCTCCCTTAGAGAGAGTAAAGGTGTTTAAATTTTTGGGAGTTTGGTTTGACGAAAGATTGAATTGGGCTGTTCATATAGAGAAAATCCTGGCAAAGTGTGAAAGAATAGTGAATGTGCTGAGAAGTTTGGCTGGGAGTGGGTGGGGAGCGGATAGAGAGACCACGTGCATGATATACCAGGCGATGATCAGGTCAACAATTGATTATGGTTGTTATGTGTACGGCTCTGCGGCCAAGTTTAATTTGCGAAAGCTGGATGTGCTTCAGTGCAAGGCTTTGATAATCTGCTGTGGAGCTTTTAAGACCACCCCTGCTTCAGCACTATTGGTGGAAATGGGGGAGTTGCCCCTAAACCTGAGGAGAGTAAAGTTAGGGCTACAGTACTGGGCAAAATTGAGTGGGACAAGTCTGTCCTTCCCAGCTAGGTGTTTACTTTCAGGAGATGGGGATAAGTATAAACCTTTTTTGGCCAGTATTGATCAGTGGGCCAGGAAGTTGAGACTGCATCAGGGGGGAGTGGCGGAGCACACTCGGTGGCTATCAGTGCCATTTTGGCTATTGCCTGATCGAGTCATTGAACTTAGGTTCTTGAAGGAGGAGGATAAGGGCGAGATTGTGGAGGAAATAGAGAGGTTCCTTCTGGAATCAGGGGCTCTGGAGGTGTACACTGATGGCTCTGTGGATCCTGAAAGTGGGAGGGCAGGATTTGGGTGGTGGGTGCCTTGGTTAGGGATCGGTAAGGGACAAAGAATATCCGATGGCAGCTCAGTATTTGTGACAGAGTTGCTTGCCATCCTCTGGGCATTGTGGTGGGTGGAGGAAGTGGGACCAAGCCAGGTGATTATATGCTCTGACTCGGCTGCTGCACTGATGGCTCTGAGTGCAGGTGGGTCTAAAGCTCGCCCTGATCTCATTCAGGAAATAATGTTGGTTTTATATAGGATTGCGAAGGCAGGCTGGTCAGTGGAGTTTTGTTGGGTCCCGGGACACGCTGGGATTGCGGGGAATGAGATGGCTGACTCCCTTGCCAAACAGAGCCTGGGAAGGGAGGAAGTGATAGGTATTTCAATGGGAAGAGTAGAACTCAGAGATAAGATAAAGAAAGGAGTTGAGGCTGAGTGGCAGGATGAGTGGGAAAGGGGGACCAAGGGAAGGCACTATTTCTCTCTGCAGCCTCGGGTCAAGATCAAGGTGGAGGGATATGGGTCAAGGAGTGATAGGGTGAAGATGTGTAGACTGAGGCTGGGGCACTGTGGGTTGAACAGTAGCTTGTTCATTGTGGGCAAACATCCAGATGGGGTGTGTGAATGTGGAGAGACTGAAACTGTCGGGCATTTCTTCCTAAAATGTGAAAGGTATAGGAAAGAGAGGGAAATCTTTTATAAAAGTCTGGTAGAGCTGGGAGTATCTTCCTTCTCTCTTAAATCATTCTTTGGCATGGATAATGAGAACCACCAGTTGATCACAGAGGCAGTGCTGACATTTCTGCATGCTTCAGAGTTGTACCAGAGGATATAGCGTTAGTGTATGTATTAGTATTGGACAGGCAAGAGGAGCAGAGAAGAAGGAGAAAGTGTGAGTTGAAGAGGCCTAAAGATGGAACACCACTAGTGTAGTATAAGAAATCCCGCGGAGGGGGGCTCAGACAGGAAGTAGCAGCAGTAGCTGCACTCCAATGGACAATGTAGGTGATGACGGGGTCCAGTAGAAGAAGAAAAAGAAGGAGAAGAAGGAGAAGAAGAAGAGCCCATAAAAAGAATTGCGGAGGGCAGTAATACGCCTCGATGCGTCTACTCTGCCGGAAATTCAAATAAGAAGAAGAAGAAGCATTTCCTGGCATTTTTTTAGACTACAACATGAATCCAGACTGGTTTGACCCTCAAAATGGTCGACCGAAGTCAAACACATGTGGGTAAAGCCCTATTTTTGATAGTGTTTTTTGTCTATTTCAGATATATAGTCATCACAGCTTCTGTACTGTATATAGTCATCACAACTTCTGTACTGTATAGAGTCATCACAGCTTCTGTACTACTGTATATAGTCATCACAACTTCTGTACTGTATGTAATAAATACATGAGTTATACCAGTAGCAGGAGAAACTGCTATGTAGCAGGGAAACTGTTATTTGTCCAAATGCCCTGAAATAACCAACTGCACAACCGGGGTACAAGGAATAACAACTTTATTTCATAAAGGTACCTATGCCAAACAATTATACAGAGGACACAGGATCTGAATTAAAACCTATCATTACCCGGCCCATTCACATCACATGTATATAGAGTCATCACATTTATGACTAACGTTCTGATACAGAGCAAGGTATCAGGTGAGACTAGACTTTCGTATTGTTTACATCAGGGTCCCCCATTTTCAATTCATAATGACATTTATGACTAGCGTTATGATACAGAAAGCTAACGTTATTGTACCTACTGCATATCACTACAGGTGGCTAGTCTAAATAGGCCCCTATAGACAGTCTGCAAAGATTATATGCGAAACACTGATCCAACACCCTGATTATACCCTCGCTCTGTTGCGGTAGAAGCGGGTCTTTGAGCTCTGTCTCCGGCGCAGGGCTGACGCTGGTTGAACTACCTGGGCTGGTCTGTCCGTCTCTCCTGCACTATAGCCACTGAAGTCGAAGACCGAGGGAACAGCATCAGGCTTCAGCTGATTAGTGGTCTTCTGGACAAACCTCCCATCCTCTTCAAAGCCCCCCTCAACAACATAATCCGAGGCAATGAAATGTTGCCCGCAGATCTTCGTCCACTGTCCAACAGGTGGATCGCGCCGCTTCAGTGCAGCCAGCCAACGCGCCAATAAAAGTGTTTTTTTCACTGGTAATTTGTGGAAATGAACCACCTTTCCTCTCTCTTTCATGCGGTAAAATTCGTTCGAACAGCCGGGAGCAATACAAAAAGCACCACGCGGTCCCGATGTTTGGTAGGCAACATTTTATTTACAGACTGACCCGACAATCCATAGGCATCTAACTAGGAGCCAGACCCAACCAGCCCCATGACATCAGCAACAAAATGGCGGCGCCCATGTTGAAAACAGGGATATTATATTTGATTTTTTAGACAAATAAGCTAGATTTCACATTTGATTATAGGACCCTGTCTTACACAAGGTACACAACAAACAAACTAGGATCACATTGTTCACTGCTTCATCTCCCCTTTAAACTATATCTTAAATTATGGCTATGGGTCTAAAACACCCCTCGCTTATCAATGACTTGCTTGCAGTCAACATGTATGAAACGGATTGTTTGTTCATCAGTACATTTCCGTTTTATACCGTTTTGAATACGAGTATAGTTTCGGAGAGTTCTAGTAATTCCAGAGAAATTCCGCGATAATAGCTCTTTAGTGGAATACACAAAACATGTAATTTTTCGGCTGATTTATTAATCGTTTTCAAATAAACGCTCGATTATCGATAGTATATGTGTACTTATGCACGCTAGAGAAGCGGGCTGAAAAATCTATTATCCATGACCTGGTCAGCGCTAACGTCATACACACACACAGACACGCTGCGATGGCTGAGAAAAAAAACATCTGATTAAACCAATACTGGTAAAATAGAGTCCTTTCCTCACATCAGATGTTCTGCAAAAAGATTCATCCAATTCCTAATCGCCATTCCAAATATTGATCGCGTTTATTGATCCAACGTTATAGTTCGAAACACATAATCGACGCTGCTCTGAGGGTCCTCAGTCAATCTGGTAACACAATACTGCTTGCCCGAGATGGGAAAGCCCCGGACCGGACTTTTTTTCCTGATGCACAACCCCAGCCAATCCAATCCAATGATGTGCATTACCATCCGGGAAACGATAGGTGGCGGTATTTGCCCTTTTCGAGCTCAGACCCATTCACAATGATAACATCAGGCTGGATGGATGAAAAATGAATGGATATCGCTAATAAAAGAAATAACGATTAAAAGATGAAGTCATTGGCACTCAACGCATGGCGAGTTAGCACGACTAATCTAGTTGTTGGCACTCAATGTGTTAAAGCAGGGGTGGCCAACCCGCGGCTCGCGAGCCGCATGCGGCTCTTTGCCCGTCAATGTGCGGCTCTTCCATCCAAAAGAAAAAAAATAAAATATTATAATTTTTTTTTTTACTTTTTTTTTTTTTTTTTTTGTCACTCATTCCACAAGGACGTAGAATAAACATTTAATTTCTTTTTTAAATGGTCCATTTGCATGTTCTTGGTATCAGAATCTAGGGAATTTCTCCACCATTTTTCATCATTGCAACACAGTTTTTTGCAAGACGTTCACAGAAAGGTAGAGAAACTAACTGCGTTCTGTTTTATGGCAATAACGTTCAGGTTTGTGGGAGATAATCCCAAAAAATAAGAGAAATAAAAAAGTTAATCCAGAAGTCAGATGATTGACAGGGGCTGGTGTGAGCTGGGTAGGGTCGTTTTTCAAAATTTGAAAGCCCTGAGTCTCTTCCTTCAAAAGACTACACTCACTTTTGGATGTGCCACTTCCTCCTGTCAATATGCGCCGGTTTCCGACTCAATGCCCTGAGATTTCTATAATCTTATATTTCACTAATAACAGTTAAAATAATTGGTAAACAAACGTAATGCTGAAAATATACACTTTTACTGTATATCTCGGGCTTAAGAGGTTAACCCTGTGAGGCCCAAATTAAAAAGACATTAGCAACTTCAGAGGCCAGAGGGTGGGACATATAAACACATTTACTATCAAATAGCATTGTGAGGCTGAACAACAGGACCAATTGACTATACATGTGCTTAAATGGGAACTATCTTATAAATGGCCTTTTTCAGTGTTTACCATTGTTTCTTAGCTATGTGGACTTATATTAATAGGATCTATGTCTCTAATTCTCATATTGGCGCATTCTTCCAATTCTCCTCTCACAATATTCACCCTCACTGAACTGAGTCATCTGAAAATGTGCATATCTGTGATGTCAGAGATTTCTCAGCTGCATAATAATGTGGCAGTTGATGTGGCAGTTGGCACCAGGCCACACAGTGGTTGGAGCCCAGCCTCAAAACGGCTTAAGATCTTGAGATAGAAAAATGCGGTTTTTGAGTACTTGATTAGAAATACAAACCGTACGTTAAATCTAGAGGAAGGAAGGACGTGGTACTTACCTCACCATTTGAAAAAAACCTAGGTGTTCCATAGACTCACAGGAATTGTGTAAAAGTGCCCAAATAGTGAAAGAAATAGTCAAATAGTTCCCCTTTAACATTTTTTAAATAAACATTCTTTTTTTAAATGGCTAAAAGTGATTTTGTAATTTTGCAACCGTGGGTCTCACAGGGTACTTTTAACCCCGTGAGGCCCAAATAAAAAAGACATTAGCAACTTCAGAGGCCAGAGGGTGAGACCTATAAACACATGAAGGGTGCCGTGACTGAAAAAAAAGGTTGAGAAACGCTGGTATATGGTGTGGCTCTTTGTGGTACCACAGTAATTTTTGTGGCTCTTAGTCTCTGACTGGTTGGCCACCCCTGTGTTAAAGGGTCACCTCATCAAAAAAACAATGCCGATTTATTTTGCACATAATCTCACATCCAAAAACTAAACAGTTTTTCAAATTTCAATGTCTCCAATGAGATCACTGGTGGCCATATTCAAACTAATTTACTCTTCTAAACTAAATCAGTGTGCAAAACTGTTTTTGGATGTGTGAGATTTAGTTTTTGGTGAAATGCCCCTTTAAGGACAGGTAGAATATGAAACAAGTTTCATGCCTACCTAGCTTCCCTTCCATGGTCTCCGATGATTCTGTCATCTCTGCCCAGATTCCGGGAGGAGATTCTGCCCAGTTCCATGGCTAGTTCTTGGACCAGTCCCTCATGTCCAGACATCTTGAACCGGACTCTGTGTCTGGAGTAACCTGCCAGTTGCTCATCTGCCCCAATGCCGGTCAAGATCACCTGCAGTCATAAAGTAACACAACAGACATGCATGCAAATGAATGTGGCGGTTGATAAGGATCTCGGTCACTGCCAAAACAAATTCTGAACCCTAGGAAAAAAAAAATTGAATATGTAAAACACTGAAATATACTGGGCCTAAAACTTTCAAAGGAATATGCCAACATTATGGGAAATGTGCTTACCATCTTCTCCAGAGTCAGACAATAAAATCGGTACCAATTTCCTACTGAACTGTGCCTTCAGTAGAAAAGGCTGCAAGGTAGCCTAGTTTAGCACAAATTACGTAAAGGAAGTAAAAACTCCTGGGGAGGACATTTCCCCGTAATGTTGGAGTAAATTGGTGTCCAATTTAGAGCGCAGACTCTCATTTGGCAAGGAGTAACGTGTAGGAGGCTCACACTGCCCCCGACATTTTCCTGTCTCTGCTGTGCAGGCGCCCCAACCGACCTGTAGGAGTCACCGTTTACAACGTCCAGATTAGCACCCATCGACTTCCCACCGCTAACTCTGCCAATTGAGTTAGTATGACGGCCGGCCAAGCCGGAGGCAACGCCCACAGCCGGATTCGAACCCGCTGTCTCTGTGTTGGTGACGAGGCAATGTCCGCTGCGCCACCCAGCCGGCATTTGTTTTGTATTTTTAATCAATTACTCTAAAGCAGCATTTTTCCACTTCAAGATTTCAAGCTGTTTTGGGCTGGGCTCCGCCCATAAGCGCTTTGAGTGACAGTCAGACAGAGAGAGATATAGAAAGATTGAGGGGGATACTAATTAATTTCGCCGCAGGGGCATAATCCCACGGGACAATGCATTGGTAACTTGTTTCAAATGACAATATATACCCCTGTGAATATTATTATTGCACGGAGCGGAATACGGGCACGAGTCAAAGATATTTTTTGACAATGATATGCGAGTGGAGAAGCCCCATCCCCGCGCTGCACGATGTGTGTGTGTGTGTGTAAATGCGTGTTTCCCAGAGAGAAGCTTGTGTCCCTCTCTCTCTCGTTCTCTGCTGTCTGTCGGCACCCGCGCACGTCAAGTCGTCAACCCATTTGAGGAAGTAATTCCACTCGCTCTGTTGTTGAGCGAATTGTTGATTGTGGGCGGTGACTACAACCAGTGCCATACTCACGTCAGCAAAACAGTCAAATCAGAATGGCTTAGTTGAGTGAGGATCTCATGAACTTGAGACTAGACTGATGAGTCAAATGAGAATTAGAGACACAGACCCCATTGATATAAACCCCCATTGCTAGGAAACAATGCTAAACACTGAAAAAGGCCATTTATAAGACACAGGACCTTTAATACAGAGGTATTATTAAACTGTCAAGCATATCTTACCTACATTGGATTGGTTTTACTAACTTTAATATCAAGTGTGCCGTGCGCAGCTGTATCATGTAGGAAAATACAAATGTCAGATCGGGACTTGGCATCGGCCGATAGCCTATTCAATATTAAAATGACTCGGATAGAGATCAGGGGCAAAAAATAAACTTGATTGGGACATTCCTAGTTGAAATATAATAAATGTCTTTCTCCATTAGAGAGCTTTACTATTATGCCAATATTTATTTATAAATCAAGCTATTTTGCTTAATCTTTGACATGTTAAAAATGGCTGTTAGTATTGGTGAATTTCTCCTGCTCCCAACACCCTGTCAATATATGAATGCCTAGTAGTTGTGGAATAGGTTATAATTTTCCATAACGGCACTTTGTGGTTTTATTTTGCCAGTGCCGGAGGGCTGGCCCACAATTGCAAATGTCTAACTGACCCAGGTTCGCATGCGTGAATATCGTGGCTGGGTTTGGCTTAACTAGGCTTGTTTTTATACATCTTTATTAGTTTTTAGAAGCGTTGGTAAGTGTACACCACCTTTGCTGGTGACGTGAAGAGCCTCTGATCTTTGTCCTCCACAATGAAACCGATCCCTCTGGCTGCAAACCACACAGCACATCCAATGCTGTCATCAAGAACTGTGTCCAAAGGGTGCACTAAATGGCAAATACGGTCATGGCGCATTTCCTGAAGCTCCTCTTGTGTGACATTGATTTCAACAAAATTCCACTTTCTCTCTGAATTTAAATCCTGAAGTTCCTTTTTTTTTTTTTTACTTTGACCAGTCAGCTGGTTCTTTTTAGCGTTTATCGCTTTTTCATCGCACTCATACTTGGTCAAGTTCGACCGACAGAAGCAGGCTGAAAGGGTTCAGATGGGGGGGAAGACACTCTGGGAAAGGCACGGCTGCCGTCCGGGATTCGAACGCGCTCAGCCCCAGATCCGCGCGAGCGCGGTTGTCCACGGCGCTGAAATAGCACTCGTGGTACGTGGTGAGCTACTGGAGCTCCCAATCCTGAAGTTCCTTAAGACCCGCTCTTCCAGTGATTCTGTCTGGGACATCGAAGGGACTAGAGATGTGGGAGGCAGCTGCATCAATCCCAGAATCTGTGGGCTTATTTTTCTGCGTTTTTTTTTTTTTTGCATCTTTGGTGCCTGAAGTTTAAATGCTACATTAAGAAGATCTATGGGTTGATGAGCCGGTATATTGCGGTCAGCCAAGGCAGCCAGGATCATTGAATCAATACCCCCTGAAAAAAGTATGGCAACTGTAGCTTGGTCATTAGGTGTTGAATTATCTTTGTTTCCAATAGGCAGACACTGAACACGACGTCGTACTGCTTCACTAAGCACATCAATAAGACTACTGACCTCGTTCTTTTTCTCTCTGGATGCTAGCAATGTTTCCAGCCCCTCAACAGATACATGTGAACTTGCTTCTGTTGGATGAAATTCTGCCTCATTAAAAAATGTAGGGACTGACATATTAAGAGGGCACACTGGTGAGGTGAGGACAAGACCTGCCGGGTTCATCACTGCTGTGCAGTTACTAGGGAGACCCTCCCATTTAGTTTCACAATGAGCAGAAAACAGATTATCATCTGCCGGTCCTGTGTGAACCCAGGGATAAACCTTGAATGTCAGTGAGCCTGTTTCTGTGAGCCTTTTCAGATCAATCCTGTAGACGCCGACAGCCGGGACTTCTTGCCATATTGATTGAGCACAACCGGAGGCGTGGCCAGCCACGGATGTCAGAGTCAGGGCGTTTTCCTCCACATCAAACTTCCAAAGCAAACTTCGCCTCCCAAAGAAATCTCTGCCAAACCAGAGATAGCCTCCAGTCTGCTGATAGTAGACAAACGTCCAGGGTCCTCGTAAGGTGGACAGGATGGACAGGATCTCAGAGGGGTCATTACAGCCCGACAGGTGCTGACAGAGAACCTCAGTATCGTTCTCCTCTGCTCCAACTGTCAAGCCTCCGAAAACCTCCCCGTTCCAAACCTGGGCCCTCATTCATCAACGTGTTCTACGCACAGATCTGTGCTTACCCTGTGCGTACGATCATTTCTAAGCAAAGAGTGGGATTCATCAATTTCGATTTGAACTTGACTCCGTGCTTACGTCTACGCACAGGTCAGACCATGCGTACCTGGCGCCCAGTGGTAGCATATCGTTACTACGCATAAGCACTCCTCAGTCCTGCATTAGTTTCAAGGCGGAAATAAGCTTCCGTGCATTAGTGTTCAACTTCTGTATGACCCGTAATTCATTATAGTTCATTGTAAAATAGCGACAGTAGTGTAATTATAACGGGCTCACACGCGAACAAGAGGTTGGCCTGCTTGTTTGGCACGGGGGGGCAGACGCAAAACACCAACCTCCAAACGCGATTAGATATTGTTTCAAATAAAAAGCAAATTATTTTGTGTGTCATGTTTCCAAATAAGATTGGTCACGAAATGCTTTCTACTTCAATTTGTTGGTTAGAATAGATGACCTCCGTTGAAACTTCACTGAGACTAACAGTCTATTTGTGAGCTCCCGCACAGATGTGATGATAATAATAATAATAACAATAATAATAATAGCTTCATTTTATATAGCGCCTTTCAAGAGACCCAAGGTCGCTTTACATAGATAGGGGGGGGGGGAATAACAAAGTAACAAACATAGTGGACAGACACACAACATATATATATGATGATGGAATTCATTCAAGATCCTCTCCACCCTCGGGTCTTTGCCACCGCGGCACGGTCCATCGTGATATTGGAGATGGATCGAGCAATAGACTGTTACTGTAGCTGTCAAAGCTCCATCACAAATGCAGTTATGTGAATAGAAAGGGATTCCACTCAGTCAATGTTGCGATGCGCATTTGCCTGATACATGTTATTGCTGGATGCCAGGAGGAAGGCGATGCTGAATGTTTTCAATTCATTAAATAAAACGGATACTTTTTGCAAGGGTTTACTGACTGTCATACAAATAATCAACCAACTACATACTGTAACTTTTCAGTGCACGTTCTTATTTACATTGTGACAACAGCCTTGTGAGTTCCCGCAGTGACCCGCACACAGACATGATGGAATTCAAGTTCATGTTTGTATTGATCACATATAGGCAGGCTACACATGGCGTATCTGCTACATCATACATGGCAGTAAGATTCATTGTTCTTGTATATGCTCTCGTATTATTGTTTATGTAGGCTACCCAATACTGACATCAAAATAGATTGTAGTATGCCTCTAGAAATCATATGCAGCAGGTAGAAAATTGACGGGAGATCCATCGCGATTTGGAATCAAATTGAGGAGAACTTTAATCCCTGGGTATTAATCAAACAACACGGGAAAAGGCAGTCATATTCCAGCGCGGTCTTTATTAGCCGACAACAAAATAGATGCCTCTAAAAATCATATAGCCAATCGAACACAACTAATAAAGGCATTCATATTACAGCACGGTTATAATGACACACAACCAACGCCAAACAGTGGTCAACGAACGGTCTTTATTAGTATTTTGAGCTGTCCAGGCAGAATTGCAGCAATGGTCTTAGGGAGCCGTTGATATCTGACATCACCGTTTACAAATCCGCCTTTTATTTATCCCATAATACGCGATAGTGTCTTCTTGGTTCGACAGCAGTGAATTCTCCGTGGAGTTTCTCAGAGTTCCGCTCGGGTCAGTCCATTATTTCACATCCCATGGGGGGTGTTTCCTCACTTTCATGACCATATATGGATAATCATGCACGAGCATTGACGGTAGAACAAAGTTCTACGGAGGAGCATAGAGCCTGCGTACGCACGTGTGATGAATCCCGACTTCCCTGTGCGTACACTGGTTCTACATTCCGTGCTTACGTGTGGAAATAGAACATGTTCTACGCAGACATTGATGAATGAGGGCCCAGGACATTTTCGTAAGAATGAATGAATGAATGAATGAATGAAAACTTTATTTAACAGATTGCAGAATGGGCGGGGAGGGAAAATATACATGCGGTGGGGAGGAGACTGTCTATTAGGAGGTGGTGGGGGTTTTGGGCATTTACGGTGGCCAGTTTCGAATTGCAGCCTCCCGTAGGTGCTCTTTAAGAGCGGTTTTGAATGTGGGCAGGGATTCACATTCCTTTACAGCTTTGGGTAGGGCGTTCCACATTGTTGTGGCATAATTGCGAAACGTGTTTAGTCCCTTGTTTGAGCCGAATCTGGGTTTAACATGATTTGTTGAGCTTCCTCTGGTGTAGTGGTTGTGGTATTCACTGACCTTTGGGAAGTATTTTGACATGTACATGGGCACCCCGGTCGTATAGTGTATCTTGAAGACCAGGCCCATTGCAAGTTGCTGTACTCTGTCATCTACTCTAAGCCATCCTAGGTTGTCAAAGTGGGCAGGGGTGAGGTGGGTTCTGGGGTTCAGGTCAAGTAGTAGTCTGACCAGTTTGTTTTGTGATGTTTGTAATTTTGTTTTAAGCGCCTTTGAGGTGCTTTGGTACCATGAGGTGCACGCATAGTCATAGTACCCTTGAATGAGTGCCCCTGCCAGAGTCTTCAGGGTATTCTTGTTTACCAGAGAGGAGATCCGGTACAAGAATCTAGTTCGTTGGTTGACTTTTTTTTATTACATTGGATGCCATTTTGTCACAGGAAAGATTTGCCTCTAGGATGGAACCCAGGTAAGAGTCTTGAACTGGCTGAGGGGTGAGGAAGCCCCTCATGTGAAGAACATGAGCAGAGAACACACACTCATAATAAGGATTTGTGGACATTTTAGTGAGAGCCCGACTTGAGTCTGGCCCCCTTCTTTTCAAATGTTCTTGAATTGTCTTGTCCAGTACACGCTGAGTGGACGACAGCCTCAGCAAACAGAAGATGCCACACATGGTTGTGGTGAAGGTCTCCCAGGCAGTTTACTTTACATGTCCTGGAAGTCCTTTTTCATGTTGTCCAGTTCCTCTGTGGCCAAAGAATGTTACTTATTATTACAGGATTTATTTTTGTTTGTCTTTTAGCAATCACTGTTGCAATTGTGGAGAAATGTGTAGCAGCGTTTGTTATAATTTAGGTGGTTAATAGCTATGCAAGTCGATGGGGATTCAAAACATTCCTCTTCATCCAGCCTTCCATTGACTTGCACTGGCATTGCTGACGAATTCCAACAGAGGGCTGCTAGTCAAAGTCAGCTTTATTGTCGCTTCTCATAATGTGCAAGACATACAGAGAAGTGAAATTTTGTTTCCCCTTTCCCACGGTGTATAAAAAAAAGATCTAATATAAACATAAAGTAACATAAAGTAAAGCAGTGTTTCCCCTATATGCATTCAGCAGCGGCGCAGCGCTGAATTAGGACCGCCGCTGCTATGAACTAGACTATTACATTTTTCTTAATAAAAAACAAAACAAAAATTTGTTTATCATTTCATTTGGGCTGTGGGGGCTGCTTAATGTAAAAAACTGACCTGAGGAAAAGGCTACAGGGAGAAAGCACTGCAGTCTAGTCGATTTTGTATTTTGAGCACAAAGTTCATCATAGATCTAGCCTCTTTATTTTGCTCTCAAAGTGCACCAGATTGATGCATTTAACTAAAATGTAAAAAATAAAGTTACGGGGGAGCATGCCCCCGGACCCCCCAAGAGGCACAGCACCGCTGCTGAATTATTTTTCAGGGGAAACACTGTAAAGTAATATGGGACACAATGTACATACACTATACAGGACTATATAGTATAAACAGTGGTTAAAAATGTATGTATGATTGAAATAAATATAGGAGGTAAAAGAGAACTTAGTGCAAATCTTTTTTTTAGCAACAGTGGTACATAGTAAGTGTTACGAAGGGTCAGATTAAACCGAATATATATATTTATTACTTGAGATATATTGTATAGTTTTTGTATATCGTCTGATATCCCTTGTGTATTCTTTGTACATATACACGGAATATCCCTTTTACCTAGTACAGACCATAATATTTCGTTCTCCTATTGGACAGCGATCCCCTAGGCGCCACGGCCATACCCCCAATGTCTAGTTCAAAGTCACCGCCAAGACATGCCTGGACATGCCCGGTTCTGCGCAAGAATACGAGACAGAAATAAGGCTGGTACTAGATTGTTCACCTTACGTATAAATACGTCGCAGGTGGATACAGCAGTATGTTAACCAATAAGTTGAAGCCTCACACCACGATACAACGTGCTGTGAAGTGGGCCCGTTTGCCCCGAAATAGAGCCTTGAGACCGCGTGCAAATTGATAGCTGAAGTGTCAGAGTTTAACACTGGATCGTCGAGTTCGACCTATTCTATTATTAAGTAATAGTCTATTATGTATAGTGTATCGTGCGGCTACCGTTCTACAGTGACCAGCATTACCAACGCTTCCTCGTACCGAGCTAGTGTGCTTATCCAGGCTGGGCGGCTTAACCTGGTGCCGTCATCCGAGGAGCCCTAGACGAGAACCGTGTGGATATGTACACTGGATAACCTACACCGGCGACTACAGAGCCCTTTTCGGCTGGATTAGATTTGCTTTGGTCCTGTAGCTGATGGAGCGGAGAATCGTCTACACCCACAATTGTGTGGGATTTACCCTGTGAGGAGCAACGTCGAGCCCGCCTCTAGGACGCCTGAGGCTGGCTAGCTTTCTTCCATGCGGCACTGCATACCGGAGAATAGCTGTTGTTCGTCTGCGGATCAAGAGATTATTGCACTCTCCTGTACCTGGAGTCTCCTTATTCATCGTTGACCCAGACTTTCGTTACCGACAAATCCTCTCCCCTGCTGGCCTACAACCGGAGGGACCTTATTAGTATCTCCAGCTGCCCTACTAGTGTACCATATATATAATTCTTATGATACAGGTGGTATTAATTATCTCCTGCGTAATATGCTCATGGACTTACGCTCTTGACCTATTCATGCACATTCTTCGCCTTACAAGCGCAATTCTCAATCTTGATAAGTAAAGTAATGTAAGATAATCTTCGTGCTGCTAATAAATATTCTTCTAAACCAGAGTATTTGTGTGAAACCGTGTTATTGTGGATGTGTTCATCTCATATACCTGTGTACTGTATGGCCAGTAGTAATGTACATAAAGCAGTAGTGGTTTAATGATACCATACTTATTTAATACAGTCAGGGAATTGTACCCCTCAGTTACAATTGGTCCTTCGAGCCGGAGGGTAATTAGCGTAATATTAATATAATATTAATATTGACATGGCCAGCGGTGAACACTCCACAAACGGTTCTCCTAAGCTAGAACGCCCGACGCGCAGACGGCAGCCACCTCCTTACCTAGAGGACTACGCTGCCAGTCTACTACCTAGCTTTATAAAGAAGTTAAATACGGATAAAATAAATAAAGCGGATAGTCAAAGCATGTCAAAACCTACCGACCAGGCGACCCTGCCAGTAGAGACCCCAGTGGGTTCTAACGAAACTGACCAAGCCCACGGGGGGGACCGGGGGGGACATGACATGACTACACCCCCAGACAGCGTCAACGGGACGGTCCCCGGAGAGCTCCAGGATAAAGAAAGCGCTCCAGGGACAGAACCCGACCCACTACCAGAAGAGAAGCGCGCCCAGGAGACGGACCTCGAGGCGCGCCCAGAGAACAGATCTCCAACGAGCACTGCCAGAAGCCGATCACCTCCGTCGGTGTCTTCCCCTAGCGAAGCAGACAAGATGCTGGCGCAGGCATTCATCGCCACCCTGGCAGCCTCCACCGAACGCGATCGACTTCAAGCGCAACAGACGAGCGAGCGCGAACAAGCTGCAGACCGACGAGAGCGCCTTCACGCGCAACTCCAAGCGCAAGCCCTCAGTGAACGCGAACATTCTGCAACCGAGCGAGAGCGCTTCCAGGCGCAACAAAGGAGTGAAGACGACCGCATAAGACTGGAGACCAGACGCCTTCAGACGGAAGAGAACATTGAAAGAAGCTGCGCCGATGCACAGTGCGCCGCCGCCAATGCACAGCGCGACGCCGTCCATGCCAGCGCCAATGCACAGCGCGACGCCGCCAATGCCCAGCGCGAAGCAGTGCGCGACGCCGCCCATGCCCAGCGCGAGGCAGAGCGCGACCGGCTGCAGGCGCAGATGATGGATAAATTGATTGCCATGGCGACACCCCCTCTCTCCGCACGGAGCTCCCGGAGATCATCACGACAAGGGTCTAGGACGCATTCCCCTACCCGACCAAGCGACCCGGGACCCCGCCAACAGGAGGATCCTGTCCACGTCTCCGAACCCCCTCCCCGGCCGGTCCATACGAGACCCAGCAACCGGGAAGAACCGGACCACGCCGAGAGACTGAACAGAAGACTCCAGGACCTAGCAGAGGAAGAGGAAGAGGAAGAGGAGGAATGTCAAGCCGACCAGCAGCAACGTACTCTGGACCAGGAGGCCCAGTACAGCCCCGACCAGCAGCAACGTACTCTGGACCAGGAGGCCCAGTACAGCCCAGACGTCAGCCCCGAGGCACTGCGCTACAAACCCCCGACTCAACTCACGGGTGAGTTTGACGCACCGTCAGCACCGAGGAACAGCACCTGGGTACCCGACCCTTGGTACCCACCAAGTACCAGCCCACGACGACACGTACGGGGAGACTCGCCCAGGAGGCCTCTCCCCCAACGCTCACCGATGTGCCAGCCATCCATGGCATCGTACCTTGGCACACCGACGTTCCCGGACTTCACACACGAGAACAGAGCACAGTACACAGAGCTACGAATGTGCTTAGAGACAATGATGTCCGATGTCCCCGATGAGACGTACAAGTATGCTATCCTACTCAAGCACCTGAAGGTGCCCAGAGCGCATAATATAGCGCTGGCATATTCCAACTCAAGTACCCCATACACCGCGGCTCTAGTAGCCCTCGACCAACGTTATGGACGCATATGGGACTACGTGATACAAGAGATAAGAGACATCGACCGTCTCCCCCCAGCCAGAGACAACAGAGCATTGGATGACCTCTCTATCAAGGTACAGTCCCTGGTAGGGATGCTGGGGTCCCAAAAGGAAAAGGGGATATACGAACTGTACGCTAACTCTAATGTAGAAAGGATATTAGAGAAGCTCCCTCCCGCCCGACAAGAGCGTTTTCGGCGGCAGAGAGACCACCGCGACCCCAACGGCCCAGAGGCATCCCTCCTAGACCTATCTGAGTTCCTCGCCAGGGAGGTCAGCAGCCTACGACTGGACACGTTCGTGTGGAGTGGACCAAGCCCAAGACCAGGACCTCGGGGATCAAATGATAACCGCCGGTCGGTGACCGTTATGCACCAAGCCGAATCAGTACCGCAGCACAAGAACCACAACACCCCCTCGACGAAAGAGGAGTGGAAGATTGAATGCCAGTACTGTGAAGGGGAACATCGGCTGTATCAATGCGACACTTTCGGGAAGCTGACCACGGACGAGGTGAGTCAGTGGATCAAGGACCACCGCCGCTGCTTCCGCTGCGCGCGCAGCCATATGGCAGCTGAGTGCCGCTTGAAGAAGAAGTGCAGCAGGTGCGGCGGCGCCCACTTGGAGGTCCTGCATGACATCAACAGGCGTCCGCCAGGACAACAAAGTGGGCCCGTCACGGTAATGTACCAGGCCGAGGCGGTGGCACCAGTACCAAAGATCCACCAGACCGCTCCCTGGTGTACCGACTGCTACAGCAGACACTGGGAGTCACGGTGCTACTCGGACGACCGCGAGTCGGCACCACCCCAGACGATCCAAAGCAACCGACCAACAGGAGTGCTCCACATTGACCAGCATAGCGGGACCCCCCGAGTGCTCATCAAAGTGGTCAGAGTGCTCCTGAGCTACGAGGACAAGGTCCTGGACACTTACGCCGTCCTGGACGATGGGTCTGAAAAGACTCTCCTCCTCGCTTCCGCCGCAGCCCAGTTGGGCCTGCGGGGTGCCAAAGGTACCATGACAATACGCACCATCAGAAGGGACCAGAAGACCATAAAGGGTGAAAAGGTCTCCTTCAAGATAGCAGCGGTGGACCAGCCCGAGAAGCAGTATTGTTGTGAAGGGCCAGATTAAACCGAATATATATATTTATTATATATATATATTTAATTGTATTTGTATATTCTCTAATATTCCTTGATATCCCTTGTATATTCCTTGTACAATATGCATTGAATATCCATTCTAGCCTACTGAACATCCCATAATAGTCTCCATTCTACTATTGGTCGAGACCTTGGTGCCAGGCTGCCATACCCCCCAGACCCAGTTCAAACGTACCGCTCAACATGTACGAACAAGTCCTAGTTCCGCGTAGGAATCTGGCTACCGCACCACTAACGGTACTATTTGTTCATAGTGCGTATATATACTGCGCTACTAAAGTAGGACTTCCTTTTTAGTCCAGTTTCTTACCCTCCAATAGAGTGACAGACGTAAAGCCTCCCCGCGACGCCACGTGTGGGAGTAAGGCCAAGTTCGGCCTAACATCGGTATTGAGACATCGTGTATATTAATATTTGAATAGTCATATTTGGCACTATATCGTCGAGTTGGACGTAGTCTATTAAGCTAATAATAGTCTATTCATATGTAGTGCTTCGTGCGGTGAGAATACTATCGTAGTCAGTACCCCATCGTTTCGGGCAGAGAACTGGCTGCTTATCCAGGGTGGCCGACCCCATGTGAGGTTGCACCCGAGGAGCCCCAGAGCCGACGAGCGAGTGGACCTGCATACCGGATTATTCTACCGACGACAGCCCGCCTTCCCAGGCACGGATTATGCTTTGTATACAGTGATTATTCTATGGATAAAGACCAACACTGCCGTGTGTTGGAAACCCCCCCCCCGGAGAGGACGACAGGTGAGGAGACGCTCTACACGACGAGGTCGCTTCACGTCTCTCCATCGTGGACCGAAGGAAGCCGGTCCACAGAGAGTCCAACTGCTTTCATCTGTGGATCGAGGATCGCTGAGGCACCGAGCCGCACAACCGTGGGTTCTCCCAGGATACCCTCGGCCAGACGGATACAGCCAGACTCTACCCCCCCCCCCCTTCTCCAGTTGTCTTACGAGCGACCGGAATTCCCCCTAGTGTATCCAGTTCTATAATCATTGAAGTATCATTGCTATTATTCCTTGAATATTCCAGGTCGTATATGTACCACCTGCGCCTTCAGAGATTGGACATTCTCTATTGATATACCGACAAATACTCTTGCCATAAAAGTGCATACTAATTCCCATTCATAAATGTGATTGATTTGATTAAGTGCTTGCTCTACACACCATCGCTGTGTAGAAATAAAGACCTATTTCTAATTCGTACATTTGTGTTGGATCCGTTTCATCTACGTGACAGTGTTCATCATAATATATTTATGCCGAGTACTGGGTGGCCGAATATTAAGTACAAAGGTAGTGGTAGTAAGTATCATATCTAGTAATACAGTCAGGGAATTGTACCCCTCAGTTACAATTGGTCCTTCGAGCCGGATGGTAATTAGTGTAATATTAATATAGTGTTATTAATATTGAAATGGCCTATGATGAACACTCCACGAAACGATCCTCCTAACCAACGCCCGCAGCGCGAACGACGGCTCCCTCAGTACTTAGAGGCTTACGCTGTCAGTCAACAACCTAGTCTTCTACTAACAGTAAACGCGGTAAAACTAGAAAGTAAAAGTATGTCTAACCCCAACGCCCAGACTACCCCGACCATAGAGGCCCCTATGGGTTCTAATGTAACTGACCAAGTTCACGGTGGGGACCAGTGGGAACCAGACATGACTTCACACCCCGCCAGTACTGAAGAAGTAGTCCCCGATGAGTCCCGGGAGGAATACAACGCTACCGAGAGAGAACTCGGCACGGAAGAAGACGGGGAGAGCACCGTGGAGATAGAGCTCCAAGGCTCCGCAAGGAGTACTCCAAGGGAAGGCTCCCCTATACAACCGCCTTCCCCCAGCGAGGCAGAGAGGACCCTACAGCAGGCCTTCCTCATCAGCCTGAACGCCGCTGCTGAACGCGACCGACTGCAGATCCAGCAGCGGAGCGAAGAAGAGCATATACGTCTAGAAATAAGACGCATTCAGAGGGAAGAGAATGTGGCCCGAGACCGAGCAGACAGCCAGCGAGCAGCTGCTGGTGCTCTACGGGACGCAGAGCGCGACAGACAGCAAGCGCAACTAATAGAACAGCTGATCAGACGGACAACACCCTCTCCCTCCGCCAGAGGCTCCAGGAACTCGTCTAGACACACCTCCAGGGCGGCATCCCCTAGCCGAGTAAACAACCCTGAACTTGACGAACAGACGAGGTCTATACCCCCCACAGACCACCTCCCCCCACCGGTCCAAGCGAGACCTAGCAACCGGGAAGGAGCAGCATATCCTGTGGAGAGGCTAAACCAGAGACTACAAGCACTGGATGACCTAACTGAAGACGAAGAGGAAGAGGAGGAGAACCACGCCCGACGACAGCACAGTACTCTACCGGACCAGGAGGTCCGGTACAGCCCAGGCTATACTCCCGCGGAGCTGCGCTACAGACCCCCGACTCTATACCCGGGTGAGCACGACGCACGACCCGCACCGAGGAACAGCACCTGGACAAGCGGGCCATGGTACACTGCCGGTACCAGCCCATACCAAGGAGCGGGAGGAGACTCGCCTAGGAGGCCTCTCCCCCAACGCTCGCCGATGTATCCACAGTCAGCGTCATACATTGGCACGCCTATGGTACCCGACTTCACCCAAGAGAACCGGGCCCAGTATACAGAACTCCGCATGTGTCTGGAGACCATGTTGGTGGATGTATTGGATGAACGCCATAAATACGCCATCCTACTGAAGCACTTAAAGGTACCCCGCGCACATAATATAGCGCTCGCCTACGCGACTTCCACCACCCCATACACAGCAGCGCTGGTAGCATTGGACCAGAGGTATGGGCGCATATGGGATTACGTGATCCAGGAGATCCGACACATCGACCGCCTACCCCCAGCAATAGACAATCGAGCACTGGACGACCTGTCCATCAGAGTGCAGTCCCTGGTAGGGATGTTGGGAGCGCAGAGAGAGAAGGGGAGGCATGAACTTTACGCCAACTCAAATGTGGAAAGGATCTTGGAGAAGCTGCCGCCCGCTCGACAGGAGCGTTTTAGGTGGCAGAGAGACCACCGAGACCCGAATGGCCCCGAACCGAACCTCCTCGATCTAGCAGACTTCCTGGCGAGAGAAGTCAGCAGCCTACGGCTAGATACATTCGGACGGAGCACCCCTGGCTCCAGAGAAGGAACCAGACGACTAAATGATGGAAGAAGATCGGTGACTGTGATGCACCAATCAGAGTCAGTACCGAGCAGCAGGAGCCACAGTACCCCCTCCAGAACGGAGAAGTGGAAGATAGTGTGCCCCTACTGTGAGAAAGAACACTGGCTAGCGCAATGTGACTCCTTCCCCAAGCTGAACGCGGAGGAAGCAAGTCAATGGATAAAGTCCAACAAGCGCTGTTTTCGCTGTGCGCGCTCACACATGGCAGCCGAATGCCGCTTAAAGAAAAGGTGCACCAAGTGCGATGGAGCCCATCTGGACATACTTCACGACAGTAACAGACGGCGCCCTTCACCCGCACCATCCAGCAGCAAAGCGAGCGTCATGTACATCGATCCCGCCAGCAGCAGTGGAGCCCGAGTACTCCTAAAAGTAGTGCGTGTGACACTAAGCTACCAGAATAAAGTCCTGGACACTTACGCCGTCCTCGATGACGGGTCAGAGAAGACCCTTCTGCTCGCCTCCGCTGCGGCCCAGCTAGGGCTGCGGGGAAGCGAAACCCAAATGACAATTCGGACAATAAGACGAGATTTGAAGACGATAAAGGGCGAGAATGTCTCATTCTCTATCGCAGCAAGCGGCCAGCCCGAGCGACGGTACCAGATTACAGACGCTTTCACCAGCCAAGAAATAGGACTGTCGCGGTACACATACCCCGTCGCCAAGCTGATGGAGAAATATGCACATCTGCGCAAGTTACCGATCCCGCTCATAGACAATGCTATGCCGACCCTGTTGATAGGCTCCGACCATGCAGACCTCATTGTCCCGATAGACCGGGTTCATACCGGACCCCGAGGCTGTCCTGCAGCAGTCGAGACCCGTTTGGGATGGACTCTCCAAGGCCCGCTCGCCAAATCTCTCAACCGAAGTACAGCCACTAGATGTCTCCACTCCCGAGTCACAGAGGGAGAAACCGCACTCCTGCAACACGTAGAGCGGCTATGGACCTTGGAACAAATGCCCCTTAAGAACGGAAAGAAAGACATTCGCTCTAAAGATGACATTTACGCCATTCACCTCCTCGAGACAGGGACCAAGAGAGTCCCGGTCAACGGCGTGTTGAGATACGCCACGCCACTCCTGCGGCGAGAAGGAATGCCTACTTTCCACGCCAAGACAGAGGCCACAGAACGGTACCTGCTGAACACGGAGCGGCGCTTAGCCAAGAACCCCGCCCAAGAGAGTGTATACCGCGCTGAGATTGAGAAGCTCATCACAGCGGGACACGTCACAAAGATGGACATTAAAGAGGCTGACCAGACCACTGAATCGTGGTACGTGCCTCACCACAAGGTCCATCACAACGGTAAAGACCGCATAGTATTTAACTGCAGCTACCAGATCGGATCCCAAAATCTGAATAAAGAGTTACTGCCCGGTCCCACACTCGGCCCCTCCCTACTCGGTGTTCTACTCCGCTTCCGCCAGGAAAAGGTGGCCATCAGCGGGGACATTAAAGGAATGTTCCTGCAGGTGAGATTAGTAGAGGAGGACAAGCCCCTGTTACGGTTCCTATGGAGAGAGAAGCCAGGAGATGAGCACCCAGCCATCTACCAATGGGAAGTCCTCCCCTTCGGAACGACGTGCAGCCCCTGCTGTGCTACATTTGCACTACAGAAACATGTAGCAGAGGACCCAGCAGCGGACGAAGAGGTCCGACACAGCGTAAAGAACAGCTTCTACGTAGACAACTGTCTACAAAGCCTTTCAACCCAGGAAGAAGCCGAGGCTCTCCTGATTAAACTCCGCGCCTCATTGATCAAAGGCGGCTTTGATCTCAGGCAGTGGGCCAGCAGCGATCCGCAAGTACTGCGCAGCCTCTCCTCCGAGGACAAGGCAGCCAGCAGCGAGACCTGGATGGCTACAATCCCGGGAGAAGCCCAGGAGATGACCCTGGGATTGGTGTGGCGATTCAAAACAGATTCGCTTCACTACAGACACAAGCCCCTGACTACGGAGCAGGGAAGGCCGGCGGCGGCGCCGACCACCAGACGGAGTGTGTACACAACACTCGCCCGACAATATGACCCGCTAGGATGTATTCTACCGTACACCACCAGGGCAAAAATGATTGTACGAGCATTGTGGGACAAGGACCAGGGCTGGGACGACCCCATTCCCGCACACCTTGCATCCACCTGGAGAGAGTGGGAGATGGAGCTCCACTCACTCCCAGGCGTTAATATGCGCCGAAGCTACTTCCCACCCACGGTGAGGCCAGAGACATGTAAAATGGACTTACACGTCTTCAGTGACGCCTCAGAGGTCGCATACGGATCAGTAGCCTACTTGCGGGCCCAAGAAGAGGGGGGAGAGATCTACACAGCATTTGTCCTCGCCCGCTCGAGAATAGCCCCACGCAAGCAACAATCTATCCCACGCCTAGAGCTCTGCGCAGCCCTAGCCGGAGCGCACCTAGCCACGCTCATCCAACGTGAGCTCACCATACCGGTGTCTAGAACAATCCTGTGGTCAGATTCCACGACAGTACTCGCCTGGATCAAATCGGACTCATGCAAGTACAAAGTCTTCGTGGGAGTCAGAGTCACCGAGATTCAAGACTTAACCGAAGAGTTAACCGGAGAAACAGAGTGGCGCTACGTTGATACAAAACAGAACCCAGCTGACGTCATCACCCGGGGAATCCCCCTAGATGACCTCACCCGTCGCAATGTCTACAGTGACGGCCCAGCATTCCTAAAGCTCCCGGAAGGAGAGTGGCCCACGCCTATCCCGAGGGAAGCCAGTCAGGAGGAGGCTGAGAATAAGAAGCCTGTGTTCTGTGGATTGAGCACTATTATCTCCGCAGACCCCAACATAGATGATTGCACTACCATAGAGAGTGCACAACAAAGGACATTCCTACTGCACTACCTACCGTCTCTACAGACCCGCCAGAAGTGGGTAAAGGAGAGAGACAATTTGACAGAAGGAACAGTCGTCATGATTATTGATCAATCACTGCCCAGAGCTATGTGGCCGGCCGGCCGCGTAAGCAAAGTGATCACCGGTGCCGACGGCAAGGTCCGAGCAGCTGAAGTGCTTGTCCAGGGTCGCACTTACACCCGTCCCGTGGCGAGGCTCATAGAACTGCCCCGACTCCCAGACACAATCGATGATGACCATGACCCTATAACCCTATGACTTTGTGAAGTTGACTGACCCCTACAGCAAACCCTTATGTGTAAATAGACAACGCGATTAATCTGTCTCTGCTTAACTGATTAGGTCTGGGACCAATCAGGGGGTGGCTGTTGTGAAGGGCCAGATTAAACCGAATATATATATTTATTATATATATATATTTAATTGTATTTGTATATTCTCTAATATTCCTTGATATCCCTTGTATATTCCTTGTACAATATGCATTGAATATCCATTCTAGCCTACTGAACATCCCATAATAGTCTCCATTCTACTATTGGTCGAGACCTTGGTGCCAGGCTGCCATACCCCCCAGACCCAGTTCAAACGTACCGCTCAACATGTACGAACAAGTCCTAGTTCCGCGTAGGAATCTGGCTACCGCACCACTAACGGTACTATTTGTTCATAGTGCGTATATATACTGCGCTACTAAAGTAGGACTTCCTTTTTAGTCCAGTTTCTTACCCTCCAATAGAGTGACAGACGTAAAGCCTCCCCGCGACGCCACGTGTGGGAGTAAGGCCAAGTTCGGCCTACCATCGGTATTGAGACATCGTGTATATTAATATTTGAATAGTCATATTTGGCACTATATCGTCGAGTTGGACGTAGTCTATTAAGCTAATAATAGTCTATTCATATGTAGTGCTTCGTGCGGTGAGAATACTATCGTAGTCAGTACCCCATCGTTTCGGGCAGAGAACTGGCTGCTTATCCAGGGTGGCCGACCCCATGTGAGGTTGCACCCGAGGAGCCCCAGAGCCGACGAGCGAGTGGACCTGCATACCGGATTATTCTACCGACGACAGCCCGCCTTCCCAGGCACGGATTATGCTTTGTATACAGTGATTATTCTATGGATAAAGACCAACACTGCCGTGTGTTGGAAACCCCCCCCCCGGAGAGGACGACAGGTGAGGAGACGCTCTACACGACGAGGTCGCTTCACGTCTCTCCATCGTGGACCGAAGGAAGCCGGCCCACAGAGAGTCCAACTGCTTTCATCTGTGGATCGAGGATCGCTGAGGCACCGAGCCGCACAACCGTGGGTTCTCCCAGGATACCCTCGGCCAGACGGATACAGCCAGACTCTACCCCCCCCCCCTTCTCCAGTTGTCTTACAAGCGACCGGAATTCCCCCTAGTGTATCCAGTTCTATAATCATTGAAGTATCATTGCTATTATTCCTTGAATATTCCAGGTCGTATATGTACCACCTGCGCCTTCAGAGATTGGACATTCTCTATTGATATACCGACGAATACTCTTGCCATAAAAGTGCATACTAATTCCCATTCATAAATGTGATTGATTTGATTAAGTGCTTGCTCTACACACCATCGCTGTGTAGAAATAAAGACCTATTTCTAATTCGTACATTTGTGTTGGATCCGTTTCATCTACGTGACAGTGTTCATCATAATATATTTATGCCGAGTACTGGGTGGCCGAATATTAAGTACAAAGGTAGTGGTAGTAAGTATCATATCTAGTAATACAGTCAGGGAATTGTACCCCTCAGTTACAAGTATAGTATTACCAACGTCTTCACCAGCCACGACATAGGCCTGTCCCAGTACACCTACCCCATCCCACAGCTGATGGCGAAGTATGTGCACCTACGTCAACTACCTATACCGCTTATCGACGGCGCCACACCGACCCTGCTCATCGGCTCCGACCACGCGGACCTCATTCTCCCAATTGAGGCGGCCCACATCGGACCCAAAGGATGCCCAGTCGCGGTTCAGACCCGACTGGGGTGGACGCTCCAGGGCCCCCTCTACGGACTTGACAGTCAACCCACGTCTACACGCTGCCTACACACAAAGGTGAGCGACACCGGCCACTCTCCCATACAGCCCGTTGAGAGGCTATTGACATTAGGCGAGAGGCCTGTGAGAGAACCGTGGGCACAAGAGGGAGTTCGGAACTCCACCCCCCTCAGCTGCGCTCCAGACGTAGCTGACCTCGAACCCAGCACCCCAAGCGACTCCTTGATGGGGCGGCCGGAACCGGCCCCTCCTCAGACGGGGTACAGAGCAAACAAGAGAAACAGACGGAGGAGGTGGAGGCGCAGCCAAGCACAGATCAAAGCAGTCTCAGGCCCGCTTCCTCCTAACCCCCCTACCATCCCTTCCAGCCCGTCAGAAGCGGGTCAAGGACGGGGACAACTTAAAAGTGGACACAGTCGTCGTGGTCATAGACCAGTCACTACCCCGAGCTGCGTGGCCGGCCGGCCGCGTAAGCAAAGTGATCACTGGTGCCGACGGAAAGGTCAGAGCGGCAGAAGTGCTCGTCCAGGGGCGGACATACACCCGACCCGTGGCGAGGCTGATAGAGTTGCCAAAGCTCCCCGACTCGCTTAATGACGACCATGACCCACTGACTTTGTGAATTGCTCTACTCCTCACAACGGACATTGAGTAGTGGACAGTGCGGTTAATCTGTCTCTGCTTATCTAATTAGGTGCGGACTAATTAGGAGGCGGCTGTTACGAAGGGTCAGATTAAACCGAATATATATATTTATTACTTGAGATATATTGTATAGTTTTTGTATATCGTCTGATATCCCTTGTGTATTCTTTGTACATATACACAGAATATCCCTTTTACCTAGTACAGACCATAATATTTCGTTCTCCTATTGGACAGCGATCCCCTAGGCGCCACGGCCATACCCCCAATGTCTAGTTCAAAGTCACCGCCAAGACATGCCTGGACATGCCCGGTTCTGCGCAAGAATACGAGACAGAAATAAGGCTGGTACTAGATTGTTCACCTTACGTATAAATACGTCGCAGGTGGATACAGCAGTATGTTAACCAATAAGTTGAAGCCTCACACCACGATACAACGTGCTGTGAAGTGGGCCCGTTTGCCCCGAAATAGAGCCTTGAGACCGCGTGCGAATTGATAGCTGAAGTGTCAGAGTTTAACGCTGGATCGTCGAGTTCGACCTATTCTATTATTAAGTAATAGTCTATTATGTATAGTGTATCGTGCGGCTACCGTTCTACAGTGACCAGCATTACCAACGCTTCCTCGTACCGAGCTAGTGTGCTTATCCAGGCTGGGCGGCTTAACCTGGTGCCGTCATCCAAGGAGCCCTAGACGAGAACCGTGTGGATATGTACACTGGATAACCTACACCGGCGACTACAGAGCCCTTTTCGGCTGGATTAGATTTGCTTTGGTCCTGTAGCTGATGGAGCGGAGAATCGTCTACACCCACAATTGTGTGGGATTTACCCTGTGAGGAGCAACGTCGAGCCCGCCTCTAGGACGCCTGAGGCTGGCTAGCTTTCTTCCATGCGGCACTGCATACCGGAGAATAGCTGTTGTTCGTCAGCGGATCAAGAGATTATTGCACTGTCTCCTGTACCTGGAGTCTCCTTATTCATCGTTGACCCAGACTTTCGTTACCGACAAATCCTCTCCCCTGCTGGCCTACAACCGGAGGGACCTTATTAGTATCTCCAGCTGCCCTACTAGTGTACCATATATATAATTCTTATGATACAGGTGGTATTAATTATCTCCTGCGTAATATGCTCATGGACTTACGCTCTTGACCTATTCATGCACATTCTTCGCCTTACAAGCGCAATTCTCAATCTTGATAAGTAAAGTAATGTAAGATAATCTTCGTGCTGCTAATAAATATTCTTCTAAACCAGAGTATTTGTGTGAAACCGTGTTATTGTGGATGTGTTCATCTCATATACCTGTGTACTGTATGGCCAGTAGTAATGTACATAAAGCAGTAGTGGTTTAATGATACCATACTTATTTAATACAGTCAGGGAATTGTACCCCTCAGTTACAGTAAGTATAACTGATAAATAATGGCAGTAGAATACAATAGTGGCAGTAAAATTATAGATATGGCAGTAAACTAAAATAAATAATGGCAGTAAAGTGGCAGTGAGTTTGTGTCTGTGTGTGTCAGTGGGGGGTAGTCCAGGTTCTGTGGTGGCAGTGTGAGAGCGGAGGGGAGAGCTGGGAGAGAGTTCAGCTTCCTGACAACCTGGTGTATGAAGCTGTCTTTCAGTCTGCTGGTCCTGGCTCGGAGACTCCTCATTCTCCTCCCGGAGGGCAGGAGAGTGAAAAAACGTTGTGAGGGGTGGGTGATGTCACCCACGATGCTTAGTGCTTTGCGGGCCAGGCGTGTATTGTAGATGTCCTGGAGGGAGGGGAGGGGGGCACCAACAATCCTCTCAGCTGTTCTGACCGTGCGCTGCAGGGTCTTGCGGCAGGATGCTGTGCAGCCGCTACCGCTGCTACCAAAAAAAAATAAAAAATAAAAAATCTAACCCTAACTAACCGTACTGTCATGCACTTGTCCTAATAAACTAACCTACACTGTAGCACTCAACACTTTGATGAACATTGTTGCTCAGCTGATAGAGTTGTGCCCTTCCTGATGGCTTGTCGTACAGAACTTGTAAGTCGCTTTGGATAAAAGCGTCAGCTAAATGACTAAATGTAAATGTACCAGCTAATGCTAAACAAAACAGGCTTCTAGAAGTGAAGAAGTCTATTGGCCTTTAACTGTGTTTCCACAGTGAAGGCCTCATAATAGTTAGAGCACTCAACTTACTTTTGCATGAACCGAGCATCTGCCCTCTGTCTGCCAGGAAGAATATGTTACTGTTGCGCTGTTGAACATAAACTCTCTGAGGAAAAAAAAAGAAAATTAAATAAAAGGCTTCAGTAGACAGTATTAACCCTTTCACTGCCACACGACAGCCGGTTAACCCTTTCACTGTGACAATACAGAAGGTTAGCCCTTTACTATCACACAACCGCGGAGCTAATGAGCATCGCCGTCGGTTGTGTGATAGTAAAGGGTTAACCTTCTGTCGTGTGGCAGTGAAAGGGTTAAAAGGAAAAATCAACCCAAAATGAACTCATACCATATCTGGTTATTCATATTTTTCTTAGGGCTGTCAAAGTTAATGCTTTAACGTTGGAGATTAATTTAAATTATTTAAAGCATTAAAATAAATTAATCTAGATTAATCTATGGAGTGAAAAATCTTCAATGTTCTGAACTTTCAGCAGTATATTTGCTTGTTGTTATTTTTTTGGGAGAGAAACTGTATTCAAAGAAAGCGATTAAAATAGTCTTTGAATCTAAATATACTTTCTTTGTGTTGATTTTACATTCATTCCATGATTTTACTCAAGTAAATATCTGTTACAAGCTTCGGTCTTAAATAGAAAAATGCTATTTTTAATCTAGATTAATTTCAGAAAATTGTGAGATTAATTAGTTAATTTTTTTTAATCTATTCAATTGACAGCACTAATTTTTCTACATTTTGTAAAGGGGACATATTTGAGTCCTTTTCAACAAGTTAATATAGGTCTTCGAGGTCCCCTTCAATGTGTATTTGAAGTTTTTTGCAAAAAAAGATAATAATCATATTAAGCATTCTAGAAGTCTATACCTCTCTGTTTCAGTCTCAATGGGCTGTGCCTGTAACAATCGAGCTGCCGTTATGGTACAAATGCGATAATTATTGTAGCAGTGGTGCGTGAGCCTGTACCATCAAATGAAATTCAGATCTAACTTTCAAACTAGATGTTGCAGATCAAATATAACTCAAAATCCAGCAATAGCATAGCAATCTTGTGTTGGTGTTTTGCTTTGCCACACAGTCATGCGTGTGTAAAGGCCTCTACATGCTACAGCAACTTCAAAGCAACTTCAACACAACATCAGCGCGGTTGTTGCAGAGGGTCTTGTAGACTGTGTTGCGAGGACGTTGCGTACCTGTCTCCAAAATCTAATTTAAACAACCGTTGCGTTGATATTGCGTAGCAGCGATTGGTTGGTTAGCGAATGGGGGCGGGGCTGTCATAGAATAATATTGGTCCCGCAGAGAATACCATCCTCCATTGTTGTAGCCAGCCAGCGTTGATGCTAAATAATTAGCGTCACATAGCTGGCCTTTTTCTGAAAACCCAAGCACATATTGTTCCATAGCATACGCCTTCAGTTGATCATGACAAATCCTCTCTTACCTTGACGATTAAAAAGCCTCCATAATTTAGTAAATAAAGCTGTAGCCAGCCAGCTAGCATTGGTGCTATTCAAAATGCTATCCACATTAGCTACATAGCTAACCAACTAAATGGTATCCTGAGGTAACGTTAAATACAACGTTTGCTAGTCGAAATGACTGGACACACACAGGGACAAGTTAAACATCAATCAATTAATTTATTCCAACAGGTAGTTTGAGCTGCATGTGAGCCGAGGTCTTTCTCTCCTCTCCATTGGAAACGAATGACGTTAACGTTAGCTCGAAAAGCACAGAAACGGGCGACAGAAGTTAAGCTGCTAGCAACAGACACTATAACACTTCCGGTCGGGGGATTTCAAAATAAAAGAGCGACGTCTAAAAGCACCGGAAATACGTTTATTTTGTACATTATCTAACGTTAACACGAACCTAAACTAACTTTAGTTAAACTAACTTTGCGCGTCGATGTTGCAGAAGCATAAAGGCAGAGTGTCTACAACACCGTTGCTTTGTCGATGTTGTGTTGCAGTTGCTTTGAAGTTTCTGTAGCATGTAGAGGCCTTAAAGCGAGTAGAGGAGGAGGCTCAGAACACAGCCCTGGGGGGCACCTGACCCGTCTTGAGAGTGCAAATGTTCTTGTTCATAGAAAATGTTGTTAGAAACACATTTTTAGGTCAATTTGATCAACATATCACGCATGTTATTAACTACAGTGATTGTGGCTGCAATTCTGAATGGCTTGTTTCAAGAGGGAGGGTTCGTGTGAAAGCTGAACTGCAGAAAAGGCACAATGCACATATTTATAAAATAAATTATAATTTGGGACAACCCCTCATTGTGTAAAAACAATGCCAGTGCCACACACAAGAAAGGGCAATTTCACAATATGCCCCTTTAAAAAATATTTCTAAACTGTAGAGGACATATATAGTATGGAAAAGGTAACTTACAAAATTAATAAGAATGAAAATATGCTGGAAAAAAGATTGGGTTTATTTTAGGGATGCACCGAATGGGAAATTCTTGCCCGAAACCGATACCGAAAATAGGAAACAGTTGGCCGAAAACCAAATGCCGAAAGGCCGAAAATGATTCATAGAATAGGATTTTTTTACCAATGTTGTTCAGCTATATTATGGATTATGGAAAAATATATGATTATGGCAAAACTTAACTTAAATAATAAATAATCACTATTATGGGTCTTTTTGTATCACAAACAGTACTGTATTTGCAAATCTGGTATGTCATAAATGTATAGATGTAGCAGTACTGTCTATCTGTATGTCATGTATGTCATATATGTCCTGATTAATTGAAAATGGGGGACCCTGATGTAAACAAGACGAAAGTCTTTCTCTGGTCTGCATCCCCTTAACAATTGTGTGTATTGAGCTGTAGCCTACTGTATTGTATCCAGGCATGCGTTGTTCATGGGACGGGGTAGCACGGTGTGCAAGCTCACTGAGTATTAAAGATTTGAGCAGAAGCGCGTGCACGCACATGCATGGTTGTGCGCGCATGCGCGTGCACTCAAGAACGCGCTGCGCTCGACTCAGCTCGTCGTGTTTACCTGCCTCCCGGCGCTACCTCGCATTATCATAACAATAGCCGCTAGGCCGGTGTCTTCAACCACGTCTGGACTCTTTGTGATGTAAATATGGAATGTCCCAAGTTGCTGCTGTTTACAGAGTGTATTGTTGTCCAAAGGTGAATGATGTATGAGGACGTGTCTCACCGTTTGGAATTGACAACTGTTTTGATTTAACCCTTCATTCACCATCATTCACCTTTGGACAACAATACACTCTGTAAACAGCAGCAACTTGGGACATTCCATATTTACATCACAAACTTTGGGACTGAGTAGATAATTAATTAATCTTCTCTTTATTTTTATTATTTATATTAAAACTGAATCAAACCATAAACAAGGTTGCCTGTTGGGATGTTAGATCCTAATGTGAAAAACTGATTTTATATGTCTGCACTTTATGTGCTCATTTTATGCCTGTCTTTCTTCTGTTGTGAAGCACTTTGAGCTGCAGTTTCTGTATGAAAGGCTATACAAACAAAGTGTATTATTATTATTATGTGCGCGAGGGAACATATGCGCATGCGCGCGGGGTCGCGCGTGCGCGCGCCCGTGCGCGCGGCGTCATTATCCTGCGTGCCGGCTCAGTCCATATTAACAACGCAAGCCTGATTGTACCCATTCTGCAATCTGTTAATAAAGTTTTCAATCAATCAATCAATCAATCAGAGAGAGCGAGAGCGAGAGCGAGAGCGAGAGAGAGGCGGACGTCTGTGCTCTACTGAGCGCACCTTTCTAGTCATAGATATATATAGAACACTAGATAGCTTGCCCGCGCTGCCGGCCAATGGAGAGCGACGTCACTGAACCGCCGCCATCTTGCTCCAGTTAGCCTTGAGTGAGAGTGAGTGAGCTGCACAGACAAAAATACTCATAACTCGCTGAAATATTGACGGATTTACAAACGGTTTGGTTTATTACAAGCATTATTAACGTGGCTATGATTTCAAGCGGTTTGTAAAAAAAACATCTTTAAATTTTTTTTTTATAAGTATGCAGTATCATAACTACATCTACATTTACCCGTTTGTAAATCTGTCAATATTTCAGCGAGTTATGAGTATTTTTGTCTGTGCAGCTCACTCACTCTCACTCAAGGCTAACTGGAGCAAGATGGCGGGGGTTCAGTGACGCTGGTGACTCCGCCTTAAGCTATCTAGTGTTCTATAGATATCTATGTTTCTAGTCCCCAGATGAACACGCTCTCTTGACTTTGGCACAGTAGACGCGCGACAGGTCAATGTGAGAAACACAATCCCTCCCTCTCTCGCTCTGAATAATATGCATATTAGATCACTCAGTGATTAACCGCGACGGGCATTATAGTAAATAAGGATAAAGCATGAGCATGTTAAAGACGCATTTATTGGACTCGTTGCGCGCGGAGTTTACATAGAAACAGCGCGACTCCCGAGTCCCAAGAGGAGTATCACACGCAGGACTGAAGAGCTCACAGCGCGCATGTAACGACTGAATTCCCTTTTTTTTTTTTTTTTTTTTTTTTTTTCTCCATTTTTCCTCCGATTTTCTCCCATCCCAATGTTAGTCGTATGCCAATTCCCAGTCCCTTCCTGGTCGCTGCGCACTTACCCCCCACAGTCAGATCATCTGGGAGAGTGGAGGCTACCACGTGCTTCCTCCGACACACGTCCAGCCAATCACCGCTTCTTTTCACCTGGCAGCGCGGATTCTCATTGAGAGGGCGTAGCGTGTGGGAGGACCACACTATCCCCCTCACGTCCAATCCGCGCTTAGCAGGCGCCCCGACCGAACTGTAGGAGTCGCTGTTTACAACGACCCGGACCCACCCCGCCAGCTTCTCCCACCCTCTGATACAGCCAATTGTATCAGTGCAGACGGCCAGCCAAGCTGGTGACAACCCCGGAGCTGTGAGCTGGATTCGAACAGGCAAATCCAGCTCAGCTCCGGGGCTGGTGACGAACGCAATCTCCGCTCGGCCACCTAACCGCCTTGACTGAATCCGCGTTTTGATGACATCATCACAACAACACGCGTTAGGTTACAGGTTGTTTCTTTTTCGGTGATATATTTTCGGTGAAAAAACTCTTTCGGCCGAAAGCCGAAAGGCCATTTTTGGCCATTTTCGGCCGAAAACTTTCGGTGGCCGAAATTTCGGTGCATCCCTAGTTTATTTAAACTATGGAAAGGTATTAGATGACAGACAGATCAGGCGTTGAGATGAGAAGTGAAGTAACATGAAACAGTAATAGAAAACTAGAGTAGTAGTAGCAGTTTGATCTACTACCCAATTGTTGGGGAATATTCCATATGCCTACACCTATAATGATAATTCAAGTCCTTTTTCCCTTTTTATACATTTTTTTTTAAACTTTTATTTGTATATGTATGTGGGGACGAGTAGGGATGGATATTGGATGTATACTATGCAGGCATGCGTTGTTCATGGGACGGGGTAGCACGGTGTGCAAGCTCACTTGCTATTTGCATATCAATAGCGCCGGTCGTCAGTGTCGTATTCGATTAAATAGAATAATCTTCAGGACGAGGAGATAACGTTTATATGTTTATTCAAAGGTAAGCATCGTTCAGCATGAGTGTAACTCCATTCACGGCTGGCAGCCAACTGCCTGTGAGGACCCCTGGTCAGGTATACATAAGCAAGGTGCGCCTGGCGCGCCTGTCGTAAATGATATATTCACAGCATGAATAATATAGTAAATGTTACGAAGGATCAGATTAAACCGAATATATATATTTATTTATGGGTATATATTGAATAGTATTTGTATGTCGTTTGATATCCCTTGTATATTCCTTGTACATATGCACGGAATATCCCTTTAGCCTACTATAGCCCATAATAGTTCATTCTCTTATTGGACAAAGGACCAGGCGCCAGGGGACCAGCCCCTGGCGTCAAGTTCAAAGGTACCGATGAGACATGTCCGTACTAGCCCCGGCTCCGCTCAGGGATACGGCTACCGAAATGAGAGTGGCACTATTTGTTCACTGTGCATATAAATATGGCGCAAGTAAATGTAGAAGTCCCTTACCTTCTTCCCAACTTAGTAACAGAACGTGAAGCCTCACCCACGATACGACGTGCGGTGAAGTATGGCCTGTTTGGCCTTAGAATAGCATTGAGACCGCGTGCGAATTAATAACTGAATTGTCAGAGTTTGGCACTGTACCGTCGAGTGCGACGTATTTCTATCAAGTAATAATAGTCTATCGTGTATGGTGCATCGTGCGGTTAGAGTTCTAAAGTGACCAGCATCTCCAACGCTTCCTCGTGTTATCTAGAGTCTTATCCAGGTTGGGCCGACCACATGGCGCTTTCATCCGAGGAGATCTAGGCGAGGACCGAGGGACATGTACACTGGATTACCTACCCGACGACTGCTGAGCCCTATGCGGCTGGAATATATATTTGCTTTGGTACTGTGATTTGTGGAGCGGATAATCGCCGACGCCTGTGAGTGTTGGATTTACCCCCGAGAGGAGTCAAGTTGAGTCGGCGCTCAGAGAGACTGAGGTCGCCTAGCTTCTTCTTCATTGTGGAGCTACAGCCTACAAGAGAACCAAGGTGTATTCATCTACGGATCAAGAGTCTATTGCACTGTCTTCTGTACTTGAAGTCTCCATAGATATCGTTGACCAGACGGTCTACTACCGACGGCTCTCCTACCCCCCCTACCGGCTTACAACCGGGAGGACCCCCTCCAGAATATCCCGCTATATCATTAAGTGTACCATAGATATAATTCCCTAAGAGCCAGGTTGTATACTTGCTTCCTGCGTAACCAGAGATTGGACATTCAGTGTTGATTTGCCTACGAGTACTCATTTGCCTTACAAGTGCATTCAAATGATAAATGTAAGATAAATATTCTATGTACCTTTTGCTCCATTAAATATTTGATTATTACCTTTGACTGGAACCGATTTCATTGTGGAAAGTGTTCATCATATTTAGATATCGTGTACTGTATGGCCAGTAGTTAAAGTACATAAAGCGGTAGTGGTTTAATGATACCATACTTATCAATACAGTCAGGGAATTGTACCCCTCAGTTACAGTAAAGATATATTCAAAGCATGAATATTACATCCTCCTTCTTTTAGAGAAAGCTTAATAAGCTATGAACAAAATTGAAATTAGGAATGGTTGTGCAATACTCTGTAAGAGTTTCTTTGTAAACAATAACAAGTGCGTTACCTGTGTCAGGACCAGGCAATGTAAACAGGTAGGATTAATATGTTAAACATAAAGATTCATGTATCAAGGTATTACAGTTCGTATTGTGTGCCCTCTTATTCTGGATAGTCTGCTTTAATATTTGAATACTTCAGCTGTGAATAAGGTATGTATTCATGGCTTATTTGGTCGTGTCTCAACACTCTTACCATATGCAGTTCTTATTTGTAGAAGTAGCTTGCTAACAAAATGGGAATATATCGACAATTAAGCAAGGTAAGTAGGTCATAGATTCAACACATATAGTAAGTCATCATTTCAGCATACATTAATATTTGTTACATTTCACCACCCCCTTTTTTTTTTTTTTTTTTTTCAATGGGGCAAATGGTGTTATAATAGGGCAGCGATCCGCCTGCACCCTGTACATTTATAGGTCTAAAATGTCCAGAGGCTTCACTGCTCGGCCGGATCTGGTGTAGTATGAAGCTGAGTTCTCTTCTGAGTCCTCTGGCAGGTCAGGGCCGTTGGTCTCCGGCGGTTGATCGACGCTCTCTGGACTCGGCATACCGTCGCTGTCCTGGAAGTGTTCCTCTTTCGTGTCCCTCAGGTGCCTGCGGTTGCGGCGGTATTCGCGTCCATCTTGGGTGCGAACGTGGTATGACCGCGCAGTGTCAGCTGGTTGTATGACTACTGCTGGCCTCCAGCGTCCAAGTTCTTGTAGCCTGACAGATTCACCACAATGTAGTGGGGGCAGCGGTCTAGCTGACCTGTCATAGTATTTCTTCTGGTGCTGTTGTCTTTGCCCTCGCTTGTTATGTCCATCTTTTTGGCTTACTACCCCTGGCCGCAGCTGTTGGTTGGTGCTCGGGAGGGTTGAGCGTAGCCTGCGGCTCATCAACAGTTGTGCCGGCGATTTGAAGTTGTCGACTGGGGTATTACGATACTCCAGGAGGCTTAGGTACGGGTCTCTTCCGTCTGCCTTAGCCTTGTCCATGAGTGATTTTGCCGTCTTCACGGTTCTCTCCGCTAGTCCGTTGCTTTGCGGATAGTGTGGGCTTGACGTGACGTGTGTGAACTCCCACGACTTGGCGAATGCCTCGAACTCTTTAGACTTGTATTGTGGTCCGTTGTCCGAGACTATGGTCTCTGGGACGCCATGCCTGGCACAGGCTGCCTTTAGCTTGTGGATAACAGCTGCCGATGTGGTGCTGTGAAGTCTGTCTAGTTCGAAGAATCTGCTGTAGTAGTCGACGGTCACAACATAGTCCTGGTTGTTCCAGTTAAAGAGATCTGTCCCTACAACCTGCCAGGGGCGGTCTGGGATACGATGAGGCATCATGGGCTCCTTGGTGTTTGATGGGCGGCGCTCTTGGCATATTGAGCACTTCTCCACGACTTGCTCTATATGTCTACCCATTCCAGGCCAGAACATGATGTCTCGTGCTCTCAGTTTGCATTTTTCCATTCCCATGTGGCCTGCATGGATCTTGATCAGCATATCTCCTCTGAGGCTGGTAGGGATGACTATTTTCTCCCCCTTGAAAATTATTCCATTCGTCTTGGATAGTTCATCTCTGTGATTCCAGTATTCGGTAATGTTCTGGGGGCATTGTTTTCTTTCCTCAGGCCATCCCTCCAGGATAGCCTGGCTGAGCAGCTTTAGCTGTGTGTCATTGTCTGTCGTTTCTCTGATCTCCTGTAGTCTGTCGTCGTGTACAGGTAAGCTGTTGTACACCATGTGTACCTGAAGGTCCATCCCTTCACTGAGACCGTCGTCGTGAGAGGTGAGTGATTTCCTGGACAGCGTGTCGGCTACTGGGATGTCTTTCCCAGGGCGGTGCACGATCGTGAAGTTATACTTGTGTAGTTGCAGTATCATCCTCTGTAACCGCGGTGGGGCTGCGGCGATCGGCTTCTTCATGATCGACTCCAGGGGCTTGTGGTCAGATTGCACCATAACATGGCGACCGTAGGCATATTGGTGGAAACGTTTGAATCCATAAAGGACTGCGTACATCTCCTTTTCGATTTGTGCGTAGTTGACCTCGCTGTCCGTGAGTGATCTGGATGCGTAGCTAATGGGCCTTCCTTCCTGCATCAGCACAGCACCCAGACCATACTTTGATGCGTCCACTTGTAAGCTGAGCTCCTTATCTGGGTCAAAGTAGATGAGGACTGGCCCAGGTTCACTGGTAAGTATGTCTTTCATCTTTTGGAATGCAGCGTTGTGCTGCGCGTCCCACAGGAATTCATTCGATTGTTTAAGCAGCTGTCTCATGGGTGCGTTGATCTCGGAGAGGCTCGGGGCGAATTTCGCCAGATAGTTGACCATACCTAGCACGGTTTCCAGTTCTGCACGGCTCTTTGGCGCCTCCATCTCCTTGATGGCAGCTATCTTGCCTGGGTCAGGCTTCATGCCGTCAGCTGAAAGGATGTGCCCGAAGTAGCTCACTTCGGTGGCTCCTATGGTGCACTTGTCTGCGTTGAGCCGAACGCCTCTCTCCCGTGATCTCACCATCATTGCATGTAGGTTCTTATCGTGTTCCTCTCTGGTCGCGCCATATACAAGGATGTCGTCTACTATAGCTGCTACTCCGTTCAGTCCCTCGTATGTCTCGTCGATTTTTCGTTGGAACTCGTCTTGGGCAGAAGCGAGCCCAAATGGTAATCGTAGGAATCTGTACCGTCCAAACGGTGTGTTGAACGTCGTCAGCTTCGATGATTCTGTGGAGAGCTTGATGGACCAGTATCCCGACCTTGCATCCAGTACGCTGAAATAGCGTGCGCCTGTTAGTCTGGGTGTGATGTCCTCTAGTGTCGGCAGAGGGTAGTGCGGGCGCTTGATAGCCTTGTTTAGCTCCTTAGGATCCAAACATAGTCTGAGCTTGCCTGTGCGTGGTTTCTCAACAATGACCAGTGCACTGACCCACTCCGTTGGTTCGATGATTCTAGCGATGATCTGTGTGTCTTCCATACTCTGTAGCTCCTTCTTTAGTCGGCCACGCAGGGCGATCGGTGTCCTTCTCAGTGGGCAGACTACTGGCTTGGCGTCTGGGTCTATATGGATGTGACACTCTCCTGGGAATAGTCCTATCCCTTTAAACACGTCGTGGTATTCTTCCATGATGGACTGTTTATCTGTGTGTGCATTCACTGACAATACTAGTTTAATGAGGTCCATATTCAGGCATGCCTGTAAACCTAGAACTGGGGGTGCCTGAGTGTCTACTATGTAAAAGTCTAACAACATGCCACGCTCTTTGTATTTACACTTTAACGTGCATGTGCCCTTTACCACTAGCTTCTCTCCACCATATCCTGTCAGTCTGCGTGAGGTAGGCTGTATTTTGCGTTTATCTTGTAAACTGTGATACTCTCTCAAAGGAATTACATTTACTTGTGCACCTGTGTCTAACTTAAATTTAAGCTCTGTGCCCTGTTTTCCTACTTGTATGTCTGCGAACGCTTGTTCTGTTGCATCAAACCGTCTGTCTGTCACGGTGTCTACATACAGTTCGTCTGACTCTTCTCCTGACTCAGAGCGCATGCTAATCTCGTGTACTGACTTTTTCTGGAAGCTACCGGCCCTGCAGACTTTGGCAAAGTGGTTCCATTTTCCACACTTCGTGCACTGTTTTCCCCTAGCTACACAGTTATCCCCTTCCTTGTGAGCTCTACCCCCACAGTATCCACAGTTCTTACGTGTGTCTGTGTCGCTCGCTCTGTTCGCTCTCTCTGTCCACTCTGCTCTGGGGCGATATCTCTGAGCGCTATGCTTCTGTTCATGTCTGTGCACCTCGTGCACGAGCTGCTCCTGCGCGCTGCACGTGGCGCCAGTAAAGCTCTTTATCTGTGATTGTGCTAGCTCGTGGGCTCTAGCTATATCTATCGCGTTGTCTAACGACAAGTCTGATCCTACGTTTAATAGTTTCTCTCTTACTTTTGCTGAGTGTATGCCAAACACTATGCGGTCTCTAACCATCTCATCATTGTTCACATATGCACAGTCTTTCACCAGTAGTTTCAATGCAGTGACAAATTGTTCGAATGACTCGCTCGGTTGCTGGGTTTTCTCATGGAATTTGTACCTGGCGAAGATTGTGTTCCTCCTTGGAAGTACGTATGCTTCGAAATTGTCATAGTAGCTCTTCAGTACCTTTGCTTCATCTGCACTGAGAGTCCATGTGTTGTGAATGTCTCTCCCTCTTTCTCCGCTCCACAATAGCAGGTAGCTACATTTCTCGTCCTCTCCTTTCTTCTTGAGTGGGCCCGAAAACATCAACTCCGCGTGCTGCCTGAACTTCTTCCATTCTCCCGGTAAGTCCAGAGAATCCCAATTCATCCGTGGCGACGGGACTCCGTTGATATCCATGTTCATCCTGCTTCTGACACCATGTCGTATTCGATTAAATAGAATAATCTTCAGGACGAGGAGATAACGTTTATATGTTTATTCAAAGGTAAGCATCGTTCAGCATGAGTGTAACTCCATTCACGGCTGGCAGCCAACTGCCTGTGAGGACCCCTGGTCAGGTATACATAAGCAAGGTGCGCCTGGCGCGCCTGTCGTAAATGATATATTCACAGCATGAATAATATAGTAAAGATATATTCAAAGCATGAATATTACAGTCAGGTGTGTTAAATACGTTCTCAGACACATTCACACCTAACTTGTTGTGAAGACGTGTTACATTCCATTCGTAGAGGCAATTAGGCACTGTCTTTAGTCTGTGCCCAAGCGAGGGGACATTAAATGCGCATTCGCGGGAGCGCGCGTGCACGTGGTGCGTGTCACCCCAGATGATTTCAATAACGCACCACTGATACTATGGATGGATGGATAGGTTTACCAGTCCAGTCAGTAACATCTATACTGGCACTCACCCTTTTGTCTATGTGTTTTTGTATGGGTGATGGGTAAAAGTGTCAAGATTTACAATATACGTATGTACATTTGTGTGTATATTTACGTATGTACAGGTATGTATGCATACATGTATGTGTGACTATGTGTGTGTGTACTCTAAATGTAGAGTGTTTATTGACACAATAAAGTACAAAAAAAATATATATAAAAAAAATAAGATTTCCACTTTCCTGCTACAATGATACAAAAGTGTATTATGTTCACGTTGACTCTGCCGTTCACATAGCATACTACATCCAAAATAAATGTATTACCAGATTTTGTTCCTATGGGCTATGACATATTACTCACCCTGTTTTTCTTCAGATTGGAGAGTTCATCCACCACAATTTTCTCCTCCTTGTTCTGAATAATTATAAGAAATGCATTAGAAAGGTACCATAGGCTTGATACCAGCTAAAGGTGACAGTAGACACAAGTGCATAATTATTTACAGACAGTGAATTGGAAAACATATTGTAACGTTCGTGCTTTCCAACGTTATAAGACGACTCTCGAGGCAGGTTGGTAGTTCTCAGTGCAGGTCTTTATTCACAACAGTTCTCCATTACAGGTTGCGGTATCACTCAGACTCATTGCTACCATTTCCCATGCCCCAGAGCGAGCGCACGCTGTGTGCCCCGCCCTCTTATACCTTCCCCAAGTCAGCCCGTGCACTCTCGACTCTGTCAACCCGTGGCTGGCGCGTCCGCCAGCGCCGGAATGGCGGAGTGTTGAGTGACAGCTGAACGGACCCACCCGACCCAAATCCCAGGGTCGCTACACTACCCCCTCCCTATTAAATCTCTCGCCCCGAGAGATGAACCAAATTCACCCACAGTCAACAAGATTACCCCCCCCCCCCCCCGCAGCAAAGCTAGGGCAGCAGCTAGCCACGCGACGCTTCCGGTGGCTATGGCCTAACCACCGGTTATGACGCCACGCTCCTGCTAGCCCGTGAGCGCTCTTATTGGTTACGGGCTGCAACCCTCTCAGTCATGCCACAGGAGACAACAACCACCAATTACCCATAGTCCCATACAAATACCTTGGTTCCAGGTTGCCCGCGTCCTCCTGTTCCAGGCCGACAGAGAGACGCCCTCTCACAACAGAGACAGTCGCCTATCCACCGGTTACGATGCTAGGCGCAGCTAGCTACACGACGCTACCGGTGGCTACACCTAACCACCGGCCGACGCTACGCTAACTGCTAGCTCCACTCCAATACCCGCTAACCAGTACTCAAATCCCCGCAGTACCCAACACAATACCCCACACCTCAATGAAATCACCATTACAAGATTTTACTTTTTTTTTTTTCATTCAGTATAACCCATTCATCAGTCATAGTCTCTGCCGCACCCCAGCGAAGGGTGAGGACACACCGCTGTGTCCTGGTGAAGAGGGAGCACTCCCTGTCTCACCGCTGGCCCTGGGTCTTGTTCATCCGTCAGTCTCTGTCGCACCCCAGTGAAGGGTGAGGACACGCCGCTGTGTCCTGGTGAAGAGGGAGCACTCCCTGCCACATGACCAATCTCTTTTTCCAATGCTACTGATGCTAACTGTAAGCTAAGCTAGGCTCACTAGCTGCCGACGTTAGCTCCCGTTAGCCCTCACTAGCCCACGTTAGCTCATTCTCCACCGACACGTTTAATGTCCATACTTCGCCTCAAATCCCACTTCAGACACCAATGTAACGTTCGTGCTTTCCAATGTTATAAGACGACTCTCGAGGCAGGTTGGTAGTTCTCAGTGCAGGTCTTTATTCACAACAGTTCTCCATTACAGGTTGCGGTATCACTCAGACTCATTGCTACCATTTCCCATGCCCCAGAGCGAGCGCACGCTGTGTGCCCCGCCCTCTTATACCTTCCCCAAGTCAGCCCGTGCACTCTCGACTCTGTCAACCCGTGGCTGGCGCGTCCGCCAGCGCCGGAATGGCGGAGTGTTGAGTGACAGCTGAACGGACCCACCCGACCCAAATCCCAGGGTCGCTACACTATAGTATGTCACAACATTTGTAAATTCATGTATGGCGATATGTGTTGCCAGATTAGATTGAGAAATCAACGTATCCCTTTCATACACTACACTTAAATCTTCAAGTTCTGGCACAACCTAACCTCGTTCCCAGTTTTATCTCCTCCGTGAGATAAAGACTGGTAAAGCACTACGGCCGAAAGTGTGTAAGAGTAGAATTTCCGGTGTATGTACTTCCCCTGGAAGCTGCCTCTGAACGGACCAAACTTTTCCCGAATCCTGTCGGCAAACAAGCTAGAACGTCCCGGTCATGTAGTAAATTATTCAGGCAAAGCCGTTGCAGTGGCTTAAACAAGGAAATATTGTGCACTTCACACGTTTCTATAATTGTTTTGTCGAAACCGGAAAGCCTGTAGCCCAGGGGTGGCCAACCAGTCAGAGACTAAGAGCCACACAAATTACTGTGGTACCACAAAGAGCCACACCATATACCAGCGTTTCTCAACCTTTTTTTTCAGTCACGGCACCCTTCATGTGTTTATAGGTCTCACCCTCTGGCCTCTGAAGTTGCTAATGTCTTTTTTATTTGGGCCTCACAGGGTTAAAAGTACCCTGTGAGACCCACGGTTGCAAAATTACAAAATCACTTTTAGCCATTTAAAAAAAGAATGCTTATTTAAAAAATGTTAAAGGGGAACTATTTTACTATTTCTTTCACTATTTGGGCACTTTTACACAATTCCTGTGAGTCTATGGAACACCTAGGTTTTTTTTTTCAAATGGTGAGGTAAGTACCACATCCTTCCTTCCTCTAGATTTAACGTACGGTTTGTATTTCTAATCAAGTACTAAAAAACCGCATTTTTCTATCTCAAGATCTTAAGCCGTTTTGAGGCTGGGCTCCAACCACTGTGTGGCCTGGTGCCAACTGCCACATTATTATGCAGCTGAGAAATCTCTGACATCACAGATATGCACATTTTCAGATGACTCAGTTCAGTGAGGGTGAATATTGTGAGAGGAGAATTGGAAGAATGCGCCAATATGAGAATTAGAGACATAGATCCTATTAATATAAATCCACATAGCTAAGAAACAATGGTAAACACTGAAAAAGGCCATTTATAAGATAGTTCCCATTTAAGCACATGTATAGTCAATTGGTCCTGTTGTTCAGCCTCACAATGCTATTTGATAGTAAATGTGTTTATATGTCCCACCCTCTGGCCTCTGAAGTTGCTAATGTCTTTTTAATTTGGGCCTCACAGGGTTAACCTCTTAAGCCCGAGATATACAGTAAAAGTGTATATTTTCAGCATTACGTTTGTTTACCAATTATTTTAACTGTTATTAGTGAAATATAAGATTATAGAAATCTCAGGGCATTGAGTCGGAAACCGGCGCATATTGACAGGAGGAAGTGGCACATCCAAAAGTGAGTGTAGTCTTTTGAAGGAAGAGACTCAGGGCTTTCAAATTTTGAAAAACGACCCTACCCAGCTCACACCAGCCCCTGTCAATCATCTGACTTCTGGATTAACTTTTTTATTTCTCTTATTTTTTGGGATTATCTCCCACAAACCTGAACGTTATTGCCATAAAACAGAACGCAGTTCGTTTCTCTACCTTTCTGTGAACGTCTTGCAAAAAACGGTGTGATGAAAATATGATGAAAAATGGTGGAGAAATTCCCTAGATTCAGATACCAAGAACATGCAAATGGACCATTTAAAAAAGAAATTAAATGTTTATACTACGTCCTTGTGGAATGAGTGACATAAAAAAAAAAAAAAAGTAAAAAAAAAAAAATTATAATATTTTTTATTTTTATTTTTTGGAAGAGCCGCACATTGACAGGCAAAGAGCCGCATGCGGCTCGCGAGCCGCGGGTTGGCCACCCCTGCTGTAGCCGGTACTTCCTGTACTTCCGTTTTCACACTTTAGGAGGCATAGCTTTACCAGCCTAGGCACAACCTGGTAACCCAGAGTAAGAATATGTACTTCTCAGTGCCTGTGCGCAGTCAGACTCCAAAGAGGACAAAACTACCAACATTTTTGAAATATTCCTGCAAATTTGAAGCCATTTTTCACAGCATTATGTTGGCATAAGGCATTGGATTCAAAATGATGTCGAATAAAAAGCTGACCTGCGTGATCACATGACTTGATTTATAAAGTGTAGTTTGTCATTTGGCAATGAGAATGTGTCGGCGAGTTTCACTCAGATATTCTGCAACTAAAGTAACAATTACATTTTAGTTTCGGATACGGGCACATTGTCTCGTTTATACTTATTAGCACTTTAGTGAAATAAAGTTGCGTCTCACATAAAGACGACTTCAAACTAGAAATGGTAACAACCGATGAGGTACTCAAAAAACTGAGCGCCCTCCAACCTAACAAGGCCACTGGCCATGACAACATCCCCTCCAAATTCCTCAGAGACTCAGCAGCCGCCATCACCCCAGTCATCACACACATAATAAACCTCTCCATAAAACAGGGACACGTACCCAAGGACTTCAAAATTGCTAGAGTGACCCCTCTGCACAAAAAGGGCAGCAAATTAGACCCAGGCAACTACCGCCCTGTTTCTATTCTTACCTCCATCTCGAAAGTCATGGAGAAAATAGTCTACGAACAGGTCGAAAAGTACCTGGCGGAAAAAAATCGAATCTACGAATTCCAATCTGGCTTCAGAACATCCCACTCCACTGACACATGCCAAGTTTCAAGTTTTCAAGTTTCTTTAATAGTTGTCATACAGAAGTACAGAATACTTTTATACAAAATGCTTCTTACTGTTACGCTCCAGAGACTGTGCAAGACAAGATAAGTATGAAATAAAATAACATAGTATAGCATGTAAATTAGAAGTAAAAAATGAGGTCACAGTGTTCAGTATAGACATATGTACAATGTTCGATGCATAATAGACGTAACTGAGTTACCATATAACAATATACTATGCAGTGTACTAATATACAATACTATATAGTGCAAAGCAGAAATGGGATGAGGTACAATTTAGGTACAATTTACAGTAGGTGTACGAGTTGTAGTGCAAATCCTTTATCAATAAATATAAAGTGTGTTTGTGTGATCTAAAGTGTGGAGAGTGGGTGCTGCAGTGTGTTGTTTGTTTAAGTGAGTGTGTGTGCGTGTGGGTGTGTGTGCTATGTGCAATTGATGGTTGTTGCATAGTGTTTATTGTTCGTTGAGCAGCCTGATGGCCTGGGGATAGAAGCTTCTTCTGAGTCTTTCTGTGCTCGCCTTAAGACTCCGGTATCGCTTGCCTGACCGCAGCAGTTCAAAGAGGCAGTTGTTCGGGTGGCTGGAGTCCTTGATGATTCTCTTCGCCTTCCCCCTGCACCGCTTGTTGTAAATGTTCTGGAGGGTGGGAAGCCCCCCTCCAATTGTGCGTTCGGCTGAACGTGTCACTCTTTGTAGTCTGCTACGGTCTTGTGCAGTGCTATTCCCAAACCAGGAGGTGATGTTGCCAGTCAGGAGGATGCTCTCTATTGTACATGAGTAGAAGTTCCTAAGGATCTTCTGACTAACTTGGAACTTCCTTAGGCGCCTGAGGAAGTAGAGGCGTTGTCGTGCCTTCTTCACAACACTGTCAATGTGTGTGGTCCATGTCAAGTCCTCGGATATGTGGGCTCCGAGGTACTTGAAACTGTTCACTCTCTAGGGGAGCTCCAGTAGCTCACCGCGTACCTCGAGCGCTATTTCGGCGCCGGGGACAACCGTGCTCGTCACGGATCTGGGGTTAGCGAGTTCGATTCCCGGACTGCAGCCGTATCTTTCTCAGAGTGTCTTCCCCCCATCTGTACCCATTCAAACCTGTTTCTGTCGGTCATTCTTGACCAGAGAAAATGCGATAAACGCAAAAAAGAGCCAGCGGAATGGCCAAAGTAAAAAAAAAAAAAGAAACTGTTCACTCTCTCAACCGGTGCCCCGTCGATGCTGAGGGGGCTGTAGTCCTTGACCCCCGACCTCCTGAAGTCCACAATCATCTCTTTTGTTTTGCTGACGTTCAGGGAGAGGCAGTTCTCCTGACACCACTGTGACAGATTCTCTACCTCTTCCAGGTAGGCCCCTCTCGTCGTTGGCAGAGATCAGGCCCACCACTACTGTGTCATCAGCAAATTTGATGATTGTGTTGTTGTTCCGCTGTGCCACGCAGTCATGTGTGTACAGGGAGTTCAGAACACAGCCCTGGGGGGCCCCTATGTTGAGCGTGATGGATGAGGAGGTGCAGTTGCCTGCTCTTACCACCTGGGGTCTGCCCGTCAGGAAGTCCAAGACCCACTTGCAGAGGTCATAGTTCAAGCCCAGGTCCCTGAGCTTGGCTATGAGTTTGGAGGGGACTATGGTATTGAATGCTGAGCTGTAGTCGATGAACAGCATTCTCACATAGTTCCCCTGCCTCTTGTCCAGGTGTGATGCTGCTGTGTGCAGCACATGGGCTATGGCGTCCTCCGTGGACCTGTTGGGGCGATATGCAAATTGCAGGGGGTCCAGGTTGATGGGGAGGGAGGAACAGATGTAGCCCTTCACTAGCTTCTCAAAGCACTTCATGGCTATGGAGGTGAGGGCTACAGGGCGGTAGTCGTTGAGGCAAGCGGGCGTCGATTTTTTGGGTACAGGGATGATGGTGGACTTCTTCAGACAGGTGGGGATGACAGCCTGTTCCAAGGACAGGTTAAAGATGTCAGTGAATACCGGGGCCAGTTGGTCGGCACAGACCTTTAGGACGCGGCCGGGGATGCCGTCCGGTCCTGCTGCCTTCCTGATATTCACTTTTTTAAAGATCCGTCTCACCTCATGCTCTGTTACCCTGAACACTGAGTCTCCATCAGCAGACCCCCCCCCTCTCCCCCATTGCCGTGGTTTGTAGGCTGGTGTTGTAATTCACAGCCTCAAACCTCGCATAGAAGGAATTGAGATAATTTGCTAAGGAGATGTCACTGTTCAGTTTGAGGGAGGTGCCTTCTCTATTTGAACGACCACATCAAACGAGGTGGACGCGGGCAAATACTGCGGCATGGTCATGCTGGACCTACAAAAGGCCTTCGACACTGTCAATCACTCCATTCTGATTGACAAGCTAAAAGCAATTGGTTTTGATAGTTTATCAGTGAGCTGGATGCAATCCTACCTTGAGGGGAGAGAACAGATGGTGGAGGTAAACGGTACTCTACCCCCCCCTCTCACAGTGAGCTGTGGTGTTCCACAAGGAAGCATACTAGGACCGCTACTGTTCCTAATTTATGCAAATTACATGTCGTCAGCTTGTGACTGCAACTTGTTCTTGTTCGCGGACGACTCAGCCCTGCTGGTCTCTGACAAGAACAAGTTACAGGTTGAAAAAACCCTCAGCTCTGAACTCGGCAGAATCTGCACCTGGCTCGCTGATAACAAACTATCATTACACCTGGGTAAACAGAGTCCATTCTCTTCGGATCAAATAACAAACTCAGCAAGACCGACGGCTTATCAGTTACAGTGGGTGCAGGGGAGGAAACTAACTTTTTGGCTTACCAGCCAACTGACGAGTATATGATTTTCTTTACCAGCCAAACAGATTTTTTTACCAGCCATAAATAAATCGCTAATTGTGATTACTTCTTTGTATGTCTTTGTCTAAATTAATTTTCAATCATAGTAATAATCACACCGTGTCTACTCTCTACTCTTTAAAATATTTATTACCATAAAACATTAATAAGTGTCTCTACTCTTCACAATATTAGCATAAAACATATTAATCACACCGTCTCTACTCTTCAAAATATTAGGATATCACATATTAACATGAAAGAGGGAACTATTCTGGATTGGGTTGGGCTGAACTGGGCAGTGAAAGATGCTGGGCTGGACGCCTATAGCTTATTAACAGCGGAAGAGTGCTGCCGAGTGCTTCCGCGTTTTCCCTGATTGGCTGTGACACGCCCCGCGGCAGCGCGGCAGCCGCAGAGCAGAGCTCTGCCGCGGAGCGGAGCGGCAGAGCTTGCGGCATTATGTAGCCGTAATCCCTGATGTTTTTCATTCGACGCTTAGCTCAACTGGCAGCGCTGCCGTGCTGCTGTTGGTGACAAGTTCGATTCCCTTCAATTCTTTTTTTTTTTATTTTTTTTTTTAACGTGCATTCTTTCGCCGGTTAAGTTTAGGCATGTTAACTTTAAGCATTGTTTCGGAGTTGGTTATGGTTAAGGTTAGGCATTGTTTCGGAGTTGGTTAAGGTTAGAAGGGTTAAGTTTAGGCGCTGTTAAGGAGCTGGTTAAGGTTAGAGTTTGTCTTAGAGAATGGCAATATTCTTTCGGAGTTGGTTATTAAGGTTAGGCATGGTTAAGGTTAAGGTTAGGCATTGTTTCGGAGTTGGTTAAGGTTAGAAGGGTTAAGTTTAGGCGCTGTTAAGGAGCTGGTTAAGGTTAGAGTTTGTCTTAGAGAATGGCAATAGACAGCCTATTTCCGCGGAGGCAATAGACAGCCTATTTCCGCGCTGCAGCTCTCTCGCTCTGGGCGTCATGGCAGAGAAAACGCGGAAGCACGCGACGCACTCTTCCGCTGTTAATAAGCTACACGCGGGCCGGACTGGGCTGGGCAGGGAAAGTTGGGCTGGTCTAGGTTGGACTGGGTTGGGCTGGACTGGGCAGTGAAAGAACCAAGCATTTCACTGTAATGTAATAGCTAAATGAAACAACTTGAACTTGACTTGTTACATTTGCACTCTGGTTGGATGCCAAACGTATTCTGGTTGTACTGTACTTGTGCTGTATATGATGACAATACATTGGAATCGAATCTCATGTCAACGCTAGGGGTTCAGCAGGTGTATTCTAAATGACAAGTATGACAACATCACCGCTGTGAAGGGCATATGGGCGAGTGGGTGATATGGGGGGAAACCCGGTAATAATTCGGTAATAATAAAATGTCACTCGGCTGCATTTAAGCAAAGCCGCTCAGTATAGTCGCCCACTATGTTGAACGCGCGTTATGGTAGCTTGTTACATGCTAGGTAGCTAGCCGGCCAATGCTGGTTGACTTGCCATTCTCATCCGACTCGAAGGAGACGCGTTGCGTGCTGTTGTTCGCCCCCATGTCAGACTGCACTGATATCCGAAAGTGACGACTCTACATGCAATTATTTTCATCCACTGATGTGTTTTTGTCTAAGTTTGTCTACGTTGTCAAGCCGGTGACAGGAGTCTGTAGGTCCGCACGCAGTGGTCTATCCACTTCCCCTAGATGGGCGGCATCTTCTAGAAAGCGAGTGTTCATTGGAGGAGCTTAGAGCGCAACGATGATGTTAATTGGTTATGGATTATTATGAGGCGCAAATGGGAGGAATCATAAGGGGGGAGTTAGAGTTCGGCTTATGCCAGTGAGCGAATCAGCAGATTGCAGAATGATTTTTTTGTTTTGTTTACTACTCGCCAGTGTGGCGAGTGCTCTTCATGAATCACTCGCCAAACAAAGAATACTCGCATTTGGCGAGTAAAAGGGCCTAATTTCCTCCCCTGAGTGGGTGACAATATTGTCACAAGGAAAGATGAAATTACACCTAGGTTTCATCCTAGAGGCAAATCTTTCCTGTGACAAAATGGCATCCAAGGTAATAAAAAAAGTCAACCAACGAACTAGATTCTTGTACCGGATCTCCTCAAGAATAAGAAACAAGAATACCCTGAAGACCCTGGCAGGAGCACTAATTCAAGGGTACTACGACTATGCTTGCACCTCATGGTACCAAAGCACCTCAAAGGCGCTAAAAACAAGATTACAAACATCACAAAACAAACTGGTCAGACTTCTACTTGACCTTACCCCTAGAACCCACCTCACCCCTGCCCACTTTGACAACCTAGGATGGCTTAGAGTAGACGACAGAGTACAGCAACTTGCAATGGGCCTGGTCTACAAGATACACTATACGACTAAGGTACCCATGTACATGTCAAAATACTTCCCAAAGGTCAGTGAATACCACGACCACAACACCAGAGGAAGCTCAACAAATCATGTTAAACCCAGATTAGGCTCAAACAAGGGACTAAACATGTTTCGCAATTATGCCACATCAATGTGGAACGCCCTATCCAAAGCTGTAAAGGAATGTGAATCCCTACCCACATTCAAAACCGCTCTTAAAGAGCACCTACGGGAGGCTGCAATTCGAAACTGGCCACCGTAAATGTCCAAACCCCCCCACCCCCTCCTAATAGACAGTCTCCTCCCCTCCGTATGTATATATTCTCTCCCCACCGTATGTATATTTCTCTCCCACCCACCCCCTCCTAATGTACAGTCTCCACCCCACCGTATGTATATATTCTCAACCCACCGTTTGTATATTTCTTTGTATATTAATGTACAGTCCCCTCCCCATCATATTGTAATAAATACGTGAGTTATACCAGTAGCAGGAGAAACTGCTATCTAGCAGGGAAACTGCTATTTGTCCTAATGCCCTGAAATAACCAACTTCACAACCGGGGTACAAGAAGTAACAACTTTATTTTATTCAAGTATTAGGGCTCCTATTGTACAACACCCTCTTATATGAGGCACTGCAATTATAAAACACGGTGTGTCTAATCCCACCTATTAAACACCCTCTTATATGAGGCACTGCAACTGCACACCACGGTGTGTCTAATCCCACGCATTAAACACCCTCGGTAAGAGGCACAGCAATTGCACACACCACGGTGTGTTTAATCCCACACATTAAACACCCTCTGTAAGAGGCACAGCCCTTGGAACAAAAGGCTTAATAAACCACGCACTTTAGACACCCTCTCGACGAGGCATTTGCAAAACACATTGAACCATAGTTAATTAAGGAACACTCTTCCGGCAATAATTAATCCCCCCTCTCGTCTTCCCATGTCCCTCCTCAATCGGTCATACTCAATATCCTACCGGCTTGGCAATACAATAAATAGGGCATAAATAGGGGATAGGAAGAAATAGCCTATATGCAGATAAAATTAAGAGGCACGGTAGAATACAAAGAGCATAACTATAGGATACCATAATAATACCATATACAATACAATATCAATTTACACAGTAGGCCTATACAGCTTATAAAAATAGAGCATAATACAACATCCTATATAAGTGCAAATGTGGGTAACAGTGGACTTAACTCAGACAGGTGGGGATGACAGCCTGTTCCAAGGACAGGTTAAAGATGTCAGTGAATACCGGGGCCAGTTGGTCGGCACAGACCTTTAGGACGCGGCCGGGGATGCCGTCCGGTCCTGCTGCCTTCCTGATATTCACTTTTTTAAAGATCCGTCTCACCTCATGCTCTGTTACCCTGAACACTGAGTCTCCATCAGCAGACCCCCCCCCCTCCCCCCCATTGCCGTGGTTTGTAGGCTGGTGTTGTAATTCACAGCCTCAAACCTCGCATAGAAGGAATTGAGATCATTTGCTAAGGAGATGTCACTGTTCAGTTTGAGGGAGGTGCCTTCTCTATTTGAACGACCACATCAAACGAGGTGGACGCGGGCAAATACTGCGGCATGGTCATGCTGGACCTACAAAAGGCCTTCGACACTGTCAATCACTCCATTCTGATTGACAAGCTAAAAGCAATTGGTTTTGATAGTTTATCAGTGAGCTGGATGCAATCCTACCTTGAGGGGAGAGAACAGATGGTGGAGGTAAACGGTACTCTACCCCCCCCCTCTCACAGTGAGCTGTGGTGTTCCACAAGGAAGCATACTAGGACCGCTACTGTTCCTAATTTATGCAAATTACATGTCGTCAGCTTGTGACTGCAACTTGTTCTTGTTCGCGGACGACTCAGCCCTGCTGGTCTCTGACAAGAACAAGTTACAGGTTGAAAAAACCCTCAGCTCTGAACTCGGCAGAATCTGCACCTGGCTCGCTGATAACAAACTATCATTACACCTGGGTAAACAGAGTCCATTCTCTTCGGATCAAATAACAAACTCAGCAAGACCGACGGCTTATCAGTTACAGTGGGTGCAGGGGAGGAAACTAACTTTTTGGCTTACCAGCCAACTGACAAGTATATGATTTTCTTTACCAGCCAAACAGATTTTTTTACCAGCCATAAATAAATCGCTAATTGTGATTACTTCTTTGTATGTCTTTGTCTAAATTAATTTTCAATCATAGTAATAATCACACCGTGTCTACTCTCTACTCTTTAAAATATTTATTACCATAAAACATTAATAAGTGTCTCTACTCTTCACAATATTAGCATAAAACATATTAATCACACCGTCTCTACTCTTCAAAATATTAGGATATCACATATTAACATGAAAGAGGGAACTATTCTGGACTGGGTTGGGCTGAACTGGGCACTGGGCAGTGAAAGATGCTGGGCTGGACGCCTATAGCTTATTAACAGCGGAAGAGTGCTGCCGAGTGCTTCCGCGTTTTCCCTGATTGGCTGTGACACGCCCCGCGGCAGCGCGGCAGCCGCAGAGCGGAGCTCTGCCGCGGAGCGGAGCGGCAGAGCTTGCGGCATTATGTAGCCGTAATCCCTGATGTTTTTCATTCGACGCTTAGCTCAACTGGCAGCGCTGCCGTGCTGCTGTTGGTGACAAGTTCGATTCCCTTCAATTCTTTTATTTTATTTTTTTTTTTTAACATGCATTCTTTCGCCGGTTAAGTTTAGGCATGTTAACTTTAAGCATTGTTTCGGAGTTGGTTATGGTTAAGGTTAGGCATTGTTTCGGAGTTGGTTAAGGTTAGAAGGGTTAAGTTTAGGCGCTGTTAAGGAGCTGGTTAAGGTTAGAGTTTGTCTTAGAGAATGGCAATATTCTTTCGGAGTTGGTTATGGTTAAGGTTAGGCATGGTTAAGGTTAAGGTTAGGCATTGTTTCGGAGTTGGTTAAGGTTAGAAGGGTTAAGTTTAGGCGCTGTTAAGGAGCTGGTTAAGGTTAGAGTTTGTCTTAGAGAATGGCAATAGACAGCCTATTTCCGCGCTGCAGCGCGAGGCAATAGACAGCCTATTTCCGCGCTGCAGCTCTCTCGCGCTGCCGCGGTCACATGGGCGTCATGGCAGAGAAAACGCGGAAGCACGCGACGCACTCTTCCGCTGTTAATAAGCTACACGCGGGCCGGACTGGGCTGGGCAGGGAAAATTGGGCTGGTCTAGGTTGGACTGGGTTGGGCTGGACTGGGCAGTGAAAGAACCAAGCATTTCACTGTAATGTAATAGCTAAATGAAACAACTTGAACTTGACTTGTTACATTTGCACTCTGGTTGGATGCCAAACGTATTCTGGTTGTACTGTACTTGTGCTGTATATGATGACAATACATTGGAATCGAATCTCATGTCAACGCTAGGGGTTCAGCAGGTGTATTCTAAATGACAAGTATGACAACATCACCGCTGTGAAGGGCATATGGGCGAGTGGGTGATATGGGGGGAAACCCGGTAATAATTCGGTAATAATAAAATGTCACTCGGGTGCATTTAAGCAAAGCCGCTCAGTATAGTCGCCCACTATGTTGAACGCGCGTTATGGTAGCTTGTTACATGCTAGGTAGCTAGCCGGCCAATGCTGGTTGACTTGCCATTCTCATCCGACTCGAAGGAGACACGTTGCGTGCTGTTGTTCGCCCCCATGTCAGACTGCACTGATATCCGAAAGTGACGACTCTACATGCAATTATTTTCATCCACTGATGTGTTTTTGTCTAAGTTTGTCTACGTTGTCAAGCCGGTGACAGGAGTCTGTAGGTCCGCATGCAGTGGTCTATCCACTTCCCCTAGATGGGCGGCATCTTCTAGAAAGCGAGTGTTCATTGGAGGAGCTTAGAGCGCAACGATGATGTTAATTGGTTATGGATTATTATGAGGCGCAAATGGGAGGAATCATAAGGGGGGAGTTAGAGTTTGGCTTATGCCAGTGAGCGAATCAGCAGATTGCAGAATGATTTTTTTGTTTTGTTTACTACTCGCCAGTGTGGCGAGTGCTCTTCATGAATCACTCGCCAAACAAAGAATACTCGCATTTGGCGAGTAAAAGGGCCTAATTTCCTCCCCTGAGTGGGTGACAATATTGTCACAAGGAAAGATGAAATTACACCTAGGTTTCATCCTAGAGGCAAATCTTTCCTGTGACAAAATGGCATCCAAGGTAATAAAAAAAGTCAACCAACGAACTAGATTCTTGTACTGGATCTCCTCAAGAATAAGAAACAAGAATACCCTGAAGACCCTGGCAGGAGCACTAATTCAAGGGTACTACGACTATGCTTGCACCTCATGGTACCAAAGCACCTCAAAGGCGCTAAAAACAAGATTACAAACATCACAAAACAAACTGGTCAGACTTCTACTTGACCTTACCCCTAGAACCCACCTCACCCCTGCCCACTTTGACAACCTAGGATGGCTTAGAGTAGACGACAGAGTACAGCAACTTGCAATGGGCCTGGTCTACAAGATACACTATACGACTAAGGTACCCATGTACAAAATACTTCCCAAAGGTCAGTGAATACCACGACCACAACACCAGAGGAAGCTCAACAAATCATGTTAAACCCAGATTAGGCTCAAACAAGGGACTAAACATGTTTCGCAATTATGCCACATCAATGTGGAACGCCCTATCCAAAGCTGTAAAGGAATGTAAATCCCTACCCACATTCAAAACCGCTCTTAAAGAGCACCTACGGGAGGCTGCAATTCGAAACTGGCCACCGTAAATGTCCAAACCCCCCCACCGCCTCCTAATAGACAGTCTCCTCCCCTCCGTATGTATATATTCTCTCCCCACCGTATGTATATTTCTCTCCCACCCACCCCCTCCTAATGTACAGTCTCCACCCCACCGTATGTATATATTCTCAACCCACCGTTTGTATATTTCTTTGTATATTAATGTACAGTCCCCTCCCCATCATATTGTAATAAATACGTGAGTTATACCAGTAGCAGGAGAAACTGCTATCTAGCAGGGAAACTGCTATTTGTCCTAATGCCCTGAAATAACCAACTTCACAACCGGGGTACAAGAAGTAACAACTTTATTTTATTCAAGTATTAGGGCTCCTATTGTACAACACCCTCTTATATGAGGCACTGCAATTATAAAACACGGTGTGTCTAATCCCACCTATTAAACACCCTCTTATATGAGGCACTGCAACTGCACACCACGGTGTGTCTAATCCCACGCATTAAACACCCTCGGTAAGAGGCACAGCAATTGCACACACCACGGTGTGTTTAATCCCACACATTAAACACCCTCTGTAAGAGGCACAGCCCTTGGAACAAAAGGCTTAATAAACCACGCACTTTAGACACCCTCTCGACGAGGCATTTGCAAAACACATTGAACCATAGTTAATTAAGGAACACTCTTCCGGCAATAATTAATCCCCCCTCTCGTCTTCCCATGTCCCTCCTCAATCGGTCATACTCAATATCCTACCGGCTTGGCGATACAATAAATAGGGCATAAATAGGGGATAGGAAGAAATAGCCTATATGCAGATAAAATTAAGAGGCACGGTAGAATACAAAGAGCATAACTATAGGATACCATAATAATACCATATACAATACAATATCAATTTACACAGTAGGCCTATACAGCTTATAAAAATAGAGCATAATACAACATCCTATATAAGTGCAAATGTGGGTAACAGTGGACTTAACTCGCCGCACGGCGCGACCCCCCCTGAGGGTCGAAGCTTGGACCCCGTCCAACTCTCCGGGCGAATGTTCCGGCACACGGTGGTCCTCCAGGTTGCAGTTTGATTTGTAAGTCAAGTCAAGTCAAGTAATTTATTTATATAGCACATTTAAAAGCACAAGAGCCAACCAAAGTGCTGTACAATCAAAGCTTAAAATCAATGTAACCTGGTAAACGTACTCGGTGTCCGCGAGGACGTGCCAAGTATAAGGTCTTTGGGAGCGATGTAACTCAGTACCCTCTATGTCCCGTCCCTATCTGTCTCCAGGAGGGTAAGCCTCCCCTCCTCTCGCTACCGGTACCTGTGGACGCTAGCTAACTTATCTTCGTCGCCGGTGGATAACTCTCCACGATCGACCCCACCCCCCGGGCCCTAACAGAGTCTGGTTACTGCTTGCGTGCTCCAACCCCGATATCTGAGTCCCACCGGCTTATCAATAGTCTCAGCGTCTCATCCCCGCACACAATCAGCAACACCCGAGTTCAATAATGAAGCCGCTTGAGTCCCTGCTCCTGACGTCATTACTTCGGCCCATTCACATCACACTTCCCCCCCCCCCCTTAAAGAAAGGACTCGTCCTCGAGTCCTACGCCGACATGTCGTAGTCTAAAGACCAACAGGGTGCCCTCCGCTGGCGTACTGGACGTCCCTCCTCGACAGACCCTGCAGGCCGACCTTCCTGCAGCCCCGGACTGGACACCACCACCTCCGACTGGGGCGCAGCTTCCGTCGCAGCGGGAGCCCCCTGTGTCCCCTCTGCCTCCTCCGGCCCACGATCACTGGCGGTCTGGTCTCCTGGGGCCTCCTGTGCTCCTTCTGAGTCCTCCGGTCCACCCTCTGCGTCCTCCGGCCCACGATCACCGCCGATCCGGTCCACTGGCCCCACCTGTGCTCCTTCTGCGTCCTCCGGCCCCCGATCACCGCCTGTCTGGTCCTCCGGTGGTGGCCTCCCCCCCGCAGAGCCATCCCGGCTGGAAGATCGATGGCCGACCCAACTGGCACCAAACGGGGACCCCGAGGACTGACGCCGGCTAGCCAGGTTTGGCCCACTCCCAAACCAATTCCCCCTCGGAATAGTATTGAAAATTGGCCCTAAAGTCATAGGACTTTTTCTGCTGTTCCGAGGCCCTGGCCTGGTGCCTTTTAACTGCTTCCACCACCGTGGACAATGTATCCCGCAACCTAGACACATAATTGTCCACCAAGTCACAGGACTCCTGATTGCCCACCTTCAGCATAATATCTACTGGCAGAACAATTTCCTGTCCAAACAGTACTTTATATGGGGTGAAGGAGGTGCTAGCATGCACACTACTACGATAGGCCAACATAACATAAGGCAACAGTGTGTCCCAGTTTAACTGATTGTCCTCCACAAAGAGAGACAACATGGACAAAAGGGTTCGATTAAAGCGCTCCACCAGGCCATCTGACTGGGGGTGGTAGGGGGATGTCCTTGTTTTCTGCATGTGCAGAAGCCTACATAACTCCCTGAATAGATTTGACTCGAAGTTACGATCTTGGTCGGAGTGGATACTCCTTGGCGCCCCAAAACGACACACCCACTCCTCGGTCAAGACTTTGGCAATTGTCCGTGCTTCCTGGTTAGGCAATGGAAAAGACTCTGTCCACTTGGAAAAATAGTCCCCCACAACCAAAATATACTTATTTTTCCCAGGGGTCTCGGGGAGGGGGCCAAGAATGTCGAGTGCCACCCGTTCAAAAGGCCTAGATACCCTGGATGTCTGTAGGGGTGCACATGGCCGCTTCCCCTGACTCTTCCTTGAACCACAATCGACACATTCTCTAACCCATCTCTTGACATCGCCAAACCAGCCTGGCCAATAGAACCGGTCTTTAACTTTCCCTTGCAGCTTCTGCACCCCCAAGTGCCCCCCGGTGGAGACATTGTGCAGCTGCTCTAAAACCCCAGGCACCATTGACTGAGGGAGCACCACCTGTACCCGAGAGGCTGCATCGGAATTTGCAGGAGGAATCCGCACCAGCTTATCCCCCTGCACCTGGAGCTGACTCCACACAGTAGCATAATTCTGCAGGCCAGCGTCTACCGGTATTGAACCAGAACCAACCTGATTTTTAAAGTTAATTATTTGTCTTAACTCACTATCGGCCATCTGTGCATCGGCTAACTCATCAGTCTCTTTTTCCCCACTGGACACTACAGAAGGCAGAGCTTCCTGTACTGCGCACATCCTTACAGCAGCCCTGTCTGTTATTGCCTGAGAGGCCTTCTGGTCAGATATTTCTTTTTCCAAAAAAGCCGGCAGCCTAGAAAGGGCATCAGCATTGCTGTGTAGCTTGCCTGGACGATGCACAATTTTATACTGGAAATTGGCCAATTGTTCAAGCCAACGAGCCAACTGCCCCTCCAAGTCCTGAAAGTTATGAAGCCAACGGAGAGAATTGTGGTCAGTTCGCAACACAAACTCCCTACCCAACAAATAGTGCTTGAAGTATTTGGTAAACGCTACCATACTCAAAAGTTCTTTCTTAGTGGTGGCATATTTACGTTCCTGTTTTGTAAGAGCCCTGCTAGCATATGCTATTACTCTCTCGAGTCCTCCCTCCTCTTGAGACAATACTGCCCCAATCCCCACGTCACTTGCATCCGTATCCAGGATAAATGGTTTACTGGGGTCGGGATAAGCCAAAACAGGGGTGGTAATCAAACTACACTTGAGCTGCTCAAAGGCTCCCTGACAGTCCTCACTCCAGCGAAAGTGCCTCCCCTTTTCTGTCAACTGGTGCAGAGGCCGGGCAATGTCAGCAAACCCCTTCACAAAGCGCCTATAATATGAGGCTAGTCCCAAAAAAACTCTTAACCTCAGTCTGGCTGGTAGGAACAGGCCACTCTCTGACTGCCTCCACTTTAGCAGCATCTGGCATCACTCCCTCACTAGAGATTACATGTCCGAGGTACTGGACTCTCGTTGAAAACAAGTCACACTTGGATGGTTTAACCTTAAGGTTGGCCTGCTGAAGTTTTTCCAGCACACCACTCAGGCGTGTTAGATGTTCATGGAAAGTGCGCCCAAATACAATTATATCATCCAAATACACTAAGCAGGTAGTCCACTGCAGATCAGCCAGAATTAGGTCCATCAACCTCTGAAAAGTGCTGGGTGCATTGCAAAGGCCAAAACTCATCACATTGAACTCAAATAGCCCCTGACGGGTGGTGAATGCAGTTTTATGGCGGTCTTTCGGGTCTACTTCCACCTGCCAATAGCCGCTCGCTAAATCCAGGGTGGAAAACCAACAAGCATGACAAAGGCTATCCAGGGCATCATCAATCCTAGGGAGGGGGTATGCGTCCTTTCTAGTAACCTCATTGAGTTTCCTATAATCAACACAGAACCGGAGCCCACCCCCTTTCTTTTTTACCAGTACAATGGGAGACGCCCATGGACTACAAGATGGCCGAACTATCCCACTATCGAGCATTTGCTTCAAGTGGCTCGTCACCTCTTGCTGTAAATGGAGGGGGACCCTTCTGGTGTGCATCTTTATTGGCTTTGCATCCCCCGTATCAATCTCATGCGGGGTCAGATGAGTCCTGCCTAAGTCAGTCTCCCCCTGACTAAACACAGTGAGGTTTCTTATGCAGTAACTCCCTGACTGCCTTTAACTCATCAGGGGCAAGACCCCTCTCCCCCACGCCAAACTGACGCATGAGTGTATCAACTGTCCAAGGCTGCAAGGTTTTTCCCCCCTCCCTCTCGTCATGCAGCTCCGCCCCCCCTTCCTCTATTTCAATATCAGTGAATAGGGTGCCTACTTTCATGCCACGCTTTAGCATAATATCCTCATTAGTGACATTAATAACCCTCACCGGTAATATGCCCTGCTGGACTCTACATACCACCCGAGCTACCAAAACATCACACTGTTTGGAAATGGAAGTGGAGGGTTCCAGCATTGCTGCTGCATAATCTCCCCATCTGCTCTGGACCTGACCCAAAATAATAATTTCACTGCGTGGGGGCACCAGGGTGTCAGACAGCACTATCACAGCCTGAGGCTCTAATGATGGGTTAGGGTCAACCAGGGGAAATTTCCTGCCCATTATCTGACATTGTTTCTTTCCCAAATCAACCACCGCACCATATGTTGAAAGAAAATCAAATCCAAGCAAAATCTCATCAGAGGGAATGTCAGCAACCAAAAATGTTGCTACCAGCGCGAGTGACTCCAGTTGACATACCGTCTGCCAGCATCCCAGAATGCTCACCCCCCCCCCCATTAGCTGCTGTAGCCTGCCCAACATAATCTAACAGATCACATCCCCCTTTTGTAGCAGAGAGCCACAGTTGTTTAGGAATGACAGAGCTAGAAGCTCCAGTATCTACAAGTACATGACAGTCTAACCCACCTATCTTAGCTTGGAGATATCCCGAACCACCCTTCAAGCTGTCAGGGGCCACAGTAGACTCAGAAATGGGGGTGGGCATTGGACCCTCTGTGCACACCCCCTCTAGTTTTCCAGTAAATAAGGACAGTCGCGTCTGAAGTGACGATTACACCCACATTCCCAGCAACCCCTCTCTCTTTCTCCCTCACGTCTAGTCGGGGGAATGGGGGCACTAACAGAGTATGGAAGGGAAGCAGACACGGTAGGTGTAGGTTTAGGAACAGATTGGCTTGAATTGGCTATAGTCTGTACAGTGGTTTTCAGAGACTTAACTTCCTGCCGCAGGCCCTCTATGACCCCAAGCAGCGTATCCATTTGTTTGTCACGCCCAGATTGCTCAGTGACTCCACGCACCTGTGCATCAGAGGCCAATTTACTACCCTCCAACTCCCTAATCAACTCCAATTCTGCAGCAAGATTAATGGCATCCTCTAAGGTTGTAGGTTTGGCACTGCGAAGGCTAACTCGCAATTCCCCATTCCCAACATTGGAAATAAAATGATCCTTAGCCAATAAATCTTGGGTGTGGGTGTCCGCTGAGGGGTACGCTTTAACAACCAGCCTCCGAAGCGCAATACCAAATTCTCGGATATTCTCCTTATGTAGCCTCTTACGAGAAGAGAAGGTGGCCCTGCTCCAATCATCACTATCACATGGTTCTAAGCATCTACCCATTGCTTCTTTCAGTAAGGCATAATTAGCTTTAGCTGCGGCAGATAACCCACCATATACCTCTCGGGCTCGACCTGACAAGAGAAGACTCATACATTTTAGTCTCAATGATTCGCTCCAATTATTAACCCCAGCGGCCATTTCAAACTGTTCAGCCCAATCAGACCATTCCCGGCCGGCACCAGTGAAAGTCTCAGGCATAAAAATGGGTCGGGACATAGCCAGATTACTACTAGGGGAAGGAGACGCGTCTGATCGACTTGGGCCAGCCTCAGCCGGCGGTTGGTTATCTCCAGGCATATTTATTCTATATCCCACCGCTGTCACCAATGTAATAAATATGTGAGTTATACCAGTAGCAGGAGAAACTGCTATCTAGCAGGGAAACTGCTATTTGTCCTAATGCCGGCCTGAAATAACCAACTTCACAACCGGGGTACAAGAAGTAACAACTTTATTTTATTCAAGTACCTATACTAAGCGATTATACCGAGGACACAGGATCTATTAATTAAGAGGACCAATTGGGTACCGTAGGGCTCCTATTGTACAACACCCTCTTATATGAGGCACTGCAACTGCACACCACGGTGTGTCTAATCCCACGCATTAAACACCCTCGGTAAGAGGCACAGCAATTGCACACACCACGGTGTGTTTAATCCCACACATTAAACACCCTCTGTAAGAGGCACAGCCCTTGGAACAAAAGGCTTAATAAACCACGCACTTTAGACACCCTCTCGACGAGGCATTTGCAAAACACATTGAACCATAGTTAAGAAGGAACACTCTTCCGGCAATAATTAATCCCCCCTCTCGTCTTCCCATGTCCCTCCTCAATCGGTCATACTCAATATCCTACCGGCTTGGCGATACAATAAATAGGGCATAAATAGGGGATAGGAAGAAATAGCCTATATGCAGATAAAATTAAGAGGCACGGTAGAATACAAAGAGCATAACTATAGGATACCATAATAATACCATATACAATACAATATCAATTTACACAGTAGGCCTATACAGCTTATAAAAATAGAGCATAATACAACATCCTATATAAGTGCAAATGTGGGTAACAGTGGATTTAACTCGCCGCACGGCGCGACCCCCCCGAGGGTCGAAGCTTGGACCCCGTCCAACTCTCCGGGCGAATGTTCCGGCACACGGTGGTCCTCCAGGTTGCAGTTTGATTTGTAACCTGGTAAACGTACTCGGTGTCCGCGAGGACGTGCCAAGTATAAGGTCTTTGGGAGCGATGTAACTCAGTACCCTCTATGTCCCGTCCCTATCTGTCTCCAGGAGGGTAAGCCTCCCCTCCTCTCGCTACCGGTACCTGTGGACGCTAGCTAACTTATCTTCGTCGCCGGTGGATAACTCTCCACGATCGACCCCACCCCCGGGCCCTAACAGAGTCTGGTTACTGCTTGATGTACCCTGATGTAAACAAGACGAAAGTCTTTCTTGTGTGTATTGAGCCGTACTGTATTGTACCCATTCTGCAATCTGTTAAATAAAGTTTTCATTCATTCATCACATTACGAGTCAACTGTGTCAGCTGGTTCACAGCCCGTTGAATCCCAGTGTAAATAAAAGCAAGACCAAAGACGGTAGTATTTGCTAACCCGGACCGTACTTTACAATATAAGTGCATTATTTTTTCTTTTAAAATATCGCAAACCTAACACGAGGTTGGCCGTTGGCTCACTATTATTAGCTGCTAAATCGGCTAGGGCTAACGCTAACGTTATGCCATATAAATGGGCTGCCCTATGTTATGGAGGACCCTGATGGAAACAAGACGAAAGTCTTTCTCAGGTCTACATCCTCTTAACAATTGTATGTATTGAGCTGTACTGTACTGTACCCATTCTGCAATCTGTTAATAAACGTTTCAATCAATCAATCAAACCTTTTTGTTTAATTCTTCTTTAAGCGTGGACTCTCCTTCCACAACATGTTCGCTCTCTCGTTGGGCTTTTGAAGACATTTTAGATGCAAGGAAGGAAAGGTAGCGTTAAAGTTTGTAATAGTGTAGTTTAATTTGCCCAAGCTGAGTTAGCTGGCTGGCTAGTGGCTACTAACACCACATGACGTGTGTTCATGCTTCCGCGTTCGCGTTTTGCGAATCTGATTGGCCACTGACGTTTCTGGTCATGTGACATGTGCGCCCAATCGCGTGACGCGCCCATTTCCGCCTCGACCCGAGATAAAGCTGGGAACGAGGTTAGCCTCGACCATAACCTCGGTCCCAGCTTTACCTCGACCAGCAGCAAACTACCTAACGCCTAACTTAGTTTATCACTGGTTAAGCTTAGGCGACTCTTTCGAAGTTGGTTAAGGTTAGAGTTTGGAATTAGGGCTGGCGTTCTATCGCCCTGCTCTAAAGGCCTCTGCATGCTACAAACTCTAACCTTAACCAACTTCGAAAGAGTGCCTACGCTTAACCTGCGAAATAACTTGCCGTCACACGATTGGTGCGACCAGAAACATCAGTGGCCAATCAGAGCGCAAAACGCGAATGCGGAAGCATGAACCGGTTGGTATTCGAATAGACGCGTTCGGCGTGGCGTTATTTCTTTTCGCAGCCGCGTAGGGATAAACGGAGCTTGACGAGCTTGACCAGTGCGTGACCTGCCATTCTGCTGCCCCCGATCGGTTAAAGATAAGCACTACAACTATATTGTTTTGCTGCTGTGGTAGGCTTCTTGAGTAGATCTTTCGAGTTTCAAGTTTCAAGTTTTTTTTCGTCACATATAGGTACATGCACATTATAGTGAAATGCTTGGTTCTGTATGACCCTCCTGAAATTGTGCTTCATAAAAAAAAATCAAAGAATAAAGACCAGACACTATACAAAATATACAATATGTATACTAAAGTATAAAATGCAAAACTAAAATAAATGTAAAATGCTAAAATTAGGTAGAGAGGTAGTACAAATATTTTTAGTAATTAATAATAGATACAAATATGGTAAAGTGTCTGAAGTGAATGTTAAAGTGAGTGTGTGCATGACATGTGGATGTGTGTGCACTGAATGTAGATGTTACACAGCAGTACCCCAGAGACACCAGCTTGTTTGGGCTGTTAATCTAAAGACTCCAAATCCTGGCTAAACGACACAAACTATGTATGTAATTTACCCCCAGCGCCTTAATAACATTTCAGACTGCCAAATTCATACAAAGATTATGCAAAACCCATTTCCATAATATGTCCCCTTTAAGTTAAGTTAAGGTAAAATAAAAAATAATTACATTAGATGTATCTTATAGAAGAATCTTCAAAGAAATTAGTCTAAATCCAGTTTAAATAATTTATTTTCCAGCAACTTCCCTTGATGATACACCAAATGTTTTATTAATTACTGGTATTTCCTTCACTGTCTGGCTACCCCACACCTAAGAGTATAATACCTTTACAAACTAGGCAGGCAGTGGTCCTGGCTCAGAAAAGCACAAAGCTAACTCGTAAATTACATCATAAACGGCAATAATTCTGAACAGCTTGTCTGGGCTGTTAATCTAAAGACTCCAAATCCTGGCTAAACGACATAAACTATGTATGTAATTTCCCCCCAGTGCCTAAATAACATTTCAGACTGCCAAATTCATACAAAGATTAGGTAAAACCCACGTTCCATAATATGTCCCCTTTAAGTTAAGTTAAGTCTGTGGCCATCTTGCATGCCATGGGGGACCCTGATGTAAACAAGACGAAAGTATTTTTCTGGTCTGCATCCCCTTAACAATTGTGTGTATTAGTTGTACTGTACTGTACCCATTCTGCAATCTGTTAATTAAAGTTTTCAATCAATCAATGCCCAAATCTGTGCCAGTTTAGGTAGAACATGTGGGTTACACTTTATATCAACATAAAGTCGGCACGGTGGTGTAGTGGTTAACACTGTCGCCTCACAGCAAGAAGGTCCATGGTTCGATTCCCGCTTGGGGACCAGGTTTCCGCGATGCCAGGTACCCAGGTGGGGTATCTCCCAGGCCTTTCTGTGTGGAGTTTGCATGTTCTCCCCGTGCTCGCAAGGGTTTCCCCCCCGATAAGATAAACCCAATGGAAAAACATGCACAACAACAGATCGCTAACGCTGTGGCGTCCGTGACGAAGACGGACAGGAGCACTTGGATTGGTCCCCTGGCGCGGCTCACGTTGACGCCTGTCTGCTCCCGGCTGCCCTTGGGGGGGAAGGACGATGGGATGGGTTAATCGCAGAGACAAATCGCATCTGCGATCCTAAAGAGACAATGCATGCGTGTGTGTTCCGGTGTGTGTGCTAAACTAACCGCTGTGTGTACCACTAAAACATTGAGTGTCGTTGCATGCCGAATAAAGAGACCTCTGCAACAGGTCCTGCATTATTAATTATTATTATAAGTCAGTAAATTATGGTGACTAAAGTCTAAACTTTATTTTAAGAAACAAGAAAACAGGCAAGAAAACATCAACAATGTCAGAGTAAATCAAGTATCACGGTGAAAAGCATTACATAATATAAAAGAAAACAAATCACCCTTATTGGTGAATTTGATTTCTCCATGATTTATAAAGTCTGATGTCATGCAGTCATATGTTTTTTTTTATATTCTGCTGAACACAAAACAGGTTTGAATAGATTTTCCCCAAGGGGATCATTAAAGGAATATCTTATCTTATTGTATCTGAATCCCATGACCAAGATGGTACAATGCCCTAAGAGACACCCAAGTCATGGTAGTAGTTACATACAGTAGCTGACTTTCACAGAGGTGAAAGTCTGGAGCATTGGACAATGAAACATGGACTTTATGTTTCCAGTTGTTTAGGTTTATCTTACCTGCGCTGTTGTCAGTTCACTGAAGAAAGGCTGTAATTTACCCAGGTGTGTCAAGCTATAAAGACCACTGTGAGTGGCGTTTTGCATCAAGATTTGTTTCTGAGTGTACTGTGTTGGTCGGAACCCAGTTTTCTACAATAGCCTCATTAGCTGCAACAGGATTCCAACTTCAACAACTTCATCCCATCTTGCGGCTAGTCAATGGGCAACGATGAAGCTATGCATATCTCACACTAGGCTAACTGCAAGCTAGCCTAGCTTAGAACAAATTAATTGAAGCGGATAGGGATCAGCTAGCCTAGCTGTTGGCCAAAAACACTTATCCAGGAGTTTTAGGCTATAGGCTATAGGCCGCTTCCAACTCCTATTGTCTGAATATGTACAAGTTTCAAGTTTCAAGTTTTCATCTTTTGAAATGTGTACATATTCAGATAATAGGACTTGTTCCGGTGATGTAACTCAAAGTTCTGTTATCTTTCTCAACCTCTCAATCCCTGGCTTCTCTATCCCTCTCTTGCTGCCTATCTATCTACATGGTGGGTCGTTGAGGCTATGGGCTATTAGGGGCCATGTGGTAGGATAATGTAGCATTGGCACGTGCAATACCTGCATGTTAAACTCTTTTGTTGGCAACAGGAGTGGGTTTCTTCATTGAGCGCTTATCGTTATCTTTAGGGCACAAGCAGGGCCGGACTGGGGAAATCATTCGGGCCCGGAAATATAGCCCCAGTCAGGCCACTTTTTAAGCGGGGGGTCCCCCACCAGGAAATGTTTTGTTACAAATGTTACACCCGCTAAGTTCCTATAGCTTTAAGAAAGACACAGAGTGTAGGTTAATTTAACAATAGTATTTATTAGGTTCGAGCCCAGCTCTCGGTGTTGCTACCAGCTTGGCTGGTCGTTCATACTAATACAATTGGCAGTATTAGGGGGTGGGAAGCTGGTGGGTGGGGATCGGACGTTGTGGACAGCGACTCCTACAGGTCGGTTGGTGTGCCTGCGCAGTAAAATCAGGAAGCGACGAGGGCGGCGTGTCCCTCCCACGCAGACCCTCGCCGCTGAGAGATCGCGCTGTGCAGGTGAAAAGATGCGACGGCTGCCTCCTTGAGTACCGGAGGGGACACGTGATGCAAGGCTTCGTCCACATTGCAGCCGGCTTGTGGGAGGCATGGCCAACAGCGTTCGAGACAGGGGAGGGTAGAATTGGACAATGCGAAATTGGGGACGGGAGAAAAATAGAAAAATGGGGAGAAAAAGTAGATAAAACAAAAAAAACAATAGTATTTATTATATAAAAAGGGTGGACAAAAATACTATAAGCCCACTTCAACCTCATGTCAGGAACCCCAATCAGAGTTGACCGGGCAGGGTTTGATTCACGGCAACCTGGTGATACTTCACACAATGAAGGAGAACGATATCAAATAAGATAAGATAAGATAAGATATTCCTTTATTGATCCCCTTGGGGAAATTCAGGCATCATAGCAGCATGGGGGGGGGGGTCCTACTAATCACCCCAAAGTACCAGAAAATACCAGAAAATACCAGAAACTACCCCAAAATACCCCAAAGTATACCCCAAAATACCAGAAACTACCCCAAAATACCCCAAAGTATACCCCAAAATACCAGAAACTACCCCAAAATACCCCAAAATACCAGAAGATACCAGAAACTACCCCAAAATACCCCAAAGTATACCCCAAAATACCAGAAACTACCCCAAAATACCCCAAAATACCAGAAAATACCAGAAAATACCAGAAAATACCCCAAAATACCCCAAAGTATACCCCAAAATACCAGAAACTACCCCAAAATACCCCAAAATACCAGAAAATACCAGAAACTACCCCAAAATACCCCAAAGTATACCCCAAAATACCAGAAACTACCCCAAAATACCCCAAAGTATACCCCAAAATACCAGAAACTACCCCAAAATACCCCAAAATACCAGAAACTACCCCAAAATACCCCAAAGTATACCCCAAAATACCAGAAACTACCCCAAAATACCCCAAAATACCAGAAAATACCAGAAACTACCCCAAAATACCCCAAAGTATACCCCAAAATACCAGAAACTACACCAAAATACCCCAAAATACCAGAAAATACCAGAAACTACCCCAAAATACCCCAAAGTATACCCCAAAATACCAGAAACTACCCCAAAATACCAGAAACTACCAGAAACTACCCCAAAATACCCCAAAGTATACCCCAAAATACCAGAAACTACCCCGAAATACCAGAAAATACCAGAAAATACCAGAAACTACCCCAAAGTATACCCCAAAATACCAGAAACTACCCCAAAATACCCCAAAATACCAGAAACTACCCCAAAATACCCCAAAGTATACCCCAAAATACCAGAAACTACCCCAAAATACCCCAAAGTATACCCCAAAATACCAGAAACTACCCCAAAATACCCCAAAGTATACCCCAAAATACCAGAAACTACCCCAAAATACCCCAAAGTATACCCCAAAATACCAGAAACTACCCCAAAATACCCCAAAATACCAGAAAATACCAGAAAATACCAGAAAATACCCCAAAATACCCCAAAGTATACCCCAAAATACCAGAAACTACCCCAAAATACCCCAAAATACCAGAAAATACCAGAAAATACCAGAAACTACCCCAAAATACCCCAAAGTATACCCCAAAATACCAGAAACTACCCCAAAATACCCCAAAGTATACCCCAAAATACCAGAAACTACCCCAAAATACCCCAAAATACCAGAAACTACCCCAAAATACCCCAAAGTATACCCCAAAATACCAGAAACTACCCCAAAATACCCCAAAGTATACCCCAAAATACCAGAAACTACACCAAAATACCCCAAAATACCAGAAAATACCAGAAACTACCCCAAAATACCCCAAAGTATACCCCAAAATACCAGAAACTACCCCAAAATACCAGAAACTACCAGAAACTACCCCAAAATACCCCAAAGTATACCCCAAAATACCAGAAACTACCCCGAAATACCAGAAAATACCAGAAAATACCAGAAACTACCCCAAAGTATACCCCAAAATACCAGAAACTACCCCAAAATACCCTAAAATACCCCAAAGTATACCCCAAAGTACCAGAAAATACCAGAAAATACCCCAAAATACCCCAAAGTATACCCCAAAGTACCAGAAAATACCAGAAAAGACCCCAAAATACCCCAAAGTACCCCAAATAGTGTGTAATAGTGTAATAGTGTAATAGTAGTAATATTGTGTAATAGTGTAATAGTGTGTAATAGTGTAATAGTGTAATAGTGTGATAGTGTGTAATAGTGTAATAGTGTGTAATAGTGTAATAGTGTGTAATAGTGTGTAATAGTGTAATAGTGTAATAGTGTGTAATAGTGTAATAGTGTAATAGTGTGTAATAGTGTGTAATAGTGTAATAGTGTGCTAGTGTAATAGTGTAATAGTGTGTAATAGTGTAATGGTGTGTAATAGTGTGTAATAGTGTGTAAAAGTGTAATAGTGTGCTAGTGTAATAGTGTAATAGTGTGTAATAGTGTAATAGTGTAATAGTGTGTAATAGTGTAATAGTGTGTAATAGTGTGTAATAGTGTGTAATATTGTAATAGTGTGTAATAGTGTAATAGTGTGTAATAGTGTAATAGTGTGTAATAGTGTAATAGTGTGTAATAGTGTAATAGTGTAATTTTGTGTAATAGTGTGTAATAGTGTAATAGTGTAATAGTGTGTAATAGTGTAATAGTGTGTAATAGTGTAATAGTGTAATAGTGTGTAATAGTGTAATAGTGTAATAGTATGTAATAGTGTGTGTGTGTGCGTGTGTGTGTGCGCGTGTGCGTGTGTGTGTGTGTGTGTGTACGTGTGTGTGTGTGTGTCTGGGTCTCTAGCACTCAAGATGGATTCCAACTTGTATGGCATCTTGATGGAGGAGCTGTGGAACAAGGGAAACCAACCAGAGGGGGAGAGAGAGGGGGAGATAGAGAGAGAGAGAGAGAGAGAGAGAGAGAGAGAGAGAGAGAGAGAGAGAGAGAGAGAGGGGGGAGATGGAGAGAGAGAAGGGGGATAGAGGGAGATGGAGAGAGAGAGAGGGGGGGAGATGGAGAGAGAGAGAAGGGGGATAGAGGTAAAATACCCCAAAATACCCCAAAGTACCCCAAAATACCCCAAAGTATACCCCAAAGTACCAGAAAATACCCCAAAATACCCCAAAGTATACCCCAAAGTACCAGAAAATACCAGAAAAGACCCCAAAATACCCCAAAGTACCCCAAATAGTGTGTAATAGTGTAATAGTGTAATAGTAGTAATAGTGTGTAATAGTGTAATAGTGTGTAATAGTGTAATAGTGTAATAGTGTGATAGTGTGTAATAGTGTAATAGTGTGTAATAGTGTAATAGTGTGTAATAGTGTAATAGTGTGTAATAGTGTGTAATAGTGTGTAAAAGTGTAATAGTGTGCTATAGTGTGTAATAGTGTGTAATAGTGTGTAAAAGTGTAATAGTGTGCTAGTGTAATAGTGTAATAGTGTGTAATAGTGTAATAGTGTAATAGTGTGTAATAGTGTAATAGTGTGTAATAGTGTGTAATAGTGTGTAATAGTGTAATTTTGTGTAATAGTGTGTAATAGTGTAATAGTGTGTAATAGTGTAATAGTGTGTAATAGTGTAATAGTGTAATAGTGTAATAGTGTGTAATAGTGTGTGTGTGTGTGTGTGTGGCGTGTGTGTGCGCGTGTGCGTGTGTGTGTGTGTGTGTGTACGTGTGTGTGTGTGTGTGTCTGGGTCTCTAGCACTCAAGATGGATTCCAACTTGTATGGCATCTTGATGGAGGAGCTGTGGAACAAGGGAAACCAACCAGGGGGGGAGAGAGAGGGGGAGAGAGAGAGAGAGAGAGAGAGAGGAGAGAGAGAGAGAGAGAGAGAGAGAGAGAGAGAGAGAGGGGGGGAGATGGAGAGAGAGAAGGGGGATAGAGGGAGATAGAGAGAGAGAGAGAGAGAGAGAGGGGGGAGATGGCGAGAGAGAGAAGGGGGATAGAGGGAGATGGAGAGAGAGAAGGGGGATAGAGGGAGATGGAGAGAGAGAAGGGGGAGAGAGAGAACGGGGAGATAGAGAGAGAAGAAGGGAGAGAGAGGGAGGGAGGGAGAGAGAAAGATGGATAGAGAGAGAGAGAGAGAGAGAGGGGGGAGATGGAGAGAGAGAGAAGGGGGAGAGAGGGAGATGGAGAGAGAGAAGGGGGATAGAGGGAGATGGAGAGAGAGAAGGGGGAGAGAGAGGAAGAGAGAGAAGAAGGGAGAGAGAGGGAGGGAGGGAGAGAGAAAGATGGATAGAGAGAGAGAGAGAGGGAGAAGAGGGGGAGAAGGAGCTATTTATATAGCTCTTTTATCCAAAGCGCTTTACAATTTATGCCTCACATTCACTCACACACCGACGGCGGAGGCGACCATGCCAAGTGCCAATCTGCTCATCGGGAGGAGCAGGGCTTAAGTGTCTTGCTCAAGGACACTCGGACACGCCGCCGGGAGGAGCCGGAATCGAACCGGGAATCTTCTGATTAACCAGACGAGCGCTCGGCTCTAGCTCCTGAGCCCTCTACGTTTTTTATGTCTCACTCTTTGTCTCACTAAACCTTTACTGCGTTAATCCCTTCCTGGATGCAGCCAGAGTACAGAGTGCCTCAGTCACTACAGCCATAATGTGGAGACACACACACACACACACACACACGCACACATGCGCACACACACACACACACACGCACACACACACACGCACACTATTACACACTATTACACTATTACACTATTACACACTATTACACTATTACACACTATTACACTATTACACACTATTACACACTATTACACTATTACACACTATTACACTATCACACTATTACACTATTACACACTATTACACTATTACACTATTACACACTATTACACTATTACACTATTACACTATTACACACTATTACACTATTACACACTATTACACTATTACACTATTACACACTATTACACAAAATTACACTATTACACTATTACACACTATTACACTATTACACACTATTACACTATTACACACTATTACACTATTACACTATTACACACTATTACACTATTACACTAGTACACTATTACACTATTACACACTATTACACTATTACACACTATTACACTATTACACTATTACACACTATTACACTATTACACTAGCACACTATTACACTTTTACACACTATTACACACTATTACACACTATTACACTATTACACTAGCACACTATTACACTTTTACACACTATTACACACTATTACACTATTACACACTATTACACTATTACACTATTACACACTATTACACTATTACACACTATTACACTATCACACTATTACACTATTACACTATTACACACTATTACACTATTACACACTATTACTACTATTACACTATTACACTATTACACACTATTTGGGGTACTTTGGGGTATTTTGGGGGTATTTTCTGGTATTTTCTGGTACTTTGGGGTATACTTTGGGGTATTTTCTGATACTTTGGGGTATTTTAAGGTATTTTGGGGTAGTTTCTGGTATTTTCTGGTATTTTCTGGTATTTTGGGGTAGTTTCTGGTATTTTGGGGTATACTTTGGGGTGTTTTGGGGTAGTTTCTGGTCGTTTCTGGTATTTTCTGGTATTTTGGGGTATTTTGGGGTAGTTTCTGGTATTTTGGGGTATACTTTGGGGTATTTTGGGGTATTTTCTGGTATTTTCTGGTATTTTGGGGTAGTTTCTGGTATTTTGGGGTATACTTTGGGGTATTTTGGGGTATTTTGGGGTATTTTCTGGTATTTTGGGGTAGTTTCTGGTATTTGGGGGTATACTTTGGGGTATTTTGGGGTAGTTTCTGGTATTTTGGGGTATACTTTGGGGTATTTTGGGGTAGTTTCTGGTATTTTCTGGTATTTTCTGGTACTTTGGGGTGATTAGTAGGACCCTGGGGGGGAGGGGGGGTACAGGTAGTAAAACAACACAGTATACAGGTAGTAAAAAACAACACAGGCAGTGTAAACAATTTGATCAATATGGTCAATATAATTTACTATCTGACTAGCTGAGGAATATTCACATTATTAACAGTGTCACTTAAGGTGCAGTATGCATGAGGTAGTGTTATAATTTACTATCTACTGAGTATACATTATTCACAGTATCACGGTATCCACTGAAATATACATTATTCACAGTATCACAGTATCCACATACTGTAGGGTGCAGTAAGCCTAAGGTAGTGTAGGTTGTCCTCCTTGGGTTCCTATAAGTCCCAGGTCAATGTCTGGTAGCAGTCGCTGTTGCTGCCCCCTGTTGTGGAGCCTGGAGGCTGCTAGTCGCTGCCCACTGTTGTGGAGCCTGATGGCCGCTGGTATGAAGGACTGTCCGAGGCGGTTAGTTGAGTGTCGGGGGGGAATGAGTCTGTGGCTGAACGAGCTTCTCATCTTGACTAGCTCGTCGTAGAGGGGGTGGTAGGGGTTCTCCATGATGGCAGCCAGCTTCCTTATCATCCCCCTCTCTGCCATCACCTCAAGTCTAGGTAGCTCGACTCCCACCACGGAGCTAGCCTTCCTCACCAGCTTGTTGAGCTTGTTGGTGTCCCTTGAGTTGATGTAGCCTCCCCAGCAGTAAATGTCAATAAATAGCACTTCACACAATGAAGGAAAACGTTAGGTTATGACTATAACCAAGTTCTGTTAGTTAGGGGCGATGCTTGGCATCACACTGCACTATCTCGCGTACGTGCACGCGTACTGAATAAACCACAAATGTACCTCTAATACCAGTATTAGTCTGACCACACCCCTCATCAGCTTACCCTCATAAGCAGGTGTGTGGTCACCTGCTCTCCTCCTTCCCAAGCTTTCACCACAAGGTGAGGACAAGGGCTGCAGCGGCCGTCTGATGCCAAGCATCGCCCCTAACTAACAGAACTTGGTTATAGTCATAACCTAACGTTCTGTATCGTTAGTGGCTTAGCTTGGCATCACACTGCACAAGGGAGGCCAAGCGGAGCCACTTGGCTGACAAATACACCCCGCTGACAGCCCCCCAAAACCATCAGAACAGGGAGGGCCGAGCCCCCCCGACCCCCCCTAATGGAGGGTATCCCCCCTATTAGAGGCTTCACGGGAAGGCGACGGACCCGACCGTGCGAAGAGGCACTCAAGCAACTTAACGCACAGGGTGAGCAGACCGTGGCTTGACCCCACGACTACGCACACGCACAACCCGCATGCCACCCGGGAACGAACGGAGGAACAACCTCGTTACTGCCCCCAGAATCACGGGGTCAAGGGCAAACCCAACCCCGTGGCAAGGCCGTAGCAGCGGAGCGCGAAGGAAGACCCAGACCCACCAAAAGGACTGGACTCCCTGGAATGGGGGCCCGGAGAAGTCCATGATGCCAGCATCAAGACCCCACCAGGTGGGCACGTAGTGCCCCGCCCCCCACATCGCCAGCGTATTCGGACAAAGGCCCCCCAGTTACTGCACCTGGTAATCCCAGGCGGTATCCCAAGTACTAACTAGGCCAGAACCTGCTTAGCTTCCGAGATCGGACGAGATCGGGCGTGTTCAGGTCGGTATGGCCGTAAACCGAGCGGGCCCCGTCCCCCCAATAGTACACCGCCTGGCACACTGACCCTGCAGAACAGGCAGTCAGCATGGCCGTAAGCACACAAAAAAGGTTAACCAACGGAAGCAGGCAGCGCACCGGGGAAAAACCAGGCAACAGACTGTTAACCCTAGCCTGGAGACTGCGGACGAGACAGGCGCCAGAGGGGACAGCTGAACACAGCCGCCCCGGCGGAAGGAGCGTAAGCTGGCGGTGTTGCATGACCAAGCCTCCATTTAACAACCCCCACCCAGAGGGGTCGAGGCAGAGAAGGCTGACACGATTGGCAGACGTCATGAACGTGCAGGGGCACCCTCAAACGGTGAACCCGGGAGTTGACACTGCTCCAACACACCAGGGAATCAACCACCTCGGTGTTACCCAATGCGGTGGTTGTTCCTATAACCCCTCAAGAAAAAACTCCAAAACACACCTGCGGGTATACACCGGCTATACCGCAGTACAAGCGTTTCAGTTTCCAAAAAGGGTTAACCCAAACATCACTTCGGACCGGGCCTGGCGGTACGGGAAGCACAGGGTCACCAGAGGAGGTCAAAAAACCACCCCCACAGGCCCCTCTTCGCCATGCGTGAGAGAGGAGCGAAAAATAATGGAGAACCAGCCCCTAAGCACACCGTACCTGGTATTCCCCGGCGGTCTCCCAACCAAGTACTAACCAGGACCAACCTGTGTAGCGGCCGAGATCCGACGAGATCGAGCGCGTACAGAATGGCATGGCTGTAAGCCATGACGACAGTGCTGAGTAAAAACATACCCAACCAGGGTCTCCATAGCGCTTAACCCTGTGACACCCAGACCGACCTGGCATTTTTCCCCCTGAAAAAAGCCCAAGTCCCTCAGGGTACCAGAACAGCAGATCTGCATCCCCGGCGGACAACGGGTTCAACTGATCTGGACCAGCGTGACCAGAACCAGTCCCGTGCCCTAACCACGCCGACATGCCTACTCCAGGAGAAGGGCAGATATGCGTGTTGATCTTAACATGAAAAGAAGGCGCCACCCAGACGTTCGGACGAACCGCGCCTGGTGGCCCACCCCAAGGGCGTGAGACCCCACTACATATGTTCAGATCCATCCCGTCATCATCCCCCAGACATGAACGAGAATCCGTCGACAACCCACCCAGGTCATGGGATGTGGTCGTCGGAAGAGGAAAAACCCCCATCTCAGTTGCTTTATAAAAACGCTGTTTCAACCACAAGCAACCAAGGCGTGCCAGTCAATCGCCTGTTTACAGCGAGCTAGCACTATACGTGCGTCGGGACACACCCCCATCAATGAACAGGCTATTTAGACCTGTCATTGAATCCCCAAGGCGCCCAGGGGAACGACAAGAGGGGTGTGACACTCCCTAACTCCAACACTTCTGGAATAGAAAGAAGGAAGCATCAACAGTATGTATCCCAGTCTACACAGCCGGGGTAAAAAATGTTCACATTTTTACATCCCACCACCCTCCCATAGGAAAGAGACGGGGATCCCCAGAGAGACTTCCCACGCGAGCTGTACAGATTGAAAAGAATATATTGCACCTTGAGCCATGTAAAAAACTGGTTTTAGGGCCTCCGGGGAAGAGGCACTGAACCCATACACACTCAATAAACGAATTGAATCGAATATACATACAATAGAAAAGGACCCTTCTAGAGGGTCCACTCACTTTGACAATCTGAGGAGGAAGGCTCTGTACTCTGATGGAGGCTTCCTCACATGGAAGAAGGAGTCCGAACTCACAGAAGGCCTGAATAGGCGCTTGGTGAGGAGGAGCCCTGACCACCCCCCCTGAAAACAGATCCATCACATGGACCTGAACAGCACACGGAAGTCCTACCAACAGAGACGCGCACGGTGACGTACTCTATGGCGGGGGAATTCCTGCGGTGCACACGCCCAATATACCAGGCCGTGGGACCAGGAACTCCCTCCCCCCCCCCCCCCCCCCCCCCCCCGTAACGTGCCGAACCGCCACGTGACGGGAACCTTGAAGGACAGGGGGTGTACCCCTGACCGACAGAACAATGGGGAGAGGAAAGGTTACCAGTTCACCCCTTTACGACCCCACACCCATGATACGACGTAACGACAAAAAGAGAATATGACACAGTCATAGTCAGCTCTATGAAGCGTTTCACAGCTCCACACAGCGCATGAGCTAACCTGCTATCTGATTTTTACTAAGGAAAAACACAGAATAGAGAGGGCTCTAAGAACCCCGGTCCAACATACACATGTGCTTCTGTGGCCAGTACAACCCAGTTGTAGGTCACATGACACACACAACCCATCATCACCTACAAAAAATGGCAAAAACACTCAACAGAGGAACGCCGTTTTTTTCACAATGAGAGAATACATCATTCTTGATTAGTATCGACCACAGGCCTTGCTAAGCACACATGACAGCAACCAAACCAATTTCCCTTTAGGAAATAAGTTTCTCCAGCAGATTTAGCACAACCTCAGCAATCAAGCTAAGAGTTACATCGTATCCCTACCACACAAAAGACACACTTAATGCACAACATGTCTGATAGGAGGTGATAAAGTCCCCAGGGAACCGGGGGGGAAAACACAATCCTCCTATTTTACCCTCAATACGGCCAGTTAAAACAGGAAAACCTGTTAATGTGTGAACACACTGTTCATTGTCATTACAGTCTGAGAAAGAACATTCTTTTACTCACTTGTCACCAAGCATAGCTTCATAGGTTAGTTGCCTTAGTAGTGAGTACACGGTACACATAAACACCATGATGTTTCTCACACAACAACCAGATCAATACATCACGATCTGCACGGAGAAGCTAACTGCCAGTGACAAAAACAGCTCACACATAACCCGCAACGTATCCTAAATGCATTGCAACAACACACGTTTTGGGAAAAAACACCGTTATTCACAATACATTTAGCAAAGTAAAACCAGAAGACGTGTTATGAGGTCTGGTCAACCCCGTTCCTACCCGGAACGCAGATCAGCGAAGTGCAGCCACAAGACACCGTAGAACACAGCCGTCCTGTGTTGTTCGATCCGGGCAGCGTCGCCGCTCCAACCAGTCGCTACAGTCCTCTTAGTTGACGCAATCCCCGTCCAGGCTCAGGGCAGGGTCGACGAAACATCCCTTGTCAAGGATGACGTCGCGGTCAAGAGTGTAAAACATGTTAAAATCAAAGCACGTTCAACAGAATAGCATCAAGCTAACGGCGATCAGAAGCGAGCTCCCGGCGGCGCGCGAGAAGCCAAGCTACCCCGCGCCAGCCATGGCCATAGCAGCAAGCTAACGTTACCTAGCGACCACGACATGCTAGCCCCGCAGCTAACAGCTGACTGGCTAATAGTAGGCCTTAAGCAGGCCATGCAGCGATCCAGCAGGCTAACGCAGCAGTTAACAGCTGACTGGCTAACCGTAAGCTATGAACATGTAAACAATGACATAACACTCACCCAGACAGGCCGCCGTTCTGAACCTCTCCTCACTTTTTAAGAGAAAAGAGAAAACAAGACGTCAACACCGCTTCACAACGGTGACTTTCCACATCCGGCGGAATCAGCACAGTACCAACTGGCCTGTATAGCTGACTTTGAACATGAATCTGCCGCTATCGCACATTACATGCACATATCCCCTCGTGAAGGAATACTCTCATTTGGATATGAAAGATGGGGCCTTAACACGGTGACAGAGAGAATCCACTCGTCCAGAACACACAGGGATCACCAGTGTCAATGGTCGCGGCCCACTAGTTAAAACTATAATGGTCTCCAGACCAAGGCCTTCTGTCGCCTAGGCGGCTAAACAAAGGACCCTAGCCTGGGGCCGGTTTCCATAAACTTTGTCAAGTAGCCCCCATAGCACTAACAGACAAGTGGAGCCCGCCAGCAAACACTACTCACCCAACCTGGAACGCACCGCTTCTCACAACAGCGGCATGTCCGACAGTTCAGCTGTGGCCTGACAGGTTTCACCCCAACAAACACAGCAAGGAACTGCAGTTGAGAAGCATGCAGCGGCGTGCTCCCAATACGAAAACCGGTGGAGGGTTTTTAGAATGATCATCATCTTCTAGACACTCCAGTACGAAGACAATATCGCCGTATTTTCTCGAAAATAGTGAGAGAGAAAATAAAGATATGATGTCAACGTATCCTTGTTTCCCAAGCTGTTCCTAATCCAATTTCTTCCATCATGGTGTCAAGTGTGGGGATCTACCGAGGCACTTCTTCCTTGTGGTGAAAGCGAGAAGGAGGAGAGCAGGTGACCACACACCTGCTTATGAGGGTAAGCTGATGAGGGGTGTGGTCAGACTAATACTGGTATTAGAGGTACATTTGTGGTTTATTCAGTACGCGTGCACGTACGCGAGATAGTGCAGTGTGATGCCAAGCTAAGCCACTAACGATACAGAACTATATCACACATCAATAAATACCACTTCACGAACTGAAGAAAAAGAGATATCAAACTTCTCACAATGAAGTAAACGGATATCATACCACTCGGTGATTCAACTTTATCAAACATTGGCACACGTGTGCATAACCACGGCATCCATATAATATGGCACACTAGGCCTGCCCATATTCATGTCTGAGAGAGGTACCTGGTACATGGGTTGGTGTTATGGTGGGGGGGGAAACGGACACACAAATAAACAAACAAACGTAGATAAAGAAAACTAATCCGCCCCAAGGGCAAGACCCAATTATTTTTGCCCGTCTACCGGCCCACTGGCCCGGGCGGATTAGACATAAATATAACTACCAAACAATAAATGAAAACGTGTTTCACGGCAAGAGCAGCTGGACCACTGGTGCTCTGCCAGGAAACAAACACAACAGTATTAAAACACTTTATTAGTAAAACAATAAACACACATAATTATTAGACAATATTACATGCTAAAACAAAGTGCTACATTAAAATACCTGGTATGTCGGTGGTCCTATCCTACCGACTACCTTCAATCCCGCTGGGAACCAGGCAAGTGATCTGGAACAAACACTCCATGTCACACATATTGCACAGCACATATTAAAACCCGCTATTCCTAAACCATAAATACTACCACTGCCTACCGTAGTGTATAATGCTCGTTCCTGCATCCCGGAGGCGTGAACACTTAAGGCAACTAACATGCACTTCCGCGTTTCTCTGATTGGCCAGCGCTCTCCTTCGTGAATACCAGCCGCTCTACGCTCGTTCCCTACGCCGGAGACATGAGCCTCCAACGAGTGACGCGTCTCTCTTCTGATTGGCCGAGCGCCTTCCGCGTTTCTCTGATTGGCCGAGCGCGGCTCCCCCTTAAGCTCCAGGAGAGAGGAGAGAGGCTGAAAACCCGCAGTTCTTGCCCGACTGATGGGAGCCGAATCCCGGATCCAATTTTTCTGATGAATACCCCCAAAACATGGAGGTCCCGAACGCATGGAAGTATTGATTGCGCCGTAACGAATAATTAAAAAAATATACCGTTAACTGGAATATGTTGGGCCTTTACACATATGTTGGATTATGTAATTGGTTTGTCATGACAAACTAATAAAAAAATCGCGATTTACCCGGTGGCTACAACAACACACAGTGTATGTAGAACATGGTACAGTAAGGCGGGAGTGTAAACATTTATAGTTAAAGACAGTAGAGCTTGCGTACGTTCGATAGGGCTTTGATTCAAACCGGTGCATGAGATGAGGTTCTATATGTAGAACATGGTACAGTAAGTGGGGAGTGCAAACGCTTATAGTTAAAGACAGTAGAGCTTGCATACGTTCGATAGGGCTTTGATTCAAACCGGTGCATGAGATGAGGTTCTATATGTAGAACATGGTACAGTAAGTGGGGAGTGTAAACGCTTATAGTTAAAGACAGTAGAGCTTGCGTATGTTCGATAGGGCTTTGATTCAAACCGGTGCATGAGATGAGGTTCTATATGTAGAACATGGTACAGTAAGGCAGTGGTTCCCAAAGGTGGGCCGCGAGCAGCCACAGGAGGGCCGCGAGATGATTACATTTTTTTTTTTTTTTTTTTTATTAAAAATTGTTAGGCCACTGAACTTAGAAGCAGGCCAGGACAGTGTTTCTAGTTGTATTCAAAAATTCTATTCTATTGTATTCTAAAATGTGACTATATGGTTTTATATTAACTTAATAAATAAACAAAAACGAAAAATCTACTTATTTCAACGAACATTTCAAACTAAAAAACGTATGCACATAAAACGCTGAAAACAACCGAAGCAACAATAGTATTTTAATGAGGCTATTATTATTATCATTATTATTTTGCAACAAGTTAGCCCTCTCATAAATAGCACATATAAATGAATAACTAACTTGAACTAACTTAATAGGATTGAAGTGATATTTGGCTTAATAAATCGGTCGCGAAATAACGTTATGAGTGAATCTGGTAGTTGTTTTGATAAATATGTTGTTTTGATAAATATGTATTCTACGGATTCGAACATAACATTAGATTTCCGCGAGCAGCCTATTTCCGCGAGCAGCCTCGCTTGCCGTTTGAGTGCCGTCAAAACGAAAATGCGCATACGCGCGTTACCGGCGTAGGGGGAAAATGAGTCGTAGCGTCACGTGGGGTCAGGCGGCCAATCAGAGCAATGCGGAAGCACATGTTAGTTGCCTTAAGTGTTCACGCATCCCGGAGTGAGGTGTGCACCTACCTCACTGCACCGGCCGCAACAAACAATTCAACTCACGTTCCTCCCGCAGGTAGCCCCCTATAACGGAACCTGGCTCATTGAGGCCCCTCCTCCTTTCTCATTACTGCCACCCGCCACACAAAGACTTAATTTCCTGCATTCTGGTGCAGGAATTTTAGAATTTGTACCCTTTAAATGCCAGTGTTTGTGATGGCATCACAAATTATTGTAAAAAAACACACACAAAAAGTGAAGTATTTTCAATATATCAAATGAAAAAAGTAGTAGAACGCGCTCACCTCACTAGACTTGACACTGGGTGCTGTAACCTCTGATATCATACATAAAAATAGGGAAACAATGTCCAGGCACGCACTCCAGGTTTTTCCAAATTTATTGACAACCTGAAATCATATCATGACTTTTCGGTGTGAACACAAATGCAAAGTGGATTTTTCTGGGGGGGGATTATTACAGGCTAGCATGTGTCAATGATTAGCAACAACACTGATTTTGATGGATTTTTAGTTTTTTGTTATCACATGCGGCTCCCTTTGTGTGTGTGTGAGCGAGAGAGAGAGAGATAGTTCTCCAACTTGTGTGCATTTAGACTGTGTTACCCTCTGTCACAGTAATCTCCTGGTTGTTCCCCACCTAGGTTATCTAACTATCGCGCCGCTGCAACTAGAAACACTGACCTGACCTGCTTCTAAGTTCAAAAACCCCCGGTGCTCCCGATGGCCAGTCCGGGCCTGGGCACAAGTATCTTGTGTTTTACTATACATAATGAATATGTAATTAGATGAAGATTCTTTACATTTGAAATGTATATATTATATATGTTGACAGAGTGACTTATGGGGCGACAATAAGTTGGTCATGACGACAAGGTCTTCTCACTTTAAACCATTAAACGGCGTGGTTTATTATCACATTGCACCCAACAGTACATGAGAGTCCTTCTCTTGTGAGAGCGACGGAGGAAGAGACAGAGGGGGAGTTAACATCTCCTTTTATACCTCTTACCTGGCGCCAGCATTAGTAGCTCCGCCTATAGCGCCCTCTTGTGGAAACAGTTAGACAGTTACATGCAATCGTACACATCACATAACTTTAACACTCCCACTTACGGCTGTCTTGTATACTGTACAACTTTTTCAAAAACAATCTTCAAAGAAAATAATACAGTTCAGAGCATCAAAAATAATATGGCAGTCAATACTACATAATATTTACACACCAAACATGACCTCGGCAAATCTTCTCAATTTCAGTTTGGAAACAGGCTTTGTCATAGCGTCTGCTACCATGTCGTCTGTCGGCCAATAAACAAGTGTCATTCTTTCTTCTCTGATGACTGACCTGATGAAATGATATTTTATATCCACATGTTTACACCTCTGTCGGCACACAGGGTTTCTAGCAATTGCAATGGTTCCCTGGTTGTCTTCATAAACAAGTTTTCTTATATACATAGGTATCCATTCCTTCGAGCAGTTGTTCTAGGTAAATACATTCCTGTATTGTCATAGCTAGAGCCATGTATTCGGCTTCACAAGTTGATAGTGCCACTGTGGGCTGCTTCTTTGTTTTCCACGAAACCAGTGAGCTGTTTGTGTTCAAACTCACACAATACCCTGTGGTACTTCTTCTGTCTGTGGTGTCTGCCGCCCAATCTGCATCACTGTAGGCTTTAAGCCCTAAGCCCTCGCTGCTCTTTCTGAAACAAAGCTGCTTATCTGCTGTACCTTTGAGATAACGAAAAACATGTTTTGCTGTAATCCAGTGCTCATCTGTGGGGTCAGCTAAATGCTGTGACAATTTACTCACTACAAAACATAGGTCAGGGCGAGTACATGTTGTCAAATAAATGAGGCTACCTACAGCTTCTCTGTACATTTTTACATCTGTAAATTTTTGAGCATCCTCTTGGTAGTCTAGCTTTTGATCACATGGTGTTTCCCTTGTTCTACATTCTTGCATGTCAAAAAGTTTCAGGATCTTTTCCACATAATTAAATCATCCACCTCTGTATTTAAACATAGAATCCACTCCTGCATTTAAACATGGAATCCACTCCTTCTGTATTTAAACATGGAGTATCCTCCTTCTGTATTTAAACATGTAGCCACCCTCCTTCTGTATTTAAACATGGAGTACCCTCCTTCTGTATTTAAACATTTAGCTACGAACCTGGCTTTGTACTTGTTGTGGCCTTCAATACCCTCCTTAATTGAGTACACCCATTTCCCTCCCACTGTCTGTCTGCCCTCTGGTAACTTGGTTAGAGTAAAGGTGTGGTTGTCCTCTAGGGACCTCATCTCCTCATCCATTGCTCTCTCCTATTTACTTGATTCAGGGGACACTATGGCCTCTTTAAAGGTCTGAGGTACTCCACTTACTACTCTGTAGCAGTAATCAATGCTGGTAAGTGTACTGTCATCCTCGTCACTTTCTCTCCGGGCATAGTCTGTCAGATACTTTGGGGGTTTGTGTTCCCGTGAGGGATACCTCCCACTGCATGGGGCACGTGACGTCACCCTCGGTGCTCCTCGTCATCGTCCTCTGGGGGTTGCTGACTGTCTGTCTGCACGACTGTGCTAAGTACACTAGGCTGAGGTGTCTCTGTTTATTCACACCTTACTCTGGAGTCCAGCTCTGGCTCCTCTGTCTGTGTCTTGTTCTCACATGTTGTCTTTGTGACAAATTTGACTAGCCTGTGTTTCTGCACTTTCTCTTTACCGGGATAATAGACTAGACAATAGACAAAGAGTCCTTTTTCACATCTGGACTCGAGCTTTCCTCTGTCCTGCTGGTAAGCATAACACACTGATCCAAATTTGTGCATTCTAGCTAAATTACATTTATTTCCTGTCAGTGCTGTATACGGGGTGGTGCTCGTGTGCTTATTAAAGCACCTGTTTCTGGTGTAAGCGGCTTCTTGTACCGCATAATGCCATAGGCTCTTAGGTAAGTTACCAGCTATTAGCTTACACCTAGCCATTTCGAAAAGAGTACGTCCTTCCCTCTCTGCCACTCCGTTCTGGTGTGGGGAGTACGGACATGACGTCTTGTGTCTTATCTTGTTCCTTCTCAACAGTGATTGGAACTCTCTATTTGTGAACTCGGTTCCGTTGTCGGACCTCAAGCATCTTATGTTGCCATAAGGGGCTACGTCTGCCAGGAATTTCTCCGTGGCCTGGAGTGTGTCACTCTTTGCTTTGAGAAAGTAAACAAACACTGCCCCTGTACACACATCTGTAAAAGACTGTACATATCTAAAGCCTCCTATGGACTCGTTGCTTACTGGACCGGCTAGATCTGTGTTAACTAGCGCAAGTGGTACCTTTACTTTTTCTGTGGGATTTCTGTTTCTCGATTGAGTGAACTTCCCCTTTATGCACACTACACATTCTTTGTCAGGTCTACGCGTGCATGCCTTCTGTCACTGCTTGCAGTTTCAGTAAATCCTCGTAATTACAATGACCCATGATCTCATGCCATGTCTGAATATCGTGACTGACAGTCACATTACACATATCATTATTATTACACTTGTCGTTGTCATTACACTCTGTTTGTAGATAATACATTCTCTTGTACACCTCTATGTTAAATTGCGTACCGTCAGGCTCTACAAGAAAATGTTTACCTTCATTGAACAACACTTTGGCACCGTTCGCAGTAGCAGATTTTACAGAGAATAGTTCTTGTGGGAACGAGGGTATGTGGAGGGCGTTCTTTAACGTCACTGTACACCGGCGCCCCTCACTGTCTATGAGGCATACCTGTGCGTCTCCTCTCCCTTGCGCCAACCCGTAGGTGCGCTTCCCGTCTGCCAGCTCCATGCTGTGTCTCTCCGGGTTGAAGGTGTTGTCAAAGTTCTTGAATCGATTCCTGTCGTTGATGACGTGGGACGACGCACCTGTGTCCAGTGTCCACGATCAGTCCCTTCCTTTGGGCTTGCTGCAGCTGCGTTGGCCGGGTGACATACGCTGTCTGCGCCCCGAAGATGAAGTCCTCTTGTCCCGCTACTCTCCGGGCGTCGTCTCGACTCGTCTCACGTCCACCGTCGTCGCCATCTTGCCCACAGCCGCCATCTTGTCCATGCGCATACCGTGCGCTCTGGTCGCGTTTCTTTTTGCACACTTTGTCTGTGTGCCCCGTGGATTTGCAGAAGCTACACCAAACAGTCTTTGTGCAGTTATCTTTCTGATGGCCTTTTTCTCCGCATCGCCAACACGCCAGCTCCGTCGTGGGCCTGGTCTTCTCTCTCGGCGTCGCCCGGGCCTTCAGCACCCTCTCTCCCGCCTCCATGGCGGCTGGGTGGGTATCTTCTGAGGCCTCGAAATTTCGCAACTTGGCCTTGAACTCTCCCAGCGACATGTCCGCTGAGCTGTGTGTTACCAGTAGTGTGAACGGTTTGTACAGCTCCGGTAGTCCTCTCATAACCACCGCCATCATTAGTCTATCGCTTGGTACTTCTCCTGCACTCTTAAGCGCCGTAATGATCTGCTCAGCTCTGATGACGTATTCGGTCACAGTCTCGGTGTGCCCCTTCTTCAGTGCTGTTAGTGTTATGTAGAGGGATACGATTCGGGGTCTTCCCTGTCCGATATAATGTTCTCTCAACACTTTCAGGCTTTCTCGGCCTTTGTCCTTAGTGTCGCGGAATATCAGCCCCAAGCTTGTGTCGTCTAGCAGTGGTGCTAACTCACAGTATGCATCTGCATTATGCTTGTTGTCCAGGGCTTGCGCGGCCGCCGTTACTTCTCCCGTGGGGGCCGTCAAGATCGTTGTCTTCAGTCCCACACCGTGCATGCAGCACAACATGCGCTCTTCCCAGAGCTCATAGTCCTCTGCTCTTCCGTTGAACAAGGGCCATTTGTTCTTTCCTTTAGTCGCCATCCTCTTTTGATGGTAGGCGTAGCTTTAGCTCCTGTTGGCCTAGCCTTTAGCCACACGGTGCTCCCGGTGCTAACCTAGCCTATACTTCAGCTAAACTTGCTACCCTTTATTATTTCGCCCCTGCGTGATCTGGGCCCATAACCTGTTGACAGAGTGACTTATGGGGCGACAATAAGTTGGTCATGACGACAAGGTCTTCTCACTTAGCCATTAAACGGCGTGGTTTATTATCACATTGCACCCAACAACAGTACATGAGAGTCCTTCTCTTGTGAGAGCGACGACGGAGGAAGAGACAGAGGGGGAGTTAACATCTCCTTTTATACCTCTTACCTGGCGCCAGCATTAGTAGCTCCGCCTATAGCGCCCTCTTGTGGAAACAGTTAGACAGTTACATGCAATCGTACACATCACATAACTTTAACAATATATTTGCCAGAGTCATTCAAATCAGTCTAACAGTTTTGAATGTAGCATTTAAAAGTGTGTTAACTAAGATTTTGATGATTTGTAGTGAGGTGAGAATCCTGTAGACTCAACCACACACACACAACTTTGTAGAATAAGCACATCATTAGCAATGCACCTTATAGAGTCAACCACTAGATTATGGGCTTATTACACAAAATTGTGTGTGCGGTCAAGTCAACACGGTTTCCATTTGAAATTATCAAAACCATAATGTATCGGGACAAATGCCAAGGGGGGTGGGGGGGGGGGTGGCCTTTTGTCATAGAGAAATAGCAGTGGTATGAAGCGTACGACAACAGAGATATCATTGAAGAGTTACATAATAGAGTTACAGTCAACACCTGGCATTGAAACACGACTCTAATGACTCAATGTTGATCTTGGTCCAATAATGTCTCGCGGTCAAGGCACACTGTTGCCTTCAGTGGCATGACAAACACACCTATCTGTCTGCACTCTGCTGAACTGTGATGTTTTCGTATTGATCAGAAACAGGTGTGTGACACGTTAACCCTTTCAGTTCCTTGGAAAGCGACAACCTTTTTGGGTAGACTAGCAAGTGGTAACCGCCGCCAGGTAGTAGAGTGACCTTTGATGTTTATCATTCCTTGTCTACCGGTTGGTGACAGGGATTGCATTTTAGGCTTAATGTTAACTAAGCACTGGCATTTCGTTTTTGGGGTTTTACACTAATGTTGCGTTTTGGCTCATTGCCACCACACAGGACTATGAAAAGGGTCCATTTGGATACATATGATGCTTAAAGCACTACTTACAAGCACTGGGTATATGATTGGTACCGGATCTCCTCTCTGGTAAACAAGAATACCCTGAAGACTCTGGCAGGAGCACTCATTCAAGGGTACTACGACTATGCTTGCACCTCATGGTACCAAAGCACCTCAAAGGCACTAAAAACTAAATTACAAACATATCAAAACAAACTGGTCAGACTACTGCTTGACCTTACTCCTAGAACCCACCTCACCCCTGCCCACTTTAACAACCTAGGATGGCTTAGAGTAGACGACAGAGTACAGCAACTTGCAATGGGCCTGGTCTACAAGATACACTACACGACCAAGGTACCCATGTACATGTCAAAATACTTCCCAAAGGTCAGTGAATACCACGATCACAACACCAGAGGGAGCTCCACAAATCATGTTAAACCCAGATTCGGCTCAAACAAGGGACTAAACACGTTTCGCAATTATGCCACATCAATGTGGAACGCCCTACCTAAAGCTGTAAAGGAATGTGAATCACTACCCGCTTTCAAAACCACTCTCAAAGAACACCTACGGGAGACTGCAATTCAAAACTGGCCCCTGTAAATGTCCTAACCCAACCCCCTCCAATGTACAGTAATTTACCTAGTATGGTTTTGTCAATATTCCAATGTACAGTTTTGCTTGTTTGTACAGTGTTCCCCCCCCCCCAACCCCCTCCAATGTACAGTAAATTACCTAGTATGGTTGTTGTAACTGAGGGGTACAATTCCCTGACTGTATTGATAAGTATGGTATCATTAAACCACTACCGCTTTATGTACTTTAACTACTGGCCACACAGTACATGATATAGATATGATGAACACTTTCCCACCTGATGAAACCAAGTCCACACAAATGTATCCGTCGAATCTTTAATATATAGCAAAGGGTATATACAACGTTCACGTAATGACATTTATGATTTGAATGCACTTGTAAGGCAAATGAGTATTCGTAGGCAAATCAACATTGAATGTCCAATCTCTGGTTACGCAGGAAGCAAGTATACAACCTGGTTCTTTAGGGAACTATAGCGATGGTACTTAATGATTATAGCTGGATACACTAAAGGGGGGTCCCGCTGGTTGTAAGTCAGTAGGGGGGGGGGGGGGGGGGTTAGGAGAGCCGCTGGCGATATCCCATCTGGCCAACGATTTCTTGGGAGAATTCAGAGTGCTGAACACGGTGCCCACAGAACCTTGGTCCACAGATGAATACAGTTGGGCCCTCTTGTAGACGGTAGCTGCCGGTCCACAACGAAGAGACGTGAGGCGACCTCACTCGGGTTAGAGCGCCGTCTCACCTGGACTCCTCTCGGGGGTAGTTCCAACACTTACCAGTGTTGGCTGTTATCCATGGCATAATCAAAGCACCCAAAGCAAGTAGATAATCCAAGCCGTGTAGGGCTCGCCGTCGTCCGGGTAAGGTAATCCAATGTGCAGGTCCACTCGTCCTTGCCCAGAACTCCTCGGATGAAAGCACCACACGTGGTCTGCCCAGCCTGGTTAAGACTCTAGATAACGCGAGGAAAACGATGGGGGTACTGCTCACTTTATAACTCTAACCGAACGATGCACCATACATAATAGACTATTATTAACTTAATAGAAATACGTCCCACTCGACGGTATAGTGCCAAACTATGACAATTCAACTATTAATCCACACGATGTCTCAATGCCATTCTGAGGCCAAGTTGACCATACTGCACCACACGTGTATCGTGGGTGAGGCTTAACGTCTTGCCACTAGGTTGGAGGGTAAAGAACTAAGGGCTAAGGGAAGTTCTACTTTACTTGCGCCATATATATATGCGCTGTGAACAAATAGTACCATTCGTATTTCGGCAGACGTATTCCTACGCGGAACCGGGGCTAGTAACGACATGTTCGTCGGCACGATTGAACTTGAACCAAGGGGCTTGGCTGCTGGCGCCAAGTTCTTGTCCAATGAGAGAATGAAACTATTATGGGCTGTTAGTAGACCAAAGGGATATTCAGTGTATATGTACAAGGAATATACAAGGGATATCAAACGATATACAAATACTATTAAATATATATCCATAAATAAATATATATATTCGGTTTAATCTGATCCTTCACAACAGTTGTCAATATTCCAATGTACAGTTTTGCTTGTACAGTTGTACAGTGTTTCCCCCCCCCAACCCCTCCTACCCAACCCCCCCCCACCCAACCCCACCCAACCTCCTCCAATGTACAGTTTTTACGTCAAATGTATGTATATGTATATACTCCCTTTTCTGGACTCTTTTTGTATCACAAACAGTACTGTATTTGCAAATCTGGTATGTCATAAATGTATAGATGTAGCAGTACTGTCTATCTGTATGTCATGTATGTCATATATGTCCTGATGAATTGAAAATGGGGGACCCTGATGTAAACAAGACGAAAGTCTTTCTCTGGTCTGCATCCCCTTAACAATTGTGTGTATTGAGCTGTACTGTATTGTACCCATTCTGCAATCTGTTAATAAAGTTTTCAATCAATCAATCAATTGTTTAATGCTTTTTGAGGAAATTGAGCTAGACTGTTTGTTATAATAATAATAATGCAGGATCTCTTTAGAGACGTCTTTATTCGGCATGCAACGTCATGGGACATGCAATGGGCGGCACACACACACAGGAATACACACACACACGCATGCACTGTCTTTCTCAGGGTCGCCGATGCGATTGATCTCTGTGCTTAACCCATCCCGTCGTCCTTCCCCCCAAGGGCAGCCAGGAGCAGACAGGGTCGTCAGCGAGGTACCGCGCCTGGGGACCAATCGAAGTGCTCCTGCCCATCTTCGTCAGGGACGCAAAACAGCGTCAGCGATCTGTTGTGCATGTTTTTCCATTGAGTTTCTCTTATCGGGGGAACCCTTGCGAGCACGGGGAGAACATGCAAACTCCACACAGAAAGGCCTGGGAGATACCCCACCTGGGTACCTGGCATCGAGGAAACCTGGTCCCCAAGCGGGAATCGAACCCTGGACCTTCTTGCTGTGAGGCGACAGTGTTAACCACTACACCACCGGGCTGCCTTGTTGTTTTATCTAGCTGTGGTGGTAATGTTGTGGTGATCTACCACAGCTGAATAAATGTAGAGGAAACACTGCTGCTACTTTATTCTCTCAGAGATCAGTGGGGATAGTTTTCATACACTATGAGGCTATGATGATGGTATACATTTTATTCTTTTTTTTAAATCAAAAGGCGGTTTAATTACCTCCACCAAGGAAATTATGGTTGGGTGTTCAGTGCTGTGATCACTCTGTCAATACAATAAAAAAAATTCCCGCTTATGAAGAACAACTTTTGGTACCTGATAAAAGCTCCTTGTGATTTTTCTGTTTGATCAATTTGCACAAACTTAAACGTTGCAAATATGAGGCATTTTGAGAGTTTGTGCTTCCCAGTAGAATCACTGCCGGCCCTCAGTCATCTGCAGTTCACGCCACAGCAACGCAGTGACGTGACTTAATCTGAAAACAACATACAGAGGTTACTTTGTCTGCATCTGTGTATCTGGAGTATTTTTGTTGGAATTGTTAGGGGCCAGCATTTAAAAGTGAATATCATTCTGCCGCTCAGAGAGTCATGTACAGTATTGTATTCATACCACAGGTCCAGCCGAACCAGGGGTTCCTGGTATAGTTCAAAATAAACACTGCACATGAGAACGACCAAAACCTAACCTGCACCTGACTTTTTCTTTTAAGAATAGAAGCTTAGTAATTAGGACCAGACTATATCTAGTGCCCCAGGCCCCAGGCGGCATCCCTTCTCAGGCTGTGGCTTTCAAGTGTCAGGCCACATGAGCATGTCATGCTTTTATTTTTGTCCTGGAAGTATCAATTTAGCCGACGTAAACAAGTGTGTTGTTCCACAGCTCAGATAAAAGGGAAGCTAAGACATACCTCTGGGTCACATGACTGTGAAATGATACAGCACACGCTCGACCGCTGATGATAGGTTCATTGACCCGGCTGACACACAAGCCCACTAATAGTGCTGCTGGTAATCTGTTTTTACCTCCTCAATAGGTGTAGATTCTCACCTGACCAAAGTCTCCTTCTGTAATCCTTCAATAGATCACAATAGGCTGGAGATGCATATTGTTATCGCATGGCTCAAAATGTTTAATTGTAAACAGTTTCAAGTTGTCACCCATTGTGCTGCCTTGTGCCACCAAACCGAGTGGCGTGTTTGTTGCTTGTGGTCAACAATGTAAAGAAGTTAATCAGAAGCCGCTTTTGTGCCAGTCCACTTAATGAATGATGTCAGGAGCCTTTTTCGGCCTCTAAATCCACATGGCATATCAAAAAGGAGCTTACTGTATCAGCATCACACTTGTGTTGGTCTACACACAATAAGTGTTATCAGGCTTCCAAACTCAGAGGTATGTCAGAAAGAAACGTATCAGAATCGCCAATTGTACCAAGTCTATTCTGTCGAGGTAAATAGCATGTCACATCAGTTCCAGAGCTGGGGATTTGAGATTAGCATGTTTACAAAATATTACTTAACTCGAGACACGATTGCTCTGACTCAACCAGACTTGCAATAATGAATTGCCAATTGGCAAAATACAACTGTAACACACACACACACTATATTCATATGTTGCTTGAGATTTGACACTATAGACTTAAAACTTGATTTAGTGATGACTTTTTTAGTTTTTTATTGCCATGTGGTGGATGTTTGGGTAGGTAATATTTTATCATACATGCAGAAGTATGACATTTAGACTAGGTCCCCAAAATGAATGAAAGTGAATGAGGAGCCTGGCACCTGGGAGAAATGGTGGTGTTGACAGCAGATGACAGGTACAGCAGTGGTCGCTAACTTACTTGAAGATAGACATAGAGGTAAGACTTCTGAAACGTGACAGGTTCTACTAAAGTGAAATATCCCTTTAAGCCCTTTCGTGTTTGAGAGTGGTGTAACATTGCTGTTTATGTTTATGTTTATTAAAGGATCCCCATTAGAGACGCATAAAAGAGCTTCTAGTCTTCCTGGGGTCCTGGACAAAACAAATACAATACAAATGTACAACAAAAAATACAAATTAAAATAAAACAAAACACTAAAATAAAAAATGAATACAAATATACAAATTCACATTATAAAATCAAATCTAACATACCAGTCAAATTAAATAAATACACAGATAACAGTTACATATTTGACAAGTTTGCAAGATATCTCAACCTCTTAAGCTGCAACGTCCCTCATATGGGACGTTTTTCGTTTCTTTTGCAAAGGGCACTTTGGCGACCCCTAGTGGCTCGGGTGTACATATTTTGTAATAAAATATGGAATTGAAGGCTTATTTGTTGCCTGTCGATAGCGACAAAATCCGACAAAATCCGTTCAGCGGTTCTCGAGTTACATGCCGGTATTTGAGGCTTGTGCAAAGTACACGGTATTGCGCAAAATACCACTACCGACTCAGGCTGCAGTAGTTCCGTCAATCTAGATCCGATCTCGAAAATGATTGTGGATCGTTGTAACCAATGAGTGTGGCTTTCCAATGATATCCCACATGGGGATCTAAATAAAAAAAACAATAAACACGAAGAAACACGAAAACAGGAAGAGCAAAACAGCCGAATGAATTGAAGTCTATGAGAAAACTGAGTTTTTCTTTGTACACAGTTTACCAAGAATCACTCCTAATCACTCATTTCTGAATGGATCTTTATGAAATTTGGATATGTACTACATAAGGCTTCCGGCTATGGCTCCGTCTGGATTTGTAAGCCATACCCCCTTCTGGGGAAATACTACCTCTGGACTACTAACTACTACAGAAAAACTTGAGTAAAACGTTTTTTTACAACTCAAGTTCAGACCTATGTAACTATTACTTTAGCACTAAAAGTGATTTTTTTTTCAAAAGAGACCAGGCTCATGCATGTGCTATAAGTATAAAGTATGTTGTTTTGGTTTGCAAAAAAAGTATGCAGTCCTCAAGTTCAAGTAAAATAATTGCCACTTTTCTGCCCGCTTGTTAAGAGGTTTATATTTTTTGAAAGTCATTTAGTTATGTATTGTAGATAATGTGTTTTTCGGCAGAGCATTCCAGCGTACTATTGACCTATATATGCCAGTGAGTTTGAGAAAATTTTATTTCGTGCTGTTTTTGTTCTGATGTTACCAGAAGCGGCCCCTCTAGTGTTGTAACCATGTTCAGAAGTCATTTGCAACTGATGAGCCAAGCTAGATGGCTTACCAGTGCTGATAATGTTCCGCAGTAGCATTAGAAGACTCACCGATCATTTATTTTCAACCATTAGCCATGCCAGATGTTCATGCATAAAACTAATACTTGTCCTGCATGGACAGCCTAGTGCCAGGCGAGCCGCTTTATTCTGAGCAACCTGCAACTTTTTCAAATCAGATTTTGAACCCCTGTTAACCCCTAAAGGCCCCAAAACCTGCATTCAGCGTCGTTTCCATGGGCACAGTGAATAAACATGGCTGCACTGATGCTGTGAAGTGAAATAATTTAACCGTTTTCAACTAACTTTCGGTTCGTATTTGTAAAGTAGGCTAAAAAAAGATAGGGGGAATATAAGATGTATTCAATATGTTAAGAGAAAACGATATAAGAATAAGTAGCACTGGTTAGCTTATTTAGTTTTTGGGCAGAAATGTTTGAGTGGAACGTCATCCAACTCTGCGTAGGAGTGTGACGTTTGCTGTGGACATTCATCTGAAACAAATAGGAAGGGAGACGTTGATCTGTGTAGTGAAGTCGATGCAGAGCTATCAGTTATGCATTATATTGTTTTCTGTATGGACATGGTGACCGTCACAAAAAGGGTTCGTTCATTCCCTAATCAGAAGCCGTGGCTGACCGCGGAGGTCAGGTCACTCCTCCGGGCCAGAGATGCAGCCTACAGGTCTGGGGACGCGGCTGCCTATAGCATCGCCAGGTCAGCTCTAAGGAGAGGCATCAAGGCAGCAAAACTTAAATACAAGGAACGGATCGAGACCCACTTCTCCAACTCCACCAACCCCCGCCGGGTGTGGGAGGGGATTAAAGCCATCACTGACTATAAGGGGACAACATCACCCATAAATAGCTCTGTCACATTAACCGAGGAGTTGAACCATTTCTATGCCCGGTTCGACAGAGCAAACAGGGACCAAATAGTACAGCCCCTCCCCCCCAGCGGCACAGCCCCCGTCCTGAGCCACCATGAAGTCAGGTGTTGCCTCCGGAATACCAACCCAAGGAAGGCAGCAGGACCTGATGGAGTGGTGGGCCGCATACTGAAGGAGTGTGCGGACCAGTTGACGGAGGTCTTCACAGATATATTTAATCTTTCCCTGCTACTATCATATGTCCCAGCATGCTTCAAAACATCCACAATTATTCCAGTACCCAAGCAGTCAGTTGTCACGTGCCTGAATGATTACAGACCCGTGGCACTCACCCCCCTCCCTGCTAAATGTCTAGAGAAACTGGTCAGGAAACACATTACATCCATCATTCCGGCCTCCTTTGACCAATACCAGTTTGCTTACAGGCAGAACAGATCAACTGAAGATGCTATAGCCATTGTGCTTCATACCGCCCTAGAACACCTAGAGAAGAAAAACACCTACGTAAGAATGCTCTTTGTCGACTATAGCTCTGCCTTCAACACCATACTCCCCCGTAAACTCATCAGTAAACTCCAAACCCTGGGTCTGTGTAATACACTGTGTAACTGGGTGCTGGACTTCCTCACAAACCGCACACAAGCCGTCAGACTGGGCAACTACACCTCGTCCACCCTGTCTCTCAGCACCGGCGCCCCGCAGGGTTGCGTACTCAGCCCACTACTGTACACCCTGCTCACACATGACTGTTCCCCCTCCTACCCCTCCAATTACATCATCAAGTTCGCAGACGATACCACAGTTGTGGGTCTCATAACAAACAACAATGAGTCTGCCTACAGGAGGGAGGTGGAGGACCTTATAGTCTGGTGTGATAATAACAACCTGGCGCTCAATATAAAGAAAACAAGAGAGATTATAGTGGATTTTAGAAGATCAAGGCCTGATCACTCCCCTCTGCTCATCAACAACGAAGTAGTGGAGAGGGTCACTGAGTTCAAGTTCCTGGGTCTCAGTGTGAGTGAGACCCTGTCTTGGAGCACCAACACCGCCTCAGTGATCGGAAAAGCTCAGCAACGCCTATACTACCTAAGGAAGCTGAAGCAGGCTGGCCTGCCACGAAATCTCCTTGTCAACTTTTACCATTGTGCGGTTGAGAGTGTGCTGACCTACGGTGTGTCTGTGTGGTTCTCCAGCTGCACAAAGGCAGAGCAAGAGGCTCTACAGAGGGTGGTGAAGGCGGCAGGCAGGATCATCGGGACTCCTCTACCAAACATCACCTCCGTCTTCACCTCCCGCTGCCTCCACCGCTCCAAATGTATCATCAAGGACCAGTCGCACCCAGCACATCACCTCTTTCAGCTCCTTCCCTCAGGGAGGAGATACCGGTCAATACATGCTAAGAGTACACGATTTAAGAACAGCTTTTTCCCCCAAGCAGTTAGACTGATAAACACTCATTGACTGTCCCCTCACGTGCACCATGCACTTACCACTGCACTTGATAATCTCTGATTACCACCCATTATGCACTTTATTATTTAAAATATTCTGTTATGTACAGTGTTATGTGTTATGTGTTCATGTATGTATTATGTACTACGGTCTGTGGGAGCTCCCCTGAAATTTCGTTGTATACTGTGCAATGACAATTAAAAGTCTATTCTATTCTATTCTATTCTATTCTATTCTACAACTTCATGACTAAGAATCTGAACTATCACCTCCCATTCATTTTCCTGACTGATTTCCTTCTTCCTATACTCTAAGCTCTTTGCATTCATGACCCCTACAGGTAGAAACCTAATGATTTCGGTGACCCTATGACATTTCCTGTAGTGCCACCATCAGGCCAGCCAGACTAAGAGCAAAATATCTCAAAATGTAACAGCCAGATTGCCATAAAACATTCTATGCACATTTGTGATGCCAAGAGGAAGATATCTATTTATTTTGGTGACCCCATGACCTTTCCACTAGCACCACCACTAGCGGACTGACCATCGGGACCACCGGGAGTTTTCCCGCTGCCCTGGCAGACTGGCAAATGCTTTTTTTTTATTTTTAAATTTGTTTGTTTGTGCCCGCAGTCAGGCCACTGAACTCCGAAGCAGGCCAGGTCGGTATACATGTTTATATTTGCGCATAATAAGTTCAGGTAAGCAGGCAGGAATGCGTGATTTTTTTTCCGTAGCCGCAGTTTGCGAAGACGCTCTCTGATTGGTTTAGCTCCGAAGGGCTCTTCCGTGTTACTACACGAGTTTTGAATCAGATGGACATTGAAATTGACGTGGAAACTCCGGATGTTGATCACTTGATCACTTTATTGGATGTACTTGCAGGGGTCGGCAATAGGCGGCCCGCGGGCCGAAATGGGCCCGCCAGCAATCATTTCTGGCCCGTCAGTTTATTTTGAGAATATGATATTTATTTTACGCGCAGGAAATATTCACTCGTGACGCCAGAGTGTCTTTGTGAATCTTCATCATATCTATGTCTGTCACTATAGCCAATTGAAATGGTCACGTGGACTGGGAGAACCAATGGAATAGTCCCACCGGGCCACGTGTATATTTTCCCCAACGCACTTTCACTTCCGCGTTTGGGATGCGATCATGCGAGAGACTAACGTTAGCAAAGATTTGTTAAAAAAACAAAACAAACGTCTTTGGATAGCTTCTTTGCAACGGGGAAATACCAACTGAGGAGGCAGAAGAGGAGCCTACGACCTCCAAGACACATAAAGCTTCTTTTAATAAACAGGAGTCATACTTAAAATACGGGTTTATCGCAACAGGTGACTCTCGCGTGTTGACATGGCAACACGAGGCAATGAAGCGACTGTGTTCAAGTTGGCAGAAGATAAAGTAGTTGCATTCAACGCGAGTGGACATTTGACATGTTTCAAACATTAGCAGGGATTTTGGAGGACCGAAACAGAAACAATAATAAGCCCAGGGCAGGGCTGCATTATGGTGAGTTGTGTTTTAATAATAATAATACATTCGATTTATAATACACCCGCCGCGGTGCTGCAAATCAAATGCCCACCCTACTGATCTGTTCATGTGTTATAATAATAATAATAATACATTCGATTTATAATGCGAGCACCTGCATTAATTAATTGCATCTGGCTGCAATTGTAGCTTACCACCACCGGTATGACTGTGTATGAACGAATAATGGACTCTGTGAAGCGCTCTGAGTCAGAGCAACAGTCAGTCAGAGAAGAGCGCTATATAAATCCAATCCATTATTATTATTATTATTAAAATCAAATGACTGATCTGTTTATGTGTTATGCACCCGAGAGGCACTTTATAATAGAAAAAAGACAGTGCAAACATGTATATGTCGCTTACAGTTTATTATGCCACCTGTTACAAAGGGTCAGATTAAACCGAATATATATATTTACTGCTTGAGATCCCTTGTATAATATTTGTATATCGTTTGATATCCCTTGTATATTCTTTGTATATATACACGGAATATCCCTTTACCTGGGTACAAACCAGACCATAATATTCGTTCTCCTATTGGACAGCGACCCCTAGGCGCCAACGACCATACCCCCAATGGCAAGTTCAAAGGCAACGCCAAGGCATGTCTCAACATGTCCAGGTTTGCGCAGTAATACGAGACAGAACTGAGGTTGGCACTAGATAATTCACCTTACGTATAAATACGGCGCAGGTGGAAACAGCAGCAATTCGTTCAACGTATAGTTCGTTCATTACTAGTAAAGCCTTCACCACGAGTCAACGACCAAGTGAAGTGAGCAACCTTGCGTCTAAATAGAGCACTTAGAACATGTGCGAATATGATAGTAAAAGTGTCAGAGTTTAGTGAAGTAACGTCAAGTTCAACCTAGTTTAATGTGAAGTATAGTGCACAGGAGAATCTACACCGGCGAATGCAGAACCTTTTTCTGGTTGGATTATATTGATTTGGGACCGTGACTGCTGGAGCAGAGAACCGTCTACCCCACTATCGTGTGGGATCTACCCCCGTGAGGAGCATCCCTCGAGCCCGCCTCTAGGACCAGAGGCTGGCTAGCTTTCATCCATGCTGTCGAGCATACTGGATTATAGCTGTTGCTTTGTCTGCCGATCAAGGGGAGTACGTGTACCGACTCCCGTAGCTGGAGCTTCTTTATTCCTCGTTGACCCAGACTTTGCACCCGAACATTCCTCTACCCTGCCGGCTTACAACCGGAGGGAACCCCCCAGTGTCTCCAGCTGACTACGAGTGTGCCTTATGTAATTGCTATGCTACAGGTGGCGTCAGTTATACCCATCTTACTATTCTCATGGACTTACGCTCTTGACCTACTTTAAGTGTTCTTCGCCTTACAAGCGCAAGTATAATTCTCAATCTGTAACCTACCGTTGCTGCTCTAATAATAATAAATCCCTCTAACTAGAACTTTATGTGTCATTGCCGTATTCTTGTGTGGGTGTTCACCAGATATATTCATGTACTGTATGGCCAGTAATTAAAGTACATAACTAAGTAGTGGTTTAATAATACCATACTCTCAATACAGTCAGGGAATTGTACCCCTCAGTTACACCACCTATGCAGCTCGTTTATTTTGACAGAGATAAAAAAAATGTCACTATTAAATTAGCCATAGTTTTTGGTCCTGGCCCGCCATTCAATGGCTTGGGGAAAAATTGGCCCGTGAGCAAACCTAATTGCCGACCCCTGATGTACTGTATGGGTATGGGCCTTGTTGACAGAATCTGGCTATGGGGCGACAATAACGTGGTCAAGAGGCATGGTTTCTATCTTTAGCCTTTAAGCGGCGTGGTTTATTCATTCACATGGTATGAGCAGCAGCACATGAGTTCTCCTCTCACTGAGAGGCTGGTGGAGAAAGTGGTAGAGGGGGAGGAGACATCTCTATTTATACTCGCCACCTGGTGGTATCAGGAGTGGCTCCGCCTAGAGCGCCCTCTAGTGGAAACAGTTATATATGCAGTTAGACAGTTACTAACAATCCTACATAGAACCTCTAACCTTAACACTCCCACTTAGGGTTGTATTAGCATACTGGATAACTTCTCTGAAAACATTTTACATAGAAAATAATACAATCCAAAAACATCAAAAGAGTATGGCAGTCAATATTTACACGTTAAACATGACAGAAGTATTTGAATTTTATCAGACACCGAATTTATAGCATTGAAAATAATTACTTTGAAAACATGTATCTGAATTTTTTCAGACACCGAATTTATAGCATTGAAAATAATTACTTTGAAAACATGTATCTGAATTTTTTCAGACACCGAATTTATAGCATTGAAAATAATTACTTTGAAAACATGTATCTGAATTTTTTCAGACATCGAATTTATAGCATTGAAAATAATAACTTTGAAAATCATGTATCTGTGGGGAGGAGACTGTACATTAGGGGTGGGAGAGAAATATACATATGGTGGGGAGAGAATATATACATACGGTGGGGAGGAGACTGTACATTAGGAGGGGGTGGGTGGGTGGGAGATAAATATACATATGGTGGGGAGAGAATATATACATACGGTGGGGAGGAGACTGTCTATTATATGTATATTTCTCTCCCACCCACCGACCCCCTCCTAATGTACAGTCTCCTTCCCACCGTATGTATATATTCTCTCCCCACCGTATGTATATATTCTCTCCCCACCGTATGTATATTTCTCTCCCACCCAGCCCCTCCTAATGTACAGTCTCCTCCCCACCGTATGTATATATTCTCTCTAGGGATGCTCGATATTGGCTTTTTTACCGATACCGATATTCCGATATTGTCCAACTCTTAATTTCCGATACCGATATCAACCGATACCGATATATGCAGGGTTCCCCCCCCCCCCCCCCCCCCCCCCAAAGAAAAACTGAATAATTTCAGGTAACTAATAATTTCACTGGATATATATATAACAAATATTGTTATTGTTTTTTTTTTTTTTTTTACCCGATACCGATATTTTCCGATATCACATTTTACTGCCGATATCGGTCGGCCGATAATATCGGACATCCCTAATTCTCTCCCCACCATATGTATATTTCTCTCCCACCCACCCACCCACCCCCTCCTAATGTACAGTCTCCTCCCCACCGTATGTATATATTCTCTCCCCACCGTATGTATATTTCTCGCCCACCCACCCACCCACCCCCTCCTAATGTACAGTCTCCTCCCCACCGTATGTATATATTCTCTCCCCACCGTATGTATATATACCGCCATCTTTCTCCCGGGTTGGTGTGATCACATGACTGACAAAGCTATGCAGTGATAGGCCAGAAGTCAGTTCGATTGCATCCAGGCTCGATTGCTTATCCTATCTGGGTAGCCAGGATGATCGAATTTTATACACCGCAATTATGCCTCGAATTTTTTACATTGAATTTTATACACCGCAATTATACATCGAATTTTTTACATTGAATTTTATACACCGCAATTATGCATCGAATTTTTTTATGCATTCGAATTTTTTACATTGAATTTTAAACACTGAATTTTTTTTTCACATAGGTAATTTCGGAGCAAACATGATTTTCAAAGTAATTATTTTCAATGCTATAAATTCGGTGTCTGAAAAAATTCAGATACATGTTTTCAAAGTAATTATTTTCAATGCTATAAATTCGGTGTCTGATAAAATTCAAATACTTCTGTCACTCATTTGCTTCCATAATAGTGTCTGCTACCATGTCGTCCGTTCTTCTCTGATGACAGATCTGATGAGATGAGATTTTATATCGACATGTTTACATCTATGTCGGCACACTGGGTTCCTAGCAATCACAATGGTTCCCTGGTTGCCCTCATAAACAACAGTCTTCATATATACATAGGTGTTCATCACTTCGAGCAGTTGTTCTAGATAAACACATTTTCATATATAGGTGTCCATCACTTCGAGTAGTTATTCTAGATAAACACATTCCTGCATTGTCATAGCTAGAAACATACACTCGGCTTCACAGGTTGATAGTATCACTGTGGGCTTTAAGTCCTAAACCCTTGCTGCCCTTTCTGAAACACAGCTGTTCGTCTGCTGCACCTTTGGGATAACGAAAAACATGTTTTTGACGTAGTTCAATGCTTCTCTGTGGGGTCAGCAAAATACTGTGACAATTTTTTACTCACTACAAAACATAGGTCAGGGCGAGTACAGGTTGTCTAACAAATGAGGCTACCACAGCTTTTCTATACATCTCTTACATCAGTCAAAACATCTCAGGATATTTTCCACATAATTAAATCATTTAGAACATGGTGAGTCATCCACCTCTGTATTTAAACATGGAATTAAACATAGGATCCATTTCAGTATTTAAACCTGGATTGTACTCCTCCCGTATTTAAACCTGGAGTATCCTCCTCCTGCATTTAAGCAGTGTAGCCAGGGCCGCCTCAGGGGGTGTGCGAGCAGTGCGGTCGCACAGGGCCTCGCGGGAAGGGGGGCCTCGCAATTTTTTTTTTTTTTTTATTATTATTATTTTTTTTTTTTTTTTTTGCGAGGCCCCCCTTCCCGCGAGGCCCTTTTTCATCACATACCTAAAATCTAGTTTTGCTTATATATTTCACATTAGACACGTTTGTAGAATGTGTCTGACTTGTTCCTGGGTCTGCACCTGGGTCACTATTGGAGCTCTGGGTGTCTGCAGCAGACATACTATTGGGTTTCAACGAAGGGAGTGGTTACTTACATCATGTGTAGTACGCCGCCGGAAACTTAAACGAAGAAGAAGAAGAAGAGTCAGCTGCGTTTGACTGTTTCGCGCGTGCAGCTTTTGACTATTATGCTTAGTTATGCCAGCCAAGGTCGGTCATTATCAGTCGGTCAGTCACCAAAGAACGTTGACGAAAGGCCTCTCGCTGGCGGGACAAATGGCCGGAGCCTTGTCATGATGCAGTCGGGATATAGCCATGATGATGTCGGCTAGTAGCTAAGGCTAACTAGCGTTAGCTAACCTAGAGATGCAGCCAAGATGAAGAGGATGGTCGTTTGGCAGATGAACT